>NC_142867.1:212627500-213252500 GCF_051225735.1 Oryctolagus cuniculus | reverse complement strand
ACTTCAGCTTGGCTCAACCCCAGCTGTTGTTTCTCTCTCCCCCTTTCTGCTTCTCTCCCTCTCTGCCTCTCTGCCCCTCTTCCTCTCCCTGTTTTTGGAGGAAATAAAAGAGTGCATATGATTTTCTCTGAGCAGGATGAGGTTGGCAAGGATTGCCAAAACTGAGTGTGATATTCCAAACTGCTAATTTGCTAAAATAATTTGGGAAAGTGCTACTTAAAACCCTGACAGGAGTGAAAGCAACATTTCTGAAATTTGTGGAAGGCCAAAGTCCGTGCTACCTGAGGTTATGTTTGCTAATTGTCTCAGTGGTTGTTTATTAAATGGCTATGGAATATTTATTTCTCTCTGTCAGGGCACTTGGCCTAGAGACGCAGGCTCATTCACTGAGATTTCCTACCGTGACCCAAGCAAAAAACTCAGCCTGATTTCTTACCAACAGGAAATTTGGAATCGCATAATCTACTTTTCTCCAAAAAAGACCTACAGCACATTTTCATGATTACCTTTGTAACCCAGGGAAGCTGTGGTGCACGTGAGCTCTGTTGAGAGAGGCAGGGCAGAACAGGGACTGGGATTTTTTTCACTATTCTGCCCAACAACCTACAGTTGATTGGCTCAAGTTGGACAGTGACACCCCTCCCCCGGCCCCAGGGCAGCCAATTTCATAGGCTGCCAGTGATCTATGACCTGGCACAAAAGAATATCCTCCAACCAGAGTCTCCTTCTTTGGATTGTGAACTAGAAGCAGAGAGATTCTGACTTTGGAAATACCAAGCGGTGGATGAGAGGAGAGGAGCCAAGTAGAGTGACATAGGTGGGAGTAGGGGGCGGAGCCAAGTAGAGTGACATGGGGAACAGAGACTGATTTTGCACAAGTGGGATACAGCCTTAGATTTTTGTCTAAGATTTCCTCAGATGGGGCGGTTTTAGCCTACCAGTTAAGATGCTTACGTCCCACATCTGAGAACCTGGGTTCAATTCCCAGCTTCGGACTCCAGCTTCCTAATAATGTAGACCCTGGGAAGCAGCGGTGATGGCTTAAGTAGTTGGGTCCCTGCTACCCACTTGGAAAGCCTGGAGTGAGTTCCTGGAACCATGTCCTGGCAGCAACCCAGCCATGCCATTGTGGACATTTGGGGAGTAAAACAGATGGGGGACTTTTCTGTCTGTTACTGTCTTTCTGCCTCTCAAATAAAAAAAAGAATAAAATCCATTGGGTAATTCAAATGCACTAATATCCAATTTTATTTAATTCCATATTCACCTGCAGCAGGAGACTTTTAGCTCACTTCACCCTTCTCATTGGGAATCTTTTTTTTTTTTAAGATTTACTTATTTATTTAAAAGGCAGAGATAGAGAGGGAGAAGGAGAGACAGAGAGAGAGGTCTTCCATCTACTGGTTCACTCCCCAAATGGCCACAATGGCTAGGGCTGGATCAGGCCAAAGCCAGGAACCTGGAGCTTCTTCTGGGTCTCCCACATGGATGCAGAGACCAAAGTACTTGGGCCATCTTCTACTGCTTTCCCAGGTCATAGCAGAGAGCTGGATCAGAAGTGGAGCAGCCAGGACTCGAACCAGCACCCATATGGGATGCCAGCATTGCAGGTAGCAACTTTACCCGCTATGCCACAGGGCCAGCCCCTGTATTATCTTTGATTGGTGGTTATGATAAACTGCTTTCCAGTGACGTCTCTTCTCTCCGAGTCTCTCCAAAGTAATATCCTCTAAATGCCTCCTCCTACTACTTTATCATTCCTTCTGTTTTCAAAGACACAACAGAGCTTTCGGCATGTCTAATGGCGATGTCCTAAGTGCCCAGTTCTCCATGACCATCAGATTGGCAGCTTCAGTTAAGCCTCTTGTGAATTATTTCCAGGGGTGTTTGGCACACTAGTGACTGGCACAAGGGCTGTAGAACACCCATGACACTTTGGTTTACCAAATATGTTTATATTATACTTTTTTGTTTTATTTAAAATAAAGGAATTGGGCCAGCACTGTGGCATAACAGTTACACTGCTGCTTATGGTGGTGACAACACATATGGGAACCAATTCAAGTCCCAACTGCTCCACTTCGATCCAGCTCCCTGCTAATGCACCTAGGAAAGCAGCAGAGGATGCCCCAAGTGCTTGGGCTCCTGCACCCATGTGGGAGACCCCGAGGAAGCTCCTGGCTCATGGCTTTGGCCTGAACCAGCCCTGGCCATTGTAACCATTTGGGGAGTAAACCAGTGGATGGAACACCTCTCTCTTTCTCTCTCTCTTTAACTTGCCTTTCAAATAAAATGAATCTTTTAAAAAAATGTTTACAATAGCCAATTTTAAAAAGTATCTATATGGGGCCAGCGCAGTGGGTTAACACCCGGGCCTGAAGCACCCTCATCTCATAAGGGCGCCAGTTCTATTCCTGGCTGCTCCTCTTCTGATACAGCTCTCTGCTATGGCCTGGGAAAGCAGTAGAAGATGGCCCAAGTCCTTGGACCCCTGCACCCATGTGGGAGACCCAGAAAAAGCTCCTGACTTTGGATCAGTGCAGCTCTGGCTGTTGCGGCAAATTGGGGAGTGAACCAGCAGATGGAAGACCTCTCTCTCTCTCGCTCTCTCATTTTTTTTTTTTTTTTTGGACAGGCAGAGTTAGACAGTGAGAGAGACAGAGAGAAAGGTCTTCCTTCTGTTGGTTCACCCCCCAAATGGCCACTACGGCCTGCATGCTGCGCCGATCCGAAGCCAGGAGCCAGGTGCTTCCTCCTGGTCTCCCATGAAGGTGCAGGGCCCAAGTACTTGGACCATCTTCCACTGCCTTCCCGGGCCACAGCAGAGAGCTGGACTGGAAGAAGAGCAACCGGGACAGAACTGGCACCCCAACTGGCACTAGAACCCGGTGTGCCGGCGCCGCAGGCGGAGGATTAGCCTATTGAGCCGCGGCGCTGGCCTGTCTCTCTCTCTCGCTCTCGCTCTGCCTTTCCTCTCTCTGTATAACTCTGACTTTCAAATAAATAAATAAATCTTTAAAAAAAAGTGTGTGTATATGTGTGCATGTATACGTGTGTATGTATGTGTGTGTTTATGTGATTGTGTATATGTGTTTGCATGAGTGTATACATGTGTGTTTGTATGTATACCTGTGTGTGATGTATGTATGTTTATATGATTGTGTGTGTGCATAAATGTGTGTATATATGTTTGTATATTTGTGTGTATGTATACCTATGTGTGTATATGTGTGTGTGTATGTATGTATATGTATATATGTAGGTAGTATACATACATATGAATGAATGAAATGTGTGAAAGGATGTGCAATTGGCTCTTTAGGTTCTACACTCATGGATTCAAGCCACTGTAAATCAAAAATACTCGTTAAAAAACTGTTCCTGAACATGTTTAAACTATCTTTCTTGTCATTCTTCACTAAACAATAACTATTTACATAGCATTTGCATTGTGTTGGCTATTACAAGTAATCTAGAGACATTCCAAGTATGTGGGTAGGTTCTATACAAACACCATACATTTTGTATGAGAAATTTGAGCACCTGCAGACTTGGAACCACAGTGGATCCTGGAAGCCATCCCTCATAGTTGCTGAGGGAGAGGCACATATCAAAATGACAGCTGGTTTTCTTTGAATGGTGGGATTATGTTGTTTTTAAAAAATTATTTCTCTCTATGAGACATTGGCCAAGAAGAATGTTTATATGATGAATATGTGTTGACTTGATATCAAGGGGAAAATTATTTTTTTTATTTTGAGAAAGAAGAGGCAATATAGAAAATAACATTTGGGCATCTACTGTTTGACAAGCACTTTAACTCTCTGACATCTTTGATTCTCCCAATTATTCCTATTTTAAAGATAAGGAAACTGACAGAGCCCTTCACCAACTTGCTTCAGTTCACATTGTACAGGGTGGACAAGGTTTTTACTTATTTATTTTTAAAGATTTATTTTATTTATTTAAAAGGCAGAGTTACAAAAGAGAGAGAAAGAGACAGAAAGAGAGGTCTTCCACCCGCTTGTTCACTCCCCAAATAGCTGCAACAGCCAGAGCCAGGCTGATCCAAAGCCAAGAGCCAGGAGCTTCTTCTGGGTCTCCCTCATGGGTGCAGGGGCCCAAGAACTTGGGCCATCTTTCACTACTTTTCTTGGGTATATTAGCAGGGAGCTAGGCTGGAAGCAGAGCAGCCAGGACTGGAACCAGTGCCCATGTGGGATACTGATGTCACAGGCTGCAGCTATACCCACTACGCCACAACACCAGCCCCAAGTTTTTTTTTTTTTTAACTGAAGTAAAATGTACTTTATACTTAACATCAAATTTACCATTTTGATCATTTTAAAGTATACAGTCCCAGCATTAAATACATTCACAATGTTGTACAACCATCCATTGTGGGGAGCAACTCGGACTAGACTGTTACTGGAATTAAGACTTATTCTATGCATCTGTTCTCCCACAATATGGCGCTGGGAGAGGAGGAAACAGCTTCTACACAGCTGCCTCCAGTTCAACCAATAAACAGCAGGACCTGCTCCTGATTGGAGGAGAGCAGCGTACTCGGCGTGTGGGTAGCAGAGTTGGGATTGGTGGAAGAGGACTATAAAGGAGGAGAGAGACAACATGCACCAGGAACATCTATCTGAAGGAATACCTGAGCAGCCCCCGAGAGAGCCGGCCAGCGGTGTGCCGCTCCCCCGCGGAAGTGGGGAAAGTGGCAGGGGGAACCGCCCTTCCACGGAGGTGGAAGGGTCGGTAGCCAACCCGGGAAGAACCAGCAGCAAACCCGGGGAGGGCCGAGCAGACAAAAGAACAGCGCAGGGTCCTGTGTCGTTCCTCCACGAAGAGGGGGAGCGACAATCCATGTCATCTCAAACAGAGACCCTGCTTTTCACAGGCCATTAGCAGGAAGCTGAATGGGAAGTGGAACAGCTGGGACACAAACCGGTGCCTGTATGGGATGTCACTATTGCAGCTGGTGGCTTTACGCACTACACCACAATGACGGCCCCTTAACTGTCTTGATTGTATTCTTTGATACACAATAGTTTATTATTTTGAGGAAAGCCAATTTATCTATTTTTTCTCTTTTGATTGTGCTTTTGATGTTTTATCCAAGATACCCAGCAGCTTAAAGACTTCCTTATGTTTCCTTCTAGGGGTTTTCTAGTTTCATTCTTGTTTTTTAAAGATGTATTTATTTGAGAGGCAGAGTTACAGACCGAGAGAGGAAGAAACAGAGGTCTTCCATCTGCTGGTTCACTCCCCCAAATGGCCACAACAGCCAGAGCTGGGCCAATCTGAAGCCAGGAGCCAGAAGCCAGAAGCCAGAAGCCTCTTCTGGGTCTCCCATGTGGGTACTTGGGCCATCATCCGCTGCCGTCCCAGACCATTAGCAGAGAGCTGGATCAGAAGTGGAGCAGCTGGGACCTGAACCGGTGCCCATATGGGATGCTGGTGCTGCAGGTGGAGGCTTAACCTACTATGCCACAGTGCCAGCCCCTAGTTTTCATTCTTTCACGCTGGTCTGTGATCACTTTGAAGGAACTTTTGGGGATGGTGGGAGGTAAAGCCGGCGTTGTTCTTTTGCATGTGGGTATCCAGATCCCCAGAGCTGTTTGTGTGAAGACTGTCTTTCCCCACTGGATGCTCTCGGTGCCCTGGTCTAGCTCAGTTGCACTTTAAGTGATGTTCCTGCAGTAGAATGTGTGCCCCATTCTCCCTTCATAGTCTGTCTCACTCTCCCAGGCCTAGAAGGGCTGTGTCACAGAGTCCCTGAGAGCACCTCCCAGGCAGGGAGAGGAGGCCCCGGGCAGTGCCCAAGGGCAGCCAAGCCTTGGCTGGGCCACTCCCTCTGGACGCCAGCCCAAACCAGCTGACACAGCCTGGCTCCACCACTGCCCAGACCGGTTTGCAGGCGGCCTGCTCCCCAAGAGCCGGCTCCCTGGCTGCAGCAGTGTAGCTCTCATTCTCCTTTCCTGCTACACTTCTTGTGCAGCTCCCCTGTCCCTCTCCCTGTCCTCCCCTCTCTCTGGCTCTGCACCCTCCTCGCCAAGCCCCGGATGAAAGGCTCTGAGCTGCTGCCCTCACTTCTGCTCTCCTAAACCATGAGGCCCCTGTCCTCCTCTGGGCCCCTTGCCAGGCCAGTCAGGCTTGGCCCCAGAAGCTTTCTGTTTTTTCAGCGGATGTAAAAATTATTGATAATGGCCCGAGCAGCAGCGTTAACGGGAGAACCCACAGTCAGTGGGCACTTAGCAGACATGGCTTCTGTGCTTCCGGTTGCTCATCCCCGACAACAGACCCATGAGGTTGATCCTGTTATATCCTGGTGAGAGATGAGAAACATTCTGAGCCCAGGGTCACAGGGCCAGGATGTGGCCCAGCCAGGACTCCATGCCACCTGGTAACTGTGCCCCTGGACTGGTCTGGGTTGGGGACCAAGGGCATTGACTAAGCAGTAGCATGTGCTAGCCACTCTGTGATTGTGTGCATGCATGTGTGGATGGTGCTTGTGTATATATGGATGCATGTATGTATCTGTGTATGCGCATGCGTGTTTAGGTGTGTGTCGGGGTGGTATTTGTGTGTATGTGCATGTATGGTATCTGTGTGTATACATGTGTGTATATGTGCATGCGTGTGCATATGTGGATGGTGTTTGTGCATGCATGTGTATATGTATGCATGTGTGTATGTGTGTGTGTGTGCACATGTGTGTGTACAAGTGGGAGCAAGCTCTACCAGGACATGAAGGCCCAGGGAGCAGTGACTTCACTCAAGGGATGGTGGAAATGGGCAGAATTAGGTGTCAAAGAGTTTTTCAAAGCCCAGAAAGTCCAGTATCCACTAGGGGCTGGCCCCTACAGAGGCAGGCGGTGTGAGGTAGGGGGGATAGTCAGGGCCCATCGTGAAAGCTCTTCAGCAACACCCACTGCCGCTCCGCAGCCGGGCATGATCTCTGCCTGAGTCTTCCCAGCCCCTCTTGGCTGGACTCACTGATACTGCACTCCCAGCCGCAGGTTCAGGCCCGCCTGGCTTGGAAAGAATTCCCTCAGCCAGGCCTCCACAGGGCAGGGGATGGCAAATAAGTAAAACACCTCCCACCTTCAAGGAGCTCTCATTCTGGCTGGGGAGGGGACTGCCAGCAAGAAGCCCAGGAGCCACCTGCCTCCTGCCTCCCTCATTGTCACAGCCTGTCCACCAGCACAACCCACTGGACTAACCTCCTCCTCATGGCCTCCAATTCGGCCCCCTTTCCTCTCCGCTCTGTTCCCTGCCAAGGACAGATGGTGCCCAGTTTGTGCAGAGAGAAGGTGGGTGTGCGCATGGTGCTGTGAGACAGCAGATCTGTCTAGAGAGGCTCAGAGAAGCTGCAGAGGGGCAGGCATTTGGCACAATGGTGAAGATGCCCCTTGGGATGCCCACATCCCATATCAGAGTGCCTGGGTTCCAGTCTTGGCTCCTCTCCCAATTCTAGCTTCCTGCTAGTGTGCATTCTGGGAGGCAGCAGGTGATGGCTTAAGTTGCTGGGTCCTTGTCACCCATTGGGAAACCAGGATTGAGTTCCCAAACTTCTAGCTTCCATCTAGTCCAGCCCCAGTCATTGCAAGCATTTGGGGAGTGAGCCGGTGAATGGGACATTGTTGTCTGTCTCTTATAGTTTCTCTTTCTCTGTCTTTTTGCTTTTCAAAAAACAAACAAACAAAAAGGCAGCAAGGGGTTATACAACAGAGGTGGATGATCCGGGTTTTATAAGGAAAATGGGAACTTGCAGGTGGGAAGTTGGGAAAATAAATTTGAGTGCATATATCACCTATCAGAGCTGAAAGGGTACCTGATGACATCTGAAGAGTGGCAGTGACTTAGAATTTAGGATGGGGGGGAGCTGGCACTGTGGCGCAGCAGGTTAATGCCCTAGCCTGAAGTGCTGGTATCCCATATGGGTGCTGGTTCAAGACCTGGCTGCTCTACATCCCATCCAGCTCTCTGCTATGGCCTTGGATAGCAAAAGATGGCCCAAGTCCTTGGGCCCCTGCACCCACGTGGGAGGCCCAGAAGAAGCTCTTGGCTCTTGACTTCAGAGCAGCACAGCTCTGGCTGTTGTGGCCAACTGGAGAGTGAACCATTGGGTGGAAGACCTCTCTCTCTCTCTCTCTTCCTCTCCCTCTCCCTTTCCCTCTCCCTCTCCCTCTCCCTCTCCTGTCTGTGTAACTCTGACTTTCAAATAAATAAATCTTAAAAAAAATTTAGGATGGGGGTGAAGTGACAGCGCCAGTGCTGCCATCGCAGGGCCAGACTCAGGAGGGCTTTCCTTGCAGCCCATCAGCCGCCATTGAGACACAGGCTCCCAGTGCTCTGGTGTAAAATATGCTGTCCGCCCCTGGAATACAGGCTTGCTAAACACCCTCGCAGGACACTTGTCCCTAGGCCCCCTTCAGAGCCCTAGAGGCTGCCATTTCCCTGCGGTCCCTCATCCTCAGCCTAGTCCACTGCCTTTCAGAAGGGCTGATATGGTTGCTGAGTGAGGGTGCAGGGGAGGCTGGGGCCGGGGTCCAGGGCTCCAGAAATGGCTGTGGCAAAGCTAGGGGTGTGGGTATAGATGGTGGGGGATGACAGAGAGCTGGCTGTTTGTAGGCTCAACTGCTGCAATGGGCAGAGACGGGCCCTGCACCCTCCCCCACCCCAGGGAAAGTCTCCTCCCCACTCCTCATGGGGGGGGGGACACTAATCAGATTGGTCAGATTCCATATTCACGATTAGGCCACCTCCACCTGTGAGTAGGGTCACTGAGCTTAAAAAAAAAAAAAAGGCACAGGAATGTGGCCAGAGCTTCCTTACACCCATGCCTAAGTACATTGGCCTTTGCTTCTCTGGTCAGCTCCTGACCAGACCAGGAAACATCCCCCAAGCCAGGGTTTACAGAGGGGAGCCACTTACTGAAGCCAGCTGCCAGGCTAGGCCTTGGGCCCCATAGCTGCCTTATCAGGGAGCCCTGGGCACTGGGCAGGAACAAAGCCCAGCTTGTTGTCCTGTTGCTAGGGCCCCTGGTGTCTGTGTCCCTCGGGGATGGGAGTGGAGAGTGGCCGGCACAGTTGTCCTGCAGTGGCTGTCATCTTATTACCCTCAAATGTCTGCCTTTCTTTCTGACAGCTCAATCGAAAGGCAGAAAGTGGCTGGAGGAGGGGGAGAAGGAGGGAGGCGATTTCCAAGTAGAGTTTGAAGAGAGGGTGGTGCCTAAAAGTCCAAAACCGGCTCTGGGGAGTAGAGCCCAGGGCCACCTCCCAGTGAGTCAGGAGCGGGCAGGGCTAGGTTCCTCCCTACAGAGGGCATGAGGGAGGGACAGAGTGGACCCAGGGCCTCGCCCCTGCCACAGGTTAGCACCTATGTTATCTGGGGCCGGTCGCACTGCTTCTCTGACCCTGATGTGTAAGGTGGGAAGGAGGGCACCTAACCGGCAGGGCTGTCATGAAGAGTAATTAAATGTGGTAATGTTGGTGGCGGCACTTAATAAGCCATAAATCTCTGCACATGGCATAAAGAGGCCTTATCCTTTTTTTGTCATTCCCTTGGGAATGAAAAGCAGATGCCTCTGATAAGCAATTGTCAATTCTCAGCTCCACCCAGCTCTTCCCTGCCCCTTCTGCCCTCCGGCCTCAGAAAATGCCATCTACTCCTCCCCCCAAAGCATCCCCTCTGGATTTGCTCTCTGGTTGTGGTAGACCAGTTTCTGTCACTGTCAAGAATGAGGCCGGGTACTTGCTTAAGAAGAGAGTGGAGCCGGCTCCCAGGGCTGGAGGTTCCAGGGTGAGCTCTGATGGAAGGCTTCACGGCAGACGGTATTGCAGTGGCAGGAGCCAGTGTCAGAGGGGGAGGTTGTGGGGTGAGCCACGGAGCCAGAGGCCAATCCAAGGCTCAGGCTCCCTCTTTTAAAACAACTGTCTTGGGGCTGGCGTTTGAGGCACAGAGGGTTAAGTTGTCACTTGCCATACTGGCACCCCATGTGAGAGTGCTGGTTTGAGTCCCAACTGCTCTGTTCCCTGCGAATGCACCTGAAAAGGCAGCAGATCCCCAAGTATTTGGGAGACCCGGATGGAGTTCCAGGCTCCTTCGGGCTGGCCTAGCTCTGGATGTTGTGGCCATTTGTGGCGTGAACCAGTGGATGGAATATTTCTTTCTCTCTGTCTCTCTCTCTCTGAAACTTCACCTTTCAAACAAGTGAATAAATCTTTAAAAACCACTACAACAACAACAACAACCCTATTTTGCAAGAACTAAGTGAGTTCCCATGAGCACTACTTCATCCATTGGAGGGTGATGACCCTGGGGACTCCCCACCTAGCTCTGCCTCTCATCTCTCAGCACTGCCACACTGGGGACCAAGTAGCCAACAGAAGAGCCGCCGGGGGAAACACCCAAACCACAGCCACACCACAGCCATGCTCCCTCATCCCTCTGCACTTTGGTCTCTCCCTCTCTGCAGGGTCTCTTCCTTTGTTTCTCCTATATTTATCAACCTCTTCAATACTAAAGTAGCAATCATGCTAAAGAATTCTTGACCTAAAATATCTGCCTCCTCCAGCTACTGCCATATTCTCCTGCAGTCTTATTTTTTTAAATGTATTTATTTATTTGAAAGAGTTAAAGAGAGAGAGAAAGAGAGAGAGACAGACGTTCTATCCCCTGGTTCACTCCCCCAATAGCCACAACAGCCAGTGCTGGACCAGGCTGAAGCTAGGAGCCAGGAGCTTCATCCAGGTCTCCCACATAGGTGTCAGGGGTCCAGGCACTTGGGCCATCTTCTGCTGCTTTTCCCAGGACATTACCAGGGAAGCAGAGCAGCTGGGGCTTGTATCAGCACCCTTATGAGATGCCAGCGTCGCAGGCAGTGGCTTTACCCACCATGCCACAGTGCTGGCCCTCAATGTGATCTTTTTAATTGGATTTTACAGTTTTGCAACAGTTATCTGTTTCATCTTATACTGCATGCCACAATGAAACTTTGGGGTTAGTGGTATTGACCCATTTTACAGATGAGAAGATGGAGTGTCAGATTAGAATTCAGCAGCAGTCCCTGCTCCTCTCTTTCAGAGATACCACACTTCCTCCCTTTAATGCTGAACTCCTGAACTGCTTTGGATCTGTCGTCTGCATTTTCCCTGCCTTCACTTTACTCTTAAGCCTATGTCATGCACTCATTGCTTCCACCACTGGGCTCTCATTAGGATCAGCCGGGTCACGAGCTGCAGCCCAGCTAGCCCACTTCAGAGACCCTCACAGGCCTCACTCCTACTGATCCTTCATTGGCATGCATCAGGGTCAACCCACCATTTACTCTTCTTTCAAATTCTCCTTCCTTAGCTTAAACTGGGACTGGAAGTGTACAACGGGAAGAGGAGATGGGGGTGGCTCCTTTGGGGTTTGTAGTTCCTGCACGTTGATTGTGTAAGGAACGTAGGTAAGTCATGGGACCCTCACTCACCAGTACATTCCACCACCACCAACTGCCTAGAACAATTTGCCTGGGTTTTGATCATCTTGGTAGGAGGTGGGTTTTGGATTTGATAGCAAATAGGGTCAGAACTGTTACATCTTGTGGATTTGGTCAGGCCTGGGAAGGTTCATGTAAGCAGTCTAGAACACAGCAAAAGGGGTCACTACCTGGAGGTAGACCACCTCAGCAGGAGTACAGCAGGGACAAGGGAGATGAAGCCTGCTGTAGGTGATACAGTGGCAGGATGATGTGTAGCCATGTGTTGTCCAATATGGTAGACACCAGTCCCATGTGACATTTCAGATGAAACTGAAATGAAATATTTAGTTCTGAAGTTATATCAGCCATCTTTTAAGTGCTCAATAGTCACATGGGACTAGTGGCTACATATTGGATATAGCAGGTATCGAATGCTTCCTTCATTTCAGAAGGTTTTGTTGGACAGCACAGATTTAGTCTGCGGGATTGAGAACATAAAGTAAGCAGTTTTCTAAGAGAGAGTAAGGAAGAGCCAAGGTCCTCAGGGGTGTCCGATATGGGACAGCTTGGCAGGGGCAACCCAAGGGTGAGTGACATCGGAGAGGGAGGCTTCAGGGTGAGCAGGCGCCATGCTGGACGCCCCCTTCCACTCCCCGTGAGTGCCATGAGTGTGGATGTTAGGGTTATCTTCTCCGAGCTATGCATATTTCTCCTAAAACAGGATGCACAGCCTTCAGGGGAAAACAGTTCCTCAGAGAGGAAACCCACACACAGGCTGTCATCAGGTCAGGAGAAGACTCCTCCGTTTCTCTCTGGATATTGTTCTGAGACTACACAGAGGGCTAGGCAGTAGGTGCCCGGAAGGAAACATAGGATTAGATATTGGGGGGGGAGGGAGTCTGTGATCTGGGGCAAAAGGAAAGGACTGGCTAAAAATAAAAATTTGGGAGTCAGTTGTAGTCATCAAAGGGTACTTTTATCTCCGTCACTTCTCCATATAAGAGCTTAGATGACTTATTAACTGCCCATTTATTTCTGAGCAATTCAGTGATGAGCAATGCTTTGTGAATTATTTGCCTGGAAATGAGTCCTTTAAAGAATGAACAAAGTAAGTGCCTTTTCAAAATAATATTTATGCCCTCTGCTAAAGAAAGAGGACAAAAGGAATAAAGGGAAGAGCTAGGACCTGGGAAAACCCTTACTCTAATCCAGATTTTTCTCCTTAACTTGTATATTCTAGATGGTAGGTCTAGAGCTTCAGGCATGGCTAGATCCAGGTGGTTAAAATCAAACTGTCTTTGGAAATCTGTGTCTCCTGGCCTCTTGGCTGTATTTCTCTTTGTATTGGTGTCATCCTGAGACTTGCTCTAGATGATGTCAAAGTGGGCCCACATCAGGCAGTTCTAGGCTTACATACTATTGGCTTACCAAATTGCCCCTTCCCAATCATTGCAGCCCAAGCTCCAGGAATGAACTTGATTGGCCTGGCATGACTTTTTGCCCATTCTTGAAGCAGTAACAAGATTCAGAGAAATGCAATCCTCTGATTGGCCAGGCCTGATCACGTGCTCATACCTGGGGGTCAGTTTCACCCAGACCAGTAGGCTTTTGAGTGGAAGTGCAGGGTATTCTCCAAAGTAACCCAAATTCTGTAACCCCAAGAAGGCAAATAGATATTAACCTGACAAAAAGCACACTGGCTCACTGCATGCTAGCTATCATTGTGAAAAGACAGCAGAAAGGTAACATGGATATTTATTAAACACTTGGGGCTGTAGGAAAGACTGTGGCATGTAGTAAGTTCTCAATAAATGTTATGGGAAAAATACACTTACAAGGGAGTGATTAGGAAAGACAGATCAGAGTGGAACCCGATGGGAGGAGGGCACAGTTCTATTGAGTCTCAGAAATGAGCCAGGGAACAAAGGAGAGCAATGAATGGCACATTTCTGAAAAGGAGCTCCTTAGAGACAGGGCTCAGGGCCTCTTAATTAACATGTGAAACTACCCTGGAGGAAAGGAGTGCCCATGGAACCTTCCAAGGCTGGCTGACGCCACCAAACACCTGCGTAGGGCTGGCATTGTTCCCATTTTGCAGCACCTGTTCAAGTCCCGGCTGCTCTGTGTCCGATCCAGCTCCCTGCTAATATGCCTGGGAAAGCAATAGATGACCCAAGTGCTTGGGCCTCTGCCACCCATGTGGGAGACCGAGGGAGTTCCTGGCTCCCAGCTTCTACTTGGTTCAGCTCTGGCTGTTGCAGTCGCATTTGGGGAGTGAACCAGTGATTTCTTTCTCTCTCACTCTGCCTTTCAAATAAATAAGTCTTTAAAAGCAATAACAGTACCCAGGAAGCGATGGGCAGGTCAACGGAAAGTCCTTGTGCACCTGAGGAAACGGGCAAAGAAGCTGCAGCTGAAACTGGATGAGGACAAGGCAAGATGGTGACCCTGGAGATCACTTTGCAAACAGTGCCCATGAAATGAAGGAAGCCAAGGTACCGCTTCTGCACAAGGGAAAGATCTGACAGTGAATGTAGCTTATTTCCTGAGAACTCCAGCCTGAGATGGTGCTACACAGAGAGACAGGCAGGAGACATGCTGGTGGAAGGTTAGAGCAGTCCATCCAGGCTCTAAGACAAAATACCACAGCTGGGTTTCCTGCCCAAGGCTCTGAAGGCCGGCAAGTCCAAGGTCAAGGCACCAACAAGTTTTGTGTCTCCCAGGGCCTGTTTTCTGGCTCATGGATGGCACCTTTCTCCCTGTATCCTCACACAGTGGAGAGGGCAGTAGAACTCTCTTGGGGCTTCTTTTAGTAAGTGCATCAAGGTCATTCATGCCAGCTCGTACCCCCAGAGCCTGCCCCCCCCCCACCTTGGTGGTTAGGGTTTCACAAACATCTAGAGGGTAGCACTGAAAAATAGTTTGCAGACCAAATGGCCGTAGAAGAGCGAGGCCTTGACAGGATATGTGTGCAACTCTGACCCACTCACTCTGGGCACACAAGGGGGGCCCAGAAAGGGTGACTGAAATCTCTGAAGGGTTGATTACAGAGCTCAGATAACAGAGACAGGGACTTCAGGTCTGATAGGCGAAGATTAAGAAAGAACGATTCCTGAAACAACATTGTGGACAAAAGGCAACTTGCTCATCAGCTACCGAAATTCTAAGGCAGAAACTTGAGTAACGGGGAAGTCAGTCAAAGGAACTCCTGGGCCTTGGGTTCTCCTACGTGTGACAGAGAGAACAGTGCTTAAATCCATATTGCAGTGAGGATGGAATGAGGTCTGTTGGGTGACAGTGCCTGACGCAGCGGTGGTACAGGAAAAGCTGAGGCCACCTGCAGTCCACGCACAAGTCACAACCACAGGACCCTTTAAACAGCACATGGAACCTGCAGTCAGGGGACAGGAGTGCGAGTCCAGGCTCTGCTCCAATCTTAATTTCCTCCATCTCCAGGCCATACCAATGCAGGCCCTACAGGGCTCCTATGAGGATGAAATTAGATCCTGCATTCATTCAACCAACATTTATTGAATGACTACAACTTACCAACCAGCAGGAAACAAGAATGAATAAGAAAACGTGTTGTCCTCGTGGTGCTGAGAGTGGGAGATGATGACCATGGACAGTCAGCTGAAAGAGGCTTACTGGGGGAGGGCTGGCACTGTGAGAGTTCCAGGGGCGATGAACAGGGGCGGCAGGGCTCTGAAAACTGTCACGCACCAAACCATCATTGAATACCGCATGCACAGGGCAGGTGTTGTGGCATAGCAGGTCAAGCCACCGGTTGCAATGCCTGCATCCTAGATTGGAGCACCAGTTCCTGTCTTGGCTCCACCATTTCTGACCCAAATCCCAGCTAAAGCATCATGGGAGGCAGCAGATGAAGGCACAAGTACTTGAGTCCCTGCTGTCCATGTGGAAGACCCAGATGGGGCTCCTGGCTTTGACCTGGCCCAACCCTGGCTGTTGTGCCCATTTGGGGAATGATCCAGCGAATGGAAGATCTATTACTCTGCCTTTCAAATCAATCAATCAATCTTTTATTTTTTAAGATTTTATTTATTTATTTGACAGGTAGAGTTTCAGACAGTGAGAGAAACAGAGAGAAAGGTCTTCCCTCTGTTGGTTCACTCCCCAAATGGTTGCAACTGCCAGAGCTGTGCCAATCCGAAGCCAGGAGCCAGGTGCTTCCTCCTGGTCTCCCATGTGGGTGCAGGGGCCCAAGCACCTGGGCCATCTCACTGCTATCCCAGGCCACAGAAGAGAGCTGGACTGGAAGAAGAGCAACTGGGACTAGAACCGATGCCCACATGGGATGCCAGTGCTGCAGGCGAAGGATTAACCTAGTGCGCCACAGCGCTGGCCCCCAACCAATCAATCTTAAAAGAATACTGCATTTGTATTAGTTTCCTATTGCTGTTTTTAAAAATCGCCATAGACTTGGTGGCTTAAGACAACACAAATGCATTATTTTATTCTGGCACTCAGAAGTCTCCGCTAGATCTTACAGGTTAGAAATCCAAGGCTGCACTCCCTCTGAAATCTCCAGCAGCACTGTTTGCCTTACCTTTTCCCAGCCTCCAGCAGTCATCCTCAGCCCTTGGCTCCCACACCCATCACTCTGACTTCTGCCGCCATGGTCCCAGCCCCTTCTTTGATTCTGACCCTCCTTCCTTCCTTCCCACGTCTTCTTTTTTTTTTTTTTATTTTTATTTATTTATTTATTTATTTATTTTTGACAGGCAGAGTGGACAGTGAGAGAGAGAGACAGAGAGAAAGGTCTTCCTTTGCCGTTGGTTCACCCTCCAATGGCCGCCGCGGCCGGCGCGCTGCGGCCGGCGCACCGCACTGATCCGATGGCAGGAGCCAGGAGCCAGGTGCTTTTCCTGGTCTCCCATGGGGTGCAGGGCCCAAGCACCTGGGCCATCCTCCACTGCACTCCCTGGCCACAGCAGAGGGCTGGCCTGGAAGAGGGGCAACCGGGACAGAATCCGGCGCCCCGACCGGGACTAGAACCCGGTGTGCCGGTGCCGCAAGGCGGAGGATTAGCCTAGTGAGCCGCGGCGCCGGCCTCTTCCCACCTCTTCTAATGACCCCTGGGGATCCACTGGGTTAATGCCAGGATAATCCACCCAGCTTGGTCGTCTTTACTCACTTAGCTCTGCAAAGTCTCCGTTTCCACGTAAGGTGACATAGTCGCAGGTTCTGGGGTTGGGATGTACACACCTTGGAGGGGGTGCGTTATTCAGTTTACCACAGCACTCCTGGATTATATGGTAGGAATGGGCTCTCCCAGGAACCACTGAGCAGAAGTGGTTACCACTTGCCCATGGCATCTGGTGTGTGGGAAGCAGGGTGGGTCAGAGTGCATTGTCCCATGGGAGACCCCCCATAACGGGGACATTAATACTAGACAACCAGCCAGGGGACTGGCTGCTGCCACTCAGGAACCAGAGCTCTCCTGCAGGATAATCATGTCTCTATGCTGTAAACACCACCCAAGTGAGTAGGATAAATAGAACTGTGGGGAGCAACTCAGACTAGACTAAGTTACTGGAATTAAGACTTATTCTATGCATTTGCTCTCCCACAATATGGCGCTGGGAGAGGAGAAAACAGCTTCTACGCAGCTGCCTCTTGCCAACTTGAGTGATGACCTCCAGGAGCTGATCCTGCTCCTGATTGGAGGAGAGCAGCGTACTCGGCGTGTGGGCAGCCGAGTTGGGATTGGTGGAAGAGGACTATAAAGGAGGAGAGAGACGGCATGCACCAGGAACATCTAAGGGGAACATCTGAGGGAACACCTGTGCAGCCCCGAGAGAGCCGGCGGCGGTGTGCTGCTCCCCTGCGGAAGTGGGGAATGTGGCAGGGGGAACCGCCCTTCCACGGAGGTGGAAGGGTCGGTAGCCAACCCGGGAAGAACCAGCAGCAAACCCGGGGAGGGCCGAGCAGACCAAAGAACAGCGCAGGGTCCTGTGTCGTTCCTCCACGAAGAGGGGGAGCGACATAGAACCACCTGGCAGGGCTGGGGCAAGGATGAGTGAGAATGTCGGGAAATCACCGGGGACAGTGCCTGATTTGCAACAAGTGTACTTTGCAAAACCTCCTGACCCCCTCCCTCCCCTTTCCTCCCCTTTTACTGTAGGCACCACAATCCCCAGGCCTCTCAAAGACCCTCCTTTGCTTGCCAGTCACGCAGGGTTAGTGGTTAGGAGCCAAGACCCAGAGCCCAAGGAGCCCGTATTAACCATGCAACCCAGGGCTAGTCACCTAAGCTCTCTAAGCTTCAGTTTCCTCCTCTGTACAATGGGGTGAAATCCTCTCCAACCAGGCTGCCTGTAGGATTAAGAGAGCCGATGAATGGAGACGGCTTAACACGGTGCCTGGCGCAGGATTAAGAGCGCATGAAGAGCCCTGTTATTCCTCCCAAGAGGCCTGACCTCCTTTCAGCCACATGCCTCACCCGGCCACACTGGACAACCCGCTTCTCTCTGATGCAGACCTGGAACCTGCAAGGCATGGCTTCCAAACAATCCCCTGTGCCCCAAACTCTCAGCGGGCCCCCTACATTCTCAGCGCCCAGTTCTCTGCTTCCCCGTCGTTTGTTCAGCCTTCTCTTGGTCTCTCAGTTGGAGTCACTTGCTCAGGCCCTTGCCCCATACCAGCAGGTGTTTTTCCTGCACAGTACGCTGGAAAAGTACTTCCTCTCCGTGCCAGGCCTAATTTCCTTATTTGGACAAGTCCACTGGACTGGACTGGCTAAAGGAGCTCTTCCAGTTCTGAGATCTTCAACGGGCACGACTTGCGGGTTACCTAGTGCACCCCCTCTTGCACAAGGGGAACTGAGTGCGCTCTTTTTTCCAGGAGGAGAAACTTAACGCCAAGCTTCCCTCCCAGGCCTCCAGGGCAAGGCTTTTGGAGGGCACACGGAGCTGTTTCCCTAACCGGGGGAAGGGGACTCTCGGGGCGTCTCCAGGGCTCGGGCCGCCGGAAACACGTGTGTGCTCACCTACGTGGACATACGTGAGCACACCTACAGCAGCAGGGGGCGCTCGGGCCGGCAGGGGGCAGCACAGACCCGGCTTGCAATTACCCAGCGTAGCCCCGAGGGAGGAGGGCGTGCTGCAGTCCCGGCGGCGGCAGCGGCGGCGGCTGGAGGTGCAGCCTCCCAGGTGGGAGGCGGGGGCCGCGGGCTCAGAAAAAGGCGCCTTGGGAGCTGGCGCTCGGCGGGGCCTCTTCGGGCCCCGGGCGCGGCGCGGCGGGTGGGAGCGAGCGCGCCGGGAGCACGCAGGCGCCCTGCTCCGGCTGGCCCTCGGCCGGCGCGCGGCGCGGGAGCAGCCCGCAGCCCGCCCCCCGCAGCCCCCGGGCTGCCCGAAGCCGGCCGTCGGGAGCGGCCCCTCCGAAGCCCGCGCAGGCCGCCGGCCCGGGAGAGCGGGCGGCGGCGGCGGCGGCAGTAGCAACAGCTGCCGCGGCGGCGGCCGGACGGCCCCGGGGCCGCCCCGAGCGCGTCCTCCCGCCCGCGGCCACCCGCGGCCGGCGCTGGCCCGGCCGGCGCGCCCCGCAGGCGGCCGGCGCGCGGCCTCGGCCTCCGCCTCGGCGGGAGCGAGCCCCGGGCCGCAGCCCGCGGGAGGCGGTGCTGGTGGCGCCGGCGGCCGCGGGCACTGACGGCGTCGCGGGACGCTCCCGGGCGGCGGCGGCGGCGGCGCAGCGGGCGGCGCTGGGGGCGGAGGCAGGGGGCGCCCCCAGCCAGAGGATGCTGCGGTTCCTGCGCCGGACCTTTGGCCGCCGCTCCATGCAGCGCTACGCGCGCGGCGCGGCGGGGCGCGGGGCCGCCGGGCTGGGGGACGAGCGCGACGGGGGGTTCCGGGGGGGCCCGGCCGCCGCTGCCGCCGCCCCCTCGGTGCTGCCCGCCGCGCCCGGGGGCAGCGTGTTCCCGGCCGGCGGCGGGCCCCTGCTCACGGGCGGCGCGGCCGTGCACATCTCCGCCGCCGGCGCCGCTAAGGCCACCCTCTACTGCCGAGTCTTCCTGCTCGACGGGACCGAAGTGAGCGTGGACCTGCCGGTGAGTGACGGGGCCGACCCGGGGCACTGGCTTCCTGCGCCCCTCGGGGCAGCTCCCCTGGCGGCCCTCCGGAATCCCCTCCCCCATGGCGGTTTGGGCGCACTCCTGAGCCGCCTTCTCTCGCGGGCCACCAATCTCGGGCCTCATCGTTGACCCCCGCCCCCCTGCTTGGCACCTGACGCTTTCCTGGCGCCCACCTTGTCTTGGCCGGCGCGCACAGCCCCCACGTCCCGAGTCCCCGCCCCTTGGCACGGGTGGCCGGTGTTCCTGGCCAGTGTTGCCCGTCCGCCCCCAGGATCTAGCGTGGGGGCCTTTTGGATGCTGGGTGGAAAAATCTCAGAGCCGTACGGGGCTGCCCCAGGGTGGCCGCTTAATCCCTCACACCCACCCCAAACTGGGCACCCGGTCTTGTTGAGACGCTGGAGCCGGCAGGTACTCCAAGTTTGGGAGAGCCTTAGAGACCCCCTTCTGCTCTGAGCTGTCCCCAACTCCCTTTCCCAGAGAGGCCCTCTCCCCGCCGCCTCGCCGGATTAGGGCGCCCCCGGAGCTAACTCTGGGACCTGGTCAACTTCGCGCTGGCAGAGCCTTGGCGGGGCCGCTGGGAGCCAGCCGCGGAGCTGGACTCCCCCGCTCCTTGGGGACAGCGTGCGTGGGGCCAAGGGGGCACCCCAGGACGGCTGGCTGCGCGCGGGGCCCGCGTCCAGGCCGCCCGCCCACAGGTGGTTGCACCCCGCCCCGTTCCTGCAGCGAGCTAGGCCGGCGCGGCTGTCCCCGACAGGGCGCTGGCTGCCGGAGTCTCTGTGGCCGAAGGGGCCAGATCAGATCCAATCAGAGTCACCCATTAACGGGGCGCCTGCCGTGTGCACCCGGCGCTGCGGCAGATGCTGCCTTCGGGAATCTTTGGGTGTGATGAGGACACGGCAGTAATTGGGTGTTAGATGGATGTTACAGATCATCCGGACGCTTGCAGCGGGAGAGATGACGTGCCCAGACTTCAGAGAAAGCTTTTAGGCCTTCCGGGGTGGTGGGGATTCTTTGGACTTTTCAAGAGGGCTAGGAAGGTGCCAGGGTCTCCCGTGAAAAAAAATCACAACCCTCCCTGCCTGGGGCTGAACCGCCTGTCTGTTTAGGCTTGATTTTGAGACTGTTTGCATTTCTGGCAGTTTTATTTTGGTGGGTCCTTGTGCTCTCCATAGGTTGTCGTTTTTCATTTTGTTGTGAAAATACCCTTTTAGGGTCTTTTTAATTTATGGAAAAGGAGCCAGTGTTCCAGTGGGTGCTTGGAACTGTTGTCTTTAAAATAGCATTAAAATGTGACTGCTTCTCAGAAGGAGGCTCTGGGGCTTTTTCCCGGGCTGGTAGTGGAGGCCTGGAGAGCTGGCTATGCTGGAGTGGGCAGCTGGCGCTGGGGAGGATGTGGCGTAGCTTGCAGCTGGGAGAGGAACGCTATCCTGGGGCGCTTGGGCAGTGCTCCTTGCCCGTGGTTTTCTGTCTGCTCCCCGGGGATAATTCGTTTATAAATGGTATTGCTCCTGGCAGGTCGGTGTTTCTGAGATGAACATGCCAGCAGAGTAAAAGGCTTGCCTGGCGAATAGATCCAAACATACATACAGACGGCCAGGCCAGGCAGGGAAGGCTGGGTTGTCATGGATGGCGGGGGCCTCCTGGGGTGCAGGGAGGAGACCCTGGGCTTCCTACAAGGTATCTTCCCTGATTTAGCAGAGAGCAAAGACTTCTCCCGGTCCAGGTTTATCTGGATGGCAGGTTCTGGATATAATTAGCACGTGAGTTAGTGAACTCCTTATTTTATTTAGGCACGCGCGCGCGCACATACACATACACACACACACACACACCAGCAAATGCTGGCTTTTGTCCTGTGAGCTCTCAGGGAGGAAGGATGAAGAAGAATGAGCAGCTAGCATGGCTCATCGATTGAAAGATTGATTGGCTATTGGAATGGCATCGCACGGTCTCCTGCACAGATCTCCTGGATCAGAGCTGCAGCTCCTGTAGTGAACTCTGAGTGCAGGGTTAGCGCCAGGCGGCCGGCTCCCTGGTGGCTTTGTGCTGGTCCGCAGGCCCACCTCCCACTGGATCCAGTTTTCATGCTCTCCTTTTTTGGTGTTTGGTCCCATGTGTCATTATTCTTTTCTGTGTGTTCCTGAGTTTCTACCACTTCCTGGCCTCTGCCATTGCTCGGCTGTGTGTCACACACATAGGGTCCACCTGTGACCACTGTATCCACCCTGAGCTGCCTTCTCCCTGTTTACATCTGTGGGCACCCAGGGACCTGGCCAAGCTAACTGTGGCCCCTTTGTCATGAAAACTCCCTGGGGGTGGGAGCCTTCACAGCTCCTTCGCCCACCATGCCGAAAGTGGTTATGTGTTGTCATAAACCTTTTATTAGCTCTGCTGGGAACACTTGTGTTCTGAAACACACTAACAGCCTCAGTGTGACCTGGCTGTGGCTCCGCTGATCAGCTCAGGCTCTGTGGATTGGGCATCTTTCATATGCCCAGCACCAAGCTGGATCTGGAGGCTCTTGGGAAACACGAGTGGCAACATATATTTTTTTTTTCTTCTGAGTGATGCTTGAGGGAGAGGACAGGCACTCCCAGACTCAACGCTGGGTGCAGATGGGATGGGGAGGCACTGGGCGACTTTCTGGAGTCTGATACTTGAGAACACAGGAGCTCAGACCCAAAGCCCCCGGGTCTGTATGATGAAGGAGGAAGCCACTGTTAATCCTCTCCAGAGGGCCCCCTCTGATGGGCGTGGGTCCCCCTTGTGCTGTGCAGGTTGAGTACCCAGCCAGTGGTTTTTCAGTCTGCTGCAGTGTGAGTTCTTAAAAGGATGCATTTAAACACCCGTCTCTAAGCTGCACTCTGAAGGCTTGCTCTGCAGTCCAGCAGCTTCCAGGTAGCTTCCTCTTCCAGACAGAGTGCCACCTTCAAGCCACTCCTGCCTAGGAGGGCACCTCCCTCTCCTTAGCCCAGCCCTGCATAGCCCTCAGGTGTGGTCTGGGCTGAGCAGGGCGGGACTCCCTCCCCTGGCCTGCCCTAGACGCTTTCCTTGTATTAATGCAGCCGAAGATCCCATTAGTGTGCTTGGCAGCAGCACCCACTGTTGACTCATATTAGCTCTCTGTTGACTAAATCCCTGGCATTGCTTTCGCTCGTGTGACTGCTGCTCTGTCCCGCCTCTCATTGCCCCGTGCACGCAGCCTTCCAGCAGCTCCTGGTGGAAAGCTGTTAGGATGTGTGGCTGGCTGATTAGCGCTGCCGCCGTGCCGTGGAGGGGATGGACGGCTCATGGGTCTGTGTGGCATTTGGTGCCGTTGCTTTTGCTGTGTCTGGAACTCGGCGTTGTCTTGCTGGGACACAGGACAAACGTGGAGAAATTCAGAGTTGGATCTGCCTGGCTGTGCAGCCTCGGGCAGTTCCAGCTCCCTGAGCACCAGTGGCTTGGACTGCAAAATGAGGAGACTGGGAGGATTTCGTGACGGGCAGGGTGTGAAGAGCCTCAGTTATCAGCAAGGTGCTGAAGGCAGCTAGTAGGCTGTAACCTTGTAAACTTCTCCCCCTCCTGTTTGGGCTGTGCAAAGAACTTAACGAAAATAATGGACATTTAAAAAAAATGGCTGTGCCAGATAATTGGAAATTGGATATGGAAAGAAAAAATTTTTTCTTAACATTTATCCATTTTTTTAATGATAAGATTATTTTTTCCTTTCTTTCTTTTCTTTTCTTTTTTTTTTTTTGAAAGAGTTACAGAGAGAGGTACAGATAGAGAGAGAATTCTATCTTCCATCTGTTGGTTTACTCCCGTGATGGCCACAACGGCTGGAGTTGTGCCGATCCAAAGCCAGGAGCCAGGAGCTTCTTCTGGTCTCCTATGTGGGTGCAGGGGCCCAGGGACTTGGGCCATCCTCCACTGCTTTCCCACGCCATAGCAGAGAGCTGGATTGGAAGAGGAGCAGCTGAGACTAGAACTGGCACCCATGTGGGAAGCCGGAGCTTCAGGCCAGGGCTTTAACCTGCTGCGCTACAGCACTGGCCCCTATCCGTTTATTTGAAAGAGCCACAGCAAGAGAGGGAGACACTGAGAGAGGAGATCTTCATCTGCTGATTCACTCCCCAAATGGAAGCAATGACACAGGGCTGGGCCTGGTTGAAGCCAGGAGCCAGGAACCCCATCCGGGTCTCCCACAGCATATTAGCAGGGAACTGGATCGGAAGTGGAGCAGCTGGGACAGGAACTGGTGCCCATATGGGATGCCACTGCTGCAAATAGTGGCTTAACTCCCTGTGCCATGGCGCTGGCCCCACAAGGGATCTTTTTAATTTCACTCTGAGAAAAGAAAGCAGTCCTTCCCTTCTCCCCCCAGATATTAAGAGAAATTCAGGTTCTCCATTTTTTTAGGACTAGAATCTGTGATTCCTCAGAGCACAGTGTGGCAGGGCTTCAGGGTTGTGTGCCTAATTTTAGCCTTGAGACAGACCCCAAGGCACCGTATCGCCTGCCCATTGTCCAGATGAGAAACTGAGGCCTGTGGATGTGCACATCTCTGTGGTCACTGAGTGGAATGGTAGGGATGGGCTCCTTGACTTTGGGAACCCTAAAGGCGTGCGGTGTAGAGCCAGCAGGAGGAGGGAAGGCTGCCCAGGTCCTCACCCAGGATCACGGAAGGGCAGCTGGATTTCCCAAACAGCGGGGAGCTCTAACAAAATGATTCTCTTCAGTGTATGCAGGGTTTGTCTGGGGTGGCTTTTTTGTTTCTCCAGTTACAATTCTAGAGCCCACCCCGAGAATTTCTGATTGTGTAGTTCAGGAAGCCGGACCTTTAACAAGTACTACAGGTGACTCTCATGGGGGTGGGGGCGTCCCTTGTCCTTGCTCTCGGCTTTGGGAAGACACAAGCGGCCCCAGCAGGAGCAGAGGGTGGCACCTCTTGTCCACCCTCTCCCGAGGCTCTGGCCACCACAGGCACCTAGCCTGACCCGAGGTCTCTGCTTTATCTGCCGTGCAGGGTAGGTGTGGGCTAAAGGTGGCCCTGTAGTGCTTACTCACTCCCTGCCCATCTCACACCCGGAGTGGCACTGCAGGGAGCCGTGGGTGTCTCCACGCGGGTCAGGAGTTCGTGCTGCTTTTCTGACTGCTTCTTTGTTTTCAAAGGAGGGGTGAGGTGGGGAGCAGAGAGATAGAAGCTGAGCTCCCTTCCCAAATGGGATGTGACAGAAGCCAGATCTCCAGCTCTGCTCCACCCTTGCTGGCTTGTCAAGGTTCATAGGGGAAGGAGGGGTTGGTCTGCCAGGAGGAGGGGTG
Organism: Oryctolagus cuniculus; assembly: GCF_051225735.1. Lineage (NCBI taxonomy): Eukaryota > Metazoa > Chordata > Mammalia > Lagomorpha > Leporidae > Oryctolagus > Oryctolagus cuniculus. The sequence continues at coordinate 213,227,631 of NC_142867.1, read as the reverse complement.
TGCCCAGCCTCCCCAGTGCCAGTAACAGAAGCGTACGCTGGAACAGATATCAACTTGCCTAGCACTCTCACGTGCATGGTCTCATTGAGTTCCATGCCTCGCACACTGCAGGGGATGAAGGTGCAGGGCTGTTCAGTTCTGTCTGTGAAATTCTTGCCTGGGGGCTTAGAAAAACTCACCTGGGAACCACTGAAACCCTCCACCTCCCCCATGTGTCTTCCAAACACCTGTTCCACCCTTGCCCTGCTCGAGTCCCCTTGGCTACATGTGGGCTGTTTCTCCCCCCACTTCTCTGCCCGCTCTGCTTGGCGCCCTCTCCTCGGTGGGGACCCACAGTCCCCTTGCCCCTCGAGCCCGTGCCAGGGCCAGCTGCTGATTCATCTTGGTGTGTTTGTCAGGTTGGCACTGCGTCCCTCCCCCACTCTGGTTCCACATGTAGAATACATTCACTGCAGAATGCTGGGAAAACAGAGAGGGAAGAGGTGTTTAAGCTGCATCTAAAATTTCATCCATGGCCACAAGTCACAGTGGGGTGGGCATCCATGTGTGCTTTTTGCTCCTGTGTGCGGATGTGTGTGTCCAGCAGTGGACTCGCGTAGGTCAATGGGAGTCTGTCTCCCACTGTTTCAGCACGGTGCAATAGAGATGCTAGATCCAAAGTTTGTGTCTTCTTAGGCAGGACTAGCAAACCTTTTTTTTCTGCCAGGGACCATTTGGCTATTTATAGCATCGTTCGTGGGCCATACAGAATCATCAACTTTAAAATTAGCCTGCTGTAGATGCGTTGAATTTTGAGTCCCGCCTGCGGCTGCCTTGGCAAAATCACACCAGATGAATTCGGGGAGGCTGTACACGGCCTGCAGGCCAGACATTGCCTGCCCCTGCCTTGGAGTGAGGCCCTTGGCCCTCTTGTTTTCATCCTCCTGGGAACCCTTAGCTGGGGTAAGTGGACCCCCAATGCAGCTGGCTGTCTCACCTGTCTGTCGCCACCTATTCCTGCTCGGAAGAGAAGCAAGCTGCAGATCCCTGAGCATCTCTCTCCCTGGTCACCTCTTGTTGGCAGGTTGAAGGCCTTGTTGATGTGGCCTCAGAGTCCTCTCAAAGGTACAGTCCCGGCTGTCTTGCCTGCCCAGGGATGCCCATGACTGCCATCCGCCAGAGCTGATCTGGCGGAGTTATGCCCAAGCCTCGCTGTGACCCTGGTGTCCCCCGATCTCACTCCTGCACCCTCCATGACTGCTTGCTAGAGCTGGTTCTGCCTCAGTTGTCCCACTTGATTTCTGTGTCTGGTGCATTTTTAATTGTTTTCCAAACTGGTTTTGTCCCCAGCCTGTTTTCTTGAGTCAGCAAAGGCTTACACTGCATTAAGCGTTGGGAGGGATGGAGGCTAGAGAAGATAGTTCTAGCCCAGCAGGGCAGGCAGTATAAACAGATACTAGGAACCCACTGTCAGGTAGTGCACTGAGCCACTGAAGCGTGCGGTGGTGTTGGAGAAGGTTTGGGATCCCACTGAAATTGCCCCCAAAAGATGCATGGGAGGCTGGCACCGCGGCTCACTAGGCTAATCCTCCGCCTGCGGCGCCGGCACCCCGGGTTCTAGTCCCGGTTGGAGCGCCAGATTCTGTCCTGTTGCCCCTCTTCCAGCCCAGCTCTCTCTCTGCTGTGGCCTGGGAAGGCAGTGGAGGATGGTCCAAGTGCTTGGGCCCTGCACCTGCATGGGAGACCAGGAGAAGCACCTGGCTCCTGGCTTCGGATCAGTGCGGTGCGCCAGCCGTAGCGGCCATTGGGAGGTAAACCAACGGAAAAGGAAGACCTTTCTCTCTGTCTCTCTCTCTCACTGTCCACTCTGCCTGTCAAAAAAAAAAAAAAAAAAAAAAAAAAGATGCATGGGAGTTCAGTTGTTAGATTTCACTAGAAGATATCTGGGCAGCGAAACAGCAGGTGCAAATGCATCATGGGGCAGGGAGCCAGAAAACCCCACTCCTTGAGGTGGGGAGGATTAAGAGCTCTGGCTGTGGCCATGGATCTTACAGGAGTGAGTGAGGAACCTTTGAAGTGCAGATGAGTGGAACGAGCTGAGAATACAGGCGTTCGTTCACTGGAAACCTGGTACTGTGCTGAGTGTGTCTGTGATGACCGTGTTAAATCCTCACAAATACTGGGTTGGTTTCACTGTGTAGAGGAGAGAATTGGGGCTTAGCAGACAGGTTCAGAAACTTGCCCAGAGCCGCAGAGCCAGGAGGGTGGCCTCCGGCTTCCAGGTGGGGCAGTCGGTCTGGAGGACGCTTGAGGCCCCGGAAGACCTCTGGCAGACAGTAGAGCTGGACACAGGAGGAGGAGGAGAGCTCTGAGCTTGCCTGGGGGTCCTGCAGTGGAGGGGGACCCCTGCGCATCCAAAGATTTCCTCCTCTGTAGGGCATTTGGGATTCCCAGGGTTTGGATTTGCATCTTAGTCACATTGCTTGAATGTAGTTTCTTGTGGTATGTTCTGGCTTGATGGCCAGACTTCTGTACTTCTACCAAGTGTCTAATAGAACAAGATTACATTGATCTCAGAGAAGAGCTCTTTCCTTATTCCCTTCTGGCTGCATAGCAACTGCTTGGTTTACATTGCACCTTTCAGTTTCTGTGCTCTTGCTTATGTGTGTATGAGCATGGTGTAGCTCCATTTTTTAAAAAAAAAAAGTCATGTTCTGGGGCCTGGCATGGTGGCGTAGCAGGTAAAGCTGCCACCTGCAATGCTGGCATCCATGTGGGCACTGATTCAAGTCCCAGCTGCTCTACTTCCAATCCAGCTCTCTGCTGTGGCCTGGGAAAGCAGTAGAAGATGGCCCAAATCCTTGGGCCCCTGCACCCGCATGGGAGACCTGGAAGAAGCTCCTGGCTTCAGCACAACTCTGGCCGTTGCAGCCATCTGGGGAGTGAATCAACGGATGGAAAACCTCTCTCTCTCTCTCTTTCTCTGTCTCTTTCTCTCTTTCTCTTTCTCCCCTTCTCTCTGTGTGTACCTCTTTCAGGTAAATAAATAAATCTTTAAAAAAAGAAAAAAAGTCGTATTCTTCCTCCCCATCCAAGCTTCCTGACATACTTCTCATGGCCTGAGTACCCTTTTGGTGCTTGCTCTGGATTGCTGACTTTCAGCCCCCTTTCTTGTGTGTCTGAATAGTACTACCTGTCTCTGTCTCCCCGGGTTGGTGGCTGATCTGCAGATCCACCTGGGAATGTCAGTCTTTCCATTGCCTTCACAGATGGTCTCTGAGAGCAGGTGGCTAGGGACTGCTCAGCGAGAAAGTGTGGTTAGAGCCAGATGGAAGCTAGGTTTCCTGACTCATTTTCCAGTATCCGTCCTCTTGCCTGGCATATTTCCTTTAGCGGAGTATCTTCAGGTTCATCTATGTTGTAGCAAGTGTCAGAGCTGCATTCCCTTGGAAGGGTGAGTAGTATCCCATTGTCTGCCTGCTGGGGATCTGCAGAAGGTTCCCGGAAAATTGTACGATGAAAAAAACTGCATGGATTTCAATTTCTTTTGCACCAAAATAAACTTATATCTTAATTCTATTTTTTTTCATGAGCTTCCTGAGGTTCTGCCGCATATCATTTTTGTTTGTTTGTTTGTTTGTTTAGCCACCGTGGATCGTCATGTAAGTCAGTACCTCCTTAGCCCAGCCCCTCTGCTTGCAGCCCTGCCAGCAGAGACTTGGCCGTCCTCAGCCCTTGCCCCAGGGTCTTATTCTGGGAATTCTGGTGCCTCTTCCCCGGGGACTCTTGCTTTGTGCCTCCCCCCGCCCCCCCAAGGTAGTCTGGTCCTGAGTTTGGGGACATGTGGCACACGAGTTCCTTTCTTCCCCTTACCTTTTTGTCTGAGCTGTTCAGTGCTGGCAAGTTCTCTGCCCAGCACATTCTTTAAGTTTTTTAGTGGTGAGATAGAAGTACAAAAGATGGTCTATAGCATGAGTCATTTAAAGAAAAATGATACAGTGAACCTCCTTGCACCCACCCCCTAGCTTAAGAGCAGAGACCATCCCCAGTGCTCCTCCTGGTCACACCTACCTCCTGCCTGAAGGTTTTCTTCCATCCCTTCCTTCTTTTCATAGCTTTTCCATGTGAGTGCAGGCTAGGTTGTTAGGTTTGCATGCCCGTGAGCTTTATGTACATGGGTTTTGCATCCGACATTGTATCCATGAGACCCATCTGTGTCAGTGAGATCAATGCTGCTTCTTCCTGACCTTTGGTTAGTCCGTGGCATGAATATATCGCCTCTGTGGTGTTTGCCTTGTTCCATTTCCGGGCTGCTGTTTTGCCTTCTGGAATTGGGGCAGCAGTGCACAGGTGCACACAGGTAGCTCTTCTGCTGCATTCTCCAGTCTCCTGGAGTCAGTGGCCTTCAGTTTTCCGGTTATTGATGGGGTCGAGTGTCTTGTGTGTGTTTGCTACCTATGTATCTCCTTCTGGGATACATTGTGGTTTTCACTAGGCTTTGGTGGTGCTGTGTTTTTCTCCCTGTTTCCTGCTCGGTGGCCCCTGTCGCTCTGAGGTGGTCCGCTGTGTCCCTCTTCCTCTTATGAGGTCATCGCAGTGGACCGAGAGAGGACACTTTAAGCCTCCCATCAACACACTCCTGACTTCACTGAATCAGTGTTGATGTCTGGACTTCTCCTTCTCTGTGAGAGAGCCGAAATAGGTTGCTGCTGCTGGCTTTTGGTGATCAGTTGCAGGGTCTGACAATATTCACTTCAGTTCTGCCTGTTTGAGAGGAAGAAGGGGAGGGGGTGGGGAAAGGAAAAGAATGAATATGTTCTCTTGTGCTGGTAGACCCCTCATATGCCTGTAGTGGCTGGAACTTGGTTGGGTTGAAGCCAGGAACTCAATCCAGGTCCCCCACATTGGTTGCCAGAACCCAGTTACCTGAACCATTACTGCTGCCTCCCAGGGTCTGCATTGGCAGGAAGCTGGAATCAGGAGCTGGGGCTGCAACCCAGGTACGTCCCAGTATGGGGCATGGGTGTCCTAACCGCTGGGCTAAACAACTGCACCATGCAAACTTTTTCTTTTTTTAAGTTTTCATTATGCAGATTTCTAAACATATTCAGAAGTAGAACTCATCATGGAGCTTTACAAATAAGCGGTCATTCTCTTTGCACTTAGAGCCTCACCTCTCCCCTCCCCAGTTATTTTAAGACAAATTCACAACCTATAATTCCAAACATGTGCTTTGGTATGTATTGCTAAAATAAAAGGACTGTGTTTTTAAAAATATATCCATAGCACTGTTAAATGCCTAGGAATAATTACTGGTTATTCTTGGTTGTCAGATATTTCCAGCAAGGTCCTTCCATTGCATTTGGCTGCTCTTTTCTCTAAGGCTCTTCACCTAGAGTCACCCTGCTCCGTCCTGTCTTCCAGTTTGTTTTATTTTTCTTTTGGTGAACATTTATCCATAGAGGAAGTTGGGAACTGGGTCATTTGTCCCATGTCTAATTCCTGGATTTTGCAGATTGCATTTTTTTTTTTTTTATTGACAAGCAGAGTTAGACAATGAGAGAGACAGAGAGAAAGGTCTTCCTTCCATTGGTTCATCCCCCATATGGCCACTGTGGCCGGCGTGCTGCGCTGATCCGAAGCCAGGAGCCAGGTGCTTCCTCCTGGTCTCCCATGCAGGTGCAGGGCCAAGGACTTGGGCCATCCTCCACTGCCTTCCCGGGCCACAGCAGAGAGCTAGACTGGAAGAGGAGCAACCGGGACAGAATCTGGCGCCCTGACCGGGACTAGAACCCCAGGTGCCGGCGCCGCAGGCGGAGGATTAGCCTAGTGAGCCGGTTGCATTCTTAACATGTGCCCTGAGGTACAGTGGGCCTGTGGAACTGCCCTTATTTAAAATACCTGCCCCAGGACACCCAGAGATCAGTGGGGTTGAAGAGATGTTTACAGCTGATGTGAGATGTGCCTAGAGGAAGGCTAAGGGGGCCGGGTGGGGGGGGACCACTTACTCAGGATGAGCAACAAGGGGAAACTCCAGCAGCCTTCCTGGAGGTGGAGTAGCGAGGGCAAAGGGCCTGAAGCCTGAATGTCCTGTCCGGGATCTGTGCTTCCAGAAGCCCTCAGAAATCGGGCTTGGGTTCCTTGTCTTGGGAAGTTGTCGGTGGATTTGATGAGAAAGTGTCTTTCCTCCTCTTCCCCCTCCCCCTCCTCCCGTGTTCTCTCTCTTCTGCATCTCCTTGCCCCTGGGTTTGAGTGCCTCCCTTGACCTTGCACTGTTTCCCTCTGACTCTTCCCACCCCCAATCTCCTGGCTGGAGATGCTGGCAGATGTTGTGGGGAATATAGAATGGGTGGGTGCTCCGGAGAGAGGGGGGCTGGGCCTGACTGTGGGGCCGTGTGAACCACTGGCGCTTACCCCTGAAGGAGACTTCCTGATCCAAAACCCCGGTTCTGGGGTGGAAGCCCTGTCGTGGCACACTGGCTGCTGCTCACCTGTGGCTAATGAGCAGTAATGAGGGTGTAATACTCGCCGCTTCCCACATGCAGCCCTCCTGGCTCCTACAAGTGACTTGCAGGGAGCCCGTCCGCATCTCCCAGGCTCTGCTCCTTCTTCCCCAGCAGTCAGGGCTCTCCCACAGCACATGGGGTGGGGGTGGGGTGTTCTCTTGCTCTCTGCCCAGGTGATGGATGTGGGCTCCATCCAGGAAAGCCTGGTAAGCTGTAAAGGCTTAGGAGGGTTAGTGATTAACCCACAGTGCATGCTCAGTTGCCTGTCCGTGGCTTCTCACCGAGACCGCAGTCTTTTTATTGCTCCTGTTCGCTGGGACCTGTGACCCAGGGCCCGAGCCATCTGCGCAGTCAGTTGCGATCTGCACCGGGTGGCATGGTGGCTGTTTTGATGTCGGGAAAGTGGCTGGTCAGAGTCCAGGGAGGGGCCAGGCTGGCTTAGAGCTGGTGCCAGTCACATACATGAGCCAGCGGTGGCAGACCCACTGGGCTGCTCCAGGGTGAAGGAGAGAAGGAAGAGCTGGGGTGTGGGACCCTGTGGTGGGAGAGCGGGGAGTCCCGGGGCAGGAGTGCTCCCGTGGTGTTCAGAAGCTGTGGGGTTGACTTTGCTTTCATGTCTAGAGCTCTTGAGCTTTATTCTAAATGCGTGGAGACGTTTCTCAATAAAGAGGCTCCTGAAGAGTGTGCAACGTGTACGTGCTGTCTTTGAAAAGAAATGGAAGGACTGGGTGCGCTAGAATGCCCCGGGCCACACCCTTTTCCTCCTGAATCGCTGTGAGGCTGGATTCTCCCACGCGTGGGGTACTCTGGGTAGCTGCCATTCGTCTCAGTGGCCAGGAGATCTGTTTCCTTTCAACTCTCTGGTTTACGTGTTGAGAAAAACCATACAGTGTGTGGTGTTTAGGCCCTGGGCAGGCTGTAGGAATAGGGAATGGTCGGAAGACGCCCATTTAGGATGCGGTGAGGAATTGTTCCTGGGTGACTTAGCGCATCGCTCCCTCTTAAAAAGGAGAATGGGGGCTGGTGTTGTGGCGCCGCCACTTGCGTGTGGGTTGCGGTCCCAGCTGCTCTGCCTCCCATTCAGCCCCCTGCTAATGTGCCTGTGTCCTCAAATCAGTTCTGTGTAGTGCTCTGGTCCTCACAGTGTCATGGCCACACTCGCTGGCCCTTTTGCGGCTGCTAATGCGTTACACCAGTGACTTTCAATACCAGCCGGTCACCTGGGGAGCTTTGCAATAGCTAGTTTCAGATATGCACCCTAGACAGCCACCACCAGGGTTCCTGGGCTTGGGAGGCAGGACCCGATCTTCAGAATACTTTAGATCTCCCCAGGAGGTTCCAGGGGACAGCCAGGTTTGAGAGCTGATGTGTGGCACGGCCACATCCCTTACGGTTGCAGGCTGTCTTGGGTTTAGATCACACTTCCACCCTGCCTCGTTTTATTTCATCTTAATGATGCCTCTTTGAGGGTATTGGGGTTACTCCAATTTTACAGAAAGCTCAGCAGTAAGATTTGGGGCTGGCATCCCACAGCTAATCAACAACAGAAGCAGGCGGAACATCGCTTTCGATTTCGGGGTCCGCTTCTCCACACCGTCTGGTAGCTCCTCCCACACCTTCACTCCTCACCATGAGCCTTGGCTGGCACAGGTCCCCTTCTTATTGGCTGAACCTTAGGTCTTGAGGGCCTGGTCCTCCTTCAGAGCCCACCTCAAAGGATACGCGGTTTAGGAAGCTTGTCCCAGACCATCCCCACTCACCCTGCGCTTGCCATCGGCTTGGAAACTTACCTGACAGTGACACTTTGTCCATTCACAATGTTGTGCGACCATCATCGCTGTCCAGCTCCAGAAGGGAAGCCCCTGCCCACTCAGCAGTCATCCTCAGTGAGCACCACTTATCTGTGCCTTTGCTGACCTTGTGTATCTTATTTACGTGGAGTCATGCAGTTCAGGTTTCTTTTACTTACGGTAATGTTTCAAGGTACATTCACCACTCACCACTGTTGAGATCCCTGTATGTGACTTAAGCCTTGGACCCTTCACAACCAGTGAAGTAGATAGTTCCTGTTAGGATCCTCACTGTGCAGATGAGACGGCAGCACAGAGAGGTTAAGTAACTGCTGGTGGACTCACAGCACTGTCCTGTTGCTGGCTGCTAATGGCCTTAACTCTTAAGAGACTGGCACTATTAACCCAATCTGTGAAACTGGATTTGGAGGACAGAGATGAAACTTTTAAGAATTAGGCTACAGCATTTGAACAACATAGAATACAGCTCTCAAGACAAAAGCAATCAGAGGTGCCCCTCAAGGAAATGTAGAACAGAATTACTGGGGTGGTTTTGGCAGTTGAAGTTCTTGGCTTGAGTTTGGCATCTTGGCTCAGGGGGGTTAAGCCACCACCTCTGATGCTGGCATACCTTATCAGAGCACTGGTTCAAGTCCTTGTTGCTCTGCTTTCCATCCAGCTCCCTGCTAATGCTCCTGGGAAAGCAGAAAAAGATGGATCAGGTGCTTGGGCCCCTGCTACCCATGTAGGAGACCTGAATAGAGTTCTAGGTTGCTGGTTTCGGCCTGGTCCAGTCCTAACTTTGCGGCCATTTGGGGGAGTGAACCAGCAGATGGAAGATTTCTCTTTCTCTCTTTCAGCCTTTCAGATAAATAAAATCTTTTTTTAAAAAAGATTGATTTAGTATTTATTTGAAAGAACGAGAAAGAGCGAGAGCGAGAGAGAGATCCTCCCTCAGTTGGTTCACTCCCCAAATGGCTGCAGTGGCCGGAGCTGGGCAGGTCCAAAGCCAGGAGCCAGGAGTCTACTCCGGGTCTCCACTTGGGTGCAGGGGCCCAAGCACCTGGACCATCCTCTGCTGCTTTCCTGGTACATTAAGCAGGGAGCTGGATTGCAAGTGGAGCAGCTGGGACTTGAACTGGCACCCATATGCGAAGCCAGCCCTTCAGGCAGCGGCTTCAGCTGCCACACCACAGCACCAGCCCCAAAATAAATCTTTTTTAAAAAAATGTTCTGGGCTTAATTGGAATGGGCAGATATTGTTATAGATTTCCTACAAACATTGAATGCTGGGCATAGTACTGTATTGCTAGTATCAGAAACCAACTGAGATGTTGAGGGCTGAGTCTCAAGGACTCTTGACAGGCGAGGAAGCCCAAGGAAAGAGTTCTTAGCGTGTGCTGGACAGAGTTCTGAGCACTTGGTGAGTTTGCTCAGTGAATTCTCACAGAGGCTGTGCAGGGTCACTGCTGCCCTGCCCTGTGTTGCAGAGGAGGATGCGCAGGTGCAGCACAGTGGAACGTCTCATCATTCAGATGCGGTATACGCAGCAGGAGGTCTGGCTGTAGTGGCCAGGTGCTTTATCTTTTTTTCCCTTACAAAAATCTTAGAGGGAAGGCAAGCGTTTGGCTTAGCACTTCAGCTGCCTGTTGGGGCACCTGTGTCCCACCTCAGACTGCCTGGGTTCAAGTCCCATCTCTGGCTTTCTGCGAATGCACACGCTGGGAAGTAGCAGGGATGGCTCAAGTGATTGGGTTCCTGCCAGCGACATGGAAAGCTTGGACCGAGTCCCTGATTTCCAGCTTCAGCCCCGACCCAGCCTTTGCAGACATTTGGGGAATGAACCAGTAGATGGGAGCTCACTCTGTGTCTCTCTGCCTCTCCAATAAAATACATTAAAAAAAAAAATCCTGGTTTTGTTTATAATGTCCAAATGAGGCAGTATGAGTAAAACAGCCTAGTTACTTGAATAGGAGGAGAAAAAGAGAAAAGAATAATGGGAAAAGTTTTGGTTTTATTTTTTGTGAGGCTATCCTGCATATTACTTCTGTGTTTTTTTTTATAAAAAGTAATATGTGCTGTTTTATGATTTTAGGCATTGCTGATTAAAGAAATTAAAAATCATGTACGATACTTCCACCAGGAGTGCATCACCTTCTTAGCATTTTGATATATATCCTTTCTACCTTTTTTCTAAGTGAAAACCTTTTTTCTCCAACAAACATGTGGTCATACTATGTACATTTTTTTTTAGTAAATTGTGCTAAAATATGCACTTAATCTTCATACCTTGCTTCCTCTTACATTTAAATAAAACCTTAAGGTGACCTGGCCCTCATTACCGGAAGGAGAAAATCTTTATTTTGGCAGGTGCACCCAGGTACAGAAGGATCCCAAATGACTGCAGCACGAGAAGCCACGTTACTGGGCATTTGTGACGTAGTAAGACGTAGGTTAACCAGCAGGTTCTAAGGTCCTGCTGAGGACATTGGATTTTCATCTGTGTCCCCAGCCCTCTGATAATCCTCTGAGGGCAGTGGGGCAGGTACCGTCCTTCCCATTGGCTGATGGGGGGAGCTGTGAAGGGCTGCACTGTGTCTCCCTCTCCCTCAAGTTTGTATGCTGAAGTCCTAACCCCCAGGACAGCAGTCCGCCTTAGCCCAGGGTGTACATGGCAGGATCCCCAGTGGGTTTCTACAACCTTATAAGGTACCGAAGCCTATACATATGAGGGTATTTGAAGAAGTTATAAAAATTTAGTTCAGAGATAATTTATTTTGCATTTCCCATGAACTTTTAGAACCCCTCTCATATGCATGGATTTTAAAATGTTTTGCACCAAAATAAGCTTATCTTACTTCCATTTCTGTGAATCCCATTATATGACTGTTCCCTCCTATGATACACCTATGATAAAGCTTAATTTATGCATTAGGTGCTATAAGAGATTAACAGCAATAAATAGTAGTGAAGCAGAACAGTTGTGATAATATGTAATGATCAAAGTTATGTGTGTGTGATCTCTGAGAATCTTACTGTGCTGATGGCTGCCCACCCTTACTGTGATGACGTCAGTGATGCAGTGCTGCGGATGATGGACTGTGCATGACTGACGCCCTGGATAAGTGTAGGGCCTGGGGGAGGACATGCTGTGCCTCAGAGTGTGTTGGAGGCTAGGGTGTATAAATAGGTAATTAAGTAAAAAGGAGGTCCTTTGTGTGAGACTCTAATGTGTTGAAATATTTAAAAAATTATTTTATTTGAAGACAGAGATGGAGATGGAGAGGGAGATCTCCATCTGCTGGTTCATTCCCCAGATGCCTGCAATAGCTATGGCTGCGCCAGGCTGAGGCCTGGAGCTGGGAGTTCTATGTGGGTCTCTCATATGTATGGCAGGGAACCCGACCGCTTGAATTATCAGCTGCTGCCTCCTAGGGTGCACGTTCACAGGAAGCTGGAATTGGACGCAGAAACTGGACTTAAACTCAGATACTATTATATAGGATGCGGATTCCCAAGTGACCTCTTAACCCTGGTGCCAAAATGCCTGCTCCAGCCCTGATCTGAAGGAACTGGTGTCCTTGGAAGAGGACCCTAGGACACGGACAGACCCGGAGGAAGATCACACGATGGAGGATGGCTGCGAGGCAGCCAAGGAGAGGGGCCTGGAGAGAAACCAGCCCTGTCCACACCTTGACCTCAGCCTCTCGATGGAGGCAGTAAATCTGTACTGTTCTAGCCACCCAGCTGGTGGAACTGTGTCACAGCAGCCCCGGCCAACAGAGGCAGCAGCCGACATGGAAAGAATCGTGTTTGCTCTTGGTTCTGCTTCTCCAATCAGTGCTGTGCCAGGCACAATGGCCTGGGCACTGTCATAGCCCGCAGACGAAGCTGCGTGGGGGTTCGTCGGGGAGAAGAAGTGGATTTTGATTGGGGATGGCTTCTGGGAGGTGAAGTTGGGCTCATTCTGACCCTGAGGGCTGGAGGATTGCAGCCCAGGTGGAAGAAGAGAAGTCAGCAGCCTCTCTGAGGAGGGCGCGTGGAGAGATGTTGGGACAACAGTCTGGCTCACAGGAAGCGAAAGCAGGGAGGTGAGAGGGCAGGCCAAGGCCATGAATATTTGTGAGCGGCTGCAAGGTGGGCAGACACATTGAGAGGCGGCTCGCTGAACCCCAGTCTGGGCCAGCGTGGTGCTGGGCATCAACAGGAAGGGCAGGGCAGCACTGGAGGCCTTGTGACCCAGTGGATTTGGTGGTTGGAGTTAGGGATGGGGTTGATGGAGAAGCTGGGAAGTGGCTCCTGTGATTTGCGCATAGCAGGTGGTTGAGACTAAGAGCCCTGGGGTGGAGCAGCTGTAGGGAGGGGCCCTAAAGCTGTGTTCACTGGGTCCTTGAGTCTAAAGTTTGCAAACACAAGACTTTATTTTCTGTGAGAGACCTCCTCCCCCCCAAATGGTGTAAGTTTCAGTATGCCACAAAGCCTGGGTTTATTCTTGGTTGTGTATGTTTTTTATGATTAACTTAGTTTTCGCTTTATTTGAAAGGTAGAAAGAAGGAGGGAGAGAGAGAAAAGGAGGGGGAGGGAGAGAGAGAGATAGATAGGGAGAGGGAGAGAGAGAGGGAGAGAGAGAAAGATCTTACTTGCTGGTTCACTCCCTAAATGCCTGCAACAGCCAGGGCTGGGCCAGATGGAAGCAAGAGCCCGGAACTCCATCCAGGATGGTCTCCCACGTACGTGGCAAGGATCCAGGTACTCGCGCCCTCACCTGCTGCCTCCCGAGTGCACATTAGCAGGAGGCTAGAATGGGAAGCAGAGCAGCTGGGCCTTGAAGCTGGTTGTGTCTTACAGATGAGTGCATCACGAGGGACAGCAGGTCAGAAGCCTGGTGAGAGTCCTGTAAGGGTTTGAATGGGGTTCTCCTCCAACAGGGCCAGCGTGGGAGAGTGATGTTGAGAGCGGGGTCGCCGCGGCTGGTGTTGGTAGGACACCTGTGCTCTGCGTGCTCAGGCTCCCTGCATTACTTGGACTGTCAGCTCGCAGAGTACCTGAGCCTGGGAGTTAGTGTGTCTGCCACCAGGTAGTACAGGTGAGAAAAGGGAGACAGCTCTTGACCGACCACCTGCTCCATTGCCTCAAACCTGGAGTTGACATCTTCAAGTGAGGCAGGCATTTGTTGAAGGCACAGAACCAAGCCATAGGCCGGGTGGGTACAAGATGGAGTCAGAGATGCACCCCTGTCCCTGTGTCATGTGAGACTGTGTGTCTATGTTTGCAGAGGTCTCTGTGGACTTACAGGCCTTTACCCAGGTTTCCTGCTTAGGAAGGAGGAGCCAGGATAGGTGACGATATCATCATTGTCATCTTTGTGCCTGTCTTGCTTCTTGGAGGATACCGAAAGTCAGCTCTTGTGGGTCAGCACCATGGGATGGTTGATGCTGCACATCTGGGGTGCAGCAACTGGTATCTCTGACACGGGACTGAGGAAGAACGCAGGAGCTGAGCAGGCACCGAACATCACAGCTCTGGATTCCAGTTGGGGGTATTTTTATCTGAAGCATCTATCTCAGAGAGTTAGAGTTTGTGCACGTAAGATGGCATGGAAGGGTGAGGTAGATGTGTCTGCACCAGATTGGCCCCCGTGGGGTTTTGAAGCTCACCCTTCTTCTGCCTTTACCTGTATTATGCTGAGTGAAATTAACCTTCTCCCCAGAGACAGACTCTCTGTGTGGTTCTGTTTATTTGCAGCTGTAGACCTGGCAAAAACGAATCTGCAGAGAAAAACACATCAGAGCAGCTGTGGCCCTGGGGGCTGGGCAGGCTGGGATTGACCAGGAAGTTTCTGGGGAGAGGGTGTGTGCTGCGTGGTGCAGGGCCTTTGTCAAAATGGAATGGCTGGGGTGTGTGCTTCTCCACGTGAGTGCAGTTTAACCATAACTGTAAAGCAGTTAACATAGGGCTGGGGCGAGAGATGGGAAGAGGAAGAGATAGCCCTAAATATGGATCCTTGGTGAAGCTGAGTGGCAGGCAGGTGTTGACGGTACTGTTCTGTTTACTTCGTGCTTCCTTGCCATTGTTCCCAAGGAAAAGCTGCTTAAAGAGAGCAGCAGTTGCCAGGCAGTCTCTGGGGAAGTCTGTGTGCCGTCTCCTGGGGAGAGTGCAGGATGCCAGGCAGTGGAGCTGGGTCTCTCTCTCTCTCTCTCTCTCTCTCTCTCTTTCTGGCCTTGCTCCTGTCTGCCTGTTTGGTGACCGTGAACTTTGGTTCCCTCCCACTGGCACCTGCCACCACCCCGTCCTTTTGCTGTCCCTTTGATCCGAGAACAGACCCTCCCCTTCCACGTTGACTTTGACCGCCCACTCCACCCACCTTGTCTCTTCTTATCTTTGGCTCCTCCCTCCTTCTGTGATTGTTTCTCTACTGTGGGTACACCCACAAAAAGTGAATTCCCTGGGTCTCATTTCCCTTCCTCTTAGCATTGTAAAGTGGCACCTTTGTGCTGAGACACACTCTGCTCTGTGGCTGGAGGGGCGCCATCCCCAGGCAGCCATAAACGATGCACACCCTGTATGATTGCAGTTGACAGGGGCTTCCAAGCAGGCAGCTCGGTCCCGTGCTACCCCTGTGGGAAGGGAGGAAAGGGGGAAGATCAGGGAGAGGTGCACAGGAGCTGCTGGTGGGGGCTGGGAAAGTTCTGTTTTATTGACCTGGGTGGTGGTTGCCAGCTATGTTCACTTTTGCCAGTTCCTTGAGTTGTGCACCTGTGACCTGTGTACTTTTATCACATAAACTAGAGGTCTATACAGGGTTTCTAAAAATTGTTCCACTTAATAGCAACCATTTGTATTTGTAGATTTCCTTGGACGGTGGGATGGTACAGTCTGAATTCCCACAGAGCAGCAGTTGGCCAGACCTGTGCTGGGAAGGTGTGGCCCCGGTTCCTTGTGACCCCCTGCCTGTGTAGCATGCTGCAATTCCTCACCCTGTTACCCCTGTGCCTCCTGCTTTTATATTCTTTGGGTGTTTTATATTCTCTGGCTTAGTGGCAGCCTGGTAGGAAAACCTGTTGGCATGGATTTGAAAATCCTGGGGCAACCGGGGCTCTGCCCCATCACCTGCTACTGCCCCTGTCCGTGTGAGGCCATTGCAAGTGAATTAGTTCTGCCTAAACTGGGGAAAATTAGGGTTAGCTTATGACTAACCTGTAGCAGCTAAAGGTGGTGAGCTGTTACTATATTTGTACCAAGGTATTTAGTTCTGTAAATAATTTCCTATTTGTGTGTTCTATTTTAAAGTAATGTTTCATAATAGTCCTAGTTAATGCTTGTACCTTGCTTGGCATTCAGTTGCTTTTACAAATGCATATATGATCAGGAAATTTCTTAGTTAATGAAAATAGGGAAGGGCTGATTTTTTGTGTAAGGAAGTTATGGTCAAGACTTTTTCTCATGGGGCAGGGGATTTGGTCCAGCTGTTAAGACACCATTTGGAACATCTGCATCGCATATCCAAGTGCCTAGGATTGAGTTCTGGCTCTGCTTCCTACTGTAGCTTCCTGCTAATCCACACCCTGGGGGGCAGCAAGTGGTAGTCCAGCTGCTTGGTCATTGTCATCCATGTAAGAGAGCGAGATGGAGTTCCAGGCTCCTGGCTTGAGCCTGGCCCAGCCCCAGCTGTTGCAGGCGTTGGGGGAGTGAACCAGCGAGTGGAGGATCTCCGTGTCTGTCTCTGAGCCTCTCAGACAAATGAAAAATAATTTTTAAAAGAAGATTCTTTTCACAGCAGCTCACACTGACTGCAAACCACCTACTTTAGGGAGAGTCTTGATAATGCTCTGCTTACAAATCCAAACCGAAGGCAAGGCTGTGATGTTGCTTCCTCGTTTGCTCCATCTGAATGAATGGTTCCCTACCTTCTTCCTGCAAGGAGCAGTACCATTTTTTAAGACTGCTGACTCATCACCACCACCCCCTTCCAATAGAAGAATCAAAGGCTACCTACAAGATGACAGCCTTATTTGTGTACCCCTCCATCAGGTGAATGGATAGTGATGCTCCAGTTACAGTTTTATCACACGGACAGCCATGTTCACCATAGACAAGGTGAATGCACAAAAGTTTATGTGCTTTTCCCACTGATTCTTTCAAATGTATATATATATATACATACATATACGCATATATATTTACTAGAAAGGTAGAGTGAAGGGAGGGAGGGAGGGAGGGAGGGGGAGATAGAGAGAGAGAGAGAGAGAGAGAGATCTTCCATCCATCTGTTGGTTCACTCTCCAAATGGCCACAATAAAGTCTGGACCAGACTGAAGCCACAAGCCCAGAACTCCATCTTGGTGTTTCCCATGTAGGTGGCAGGCGCCCAAGCTCTTGGGCCATCTTCTGCTGCTTTCCCAGGTGTGTTAGCAGGGAGCTGGATTGAAGCAGAGCAGCTGAAACTCAAACTGGCACTCCAGTATGGGATGCCGGCATCCCAAGATGCAGCTTAAACCTGCTGTGCCATAATGTTAGCCCCTCATTAATCTTGTTGAAGTTTATACACACACACACACACACACACACACACACAGCTGCGTAAACAGCTCTAAAATTCCATTCCTTAGCAGTTGGTGTCATTGCTAAAAGAGAAGGCTGATTTGCTATCTGGGTTCATTGTCCACACTTAGGAAATAACTACTGGTCTTGGGTCAGAAATCAAGATCTCAAGGAGCTTAGGGTCTAGGACTGTGCTGTAATACACACAGGGTTCGCAGGCTGTCGGGGACAGTCTCAGTTTCGAGGAGTACCCTACAAACTGTCGGAAGTTCTTGCTCACTGTAGGGCTCAGCATCAGAGGGCTTAAGTGCCAGTTCTGGCTTTCCCAGGGGCCAGGTGTGACTGTAACCAGGCAGAGCCCTCTGTGTATGTTCTCCTGCCCATAGCTCTGTAGCAGGCTGGATGCTGTATTGTTAACTCCATTTCTTTTTTTTTTTTTTAAGATTTATTTTTATTTATTTGAAAGAGTTACAGAGAAAGGTAGAGACAGAGAGAGAGAGAGATCTTCCATCCACTGGTTCACTCTCCAGATGGCTGCAATGGCTGGAGCTGAGCCGAGTCAGGAGCCAGGAGCTTCTTCTGGTTCTCCCATGCAGGTGCAGGGTCCCAAGCAGTTGGACCATCTTCTACTGCTTTCTGAAGGCCAAAGCAGAGAGTTGGATCAGAAGAGGAGCAGCCTGTACTCAAACTGGTGCCAATATGGGATACCAGCACTTTAGCTTTAACCCGCTGCGCCACAGTGCTGGCCCCGTTGTTAACTCCATTTCACAGGCAGGAAACAAGTCCAGAAAGGTGAGGGGCTCAGTTAGGGGGGCATGCTGGTTGTAGGTGGTGGAGCCCAGATAAAAACCTGGGCCCTTTGGGGCCAGCATTGTGGCATACCAGGTTAAGCTGCCACCTGAGATGCCAGCACCCCGTAATGGTGCTGGTTCAAGACCCAGCTGCTCCACTTCCAGTCCAGCTCCCTGCTAGTGCACCTGGGAAGGCAGCAGAGGATGGCCCAAGTGTTTGCGTCTCTGCCACCCACATGGGACACCAGGATGAAGTTGCTGGCTTTGGCCTAGCCCAGCCCTGGCTGTTGTGGCCATTTGGGGAGTGAACCAGTGAGTGAAAGATCTCTCTGTTTCTCTCCCTCTCTTTGTGTACCTCAGCCTTTCAAATAAATAATTTAAAAAAAAAATGGGCCCTGACTCAGAGCCGTGTCTCTAAACCTGCGTGGAGTACACCCCTCCTTCTGCAAATGGACATGTTACTGAGAACCAGGTCCCCTCCGGCAGGTGCGTCCCATGGGCAAACCCTGGGCCAAGCCCTGTTAAATTGGTCATCTCATTTCATATAAGCTTGTAACATCCTGACGAGCTAAGAAATTCCTGGACATCAAACTCCACCTGAGCTGAGTAATAGAGGCAGGACTCGGGAGCCCAAGCCTCGGGTGCCCTGTGCGATTCAGAGCTGCTGAGGGCTCCACAGGACCAGGGAGGCAGGAAGTCTCTCCTTGCTTCTCCAGTGTGGTCACATTCCTAAATTGCGGGGTGGATGGGGACAGTCATCCACCGAAGTTAGCCCTTTGTGTTCACGTTTCTTGGCAGGCTTTCCTGGGAACATGTTGCGTATGTATTGATGTGGAGTTCTTTGCCTTCAGCATTGCACGGAGCGGGAATCTGCAGTCTGGCTGCAGAAAGTAATTTGGCAGAATCTTTGCAGGGCTGCCCTTCTCCCAGCAGCTTGCTTCACACTCAAGCTCTGGCACAAAGGCATCCATCATTTTAATTGCGTGTTACTGTTTCGTCAGGCACAGATTTGTTTCATTTTCTTTTTTCCTTCTCCAGCAGTGATAAGTTGTTGGTACCCCCCCCCCCCAACCCCGGTCCACTATAAAAAAAAGAAAATAAAAGCCAAAAATATTTTCTCAAGCCAACCACTTTTTATGGCTGAAGAGATTTTAGCCCTGAGATGTCTGTGATGCCCATTTGGTTCTTAGCCTTTCGGTAGCAGAGTGGTGAGGCCTGCCTCTTCTCGGCAACCACACGGTGCAGTGGTCTCAAGATAGGCCTAAGGGAGAATGTGGTCCCAGGGTCTGGAGCTCCTGTTCTATTCCCGGCTTTGCAGCGGCTGCCTGGCAACAGGACCGGCCTCTCGCCTCGTTTTTCCCATCTGTAAAATGAAGAGCTTGAATGTGCTGATTTCTAGAACATTGCTGTACTCTTGCTTAGTAAGGTGGATGTTGTCCTGAGCCCCAGTCTTTGTCACTGTCCAAGGATGTCCCCTGAGGAGCTTGCCCTGTTCTTCATAATCTAGGTACAGACTCAAGTGCTTTAGTTCAAGGTCAAAAACCAGTTCTGGGACAGGTGTTTGGTACAGTGGTTAAGCCACAGTTCGGAATGCCAGCCTGCATCCCGTGTCAGGGTGCTTGGGTTTGAGTTATGGCTTTGCTCTCAGTTCTAGTAGTTGGGTCCCTGTCACCCATATGGGAGACCCAGATTGAGTTCTCTGCCCTTGGTTTCTGTCTGGCCTAGCCCTAGCCCTTGTTGATATTTGGGGAGTGAATCAGCAGGTGGGATCTCTCTGTGTCCTTTTTCAAATCACCAAATAGAATTTAAAAGAATCAATCCTGTATCCCTCAGAAACAGTCTAAGGATACAAATTAGATCCAGTAGAAAATTGATGTTGGTGTCCAGCACTGCTCTTATTGCTCCATGCAGTTTGTTTCTTACTGTGAAAGGGTGTCATTTGTGAAATTAGGTAGAAGTGTAGTTGTGTAGTCCCTTTATGAGCTGCATCGAGGACTGCGGGTGGACAGCAGAGTGGGGACCTGACAGGCAGCTGCTGAGTTGGTTCAAACAGAGGTCTGTGTATCATGTTTTGTTTTAATGACATGGAAGAAAATTAATTGTTAATGGTGTGGAATGATTTTCCCTGTCTGGATCCACAGCACTTCCATTTTCTCTGTGCATGCAGGATTCCTCCTCCCAGCCAGTAAGTAGTCTGGATTCTCCAAAGCGTGGCTCAGGCCATGCTGTGCTGAAATCCGCCAGTCCCCAACTCCTTTGCTCGTTGTGAGGTTTTGTTTTACTGTGGAAATCATGAATACACAGAGTGAAGAGAGTATGCTGAAATTCTCAAATGCACAGCACCCATTTATTATTATTTCCTAAGTTTATTTATTTGAAAGGCAGAATACTAGAAGGGTAGGAGGAGGAGGGGAGAAAGAGACCTTCCGTTTGTTGGTTCATTCTCCAAATGCCCACAACAGCTGGGTCTGGGCCAGGCTGAAGCCTGGAGCCAGGAACTCTGTGTAGGTCTCCACCTGAACCACAGGTACTTGAGTCATCATGTGCTGCCTCCCATGGTACACCTTACCAGGAAGCTGGATTAGAAATGGATGCTGGACCTGATCCCCGGCACTCCAGTATGGAATGCAGGCAGCCCAGGTGGCAACTAACCTGCTGTGCCATAGTGCCCTCCTCTTCTGTTGCATTTTGAATAATTACTTAACCTGATAATACTTAAAGACATATCTCTAATAACACACACACCTGTAGCCACAATACCATTTTCATACTTAACGAAATGAACAGTGATTCTTTAATGCCCTCTGGATCTGGGTATACTCACATGCATGGTTTTCATTCCAGTTATCTCTTTTTGCACAACAAAGTTCCCCAGTGCTTAATGGTTTAGACCAGTCACATTCATCGTAGCTCAGGGGTTCTGTTGGTCAAGAACTTGGGCAAGGCTTAACTGGGAGATTTCTTCTGCTCCTCGGGCCATCAGTCAGGGTCACTCAGGGTGCTCAGTTGGAAGATGGGCTGGTGTGGAGGGTCAGAGCTGGCTGCACTCACATGTCTGGTGCCTTGACAGGGATGGCTGGAAGGTGGGTCAGCTGGGACAGTTGACGGGAACATGGACTTGGGCACGGCAGGCTCGGGGCAGTTGGGCTTTTTACCTGACGTGTGGCTCCTTTCCCAGAGCACGCATCCCGAAAGAACTTTCACTTCAACTTGGGAATCAGGAAATGTCACTGATACCATATTTGTCAGGCTCTTCCAGATTCAGGGGGAGGACAAAGACCCTTGCTCTGAAGGAGGAACATCAGAGGATTTGTGGCTCTGTGTGTAAGCACCACAGTTTGAAAGATTAGTGCTGAAATCAGGGTCTTGAGTACCTAGGTCCCCACATCCTTGCTTGTCTTTTGCTGTCAGGTGGAAGTCGCCAGGTGGAAGGCACTTGCCTCAGAGGTCATTCAGGACATCTCCTGCCCCCTGTTGCCATTCACTAGGGATTGGAGTGGATGTAGGTGGGCAGGAGCACGGTGACAGGTTTACCTGACTCAGCTTGCCTGATAAAAGAGCGACACCCACTCCAGAACTTGAAGAGGCTTTGTCTAGGGGACCTTTACGGTAGGAGGGCTGCCTGATATTTTGTTAATGTCGCTTGAAGAACATTTGACCTGTGCTGTCCTGATGTTCCTTGTTGACAGTGGCAAGTGAGTTGAAGTGTTGGGGGAAACCAGTTCTCGGAACAGCTGGAATCAAGTAGATTTGGGTGTCCTTGACTTCCGTCAGCCTCTGAAGAATAAATGGGAAATGCTTTGCTTATTGCTGCCTATTAAATCACTTGCTTTAGGCATGTTTGGACAGAAAGTGAGGTCATGGACAGGTGTTGTGGTGCAGTGGGTTAAGCTGTCACTTGGGAGGCATATCAGAGTGCTGATTTGAGTTACCAGCTACTGTGCTTCTGATCTGTCTTCCTGCTAATGTGTATCCTGGGAGGCAGCAGATAATGGTTCAAATACTTGGATCCTGTCACCAGTGTGGGAGACCCAAATGAAGCTCCAGGTTCCTGACTTTAGCCTGGCCCAGATGTTGCAGGTATTTAGGATTGGGAGAATGAACCAGCAAATGGAAGAGATTCTCTCTTTCTCTCTCTCAAATAAGTACACATTAAGAAGAAGAAATTGACGTGGCCGTCTGACGTTAAGTATTCCACATTGACTGAAAGAAGGTAGCCAGCAGAGCCATGCCATCCTCGCAGCAGCCCTCTGCTGGGGGAAGAACAAATGAGGACTTTCTGTCCCTATTGAGTTCTAAATACAGCTTGGCCTGAAGATGTTTATCAGCTGAACAGAGGCTGATCAATAATCGATCGATAGTGTAACACAGGTTTGGTGTCACATACGCATCTCTCTGGTAGCGTGTAGTGTGGCTACGGTTCTGTCGTGGGCGTTACGGCTAGAGTTGGTCTGCCCAGACCTCTCACAGCACCGGAGGACCCCGGTGGCCCGTGGAACTGACCAGCCACACCCCCTTTCCCCGTGTGTTGTGTTTTCCCAGCATCACATTTCCAGGTTCTTCCCAGAGTGTTGAAGTACCCCTCCCCATCACTACAGTGCCTTGGCTGATGTTAGTTGATGAGCAAATAGAGCCAATAATCTGCTTTCCACTCTGCTGCAAACAGCATGAGAATCGCCTCGCTACCATGTTGGTCCCTGTGTCTTGTGCCCCAGCCAACGCCACGGCTGTGCATGCAGGCGGCTCTGGGCAGTTGAGTGCTGAGCCGGGCTGAAGAGTTGTTCTTGTTGCGGGCACGTTGTATGTGCTAAGAGGTAGAGAGGTGCATGGG
The DNA here is from genome assembly GCF_051225735.1 of Oryctolagus cuniculus. NCBI lineage: Eukaryota > Metazoa > Chordata > Mammalia > Lagomorpha > Leporidae > Oryctolagus > Oryctolagus cuniculus. Next base: position 213,205,193 of record NC_142867.1, on the reverse strand, counting down.
ATGGTTGGAGAAGCAATGGGATGAGATGGGATTCTGGCCCCGGAAGAAAGATAGCTGAGTTTGATCCTCACTCTGCTACTTAGAAGCAGTAGGAGCTTGATGCTGTAACTTCCTGGGGCCACAGAGCTTTATCAACATTGAAGCAGCCCTTCAGCCCAGAGGTGGAATTTAGACCCTGGACACTCCAGTGCCCAGCCTGCAGCCTCTGGACACTCCTGCATGGTCTTGGCATCACTGGCGTCCAGTTCGGAGTCACCAGATCGTGCTGATGTCCGAGATGGATTTCTTATTCGTGATAAGAGGAACATGAGGCAACTTGCTTGTTAATTTCAGGTATTTGAGTTTACTATGTCCTGGAGCAGGCAGTTGATTTTTTTTTTTTTTTTGATGATGACTTGGCAGTGGGGGCCAGTGTGGACACAGACCCCCTAGGTGACTTGGAGACTGTGTGTGTGTGTGTGTGTGTGTGTGTGTTGGGGCAGGGTGTGGGGAGGGGTTAGTTTCCTACGAAGGTTCATAGAAAATTGTCAAGTTATCGAGAAGGGGTGGAGTGGGCAGAACTGGAAACGAACTATGAAATTAGCACTTACTACAAAAGCTGAAACCCGCCTTGAGGCAAGTGCCTTCTGGGAAATGCTCACTGACGTCCCAGCTGGACACCACCAACCAGGGCATTTACAGACTCGGAAAGGAAGGCAGAGCTTTCTAGGGATCATTGTGGGTTTACAAAAATCCCCAAACTACACAAACCTGTTTTTCTTTAAACGGGACTACTAGACCTCATGTACCTTGATTTTTCTTTTTAAATAACTGCCTTGGGCTGGCGCTGTGGCGTAGCAAACAAAGCTACCACCTGCAGTGCCGGCATCCCATATAGGCACCAGTTCGAGTCCCAGCTGCTCCACTTCCCATCCAGATCTCTGCTATGGCCTGGGAAAGCAGTAGAAGATGGCCCAAGTCCTTGGGCCCCTGCACCCACGTGGGAGACCCAAAAGAAGCTCCTGGCTCCTGGCTTCGGATCAGCTCAACTCTGGCCGTCGCGGTCATTTGGGGAATGAACCAGTGGATGGAAGATCTCTCTCTCTCTCTCTCTTTCTCTCTCTCTCTCCCTCTCTCTGTATAACTCTTTCAAATAAATAAATTAATTTTAAAAAGCCTTAAATAACTGCCTTGCCTGTTTTCATTTCTCTCTCTCTGTCTCTCCCTCTTCCTTCTTCCCCCACCCCTTTCTTTCATTTTTTGAGAGACAGACACAGACAGAATTTCTATTTGCTGTCTCACTCCCCAAATGCCTGCAGTGGCCAGGGGCTGAGGCCAGCATGTGGGAATTCAACCCAAGCCTTCTACATAAGCGGCAGGAACCCAGTACTTAAGCCTTCGTCTACTGCCTCCCAGGGTACACAGAAGCAAGAAACTAGAGTCAGGTGGGGCTGGCGCCATGGCTCACTTGGCTAATCCTCTGCCTGCGGCGCTGGCATCCCATGTGGACACTGGGTTCTGGTCCCAGCTGCTCCTCTTCTAGTCCAGCTCTCTGCTGTGGCCCGGGAAGGCAGTGGAGGATGGCCCAAGTGCTTGGGCCGCTGCACCCGCATGAGAGACCAGGAGGAAGTACCTGGCTCCTGGCTTCAGATCGGCGCAGCGTGCCAGCTGTAGCAGCCATTTGGGGAGTGAACAAATGGAAGGAAGACCTTTCTCTCTCTCTCTCACTGTCTATAACTCTACCTGTCAAATTAAAAAAAAAAAAAAAAAGATACTAGAGTCAGGTGCAGAGCTTGGACTGGAACCTAGGCACTGCCATATGAGATACCATATGTTGTCTTTTTTTTTTTTTTTTTTTTTTTTGACAGGCAGAGTGGACAGTGAGAGAGAGAGACAGAGAGAAAGGTCTTCCTTTGCCGTTGGTTCACCCTCCAATGGCCGCCGCTGCAGCCGGCGCACCGCGCTGATCCGATGGCAGGAGCCAGGATCCAGGTGCTTTTCCTGGTCTCCCATGGGGTGCAGGGCCCAAGCACCTGGGCCATCCTCCACTGCACTCCCTGGCCATAGCAGAGAGCTGGCCTGGAAGAGGGGCAACCGGGACAGAATCCGGTGCCCCAACCGGGACTAGAACCCGGTGTGCCGGCGCCGCAAGGTGGAGGATTAGCCTATTGAGCCACGGCGCCGGCTCATATGTTGTCTTAACTAGCATCTTGGCTGCTAGGCCAAATGACCACCCTCCTTGATTTTTTTAAAAAGATTTATTTATTTGTTTGAAAGTCAGAGTTAGATGGAGGGAAAGAGAGAGGGAGAGGGAGAGGGAGAGAGGGAGAGAAGATGGAGGGAGGAAGGGAGGACGAGGGAAGGAGGGAAAGAGAGAGGTCTTCTATTTGCTGATTCACTCTCCGTATGGCTGCAATGGCCAAAGCTGGGAGCCAGGAGCTTCTTCATCATCTTTCACTGCTTTTCCCAGGTGCATTAGCAGGGAGCTAGATCAGAAATGGAGCAGCTGGGACTTGAGCTGGTGCCCACGTGGGATGCCAGTATTGCAGATAGAAGTTTTATCTACTATGCTACAATACTGGCCTTGTTTTTTTTTAATGAAATATATGACAAAATGAACATTGTGTTGTGTGGACAAGAGGGAGAAATAAGGTTTGGATGAAAGTAATAATAACCTTTGTATGGAACACCACAGTATACCTTCACACTCATTTGCTTTCTTATTTTTATTACTACAGTGATTTAGCAAGGTTGATATGACAGATGAGAACACTTCCAGTGTGAAGAAGTTGAGACCCTGGGTGCCTGAGGTCATGGTCACATTGCTAGAGAAAGTGGTAGGCCTGTGTTTCCGACCTGGGTGGTGCAGTTGTGTGAACTCATAACTGGGTGTGAAGCCACCATCTGACAGGGACGTCTGGTGTGATCCTGTAGAACTGAGCAAAGGTACCACCCACGTTAGCTCTCCTCACCCCGGGCTTGCTCACCAAATTACCCACGTTATAAAATGGGCATCAATAACCGATGCATAAAATAACAAAGAAGGGCATTTTGTGACAAATGGAATTGAAAGATGTTATTTTGATGCAAAACTTTTGGGAATCTGTACAAGCTTTTTTCATTTTATGTATTTTCCACAAACTTTTGAAGACCCCTCCATATGCGTAGATTCCACATTTTTTGCACCAAAATTATCTTTTTTTTAAAAAAAGATTAATTTGTATTTGAAAGGCAGAGTTACAGAGAGAGAGAGACACACACACACACACACAGAGAGAGAGAGAGAGAGGCAGAAACAATGAGATCTTCTATCTGCTGGTTGACTCCCCAAAGAGCTACAATGGCTGGAGCTGGGGTGATCTGAAGCCAGGAGCCAGGTCTCCCATGTGGGTGCAGGCACCCAAGCACTTGCAGCATCCTCCACTGCTTTCCCAGGCACAGTAGCAGGGAGCTGGATTGGAAGTGGAGCAGCTGAGACTTGAACCAGTGCCCATATGGGCTGCCAGTACCACAGGCAGCAGCTTAATATGCCCCAGCGTCAGCCCCTAAAATTATCTTTTAATTCCATGTTCCATGAACGTTTTGAAATACTCTTGTAATAGTCTTGGCAGGGTAGATCATAGGCCAATTTAAATAAGGTGATATTTAGTTGGAACAAATACAAAAACCGGTACTTAGTTTTGGGAACCATCACTACAATTATTTTGATTGTTTTTAACCCACACATAAGAATCCAGAACTTGTTAGCATTTTGTGTATAAAAGGCATAGCGTGTTCATCAGCTGTAAAGGTAGGCCCTGGGGAGGTAGGGTTTCCTAGACACCAGTGTCCTACTGTCCCTTAGAACAGGCAAGGAATCCAGAGGAGACAGTGGTGGCACCAGGGTTCTGCACCCCAGTTGGCCAGCTGTAGAGAATCCTCAGCGGAACTGGGCCAGGCAGATCAGACTTCTGAAAAGTGGATCCTTTGAGGATTGTTGTAGGAACAGACGATTCTCCTAATGCTGTTGGTGTTTATGTTTGTTAAGTCTCCAAATGTCAGAGAGCAGGGAACGAGTGTGAATAAGGGTGCCACCAACCAGAAGTTGAGTCCTGAGGATTGTTGTCCGTAACTGGCCCTGGAGATTGACTTGCCGCGAGGGTGGTTGGGGGTATGGAGGACATCTCGGCAAAGGAAGGATGCACTCCAGGCCGTGGAGAGGGAACCTACTGTGTGGGTTGGAGTGGACGCTCCGTTTGGAGTTCAGTGTCTCATAGCTTGGAGCTGCAGGTGTTTGTAGGGTCTGGGAGAGAGGAGAAGAGAAAACTTGCATTAGATTGGGCAGTGCTGATTGTGTGGAGTCCCCACTTGAGATGAAGTCCTTGCCCTGTGTTCCCTGGTGGTGGCTTTTGAGCAGAGAAGTGACTGAGATGAGGCTGTATTGTGTCATGGCAAACACAGGGAGGCTGGGTATTTGGAGGGAGACACTGGAGGTAGCAGGATCACTTGGGGCTGTTGCTGGTACGATGTGGTGTGGCTTGAGCCATGGTGGAGGTGGAAGGGCAGGCCTTTCTGAAGATAGGCACAGGGGGACATGACATCGGACGGATGGATGTCGGATGGAGGATGGATGGAGGAGGTGGCTCCTGAATCCTCTTTTGCTGCTCAGATACGAGCCTTTGCAGCTTAGTTCACAACAGGATGGAGACACTCACTGGGCACTCACACAGCTGATTCCTGCTTTCCAGCCTACTGGGGGTGCCTGTCCATTGGTGCTCCTGAGACTGAATGAGATTTGGACAGATTGGCTTCCATCCTTAGCTTTGCTCTTGGGTCAGGTTGCAGTAGGATGTTGTCAGCAACATCTTACCTAAGAAGATCAGGATAGCTCTTGTAATCCGGGATGCAGTTAAGACATCAGCTGTCCAGCAGTGTCCCTTTATTGGGAGCCTAATAGGGAACCCATGAATGAGCAAAATGGGAACCACAGACAGAGCTAGCAGAGCTAGCACGACGTCCATGCCTTTCCCTGCTTGCTGCCTGCCTGCCAGCCTTCAGCCTTTTGTTGGTCACTGTGTGCTCTTACTGTACACGTGGTTTTAACAAGCTTGGCTATTTTCAGCTCATGTCAGATAAGAAGGCGCTGCCGCTGGTTGCTGGGCTTTGTGGAAAGTGAGGTATGGCAGTGAGGTGGAAAGTTAGGAAACACTGATGCCAGAACTCAAGGGGAGAGTGCTCTAGAGCCTGCTGTGCCTGGGGACAGCCCACTGTACACGTCTGGACAGAGATTCCAGAATGGCAATCCTGGCTTAGAAAGGTTTTGTATCTGGTATACTCTGCTTACGAAGGTGGGGAGGAGGGAGGGAGGTGGCGGCATTGTGCCACAGTGGTTTAAGCCATTGCCTGCGACACCAGCATCCCATATGGGCACCTGTTCGTGTTCTGGCTGCTCCGCTTCCAATCCAGCTCCCTGATAATGTGCCTGGGAAGGTAGCAGAAGATGACCCAGGTGCGTAGGCCCCTGCCACCCATGTGAGAAACCTGATGGAGTTCGAGGATCTTGGCTCCAGCCTCAGCTGTTGCTGCCATTAGGGGAGTGAACCAGCAGATGGAAGATCTCTGTCTCTCTCTTTGTGTAGCTATGCCTTTCAAGTAAATAAATAAAACATTAAAAAAAAAAGAAGAAGAAGAAGACAAGGAGATACAAAGTGACATTGCTACCTGTGGGCTTGAGTCTCAAGCTATTTTGGACAACTTGGCTGCGGAAGAAGCGCATGTTCACTGAGAGCTTCCTACCAGGAGAGGAGAAAGCCCCCCCTCCCCAGGCTTTATAACCCCAGCTGTAGCCCCAGCACCAACCATGCTGACTGGCACTGGAGGACAGGTTAGCAAATACTTGTCATACGAATGCGTGAGTGAGTGAGTGAGTGAATGAATGTGTCACAGAGGAGGCGATGTCATTAGTAAGAAGGCAACAAAGAGTGGCTTTCCATTCATGTCACGTTGACTCAACTCCTGTTGCAACCACTAGACAGCACTTCACATTATAGCAACAAAACTGTGTTTAGGTAAATGGCCTTGAAAATACAGTTTGGCTCCCTTGGTGCTTGTTCATGGAATACTTAATTCAAAAAGATTTTAATGAGCATATTCTCATATTTAGGCCTGCTGCTTGTGACGTATCACGAGTCTGCAGTTGGGGCTTTATCATGGCCCATCCAGAAAATAGCTTTTTTGGCCCCAGACCCCACCACAAATCCCCTTGCTATGTGTGCATCCGTCTGTCTGTCCATGTATCCATCCATTTGTGCAGCAAACAGTCACCTCTGGAGCTCCTGTTGCATGCCAGCCAGGCCCGAGGCTTTGGGGATGGGGGTAGGAGAGGCAGGTATGCAGCTGAATTGAGCTGGGCCCTGTCCTCCAGCAGTGCTGAGTGGGAAGCGGGAATAAGATAGGAGCACCAGCAGCTGCAGTAGAAGATCTTATTGTGCATATAACAAAGGCGTGTGACTGCCTGTGGGAGCAGAGGAGGAAGAACTTAACTTCCCTGGGTCCTGAAGGACGGAATGACAGTCTGTGGGCATCTAGAGATGCCCCAGGTCGGTGTCCAGTGCAGGTGAACTAAGGAACTCAGCCTGGAGCCTTCGTAGCTTTGAGAGTGGACACTGCAGGGAGGGATGAGAGTGGAGGCCTTGAACCTCCCAAGACGGGAGGGATGAGAGTGGAGGCCTTGAACCTCCCAAGACGGGAGGGATGAGAGTGGAGGCCTTGAACTTCCCGTCTTCATCCTACAAAGTTACCCAGGGGGCCTCTGTTATGAACATTGTAGCCTTCATACAAGGGTTACAAAAAGTGTGTAGAAAAGTGGAATTAAAAGATATGTTTATTTTTATTTATTTTATTTATTTATTTTTTTTTTTTGACAGGCAGAGTGGACAGTGAGAGAGAGAGAAAGAGAGAAAGGTCTTCCTTTTGCCGTTGGTTCACCCTCCAATGGCCGCCGCGGCTGGCACGCTGCAGCTGGTGCACTGCGCTGATCCGAAGGCAGGAGCCAGGTGCTTCTCCTGGTCCTGGTCTCCCATGGGGTGCAGGGCCCAAGCACTTGGGCCATCCTCCACTGCCTTCCCGTGCCACAGCAGAGAGCTGGCCTGGAAGAGGGGCAACCGGGACAGAATCCGGCGCCCCGACCGGGACTAGAACCCGGTGTGCCGGCGCCGCAAGGCGGAGGATTAGCCTAGTGAGCCGCGGCGCCGGCCAGATATGTTTATTTTGATGCAAAAAAATGGAAATCCATGCATCACTTTTTTTCCATAACATGCATTTTCTTTTTGAAGATCCACCTGTATTGTAGCTACTGGAGCTGAAGAGGCTCTTTGAAGAGGCAGGCATGGGGTGCAGGGGTTGAGACACCACGTAGGATCCTGCGTCCCGTATCGGAATGCTTGCGTTCAAGTCCTGGTTTTTCTGAGTCTGGCTTCCTGCTTATGTGCATCTTGGGAGACAGCAGTGATGGCTCAAATAATTAAGTAATTGGGTCTCTGCCACCTATGTGGGAAACCCTGATTGAGTTCTAGCATCCCAGCTTTGGCCTGACCCAGTTCCAGCTGTTGGAGCATTTGGGAGTGAGCCAGCAGGTGCTCTTTCTCTGTCTTCTCTCTCTCCCTCTCCCCCTCCCTCTCCCCCTCCCTCTCCCCCTCCCTTTCCCTCTCCCCCTCCCACTCCCCCTTTCAAATAAAATGATAATAAATAAAAGACCTTACTTAGTACTTAGCCTTGGGGTGTGTGTGTGTGTGAGAGAGAGAGAGAGAGAGAGAGGTCACAGATGTGTAAAAATGCTAACAGTGAGTAAAGACGCTGTTTCCTGCCCCCACCCCAGGCCCTGCCTCCTGCCACCCACCTCTGAGCCCCTCTGAGTGAGGGTCTGGCATGGCAGAAGGAACTTGCTGCCTGGGGAAAGGTCCTCTCTTCCACCTGCACTCCTTCTGTAAAAATCATTTTCAAAAGACACGAGGAAAGTAAGACTTGAAGGGACCTAGATGGACGCTTAAGGCTGGGCCCCCTTCCTTTACGCAGGTGGAACGGTTGACTTTGCACTTACTGTTCTGTGAGAGAGGAGATGACCCCCTGGACGGTAAGTCCAGAACCCATGCAGAGAGACGCAGGTGGGAAGCAGGGCATGCTAGGGCTGTGGAGTTTTGGTGGTCCTGTGTATTCAGGGCCCCAGGGCAGATTGGCAGCTGGAGACGCAAATCCAAGGTGGTGACAGGAATTTTGGAGAATTATGAGTTGCCCAAGGTCACCGTTAGAGCTCCATCTGGGACTGGAGCACAGGTGTTTGCTTCTTCCCAGCCCAATTCTTCCTGCCGCATCCTGCTGCTGATACCTCGCTTAACTAGCTCTGGCCCACTAGGAAACTCACTAATGAAACCATGGTGCTATGAGAATGGAGTGACACAGGGCTGCAGTGCGGGGGAGGAGCGGGAAGAATACATGCAGAGGAAGGGTGCCAGAATGGTGATTAAAAAAAAAAAAAAAAACAAAAACTGAACTTGTTCTGTGACATCTGCCTGAAGATCGTTGTGGAAGAAAACCATCCCCATTAGTTTTCCTGTTCCAATGCAACTATTTGCTCTTTAGCAAATGTCCTGTTTTTATCAAGCAGCCCACATATATGGTGCATGTGTGTTTTCATGGAGGTGCTGTCACGGCTGACCTACTCCTTTATAGCCTGTTTACCCAGTATTGTCAAAGAAATACCCCTTGGTCTCATTTTCGTCATTACCTTCCCTCATGGTTGAACAGTCATCTGAACCGTTGATGTGGTTCTGGCTGCCTGTGGCTGGAGGCAGGCTCTTCCATTTCCCTGCCTCTTTATTTCTCCAGCAAACTGTGCTGTAGAGACCCTCACTGCACACCCAGCCCTCTGCTTCTGTTGAATTATTGCTTTAGGAGGAGTATTTCCAGCTGTGGCATAGTGCATAAAGCCGCAGCCTGAAATGCCTGCATCCCATATGAGCGCCAGAACACATCCCGGCTGCTCCACTTCCGTGGTTGCTCCCTGCTAATGCACCTGAGAAGGCACTGGAAAATGGCTCAAGTGCTTAGGCCCCTGCCAGCCACATGAGAAGCCTGGAGTTTGTGGCTCCTGGCATCAGCCTGGCCCAAACCTGGCTGTTGCTGCCATTTGAGGATGACCCAGTAAATTAAAGACCTCTCTTTCTGTCTCTGTCACTTTGCCTTTCTAATAAATAAATAAATGTACTTTTTAAAAGAGGAATCTTCGGCCGGCGCTGCGGCTCAATAGGCTAATCCTCCGCCTTGCGGCGCTGGCACACCGGGTTCTGGTTCCAGACGGGGCACCGGATTCTGTCCCGGTTGCCCCTCTTCCAGGCCAGCTCTCTGCTGTGGCCAGGGAGTGCAGTGGAGGATGGCCCAAGTGCTTGGACCCTGCACCCCATGGGAGACCAGGATAAGCACCTGGCTCCTGGCTTTGGATCAGCATGATGCGCCAGCCACAGCGCGCCGGCCACGGCGGCCATTGGAGGGTGAACCAATGGCAAAAGGAAGACCTTTCTCTCTCTCTCTCTCTCTCTCTCTCACTCTCTCACTCTCTCACTGTCCACTCTGCCTGTCAAAAAAAAAATAAATAAAATAAAGAGGAATCTTCTCCAGGAAGCCTATGAGGGATGCACAGATACAGTTTTGATTTTTGTTTTTACTTTTGTTGTCACTCTCATGTGTCACACAGAATTGCTAGAAAGCAGTCACTGTATTCCACTACACAAGTCAGGACAGGACCCTGCCGGCCGGCTGGGAAGTCCTCCCCATGTCCTCCTCCCAAGAGCAGTGTCCCCCTGCTTTCTCTTCCTTACTTCCTGACTCTTTTGTCACCCATGTGTGCCTCCCTACACAACAGCAGTTTAGTTTCCTTTGAAAAAGAATTTTTTTTAAAATGTTTAATCTGTAGGTGTGGCCTCTTCTCCTCCCTATATTCTGTTTGTTAAAGAAAGAAACTGGATCTTTGCCCTGGGGAGTTGCTGGAGGTTTCCACAGGCTGGATCTTGTGGTGCGAGAGGCGTGGGGAGCAAGCTGGAACTTGGGTGGTATGTGTGTTCTCTCTCGGCAGGTGCACAATAGCTGGTTGTCTCCTGTTGTGATGTTAGCCACTGGGGCCCAAGGCTTAGAGACTACCAGAGTCATTAGGGGTTGCAAAATGTTGATACTGTCATTGTCCTACTCTTTGTGTGTTTGTTGTAATACTTCAGTGAAAGAAAAACTATACCTATCTATGAATTATTTTAAAGAATTTATTTATTTATTTGAGAGGTAAAGTTACAGACAGTGAGAGGGTGAGACAGAGAGAAAAGTCTTCCATCCGCTGGTTCATTCCCCAAAATGGCCGCAACAGACGGAGCTGAGTCCGAAGCCAGGAGCCAAAATCTTCTTCTGGGTCTCCCACATGGGTGCAGGGACCCAAGCATTTGGGCCTTTTTCCACTGCTTTCCCAGGCCATAGCAGAGAGCTGAATCGAAAGAGGAGCAGCCAGGACATGAACTGCTGCCCGTATGGGATGCCAGTGCTGCAGGTGGAAGATTAACCTACTGTGCCAGGGTGCTGGCCCCACACCTACTAATTTTTAATAGCTTTGTTAAGATTCATGATCCTGCAGCTCATCCATCGAAAGTGTATAAGTCAGGGCAGCCTTGGATCCAGCAGTTAAGACACTCGCATCCCACATCATACAGCGTGCCTCAGTTCAGTACCCGGCTCTGACTCTTGACTCCAGCTTTCTGCCAAGGTAGACCCCGGGAGGCACTGCTGATGGCTCAAGTAATAGGGATCCTGGCACCCATATGCGAGATTTGGATTGAGTTCCTGGCTCCCTTGTTCAGCCTGTGGGATGTTATGGGCATTTGGGGAAGTGAACCAGCTGATGGGAACCCTCTCTCTCTCTGCCTCTCAAATCAGTGATAACTATCACAGAGTTGTCCATCTGTTGCTGCAGTCAGTTTTAGGACATTTCATTGTTTCCACTCCCCCCACACCCCCAAAAAAACCAACTTCCTTTAGCAGGCATCCCTCTAACCCTGGAGACCTAAGCAACCACTAACCCAATTTCTGTCTGCGTTGGTTTGCCTACTCTGGACGTGTCATATACTTGGTACTTGGTGACTGGTTCTGTCCACCTAAGCATTGTGTATTCTAGATCTAGCCGTGTGTTAGCATGTATGAGGACTGCATTTTTTGTGGCCAAATAACCTTCTGTGATATGGATAGCCTGTACACATCAGCTGAAAGGCATTTGGGTTGCTTCCACCTTTTGAATATGATAAAGTTGCTATGAATAGTCATTTACAAGGTTTCTCATGAATGTGTGTTTTGATTCTCATGTTTATATACCCAGCAGTGGGCTTGCTGGGACTTATGGTAATTCTTTATTGTTTCCACAGTGGTTGCACAGTTTTCCACTCCCATCAGCAGTGGGTGGAAGGTTATAGTTTCTCTGACATCTGTTACTTTTTTATTCTAGCCATGGAAGTGAGGGTGGAGTGGCATCAGATTGTGGTTTTGATTTGCATTTCCCTAGTGACCTTGAGCGTCTTTTCACCTGCTTATTGACCATTTGTGTATCTACAGAGAATTGTACATATCCTTTGCCCATATGCTGGTTGGGTTTTTGTCTTTTTATTACTGAGTTGCAGTAGGTCTTAATATATATTGGATAAGGAACTTTTGTGAGTTACAGCGTTTGCAAAAAAAAAATATTTCTCATTCTGAGCTGTCTTTGTACTTTGTATGTTGTCCTGGTGTCCTTTGACGAATAAGAGTTTGACATTTTGGTTTTCTTCTCTTGCTTGTGTTTTTGGTGTGATGTGTAGAGCTCACTGCCTAGTCCAAAGTCAGGAAGCATCATGGTGTGCCTGTGTTTAGTTCTGAAAGTCCGCTAGTTTTAACTCTTGCATTTAGGTCTTTGGGCCCTGTTGAGGATTTATATCTGCTGCCATCTCTGCTCTTCAGATACTGATTGCTTCGTTAAAGGCGGGTCCATGCTGGCCTCTTGTTTGCCAATTTTCGTGATAAGGAGTTGGTTCCGGATCATCCTGTGAAGTTACTGTTTGTTTCCCTTGTTGTTATGACACTTAGATTTGAATGTGTTTGCAGCGATGTGGCTTTTTTCTGAGAGAGATGTTTGTGTTCTTTTTGGGTGAATACTAAGAAGCTTTTCACTTTGTCAGAGACTTGTGTGGTTTTGCAGAGGCTTCTCCTGGGGGACCTCTTTGTTCCTCCCAGAAAGCAGTGGGGTGAGTGGGTGTGGCTGGGCCTTTCACAGGGGCAGGAGTGGGAGCGAAAGGAGGAATGACCTACTTGGAGTGACACCTGCTAATAAGCAGCAGGTGCAGGCCTTGACTCTGTGTATGTCTCACCCCCTTCCTGTGCTCCTGCCCCATGTGTGTACCACACAGAAACCCTGGATTAGACCTGGATTTTGGGTTGGGGCTCCATGTCCTGGCTACCTGTCACATGAAATTGGAGGGAAAGAGCCAAACCCAAAGAATGAGCAGGTTCCCAAGGCTGCCTGCCTCAAGAAACAGTCTAGGATTTGCTGTCCTAGGGCAGGGTTCATCCTACCTTGCTTCAGGAGGGTCTGATTTTAGTAAACCTCACCCATCATTCATAGGCATTCCTCCAAAAGTCGTTCTTTTCACGAGGAGGGACTAGCAGGGGTTAAGAGCAGTTATCCAGGTTTTAAACTTTGTATTGTCTGTATTCTTAAATGGCATTTGAATTTCCTCAGTCACAGGTTTGTATTGCATGTACAATAAAGCTAAATTTAAAAATATTTGTTTATGTGTGTGCAGGCTACAGAGAGGTGTTTTGCCCAGGTGTCTCCTCCTAAGTTTCCGTCCACCCACTTGTCTTCCAGAAACATGCCAAGGGCCAGGATCTGTTCGATCAGATCGTGTACCATTTGGACCTCGTGGAAACAGATTATTTTGGCCTCCAGTTCCTCGACTCTGCCCAGGTGGCGGTATGTATTGCCTTGATTCATTTCAGCACAAATTGGCTTTTCATGCTAATTGCAGAACCACACTTGCTAGAAATTGGTAGAGAAAAATAGGAGTAAGACTGTGATACTGTGGCAGTAATGAGCATTGGCATGGTGCTGCCTGTTGGGTCCTCCTGCCCTGGCGATGGCCAGCAGTTGGCAGAGGACGGGCATGGGCTGTGCTAGGGGCCTGCCCAGCAGAAGGTTGCATTGCGGGCACATTTCTAGAGGAGGGAGAAAGAGGGAAACTCTCTTAATGGTGCTGGCTTTCATTTTTAGCCAGCAGAAGAGGCTGCACCACCACCTTCTGCAGATTCTGGCTGGTTAAAGAGTGGGTGCTGTGAATGCCATTGGATTCCAGCCAGGCTCAGTGGGATACGTGGCAGGGGACGGTTGGAGCAGGTCTTGGCATTGCACGAGAACCATCTTGCAGGCTCCAGGAGGTTGTGTTAGGTCAACAAAGACTTCATTTGCTTTGCTTGAGATGGAACTGTTCACCGTGGAGATGGCAGAATCAGTGAACTCCACGAAGCTCAGAGCATTCTTTAAAAAAAAAAAATTGATAGCCATCTGTCCAACAAAATCTAGCTTTGGATTTTAAAAATAATGTATTCAAAGACGGAGCCGTGGCTCACTAGGCTAATCCTCCGACTTGCAGCGCCGGCACACTGGGTTCTAGTCCCGGTCGGGGCGCCGGATTCTGTCCCGGTTGCCCCCTTCCAGGCCAGCTCTCTGCTGTGGCCAGGGAGTGCAGTGGAGGATGGCCCAAGTGTTTGGCCCTGCACCCCATGGGAGACCAGGAGAAGCACCTGGCTCCTGCCTTCAGATCAGCGTGGTGCGCTGGCCGCAGCGAGCCGGCCATGGCGGCCATTGCAGGGTGAACCAACGGCAAAAGGAAGACCTTTCTCTCTGTCTCTCTCTCTCTCACTGTCCACTCTGCCTGTAAAAAAAAAAAAAAAAGATAATGTATTCAACCATTTAAAAATTGACTGAGTGGCCGGCTCCGTGGCTCACTAGGCTAATACTCCGCCTGTGGCACCGGCACACCAGGTTCTAGTCCCGGTCGGGGCACCGGATTCTGTCCCAGTTGCTCCTCTTCCAGTCCAGCTCTCTGCTGTGGCCCAGGTTCTTGGGCCCTGCACCCACATGGGAGACCAAGAGAAGCACCTGGCTCCTGGCTTCAGCCAGGTGGGCCGGCCGCAGCGGCCATTAGAGGGTGAACCAACGGCAAAAGGAAGACCTTTCTCTCTGTCTCTCTCTCACTGTCCACTCTACCTGTCAAAAATAAATAAATAAATAAATAAAATAAAATAAAATAAAATAAAATAAAATAAAAAAAAGTTGAATGAGTACCCAAGGTGCACTGCTCGCTGTCCTAAGCCTTGTGGATACACAGGGAACACACATGGGTGCTCGTGACAGGTAGGGACAACAGAGCAAGGGGCGGTGCTGCGAGAGACAGGGTGTTGGAGGCTGGTTCCCGATGAGGAGATGGTTGCACCAGAGACCTGGAGCTCTTTCCCCCGGGAGACCACACGGGCTCATCGGAAGGTGAAGATGCTCAAGCCAGGTGCCTGGGAAGTGGGTGCTGAAGAATGTGAGTGAGGGGCTGGGTGCAAATATAAGTGAACCCTGCCACCAGGGGTCAGTGCAGATGTGTCCCCTCGACTTCTCTGCACTTAGGGAACTTCCGAATGCCCACAGCAAATTCCTATACCTGCACCCTGCACCATACCTCCTTGAACTGAGAGGGTCCCAGTTCCTTCTCCATTTCTCAGCTGCACACTCACTCCAGCTCCCACGCCCCAGCCCAGTCCTGAGGGAGGGTCCAGCAGTGTTTGCAGCCCTGCCGCCCTGCCCAGTCCTATCTCCTCTGAAGTTGAGCTTCCTGGTGCCCTGCCACTGGCCTCGCCCGTGAGCTTTACCTCTCTACAGGCCTCTGGTCTCACCTTTCCTCTTCGTCTGGGCAGCCTCAGGTCTTGGGTCTCTGTCTGGGCGCTGCTGGCTCTCAGTTCAGCTTCACTGAGCATAGCCCACACAGATTCCCTTGAGTCTCGCCACTCATCACTCCCAGCCCCAGAATTCTGGCCTGCCCCTGTCCGTGCTAACTTCCCGGAGCCAAGTCTTTCCTGCCCCTCTCCCCTTGGCCTTGGCCCTGAACGGTCCCCTCCTGCCTCAGTCCCTGCTTCCACCCAATCCCTGCTCCCTGCACCTGTGTCTCCTCCTCTCTCAGCCTTTGGTTCACCTGCCCCTGTGCCTGTCCCCCAGCCTGTTTCCTCTCCAGCTTCTCCCAGGCTGCCAGGTGGAGGGCCACCGCTATGCCACTGACACCAACACAGGTCGCGGGGCCAGCAGAGTCCGAGTGCCTGAGCTGTGCTACCAGCCTGGGAGCCCCTCAGTTCCCTTTCTGAACCTCAGCCGTGGCCTTCTAGTCCAGTCCCCAAGACTTTGCTCCAGCAGTGGGCCTCCCCTGCCAAGAAGAACAGGTCACTGGGCTAAAACTTGGGTTTTCAGGGCCGGCGCCGTGGCTCACTTGGTTAATCCTCTGCCTGCGGTGCTGGCATCCCATATGGGTGCCGGGTTCTAGTCCCGATTGCTCCTCTTCCAGTCCAGCTCTCTGCTGTAGCCCGGGAGGGCAGTGGAGGATGGCCCAAGTGCTTGGGCCCTGCACCCGCATGGGAGACCAGGAAGAAGCTCCTGGCTCCGGGCTTTGGATCGGCGCAGCGCCGGCCGTGGCAGCCATTTGGGGAGTGAACCAACGGAAGGAAGACCTTTCTCTCTGTCTTTCTCTCTCTCTCACTGTTTATAACTCTACCTGTCAAATAAAAAAAAAATTAAAAAAACTTGGGTTTTCTTCCCCTTCTGCTCAAAGTTTCTCTTTCTGTCCGTCCGTCCTTTGTCGTAGGATAATGCACTGTGCCTGCTTCTCGTGCGTCAGCTCTCTGGACCTGCATTGGCAGTGCCCTTTGCAGTTGCTTCCCGAGTGCCAAATTCAGAGCTCTCCTCTCTGTCCTGGCGCCATGAACCTGCCGTCATTGGCCTCCTCTTCCCTGAACCCCTGTCTGTTCTAGCTTTGGCTTCAGAGTATCTGTGGGCCTGGACGCTGTTCCTGGCCCTGCCGCTCCCTGCTGTGGTGGACCTTAGTTAGGCCACCTTTTCTCCCATGGCCTCAGTTATCTCCTCTGGAAAATGGGGTCCTTGGACCTGTTCTGCAGGGGCCCTTGCAGTTAGAATGTTCAGGGACTCAGAAACTGAAGGGGAGCCAGGCGACATGTCTGCCACAGATGTCTCCTGCGGTTAGACCGGAGACAGCATCCACTGTTTCTGCCGTGAGAGCCAAGCGCCTGTTGCCTTGCCGGCTTGTCCTCACCCCCAGGTGATCATCTTCAGCCCCTGGGTACCCAGAAGGCCAAGCGAGTGACTCCATCGAGAAAGGTTTTTCCCTGAGCCTCTGCTGGCTCGGCTGGCAGGCTTCGCATCCACCCGTGCCCGTCGCCGTGTGGCAGGAGGGATGTTCACAGCGGGACCCAGACACCTGCAGGTGCGCATGCATCAGGGGGGCCAGAGCCCTTGCAGCAGCCTGCCCTGTGTACGGGAATGGCTTTTCTTCTCTGCAGAGGCAGGTGCAGGGTCAGCCTCCGCCTTCCCCTCTGAGGATGTGAGGGGTGGGCGGTGCTGGCACTGGATTCCCAGGACCCGTCTTGTCATCGGGCTTTCGTTTCTGAGCCTGGTTCCTCAGAGGCTGGGTTCCGGTGAAGCCTGCGCTACTCTGTGCTTCTGCTCGTGCTGTCTTTGTGGCCGTCCTTCAGGCCTTCCCAGATGACCCCTGCCTCCCAGGAAGAGAGCCCTGAACTCCCACAGTGTCTTTCCTCTGCTTAAACCTCTGCACTGTCTTGCCTTCGGTGGCAGGCGGCTCGTGCGGCCTCGGGCTCCTTGCTTGTCTACTCTGCATTAAACAGGCAAACTTGGCTTTCTGACTTGATCCTAAGACTTTGCACTTCCTCTCCTTAGAGACCCCTGGGGATGAGGAGCACAATCTAGAACCTGCTTACTTAGCCCTGGAAAGGGCCTTTGTCCAGTCTCCACGTGTTCTGGAGGTGAAACCCAAGCTGTTGGTCCTTGTCGGCTCACCCAGTGACTCGGACTCAACCCAAGGTTGTGCAGTTTCAGGCCTGTGTGGTCCTTCTGGCACACGGAGTTCGTAGCCTCAGTTTCCCCAGCTGTAGAGTGGAGCAGGCACCATCCATCTCAAGGGGAAGTTGAGGCGGAGCCTCATGAGTCAGAGGAGAAAAAGTTGTATAATCCGGGGCGTGCAGGAGGCCCCTGCCTTAGTGTGGTTTGTGTTGCAATAACAGAACACCCAAGGCTGGACACCTTGTCAAATAGAGGCCTAGTTAGTGGGGCAGTGCTGTGGTGTAGTTAGGTTAAGCCCCTGCCTGTGGCACCAGCATCCCATACAGATGCCGGTTCACATCCAGCTGCTCCACTTCCGATCCAGATCTCTGCTAACGTGCCTGGGAAAGCAGTGGAAGATGGCCCAGGAGCCTAGGCCCCTGCATCAACTTGGAAGAAGCTCCTAGCTCCTGGCTTCCTATTGGCCCATCTCTGGCCATTGCGGCCATGAGGAGTGAGCCAGTGGATGGAAGACCTCTCTCTCTTTCTCTCTCTGTAACTCTACCTCTCAGATAAATAAATAAAATATTAATTAAATAAATTAATTAATTAAAAAAAGAGGCCTTGTTAGCTCTCAGCTGTAGAGGCTAAATCCATCTGGCTGGCCTCTGTGAGGGCCTTCTGGCTGTGACATAGCCTGGTGGGTGGAAGGAGAGGGCAGTGGCTGCCTGCAGAAGGCACAGAGAACCTGGGGTGGCCTTGCTTTATAACAGCTTGCCATTGCAAGAGCCTGCTCCCAATGACCATGCCTTCAAGCCTTTTTGAGGGTGCAGACTCTGTGACCTTTCTTCCTTCCACAAGGCCCCGCCTCTTAAAGGTTCCACCACCTCTCAATCCCACTGCACTTGAGACCAAGCTTCCAGTACAGGAACCTTTGGGCAACAAACCCCATGCAAGCCATAGCAGTCTCCTGCTCCTGGATGGGCAGGCTGAGGGGGTCCAGAGTAAGCTTCCTTAGAAGGCAAGGTTAGCTGGGACCTGCAAGGCCCAGTTGCGAGCCACGGGAGAAACCTTGAAAATGTAAGCGGGAGCCCTTGGGGAGAGTCTGCCAAGCCAGCCGTGCTGGGCCATCCCTGATTCTCATGGGGCTTGGAGGAGACAGGATGTTGTGGGAGGTGTTTCTGGAGAGAGTTCGGGAATAGATGTGAACTCAGAAGGGAATGGTTTCCTTGGCCATCGACTTATTGCCCCTGTAATTGAGGCTTCTGCAAGTTTTTCCTTCCTTCCTTCCTTCCTTCCTTCCTTCCTTCCTTCCTTCCTTCCTTCCACCCCTCCCCTCCCCTCCCCTCCCCTCCCCTCCCCTCCCCCCCTCCTTTTCTTTCCTTCTTTCCTTCTTCCCTCCCTCCCTCCCTTCCTTCCCTCCCTTCCTTCCCTAAGGTTTATTGATTGATTTGAAAGGCTGGGTGACAGGGGGAAGAAGAGAGAGACACTTCCATCTGCTGGTTCACTTCCCAAATGGCCACAGTAGCTAGGTCTTGGCCAGGTAGGAGCCAGGAGCCAGGAGTTCCAACCTGATCTCCCACATGGGTAGCGAGGTCCCAAGTCCTTGGGCCATCCTCCACTGCCTTCCAGGTGTGTCAGCAGGGAGCTGGACAGGAAACAGAGTAGTGGGCCCCCAATTGGCTTTCCTGTATGGGATACCAGTGTCGCAAGAGGCACCTTAACCTGCTGTGCCACGATGCCAGCCCCTCCTGCAAATACTGACACCTCCACTCAGTCCCTGACGTGCAGATGAGAGGGCTGGCAGTGGCAGGGTGGTTGGCATGGCTGACTGCATACCCAGTTTATATCCCCAGCTCCCTGAAAAGAGCCAGGCCTGGTTTCCATAGTGCCCTGCCCAGCCCTGGAGCAACTGTCAGAGCTTGTTGGCATCACCTATTTTTAGCAGTTAGAGCTGGGACCTCCTGTTTTGCTTTTCCGTGTCAAAGCACGAAGGCCATCCAGGGACCCACTCAGCAGATCCCGCTTTGGTACAGCTCAAAGCAGGGCTGGGAGACTGTTTTTACAAATCAAAGCTTTCCTCTGAGCGCCAGAGGCTCCGGCCTGCATCCTCCCAGCCTTCCCACTGCCCGGTCCTGAGAGCTGCTGTTTACGGAGTTCTCTCCCTGAGCCCAGCACTGAACTAAAGGCTTTACATAAAGCTGGTTAGCATTCCTCTCTGCTCTATAAAGCCAGCCATAAAGCAGACCCATGTTGCAGGTGACGCTAAGGTTTGGAGATGCAAAGAACCTTAGAGTTGACGTAGGGACAGAGCTGGGTAAGCCCAGCACTTTCTGCTGGACTGCTCTGGTTCCATTACATACCTGGTACACATGCATACACACATGTCACATGTATACACACACACGGAAAGAAGACATTGTGTCAACGCTGTTCAGCCAGCTTTGACCTGGGGCTCACTCAGCGCCAAGCTCTGTGGTTGCAGAAATGACCGGGCCTCTGTCCCCGCCTGCCCCGTGCTGGTGGAGACGACCAGCGGGCAGTCCCTTGCGACACAGTGTGTTCAGTCTTTTAGCAGAAGGGGTCCATGAGGTCCAGTCCATGAGGCCAAAGTGAGCCTGGCGTCAGAGAGCAGGGGGACACATTGACCAGGCCACAGACGGGAAGAGGAGTCTGCCTGGGGTGGAATGGGGAGTGGCGATAAGAGTTCCCACCATACCCCCTGCCCAGCAGGGTCTTCCCTCCTCTTCCTGGGGCACGTGTTCTGGAAGATCGGTGTGGCCACTGGGGATCCTTTCCTTAAGCCCCTTCCTAGCGTGGAAAGGGAGCTTTTGCGGTTACACCTATTGCAGCCGGGAATGCAGAGAAGACGGGATGGGCCCTGGTCTCAGGTTGTGTTGTGTGTTTTTGCTCTGCTCTCTGCAGCCTGGAGTTCAGCATTCTGAGGCCCAGGGCAGCATGGTGAGGTGGACACATAGCTGTGAGCTCAGTGGGTGCTGATGGGGCGCTGTGGCTCCCTGAGGGCTGTGTGGAATGTCACCACAGTTCCCCATGCGGGTGGTACTGGCCTGCACTCCTCCTGTTTGGAAAGAGACTGTGAGAAGAAGGGAGTGACCGTGCAGCGTCCCTTGACGGGAAAAGGGAGCGTGTGGATGCTAATAGTAAGTCTGCTCTGACTACAGTCAGACAGATCCGTCCTTCTGTCCGCCACAGTGGTTCGGTCCAGTTTCTGTGGACACTCAGTTGGTGCACGAAGGGACAGCTCAGGCTCACGGATGAGCAAGCTGAGGCTCAGGAGTGGGGTCTTGCTTGTGCCAGAGCTGGGACTTGAACTCCGATCCCTGCCTCCTTCAATGGTGGTAAAAGAAGTCTAAAATGGGCCCAAGGAGAGCTGCAGGCCTCCCAGTAGCCTGTTTCTGAATGCTGGCAGTGAGAGGCAGGGCGCGCATGCGAATGCTGGAGCTCCCTGGGAAGCTGGCGGAGGGGACCCTGCAGTGAGTGCATGCCCAAAGGAACCTCAAGCAGCCAGTGGCTAGTGTCCCTGGGCTTCCTCCTAAGCGGGGGGGGGGGGGCACTGCCTTCAGGGAGCGGTGTGTAGCCTGGAAACCTTGAGTGCTGGTCGCCAATGCTGGCATGACCTTGAATCCTGGGTCCGGGTCTTCTTAGACCTGACCTCTCATGGCCTCCCTGGGGCCACCCCCGTCTCTGCCAAGGCTTGAGTCAGGGGATGGACGCGACCTCGTGAACTGGAGGAACGCGTCCTTGTGTGTCCGTCCTCCAGACCCGCTGACCTCTTCCCATTCCCCTGCAGCCCACTTCTAAACACACACTAGGTTCTGTGCGGTGAGCCGGGAGAGGCTCTGGGTCCTGGACCTCCCACACTGAGCTCTGTCACTCAGACCTCGCGTTGGGGGCTCACGGTGGGTCCTGGCCGAAAGATCTGAGGCCTCCTTCAAGTGCTGAGCTTCTCCCGGGCTCCATGGCCCACGTGCTTCCCTGTCGATTTTAGGCCATTAAATTCTACAGCCGGCCATATGCGTGTCATGGGTCCAGGATTGATGTACTGTTCCTGCAGACGGGCTTTGCCAAGATCATCTCACCCGGCTGGATTTATGGAAGGGGCCTTGCCAGATGGACTTGGACGAGGAATTCAGATCAGAGAGCACCTTGCTGACACCCACTACAGTGTTTGAGTGAAATGACTTGCCGTGTGAACTTGGGAGCGCATCTGTCTGTCTCCAGTGACCGGCTTAATGGCCTGTTGAGAGGTCTGGAGCCGTTTGCCCCAGCCTTTCCCGGCTGGCGGCCTGGCTATATTTAACCAGGACACAGGTGGACATCCCAGGCAGCTCCTGCCGCTGCTAAATAAAACCCTCAAAGGCATGCATAAGGTCCAACTCACTAAACACGGCCTTGGACTTGGGTTGCCCCCAGATTGGAGTCTCTAGGCAGGTAAAGCACGAGTGATCAGAGGCAGGCCGGCTCCTGCAGCTAGGAAGAAAGTGGGGTCACTTTGCAGTGGTTGGTGCAGCATGGATTTTATCTTAGTCCATTTAGGAGAGTTGACTGGGTTTCTTATCACCTCTGAGGGAAGCAAACAAAACCTGACCTAGAAGCCCCCAGGGGATCAAGGAGTTTTGAAAATGATGTTGCTGATTCTGATTGCTTTCTGAGCTTAGCGAGCCCTGGGCTGTTCGCAGGCCTCCTCCCCCTGCTTGGGGCTGGGCTCTGTGTAGCAGGGTGGAGCCTGCCTTCAGCAGAGAGGCATTCCTCTAGTACAGCAGTGGGGGACATCCGGCCTGCAGGCCATACAAGGCCCTCGAAATCATCTGGTCTGGCACACTGCCAAGGCAGCCGCAGGAGGGACTCAAAACGCAATGCATCCATACGGGAGGCTCACGTTTAAGTTGATCGTTTTGTATGGCCCGAGAATGATGCTATAAATACCCACATGGCCCTTGGCAGAAAAGAGGCTCCCCACCCCCTTGCAAGTTGAGTAGCCGTCCCAGAGTGAAGCGGTCAGCTGCCCGCACTGTCCACCTGTGGGTTAACGCTGGCCACAGACGTCTGGCTGGCTCACCTCTTGGGCTGGCCTGGAAATCCTAACAGCTGTTTGCAGAAGGGGCTGTGGGTGTCTCAGGGCCCCCAAGATCACCTGGCTAAGAGAGGATGCAGAAAACTCCAGAACCCAACACTTAGCTGGCACGCTGGGTGCGTTTGTGAAACGCTGAAGCCCTGGGATTCTGTTTCCTGAGTCTTGCGTGGGGCCTGGGTATTGACTTTTGAAAAGTTTCCCGAGTGATGGTAATAACGTACAGCCAGGGTGGAAAACCACGGCCCAGGAAACCACACTGACGGTACTTGGATCCGCTTAGAGTCTGACGGTGGAGGGGGAGGAAGGGTGGGCTTAAACTTGATCTGTTGAAAACATTGAGTGGCCAGGGCTGGGAGAAGGGCAAGAAGGGGCCCATCTCTTACCAGTGGCATTCACTCGGAGGGGGTGGGAGTAAGAGGGGAACAGGTTTACGCTCAGCTGCTGATGCGGTGCTTGGGGAGAAGGTGAGTTCCATCCTTACGCTGAGTCCGTGTCTGCCCTCCCAAGGCTGACGCTGGGGGTCCAGGGCAGTGGTGATACCTAAAGCTCGAAAACTCACAATCAGAAAACTGCCAGACAGGCAAACAGGGAGTGAATATGGAAGTGACAGCCCTGCCCACCCCCCTGCAAATGATGTTCTCGTTACAGTTAAAAATTAGGCAGAGGAGCTGGCATTGCAGCCAGCAGGGTTAAGCTGCCTCTTAAAATGTGGCACTCTATATCTGAGGGCTACTTCATGTACTGGTCACTTCACTTCCCATCCAGCTCCCTGCTAATGCACCTGGGAAAGCAACGGAAGATGCCCCAAGTACTTGGGCCTCTGCCACCCACATGGGAGACCCAAATGGAGTTTCTGGCTCCTTGCTTCTGCCTGGCCCAGGACTGGCTGTTGGGGCCATTTGGGGAGTGAACCAGTGGATGGCAGATTGATCTCTTTTCCTCTCTGTAGCTCCACCTTTCAAATAAATAAATTAAAAAAAAAAATTACACAAGAAAACAAATCAAAAAAAAAAAAAAAAAAAGAGCAGCATTTGCAGCCCAGCCATCACCAAGTAGCCTCTACAAATCCTCTGGACTTGTCTGATAAAAAATTAACAATTTTGTATAAATGAGATCCTTTCTAAAGGTTTTCTTTTTTCCCCCATCCAACAATGCACTGTGGATCTCTGGCCACATCAATAAAGATAGGCCTACATCGGTTTAAAGAGCGTTTCATTAAATGGATGAGCCATTTTTTTAATCCGGCTTTGTTGATGGACATTTAGGTCATTTCCAATTCAGAGCTATTAACAATGAGATAAAGCATGCCGCCCTGCGCCTTTGAGATACGCATCCTGCCTGCGATGATCCCGGCTTTTATTACATGGTCGCCTAGCCAGGAGTAGAGATGACAAAAGCCCATGCGCTCCCATTGCATGCCCGCAGCTTATTGTATTATAATTCTTCTGTTATTTGCTTTTGTGTTTCCTTACCCACCTCCTCCCACGCGGTCTAATGGGCTCTTTGCTTAGGTGTACAGTACACAGTGCTAATTCCGTCCCGCCCTTCCCGGTGCCGGAACGTGCCAAGTAGGGATTGCTTCTGAGGATCTTCTGGCACACTCGGCAGAAACACGGGCAGAACGGCCTGTGGTTTTGAAAAGCTAGTGAGAAACCCTGCCTGGCTGCGTCATCCCAAATGTTTTCCCGACTGTGAAGTGCTCACATGCGCTGAGTCTGTGGAAGATGGTGGGGAAAGTCCCTACTTGTCTCTTTCCAAAACAGAACTATCAGGACCAACTCTGTGGCGTAGCAGGTAAAGCTGCTGCCTGCGACGCCTGCATCCCATATGGGCGCCGCTGGTTCACGTCCCAGCTGCTCCACTTCTGCTCCAGCTCCCTGCTATTGGCCTGGGAGAGGCAGCAGGGGATGTTCCACGTGCTTGGGCCCCTGCCACTCACATGGGAGACCCACAGGAGGCTCCTGGCTCCTGGCTTCAGCCTGGCCCAGCTCGGGCTGCTGCAGCCATTTAGGGAGTGAACCAGTGGATGCACACAATCTCTCTGTCCATCCCTTTTTTCTGTAACTCCACCTTTCAAATAAATAAATCTCTAAAAATAAACTATTATACGTAGCATGTATTTCTCAAGAAGCTAACAAGGCCCTGCTGGGCAGCACTTTATGCCCAATACCTGAACACAGAAAGAGCTCACAGGGCAGAGGGCCCCTGTCGACCTACGGTTTCTCAGCTTTAGGATGGTGAGAAGGCAGCACACCGGTGGGAGAAGCCGTCATCTGAGTGCTGCTTTTTTTTTTTTTTTTTTTTGACAGGCAGAGCTAGACAGAGAGAGAGAGACAGAGAGAAAGTCTTCCTTTCTGTTGGTTCACCCCCCAAGTGGCTGCTACGGCTGACGTGCTGCACCGACCTGAAGCGAGGAGCCAGGTGCCTCCTCCTGGTCTCCCATGTGGGTGCAGGGCCCATGCACTTGGGCCATCCTCCACTGCCTTCCCGGGCCACAGCAGAGAGCTGGACTGGAAGAGGAGCAACCGGGACAGAATCTGGCGCCCCGACTGGGACTAGAACCCAGGGTGCCGGTGCTGCAGGTGGAAGATTAGCCAAGTGAGCCCTGGCACCAGCCTTTTTTTTTTTTTTTAAATATTTATTTATTTATTTGAAAGTCAAGAGTTACGCAGAGAGAGAGAGAGAGAGAGAGGTAGAGAGGTCTTCCATCAGCTAATTGACTCCCCAGATGGTTGCAATGGCCGGAGCTGTGCCGATCCAAAGCCAGGAGCCAGGAGCTTTTTCCAGGTCTCCCATGTAGGTGCAGGGGCCCAAGGACTTGGGCCATCCTCTACTGCTTTCCCAGGCCACAGTAGAGAGCTGGATTGGAAGTAGAGCAGCCGGATCTCATATGGGGTACTTCAGGCTAGGGCATTAACCCGCTGCGCCACAGCACCAGCCCCCCGAGTGCTGCTGTTTCCCGGACTGGGGATCTGTAGTGTGATCCTCTCTCCCCAGGCCGGGCAGGCAGCTTCTGGTCAGCCCCACGGTTGCGGGGGAAAGAGTTGATGGCGTTGGCAGTGCCCTGTGTCGCTAAGCTGTGCCGTGCAGTGGATTAGGCGCGTTGAATGCATTTGGGGCTCAGGATATTTCCAGTTTGACATAGCCCCATCCCAAATCAAGAGCATCTGATTCACTTTCCTAAAACTTTGGTGAGCTGTACAAAATTAGCCACTTAAAAATTAGCCCACCACAGACATACTGAATTTTGAGTCCCGTCTGTGGTCGCCTTGGCAGGGTCAGACCACATGATTTTGGGGGCCTTAGACAGCCCAGGGGCCGGACATTCCCCAGCTCTGTCTGAGACGGATGAGACTGAAGTGCTTCTCCTGGTGAGAGCTAGAGACAGGTGGAATGCCCACACTGAGCAAAGTGAGATTACCTTCAGCAGATCCGTGTCGGTCCTTGGGTCTGCAGCATGGGTGATTTTTCCTGGCGAGAGGAGAAAGAGACCATGTGTTTTGGGTTCATACTTTCAGGGATTAGGGCAACAGAACTACCAGACCCGGGTGTTTTGAGATGCTTGGCGCCCTGGCTTGTACTCTGGGCTAGGTGAGCGGCGATTGGGAATTCTCAGGGAAGATTGAGCCAAACGTGAGACACTCAGAAGGCGGAGGCAAATGGGTGGCTCAGCCAATTGGAGGGGACTTCAGAGATCAGTTAGTGCTTGGGTTTTAGGTTCTTTCAGGCATCTCAATAAAAGAAAAAAAAACGGGAAACTGTGGACCTTCTCCCCAGGAAAAAAAATGTACTTTTTTATGTCACCCCAAGCAATTTATGGATCCCCCAACCTGAAAGCTCATGGCCTGGCCAATCCCTGGTGTCTTCCCTCCAGTAGAATTACTAACCTTCGCAGAGCATGGTAACTACTTGGCCTGCATGATCTCCTGCTAACTGTTCCTAAAGCAGTGTTTTCTTTCTTACAGCACTGGCTGGATCATTCCAAACCCATAAAGAAGCAGATGAAAAGTAAGTGAGCAGAATTTACCTTCCTCATTCATTTTCTTTCTCTGTGAGTCACGTCCTTTGCCCATGTTTTGAGGTCTTTGTGTTTTCATTGGAATGTGGAAGCATTTTAGATCACCGGGTTTTCGATGGATGGGTAAGCTGGCCAAAGGTTAGTTTAGAATTTGAAGAGTTTTTAGCAGATGCTGAAAACCTGACTGTGCTTTCATTTGAGATCAGACACACTTGCACACACCCATGAGAACTAATTAATACACTTCAGGAATACAACTTTACACCTGCTATGTTCACATTCCAGTGAGTTTCAAAGTAGACTCCTTCAGTAGTCCCGTCCAGCTTTCTCATTTGTGTGGCAACCACGTTTCTTTAATGTTGTTTATGCTTGGGCCATTTGAAAAATTTTATAGTCTCTTAAAAGTACAGTCACGGATCACTTAATGCCATGGCTGTGTGCTGAGAAACGCATCATTCGATGACTTCATCGTTGTATATACATACTTACAGAAACCTAGAGAGTATGGCCTGCTGGCCAGGTGGGCTTATGGAATATAGTGTCATAGAGTCCATCAACTAGAAAGTCATTATGTGGGGTGTGACTGTACTATAAGGGATCTTTACTGTATTTTAAGGTGACAGATACTTTGCTGTTCGTGTTATCACTTGCCTTTAGCCTTCTCTGTTACAAAGCAGGTCTCAAGTGAGTCTTTTGGGATCAGAGGTTAAAAAAAAAAAAGAAATTGAGTTCTTGGTGATTCACCAAGATCCGTATGGTTTTCTTCCAGAAAGAGGGTGCCACTCAACCCATCAGCACCAAAGTCCATTTCAGCTTTCCACGCTAGGGTTGAAAAGAATGCTCTGACTTGGTCTGCCCAATGTATGCCCTCCCAGTGTCATGGTGAATATGTCTTAGATTTAATGCCTTTGTCCTTTTGTCCATCCTGTGCTCTTCAAAACTGGGGAAAAACATCTTCAACCATTCTGTCTCCACACGTGTAGTTGGACCTACTTACGCTTTGCACTTCCGAGTTAAGTACTATTCTTCAGAACCGAACAACCTGCGTGAAGAGTTTACAAGGTAGGACACGATGTAGAGCCAGATCCCACCCAGGGGCGGCTGCCTGGCCTGTGATCTCTGGGTCTTCCAAATCGTGGGCTTGCCTCCCCTCCAGGGCCTGCTGTCTGTGCTTCTGAGCAAGTGGTGTTACCCTTTTCCTGTGTTTCTGTGTTCTCTTGAAAATCCAGCACTTTGCCTAATTTGACATTTGTTCTTAGGGAATAGAAATTAGATTTCTTTTCTTGTTACACTTGTTTTCCTGGATCTTGGGTAAGTTGGTTGGTTATTCTATGACATTTTGTTTCAGCTACAGAAAGGGAAGGCAACTAGTAGGAGAGGGTTTCTAAGTCCAAAATTACCTTTTTTAAGGAACTACAAAGTATTCCCTTAGTTGTTACAATGGAAGGAAGCCTGTCTTTAAAACAAAATTGCAGCAAATTACAACAAAATTGTGAGATTCCCTTCATGTTGTCTGTCAGCCCACACTGAGCATTTTTATGTTATGGCTGCCTTTAGTGTGGGATACGGAGAACTTCAACATTTTTGAATGTGTGGCATTCCCCTCCAACCACCCTGCCATCCGTGAAATTCTCTGCCAGCTCCTTCTGCCTTGGGTAACCCCGGAGACTCCTCGTTGCTGTTTGGGTGATGGACTGCAGCGGTCACTAGCTTGGAGATGACAGGAGACCCAAGGCCATTGCCATGGTCCTGATGGAAGGGGCTACGGGACCTCGAGAGTTAGGTTTTCTTGAGGGAATTTGAAGTTCTGGCCACATCAGCCCCCGGTCCCCCTTGATGGGAGTGCATAAGGTAGTATCCTGAGTTTCAGCACAAGTTCAAAGGCTGTGAAGCACCTGTTGGGAAGCAGGGACATTCCAGAACCTGCAGTCCTCCCCTGCCTTTGATTTCTGGGTCACCCACATTGTGTTCTCTCCATTCTGCAGAAAGTAACTGCTTGCATTGTTTCCAAAGCTCAAATTAAGTTATTCTAGAGTTCCTCTTTGGTGCTCTTAAAGACATGTGCTGCTGCCAGCTGTCACCAAAGCCAGTGGTCTTTAAGTGAATCAGAGACAGCTGGGCAGTTTTTGCACAAATCAGATTCTTGGGGGCCACTCTTGCATACAGGATTCTGACTCCGTACGTGTGGAGTAGAGCGCGGGCAGCTTTAGTTTTTATAAAGCACTGGAAGTGGTTCTGATGCCCACATTCTCCTAGTTAAAAAATATATATTTAAGCCAAGGCATTTGTGGGTTTTTTTTTGTTTGTTTGTTTGTTTTACCTAAATAAACCCCACCTGTGATATTTGCTGCCTTCCTGCCCATTTTTTCTTATTCCTGTAACTGGTTGCAGTCCAGATCCAGGATTTTCCTGTTTCATGAGTGTGTGTGTGTGTGTGTGTGTGTTGGTGTGTTGTGTGAGTGTTTTACTGTTTGAAAGAGAGTGTCTGCAGTTAAACTGCACCAGCGAAAAAAGCCTGGAGCAGTAACTGACTGCAGTGAGCTGCAGCATTCTGGAATCTCCTGGCGGAGCCACTGGAGAACCAGATCCAGAAGCCTCCGCAGCCTGCCCATTGGGCGCATCGCGTGCCTGTGTGCAAGTTCTGTGTGCCTGTCTGGCTCTCTTGTCCAGCACCAAGGGGGTTGCGGGGCCGCCCTTGGACCGTGTAGTGTTCCATGTTCCATCCTCCCAAGTATCTTGCGAATCCCTACATGCACTCGCCTTCCCAGCAAGGTTCTGGGATGCCCTCCTGGAGACCCAGGAGGAGATGCTTCCACCAAAGTTCTCATTGGATTTGGACTCCCTGTTTACAATGCACACGTCCAGGCTGTGTGCAGGGTGGGCTCTGCCTTGGGAAGCTGGGGTTTGAAAGCGGCTGGGAAAGGGTTACCCTCTGTTGACTTTTGTATATGTTTGTCAGGTACCTGTTTGTTTTACAACTCAGGCATGACATTCTTTCTGGAAAGTAAGTATGTTTTTGCTCTAATTCTTAATCCAGGATAGATCATAGTATATTTCAAAATAACTCACTGTTTTAACTCTTGTACCCTTGTTCCCTTTTTGAAATTCACAAAAAGTGCACCAGGCATTGTAAAGTGAGTCTAATACTTGTATCACTGTCATTATCATCCTATTCTAAATGATTACTCTATGGCTTGAAGCATTTCCAAGAGCATTTACTATCTTAAGTGATGTGTATTTGGGAATAACTCTGTCCCCGATCACATCCCTGCCCGATTCATAATGGCTTTTGTCGTATTTGCAAGCAAGATACATTACTGGTATGTATACACTTACAAGTATTTGGACGGTCAAGAAGTCTCATTCATCCCCATCTGCATTTAAGTAAAGAGGTTATGTTCTGATTCCCATAGGAAAAGCTTTAGACATCTCATCTCATTTCCTCTCCCCCTCTTAAAATTGGTTTTCAAATATTGGGCCTCTGGCTATATACCATGATTATTGAGCGTGAGCAGCATTGGCATGGAAGTGGTTGATTTTGGGTGCAATATTAACTTATTTTAAAGATAGGAGATTTCAGCAGTCACAGCTTTTACCATTGTGTCTTTTTTCAGCATATGCATTGAATATTTTCTATTACATGAAAAACTAAGGCCATCTTGAATCTAAAAAGTAATACCTGATATTATTGACAAGAATACATTTTGATTTTTGAATATAATCAGAAGGAAATCTGAAGTAGAATTTCCAAATTTGCAAACTCTCAAAACACCATAGAACATGTGGATTGTACAGTGTATACATTTGCCTTATTCAGCCATGCAATACAGACCTTTGGTTGGTGTGCGTATTATGAGTGTGTGTGTACTCTGATCTCTCTCTCTCTCCATACTGTGCTCCTCATCTACAGGCCTCGTAACTGTAGAGATTGTCTTCAGTTTGGAAAAATAGTAATGACGCACCTTGCATTTGTACAGTACTTTGCAGTTTGTGTATGCTTCAGCCTGGTTTACCAAACTTCAAAAGAGAAGGGTGACCTAGTCCCAGCACCCTGAGCGCCTCACGCTCAGTTCCTCATCTGTAAAGTGGGAGATGGGGAGCACTGGCCACATTCATCCTAGGGGTCTGCAATTGCCATGCACTGACCACGTTGGATAATAAATATGCAGAGGCTTTGAAAACTATGAAGTGCTATACTGATGTATGTCATTATTATTTTTCTGAGTAACTCTGAAATACAAAGTGTGAATGAGTCCGTGTTGGTTTACGGCAGAACGCCTCTGTGGCTATGCCTCAGCCCTACTTACTCCAGTACTGAGTGAAGCAGTGTCGGGGACCCGTGCATTTATTTTTAACACTGTGGCCTTGTTTCCAGAAAGATTTAAGGCAGTTTAAAAAGAGGCATGCATGTACTGTGTCAAGATAAATTTTAAGTAAGTTTAAAAATTATAAAGCTAAGGGAGTGCTTTTCATTCTGGTTTCCAAACTTCCCCATTCTTGCCAAATTCAGTAAAATTACCCACATGGGTGATAGAAAACATACCAAAATTGGGTTATTTTGCCATATGATGAGACCTGACTTTGGGAAATTTGTAGTATAAGTGATCTTGTTTGCATTCTTTCATGTGACAGCAAAAATATAAACTACCGAGAACAAAAGTCATTGTCTAAATACAACTGCCTTTTGAAAAATGATTTTAATGACATTTTGCATGGTTATGAGACTTAAGTTCCTATTTAGAATTCATTTCTTTTCTTTCTTTCAAGATTGAAGTGCCCCTATGAAACGGCTGTGGAATTAGCTGCGCTCTGTCTGCAAGGTACATCAATCTTCGGCAGTCGTTAGCATTTTACAGGCATTGCTTTTCAGCTCCACAAACGAGTGTGTAGTGTGTGCCAGGCCCAGGGCTACTGTGGAGACCCAAGTAAATGGGACCCAATCTGTGACCTGAAGCAGCTGCACAGTCCGTGAGGAAGGCAGACAGATGGGTGCTGTCCTTCTGGGAGCAGAAATGCATAGGGGGTGTGGAGAAAAGACAGGTTCCTGAGGCACTGAGGAGAGGGAGGAGATTCAGGGGACCAAGGCCCAAAGCCAAGGTGCAAGCAGGGAGCAGCAGCCGAGCAGCATCGCGGGGTGCAAGTTCACACCCCCGTGAAGAGCGGGAGCTTCGTGTGACCAGCCGCGGTGCTGCCGAAGGCTCAGAAGCAGGAGGCAGGCCTGGGCAGGTGTGCATTTTGGACAGACTGCGCTGGCTCTGCGGGGACAGGGCCCTGGAACAGGACCGAGACCGGCTGGGGTACAGTGAGGAGCTGTTGCGGTAACAGAGGTCAGAGGGAACCGGCTTGGGCAGGGAGTTCCACACCTGCTAGGGAACAGCATTGGCAGGATGAGGAGAAGGATAGGTGATGAGACCGGGGCACTGGGAGAGGAGTGAGAGGGGATTCCCAGGGTGGGAGGAGGCAGCAGGGAGTGGGTAGACTGGAAGAGTCGGGTTTCAGGGGAGCCCCCAGCAGCTTGTTGGGTGTCTGAATCTGTCTGGGTCAGAGAGGTCAGGCCAGAAGCACTGGCGGGGTCGCCAGCACGGGGGTGAGAACCGGCTGACGGCAGATTTGCCTGCATGATTGTCAGCCTCTGCTCTTCTCACCTGGGTGGAGCAGACCATAGTTTAAAATGCACAAGAAACACTTCTGCAGTAGCTGCATGTAGGGGATTTCAGTAGCACGTCAGATGGGCTTGTCGTGGGCTCCTTGGCTTCTATTGGATCATTACGACGCTGTAGTCATTCATAGTCAGTGGGTTATCTGTGCCCACCATGTTAGACTTGGCTTCCCACTTTGTAGCTTACCAGTTTTGAAAAGTTGACCTGAGATGTTTTTGCAAATTCTGAAATCAGTACCCGCCTGTCACGGAGTATCAGCATAACAGCATAGCAGCCGTGTGACTGGAAGGCTGGAAGGAAGGAAGCAGTAGCCCAGTGTCCTGCCCACAGTGTAACTGATCAGAGCCACAGACAGGTGTTTTATATGATTTCTTTTCTTTTAGTATTTTATCATGTTTTATACACACAAAGATGATTATTAATGACTTCAGGAGACTCCCACTGCCTGATGTGTCTGTTCTTTCGTCACCTATGAATTCCTGTTATCTAACAGGGCCTTGTCATCTAGCAGGTGCTCAATAAGTACAGAATGAATGAGGCTGGGGAGACCCCCTGAGGACTTTGTTAAACTCCTGCTTTGTTAAAGACCTCCTGTGTGGTCTGAAGGCACTGGTGGGGGACGTGATGGTGACGCCATCAGCTGCCGTCTGTGCCCAGTGCTCTGCTCGGTGCTACCTTTCTGTGTTTCCTTAGGTTAAGTGTCCTGGGCTATGTGCAGTTGAGGGAACCCAGCGGTGGCCTCTCCACTGAGATCCAGATCTCACAGTGTAGCAAGCAGGTCTCTATCCACCCTTGAGTTCCTGAGCTGCCCAGAGCTCACGCTGTCGGGCTTGGTGGCCCAGCAGTAGACATTGGAGTGTAGTTGGCGGACAGAAGCACCTGTGTCAGGTCAGGGGCCATTAATCACCTGGCAGGGTTGCCTCCTGAGGCACTGGAACAGTATTGCAGGCTTGTGTATTGTCCTGAATGATCAGAGGATGAGGCACACATATCACCGTGAAGGCATCACACACGCGCAAAGCCAAGACAGAGTCCAGAGTCAAGTCAGACGAGACGAAGGTCAGCCATCTGTAAGCCTTTCTTAGAGTAGTTGCCTGTTAGAGCCGGAACCACAACATTGGCATAATTGAAGATGCAAGCGTTATGTCAGGTGCAAAGAAAGACGTGGAAGACTTAGACACACAGGGAAGCTCTTGTTAGCCGTGCCTGCCTGCGCGCCCTCATCCCATGGGTAGCCTGCTGTCATTTCAGCCGCAGCCGAGCCAGCTGGCCCTGGGCTCCAAAGATCACGGGAGCTCCTCTGGGGGTTTGAATAAAACGAAAGATTGTGTTTCCTCCCATGCTCGAGCCTTGAGGCCGTGTCTTGCTGCCCTGTCCCTGAATTAATGGGGCCCTCGTGAATTTGGGTACAGCGACCTTACGTGGAGGCTCTGCTCTTTGGGGAGCAAAATGTATGGTACATTTGAAAGTGCAGCCAGCTGAAAGGGGAAAAGGCAAAGAGGGGACGAGGAAGGATGAGACAGTCATTTGGTGCATACTCAAGGTCATGTTCTGTCCTTGTACCGGTTCCCTTGTATGGATAAAGGCACCCAAGACCCAGGGTGGTAAAGTGTCCCCAGGGCTGGGGCCAGGCTGGGGTCACAACAGGGAGTTGTAGACAGTGAAGCGGCAGCTTTGGAAGGCAGCAGGCCTCACTTGGGCCTGGGTTAGTGCAGGGGTGGTGAGGTGGGATGCATGCCCCCGGCCCCGGTCTGAACACTTCCAGGAAACCTCACGGTTGCCTGACTTCTCCCTCCACTGCTTGATGGCGTCAGTGGCATGGCTAATCCTGCCCCGTCCAGACTCACTCCTGAACGCGGGGCCCCGTGGCATCACTTTGCCCTGTGGGTACAGGGCAAGGGTGGTTCATACCCAGGGATTCTCTTCCCAGACCAGACTGCCCCTCTGACCTTCCAGGTACCTAGCTTCAGCATGACCTCTCGGACAGAGCCGGTCAGGGGTGACCTCCAGCCTTGGGGCCCAGCCTTTGCCTTCTCTGGTCAAATATGTCCAGAGCAGAGTCTTCATCCGTGTCTTTGCCCAACGTGCCAAGCCACTGCCCCCTCTGCCCCCAGGGCACCTGGGCCTTGGTCTTTGGGGTGCAGTCCAATTCAGGGTTGCTGGTGCAGGCAAGGGGCTGCACTGAGATGAAGAGAGAGTCACCAAGTCCCCACTCGGTGTCAGACATTGTCCCAGTCAGGGCTCCCGGGCCACTTCCCAGCTTAGCATCACTGTGTCCTCTGGATGGACAGGGACTTCTCCCGCAGACCAGCTGGGGTCCCTCTCCTGGGATAACAGGCCATGGCATGAGGTGCTCAGCAGTCTGGGCCACAGCTGGCACGGCCTAGGTGGGGAGGTAAAGAGGGCAGCTGGGTGGCGTGGGGCCTGCTGTTCCCGGAGGGTTCAAGTGGACGCCGCTGGTTGGTCGGTGCGATTGGCTAAGGGTTGCACAGGTCCTCCAAGTGCAGTGCCCAGCTCAACTGTGTGGGCATCATCCGGGAATGTGTTGGAAATGCGGTTTTCAGGCCTCACTGCAGAGCTATGGAGCCAGCAGCTCTGGGGGTGGGATGGGGGACAATGATGCGTGTTGTCAGGATCCCAGTAGGTCGTTCTGCACACCCATCATCTGGGCGTCTTGTGAAAAGGCAGGTGGTATTGCAGTTGGTCAGGAAAGGGGCCTGGGGGTCTCGCATTTTGCTCTGTGGACCACCCTTTTGGAGCCTGGCTTTCCAGGGTCTTATCCCTGAGCTGAAGTGTGGGGGTGGGGGTGGGGTAAGGAGTGCGGATTTTTTCACATCTGGGCGGGTGGGGACATCCGTGCCCTTGGTCCCTTCATTCTGTGGGAGACAGGGTAGGAGCAAGGACCCTGGCAGTAGAAGCTGGGCATTCGGCTGGGATTGCTCTGAAAAAGCGTCTTCCCCCCAGGTTGCACCTGACGCGCGCAGTTGCTGCCGCAGCCCTCTCACCCCACCTCCTGTCCTCGCGGGTCCCCCTCTCTGATTTTACCTGTGCCGAATTCTTGCTCCATCTGCTCTGGCACTGCAGAGAGTGTGCGTCCTTAACGAGAGCCTTGGGAAAGGGCTGCTTCTGAGCAGATCCTCGTTCCTTGCCATTGCAGTTCCCTGGGAAATGCAGTGAACGCCTCCCTGGGAGGGAGAGACAGTAGCAACTGAGATGATGGTGTATGGCCCGCCGGGGAGGGCACTGGAATGGTTCCTGGGGGTTCCGAGTGTATAAACGGCTACCAGGCGAGAGGTAAATCCTCCCGAAAGGAGAGGGAGATGCCTAAGGGGGCACCTGTGCTTCACAGTCACGCAAAATGCCTTTGGACCTGCCTGCGGCAATAACAGAAAGCGTTCAGTGTCTCCTGTGTTCCTCCCTCTTATGAAATCTGCAGCGGAGCTTGGAGAGTGCGAGCTTCCAGAACACACGCCGGAGCTGGTGTCTGAGTTTCGGTTCATTCCCAATCAGACAGAGGCAATGGAATTCGATATCTTCCAGAGGTGGAAAGAGTGCAGGTACCTTGATGCGACTGCCTTGCATCCTGATAATAGATTTATTTATGTTGTGCATACGCTTTGGTCACTGTCTCTCATCTACCGGTAGAATCACTCTCTGTCGGTGACTAAAACTGCAGCTCCGATCCTTCCTTCTCGCCTGTGCCTCAGTCCTGTTTCCCAAGGCCCACCCATCCTCTCTCTTTTGAGACAGTGCAGCAGGAACTGAACCGTTCTCTCTCCCCTTCTCCTTCGCCTTTTCCCCTCCCCCTCCCCCGCTCCCTCTCAATTGCAGAGCCTGAGTCTGATGGACTTGTGGCTGCTGGGGGTGGGGGGCCACTGCTGTCCTGGGGACACCCCAGGTGTGGGCACTGAGGAAGCACTGCCCACACCTGTGTCTCTGGCGACCCCACGACCTGAACCTTCTAGAGCAAACCTTTTAGAAACACAGGTCGAGCATCCCTAATTTAAAAATCCGTCTGCTCCAAAACTTGAAACTCTTTGAGGGCCAATGTGATGCCACAAATAGGAAAAAAGAATCCACACTTGATCTTGTGACGGGTGACAGCAGAGATGCAGGAGCATGAAAAGTATTGTTTAAAATTACCTTCAAGCTGTGTGTACAAAGTATATTAGAAATACCAATGAATTTCCTGTTTAATTTGCGTCCATCCCCAAGATAACTCATTACATATATGCCAGGATTCCAAAATCCCAATTGCAGAATACTTCGGATAAGGGATACTCGACCTCATTCAGCACTGTTGCGTGGGGCACTCACAGCTGAAGCTGTTGCAGGAATGGTAGTTAGGAGGCCTGAGTCCACTATGCCATTTGTCTCTCTGGTTTTTCCCTCCATGTTCCTTGCTCACCTCTCAGATCTCAACACTCACCCCATCACCACACACACTGCCTGGCACTCACTGGGATTCCCAGAGAGTAACCTTTTCTCCCTCCTATCCCATCGCCCCAAGGCATGGCCTGTTCCAAGTCACCCTTGGACCCTGGAACTTAGCATGTCTTCCTGTTGTCTTCCCATCCTCTGACCTTAGTGCATTTTTAAAAAATATTTATTTATTTGTTTGAAAGGCAGAGTTACAGAGAGGCAGAGGCAGACAGAGAGAGAGAGAGACAGACAGAGAGAGAGACAGAGAGAGAAAGGTCTTCCATTTTGCTGATTCACTCCCCAGATGGCAGCAAAGGCCAGAGCTGAGCCGAACTGAAGCCAGGAGCCAGGAGCTTCCTCTGGGTCTCCCAGGCGGGTACAGGGGCCTAAGCACTTGGGCCATTTTCTACTGCTTTCCCAGGCCATGGCAGAGAGCTTGATCAAAAGCAGAGCAGCTGAGACGCGAACCAGTACCTATATGGGATGCTGGCACTGCAGGCAGCAGCTTTACCCAGTATGCCACAGCACCAGCCCCCGCCCCCTTAGTGCATTCTTGCCTAACATTGAAGCAATGTAGAAGTGTGTGGGTACCATCCGTCCCAATGCACACACACACATTCATTCATTCATTCATTCTCTCTCCCTCTCCCTCTCCCTCTCCCTCTCCGTCCCCTGCAGGAAGCATGGGCAGCAGCCTATCCTGCTCCCTCCCAGCCTGTCCCTTTGCATGTACATGCATGCCCCCACAGACAGCGGGGCCTTATGTCCTTAAGGGATCCTGTTCCAGGCACTGATCTGTGCTCCTTCCCTTCTATTACTGGTACATTCTTGGGGGTGTCTCTGTGAAAGGGTCCCCTGGAACCCCTCCTCGCTTTCACTGCCGCGCAGCCTCCCGTAGCACGGCCGTGCCCTTCCCGGCGCTGTGGCTGTTCACGCGTGTTTCCCTTGCTTTCTCCCAGGGGAAAGAGCCCTGCCCAGGCGGAACTGTCCTACCTGAACAAGGCGAAGTGGCTGGAAATGTACGGGGTGGACATGCACGTGGTCAGGGTAAGAACCGAGCCCGGCCCAGCCCCGTGCTTTTGCTGTCGCTGAGAACTGTGTGAACAGCGTGCCAGCAAAGTAACTTGTGGAGAGGAAACTGTTTTTGCACTGTGCTGTGTGACGACCTGTTAGAACCCTCTACCGACTGTCACTTCGTTTGTTTGTAGGGAAGAGATGGCTGTGAATATTCTCTTGGACTGACCCCGACAGGCATATTAATCTTTGAAGGAGCTAACAAAATAGGCTTATTCTTTTGGTAATTTAGTTTTGTCTAATATTAAAAATGTCTTTTCCTATTTTGTGGTGGAATTCTCTGTGATGAATGATTCTTGAGGCATATTTGCAACACCCCGATTTCGTTCTGAAAGCACGCCGTACTGTTGTCGTTGTGGGTGTGTGGCCTTTGCGCTGAACCCTCTGAGCAATCACGCTTTCAATGAATGAATGATCCTTTTTCTTAGCCAATCAAGGCTTTAAAAAGTAGAAAGGAAACTGGTGTTTGATGTGTGGCTGGTTTCACTGCAGACCATGCTTTTACAGTGCTTTCTCTCTGACCAGGCCTAAAATTACCAAAATGGATTTTAAAAAGAGCAAACTGACACTGGTGGTGGTTGAGGACGACGACCAGGTAGGCACGCTCTCCCCTTTGCTGCCCTTGCCCCACCCACGTGTGCACGCGCATAGAAGCCGCCAACGCCGGGGCTGAGCACCTGGTGCTTCCTCTCCCACAGGGCCGTGAGCAGGAACACACGTTTGTGTTCCGCCTGGACAGTGCCAGGACCTGCAAGCACCTGTGGAAGTGTGCGGTCGAGCACCACGCCTTCTTCCGGCTGCGGGCGCCAGGGAACAGCAAGTCCAGCAGATCGGAATTCATCAGGCTGGGCTCCCGCTTCAGGTTCAGGTAGGGGCCACGTGCGTGCATGCGTGTGTGTGTGCGTGTGTGTGTCGGAGTCCCGAGGCTCCCATTTGGCTAGAGCCATGCTGTCTGCTACAGGAGTTGCTAGCCACAAGTGATTGTTTAAATGAACGCATATTAAATACATTTTAAAAGATGGTTCTTCAGTCTCACCAGCCTTGTTGTGAGCACTCTACAGCCCCATGAGCTTGTGGCTAGGAGTCAGCCAAGGCAGACAGGACATAGCATCATCCTGGAAAGTGCGTTAGGATGTCGCTGTGCCAGGCACCCACCCTTCGTCCTTAAAGCAGCCTCTTAATGAGGTAGACAGGACAGTGCCCATTTTACAGACCAAGAAACGAGGGCCAGGAGGGTCCCACAAGCTGCCCAAAGTCACCTACAGCCAGTAAGGGGTACAGTTGAGATAGGGATTCAATCCTGGACAGTCTGACGCTTCTGTAGGATTTCTGTTTGACAAAAAAAAATTAATTTATTTGAGAGGCAAGGAGACAGAGACTCCTGTCAGCTGGTTCAGTCTTCCGATGCCCACAGCAACTGGGGCTGGGCCAGGCTGAAGCCCGGAGCTGGAACCATGATCCGGGCCATCAGGACCCAACTCCTTGCACTGTCACCTGCTGCCTCCCCAGGTGTGCAATAAGGGGAAGCTTGAATCAGGACTAGAACCTAGGTACTCTGATGTGGGGTGTGGGCATAAACCAGCAGATAGGCACTCTCCGTCTCTCCTGTCTCGCTCTCTCTGCCTTTCAAAAAAAAAAAAATTAAGAGTTTGTGCGCTTATCTGACCTGTTTGTTCAGAATCTATGGGTGTGTACATACATTTCAGACAGGAAGTGTACATTTTAAAGGCACAGGTGTTTTGGGGCACTTGTTCAGGTCTGAGTCGTGGTTAAAAGATCGAAAGCTCCATGGTTTGTAACCTCTACCCACACATGGCACATCCCTGAACTCTGTTTAAAACTCAAGAGATTTACCCATTCCACACTTAGCAGCTCTGCAAGGAAATGGCTGTGCACCGCTGTTTAAAGGGTTATTTTCTTGGAATGTATTTTTAACTGCTCCAGGGTGGAAAGAAAAAGACGCAAATCCTTTTTGAGAAAGAATCAAATCACAGGGTGGTCCTGGAGAGGGTGGGAAATGTCAGGACTGCAGAGGTTTGTGCGACACTCGGCGGCCTGCCACATGCGTGCGGGCTGGAAGATGTGTCGGGGTAGCTGCCACTGCAGGCTTTCCCCTCCTGGGAGGAAGCTTCCCCCGGATCTGGCGTACCCAGGTGTCCTCTCTGCTCGTCAAGAAGGGTGAGAAGGAAGGGGGTTTGGGGTGAGGTGGCCCTGTGGAGGCCCTCGGAGCAGGTGGCAAGTGCCACCCAGCTGGTCAGTCGTAAGCCTGCAGAGACCGGAATGAAGCAGCAATGGGTAAGGGCACACCAAACCGCACCTGTCCTGGAGCCTGCGGCTGGGTGAGCCTTGTGACATGGCACTGTTTCTCTTGGCACCGCCAGGAGAGCCAGGGTTTAGTTCAGCGGTCATTGACAACCAACCGCCTTATAAAGCAGGAGCTGCATGTCTCCCCAGTGTGTCCCCTGGAAGTGGTTTTCTGTGCTGAGCAGCGTTCTCTTAGTCAAACGCGCCACATCCTCAGACGAGCTAGTTCTGTGCAGCCGAGTGGTTGGTTCCGGAACTGCAGGTGTTGTGCCTTGGCGGAAATATCTGCCCCTGGCTTTCGCGACTGAAATTGTGTTTCCAAGTGGAAGGTTTAAACGCAGTGTGTGTCTTAATCAAATGAGTTCAAGCCCAGGTGAAGAATGCCACCAGAGCCCTGAAAAACGCAGGCTCACTTTCCAGGCTGTATACGTACCGAGATTCTGGGTTTGGTAACACGTGGTGAAATATCATTTACCTCAACAGCGGGCGGACGGAATACCAGGCCACGCACGGCGCCAGGTTACGCAGAAGCAGCACCTTCGAGAGGAAGCCCAGTAAACGTTACCCTTCCCGGAGACATTCCACGTTCAAAGGTTGTGTGTTTTCCTTCCTTACGGTGTGGGCGGGGGGACCCCGCGGAGCTGGCACAGGCAGCTTGTGCGGAGCTTGCGTGGTCGCTTTCCACGGTTCTGAGTCTCTGGATGGGACTCAGGCTTCTGCTGTCCTCCTGACTTTGGTCTTTCCCCAGTGTGGTCGTGTGCTTCTCCCCCTTTTTCTGCGGTGCTTTCCATGAGCCTCTTTGCTTTTAGCCCTGGGACCTCCGCGATGTCATTGGCACCCACCGCCCTGCCTGCAGCAGATGGCGTGTCTTGGAGCACAGTCCCTTCATGCCTCCTCCAGCAGTTTCCAACAGAGATGTCAGGCTCATGCTTCTTGGAGATCTGGCCCTGAACTTACAGAAACTTGACACAGGAGGCTGGCATTGTGGTGCAGTGGGTTAAACCACCACTTGGGATGCCGGCATCCTGTATGAGATGCTAGTTAGAGCCCTGGCCAGTCCACTTCTGAGCCAGCTCCCTGCTTATGTTTCTAGAAAAGCAACAGATGATGGCCCAAGTACATGGGCCTCTGCCACCCATATGGGAAACCTGGGTAGAATTCCTGGCTCCTAGCATTAGCCTGGCACAGATCTCGCTGTTGGAACCATTTGGGGAATGAACCAGTGGCTGGAAGATTCCCCCTGCCCCCACTTCCTTGCAAATTAAAACCAAATAAATCTTTTAAAGCAAAGACATTTGGCTCAGGTGCCTACAGTTGCCCCAGACATACCCGGCCCTAGGGTGCCTGCACCTTGGCTTTATCAGTTACTGCTGTGGCCCACGCCTGTGTGCGGCCTGGGACCTGCCGTGGACTTTGTGGCTGAGCAGGCGGGCTCATGTCTGTGCAGACCCAGCCTCTAGATCCCATCCCATGGCGCTTCCCCTCCCATGCTAAACTGCTCTTCCACTCAGGGCCCTTGGTCAGCACCGCACGGTTTCTTTTTTTATAGCCGGGTCCCAGTACTCTGAGCCCTCAGTCCCTTCTCGGTCTTGCTGGTGTGCCGTGGCCTTTCCACGTGGTGTCTGGTTCGGCTCGGAACGTGGCAGGCTTCCGTGGAATCCAGTGCCTCCACTTGCCCCTCTGGAACCCTCATCCCCCCCCCGCCAACGGTTTTCTCTCTTTATAACCAGCAGCGCTGTAGCATGGCAGCCAGAATCCCCAGCTGCGTTAGTGGAGGGAAATGCCCCACGGTGGCCTCGCCTCCCAGAGTGGCCAGAGGATGTGTGGTGGCTGCAGAGAATGGGGTGCGTGGGGAGTTGGGGTGGGGGTTATTGCAGCAGTGGAGGAGATTGGGGGGGGCTCTCTCTATTCCTGGGGCTGTCACCTCCGTGAGGAGGGCAGTGCAGTGTATAGCTCAGTGGGTTAAGGTTGTCCAGAAACAGCCTCGTATAAATAAGGAAGAGTTTTCCACAGATAACAACATCTGTGCTGAGACAGTAGCAAGCTCCATTCCTACAAGCAACAAAGGGAGAGCCCCCAGGAGGGGCTGTGGCTGAGAGGGGTGGGCCTCCTATGATTTGACTCCCCCGCCATGAGATGGCGTCTGAGCTCTTGGAGGCCCCAAGAGGGGTCCTCAGAGGTCCTCCTCCTCTTCCCTTCCTGCTGGTCTTCCCAGCTTCCTTTCTTCTCCTTTCTACTGAGATTGTTCCAGCTGGAGTTCCAGCAGCTTCTCTGTGAAGCGGTCCCTGATGCTCTCTGCGCTGTGCTTTTGCAAACGGGACAGCGTGTAGCTGAACGAGCCGCACCTCGTCCCCCACTCCGCGTCCGCTCCGCGCAGGCGCGTGCTGCTGTCACCCTCCGTCGCCATGCGCTGTCTCTGTCTCTACCTTGACATGCTTCTCAGTGTGGCGCATGCGTGCTCCAGGAACGATGGCTGAGCGAATCGGAGGCGGGGAGCAGATCTGCCTGGGGTGGCTGAAGTCCCCGTCCCGGCGTTGTCTGTCCTCGGCCCTCCAAGACGTCCTAACCGTCTGCTCTTCCTTCACAGCGAGCAACCCGGTGATCGCCGCGCAGCTCTGGTACGTGCCCAGTCTCTGGCGAGCAGCTCTGCCCTCTGATTACCGTGCTTATTTGCAGTGTTGACTTTTTTCCTTAATACAATTAAGTTGCAGAGTGAGTCACCTGGTTCGTCCTCCCCCCCACCTCCCCCTTTCCCGCTGCCTGGCTATGCCGTCCCTCCTGCCTTGCAGAAAGTACACAGCAGAATGTTCCAAGACAGTTTGTTTTGCTGGAAAACACGGTTGCTTTGTTTGAGCAGAACCGCGCTCTGTGGATTATGACAGTGGGAGATAAGGGCTCTAGGTGTGTGTACAGCGCACGGTGCTAAGGGTGGGGCAGGTGGTGGGGGCGGGAGTGGAAGGCTGTGCCCCTGAGCAAAAGGCAGGCTGGGGCGGACGCTGGGCATGCTGGGACATGTGCAGCCCTCAGAGTCCTGTGACACAGAGGATGATGCCCCCAACACGCGGGCACGCACACACACACTCCCTCAGGAAAAAGAGCTTTACTGTAAGACTGAGAAGTCTCCAGCAAGGGAGGCAGCAGACTTTTCTGGAAGGGCCCAGAGAGTAAATCCTTGGGATGTTGCAGGCTGCGTGTGCTGTGTCTTTCACAACCACTGATCTTTGCCCTCGTGACCCAGCGCAGACAGCATGGAAAGGATTGAACATGGCTGTGTCCCGGGAAGAACATTCACAAACGCCAGTGGGCTGGATAGGGCCCATGCTCCTCTCCAGGCACAGATGGTCCTGGTCTTGCCTGCTCGCTCGTGTGCCCTAACACATCCCCCTCAGCCAGGCCACACCCCAGGTTAATCAGATCGGTCTCCAGGCAGATGTGGGCTCCAGGCATCTGTTTGTACAGCTCCCTAGGTGAGAATTGTCCTGGCTGGCCAGGGATCTCCCATCCTCCCGCTGAAATGTGTTAGGCGCACAGCTGTCACGTGAGAGAACCATGTCCTGCGCTGTGCCCACCATTGGTCTGGGCTCTAGTCCCCAGAGAGAGCCAGCTCAGTAGAATTAGCCTTTCGGGCAACCCAAGAAAAGGGCCCTGGTGGCCTGGGAGGTTGGCATGGCTTGACTGTCCGTGCACTCTCAGGACAGTTGGTAAGCATGGCAGGCGGTGAGACGAGTTGCCGGTGAGCCCCGCCCCCTAGCACTGGCTCGGTACTAACCCAGCTCTGGGGCCTTCTGCCCCTGTCTGGACCTCCTGGTTCTCATTTGCAACCGAGGAGGTTGCACTAGATCTGTGTTTTTCCAGGCTGCTTACTGTCGGATTCACGCACACGCACACATACACTGTTGGATTACACACACACACACATATGCATGACCTGACAAAAGCCTGGCGATTCTGGATGAAGCCAGGTGGACAGGGAGAGGCAGTGCCTTTCTGTGCATCCACCTCCCCTCCTCTAGGGCACCAAGGCAGCTCCAAGGAGCGCAGGCCTCAGAAGGATCTAGAGAACACGACTGGGCCCTGAGATCATCGCCTCGACCCAGGCTCACCTTTCTGATTGCAAATGGTGTTAGCTGCACCATTCTGCCAGGGGTCCCTGTTCTGCCTCTTGTCCCTGGGTTGCAGTGTCAGCAGCTAGTGAAGGGGGCAGGGGCAGTGCACAGCAGGGTCCAGGGCCTGTTGCACTGCCATGCACCACCCCTGCCCCTGGGGATGGTGGGGAAGCTGCAGCGTCCTTGCCTGGCTAGGCGGTTTGCCTGCGTTTGCCCCCTCTCTCTGGGCTCCCTCTGGCTGGTGGCATGCCCAGAAACCTTTGCACCTTTCTCAGCTTGGCAGGAGGTCTTGCTTTTCATTTGCAGGGACTTGTAAGTTACAGGATTTCTTTCTTTTGCTCTCTAAGGAGGTAATTGTTTGTTTGTTTGT
Organism: Oryctolagus cuniculus; assembly: GCF_051225735.1. Lineage (NCBI taxonomy): Eukaryota > Metazoa > Chordata > Mammalia > Lagomorpha > Leporidae > Oryctolagus > Oryctolagus cuniculus. The sequence goes on along the minus strand of NC_142867.1, from coordinate 213,161,025 downwards.
TTTTCCCTAAGAAAATTACATTTCCCCCTTATTGACTCCTGGAGATTATATATTGGGAACCAAAACAAACAAAATGAAAAATAAAAAAGACTCCACCAAAAAAAAAAAGGCCCCAGCAAATATACCCTTTAGGAACAAATGAGCTCATAGCCAGCCGCTGCAGCTGCTCGATTGCTCTTCGGAGCCTGCGGGATCCCCGAGGGGGAGTGGGATTGTTCTGGGAGCTGGGGATGAAGCGGTGCCGTGGACTGCAGAAGTGCCACCAGAAACTGCACCTCGCAGGACACTCAGCCTCCTGATGCCGTGCAGGCGGCGCTGCCCAGGCCCAGCGCCTGGCTCTGTGCCTTTCTGTGAAAACGGGAACACGAGGCATTTACACCGCAGGCGAGACTCAGAACAGTGACGGCGCCCTCTCATTGCTGCAGGAGCAATAAGCCTTGGTTTCCAGCACACCACCCTAGCAACCGCCGTTGCCCAATGAGTGTGCCTGTTTGTGGGTTTTCTCGCAGATAATGAGCTCCTGTTTCAGACATGGTGCTTTGTTTTTCACACCAACTTGCTCCATCCGTGTCCACACTGATCTGTCTATATTTTTTTAACCTGAGTGGTTATATTTAAGATTCCTCCTAAGTAGAATCATGCATGAAGAGTCCCAAACCCTTCCCTGGTTCCTCGGTGCACACCCATTGATGTGCTGGGAAGAAGATGGGCTTCGGGGATGGGCAGATACGGGTTCTAGCCCTGGCTCTGCCACTCACCAGCCGGCTGACCCTGAGCAGGTTTCCTAATTCTCTTTTAGGCAACTGCTCTGTTATCTGTCAGACGAGGTGCTGGGAAACATGGTTGACCTCCTGGCCTTGTGGTAGGGATTAAATAGTAACAGATGTGGAGTTCCCAGCACATAGCCTTGTGGGGAGGGAACGTTCCAGCGTGGTGGCCAGGTCAGCCGCGGCGTGGCCAATAGCAAGAGCCCCATGTGTGGCTCCCTCCACAGTGCCTCCTGGGAGATGACCCTCCCTGCAGCTGCATGAACCTGGAGCTTCTGGGTGCTGTCCTGCAGTGCCAGGGCCGCCTGAACCAGGAGCAAAAACTCTGTGCTTGGCCCACCTGCAAAGACCTCCTTTTTTTGGCATGATGGCTGCCATTTGGAATATTACCTGTGTGTTCCCATTTGTGAGCTTTGAGGGGATGAATGAACGTTGCTGTTTGTGGTTTGCCCAGTTAGGTGTTCATTTAAGCAGCCAGTGACCAAAATGAAAGGGTATATGAAAACCCCTAGTGGAGCAGGGAGAGTAGTGATGGTTGTTAAATAAATCGGGAATAATGCCACTTGACGACCTAAGTTATGCTTTTCTTTTTGTCTCTTTCTTTTTTTTTTTTTTTTTTTTTAGCTCTAAAGCAAATCCTGAAGTCCATAATTACCAGGTGAGATACTGCTTTTAAAGATTTTCCCGAAGTTTCTGAATTTCCCAGAAGGAATAGTTGATAATCAGATTGGAAGAACCAATAACATTGCCTGTTTTCTTGCGGGAACAGCCAGTGCAGACCCCCTCTCCTGGTGACCCCTGCTGTCTCTGGGTGACCCCAACTGCCAGTTTCTCTCAGCCTTGTCACTGAGCAGGCATTGGGACTGGAAGTTTCTATTTCTGGGTTCGGGGTGTGGGGTCAAACACAAGTTCTGGGCAGCAGTCCCGGGAGGCGGCTTTTTGCCAGGCTGTGTCCTGGGCCTGGGGGACATGAGGCCCTGGAGACGTGTCCCCAGGAAACGCTGATTCGGTCAGCTGTTTGGGCAATGTTAAATCCCACATTCCTTTGCTCGGACTTTACAGTACCCACTGGAATGTCAGAGTAACAGATTCTGCAGAAGAGACACGTGTTTTATTTTTTGTAGACCAATGTTCCGCAAAATCAACTGAATATCTGGGCATCACCCCTCCACCCCCTAAAGAAACCAGCCTCATCCCTCCCTTTTAATTCGTTTTGAAGTTCTTGGTGGCAAACGTGACACGTCACTATGAAAGTCGGTGGTCGCATGACAGATGTGGACCACTGCCCAGCCTGGATCGAGCCAGTCCCTCCTCAGCCACTGTGGGTGACTGTCTCTGGCCATTCACAGCCTTGTGCAACCCGGCTCCTGCATTCTGCATTTGCTTCTCACCATTTCTCATCACACGCCATATGTTCAGCTCACAGAGAATTACATAATTGTTGCCCCATGCTTTCTTCCCACCACTTCCTTGTCCATGCTCGCCTGCCTGGAATTCCTTTGCCTCCCATCCCTGCTCTAAAATATCTTCCAAAGGCCCACTCCGAAGCCACCGCCTGCACATGGCCTTCTCGGATCTCCTCTCCTGGCAGCCGCCAGTCCTGGTGTGTCTCAGCCCTGCTGCATGTTCTCAGCATCCAGCAGCTTTAGGAAAAGTATCCAGGGCCTGGTTCTCACCCTGGAGAGATCAGATGAGAGACCAAAGAGGCAGAAGCTGGGCATCCAGGGAACTGCCGAGCCTCGGACAGGGGCTCGGAGGAGCAGCCGGGCAGGCAGGGGGCTCTGGGTTGGCAATGTGTACCCCACCACGCAGCCAGTCATTTCTTTGTGCCTGTCGTGCCGTCCATGTCTGATGATTTCTCACTCGGGGCCCACTATGGTCCTGAATGAGTGGGAGTGTCTGAGGGATACTACTCTCCCTGGCTTCCGTGCCCTGTCCCCAGTCTGGCTTTGAATGTCACTCAGTACCAGAGTGATTCCATCTGCCATTTCACTTTGGAGCCTTCTGATTATCTGCTTTTATGATCTCTCATTGCTTACCTGGAGGCAAGATCCCATTGTATTATAGTTATGAGGTTGCCATATATGAGTCTTTAGAAGAATTCTGTAGCCGTTGACTTGGGTAAGGTGAAATCCAGTTCCTCATGACTGCAAGGGCCAGAGTGTAGCAGGTGGAAAGTGCTTTGAACTTGGAAGGAGAAGTGTCCCCGCTTCTGTCCTCCTCGGCTTCCTTGGGTTCTTGGCTCTTCTTATTCACAGGATGCTTCTAGGTGGCGGGATTCTCAGGTGGTTGTTGGCTGACAGATGATCTGTGCTTGGGAAAGGGAGAGGGAGAGAGAAGGAAAGCCCAGCAGGGCAGCCCCAGCTGCGTGCCGCCCCTTCCCCGGGAGCCTCCGGCTGCCTTCCGTCCCGTCCTCACTGCTCTCTGGCTCAGAGTGAACCTCGAGAGTGTTGCCGAGATCGGAGCTACAGTCCTTGTTCTTGAGACGTTGTTCTCACAACATCTCTGGCCAACACTGGTGCTTTGCACCTGGCCAGGCCTAGTGCTGTTCTGTCACTGTGTGGGGGTGAGCAGACAGAGGAGGAGCTGGGAAGGGCTGTGCACGGCAGGGTTAGCCAGCTGCCAGGGGTGGGCTGAGGCTGCTGAGGTCATTGCTGTCATTGGGAGGGCGGCGGGGTGGGATGGGGGGGGTTCCTCATCGTTTGGGGCTGTCCCTGGGATTACAGGATGTGTAGCTTCCCTTTTGCTCTGTCATTGTGACAGGCAAAAATACACGCAGGTATTTCCAGTTGTCCGCGGAGGGACATAACTGCCCAGTGGAGAACCACCTGGGTTAACAGTAAAATCCTTCTTGATAGCAGGAAACTTGAATAATCTACCAGAGGTGGCCAAGGAGGGTTCTGGGACCTCCTCTTTACACATGTGTGGTTGAGCTTCCCACCTGTCTCTGGTGGGTCTGATTTGGCTGTTTGGACTTGAGGGCTCAGCTCTGGGTCTCTCATTCTCTGTGACCCAAACACCTGGAGCAGCTTGGCTCTGGGCAGGTCATCTGCACCTGTGGGAGTCTGTACCCATGGAATTCTGTTGCCGAGACGTTCTGCAGCCCACCGTCCTCCCGTGGCTGCTTCAGACTCTGCTGCTGTGGAGCTGCCTTGGAGCAGGAGAGGCCATTGAGACACTGACGAGGCAGGAAGGGCCTCATGGGCCCATGATAAGTGGATCAGAAGAATTGCTGAGAGTTTTCTGTACCACAGAGCAGGCTACTGCCTATTAATCAAAGCCGCAGGGGAAGGAGAAGGAGGGGACAAAATAATTAGAAGATTAATGGTGGCCAGACTGTTGTGGCTTAAGTGTCTGGAGGGCCTCCTTTGCCCCACAGAAAGTTTAGCTTGGAGAACCCAGGGCTGCCGCCAGTGTCTGCGATCGCTGCCCTCTGCAGGCTGCAAGTGGCAAGGCAGTCCGCTGCCCGGCCTGGGCCTGGCCCCGCTACACGACAGCTTTCCTTCCTTTCGTCCGTCTGTCCTTCCATGGTTCCTCCCTCTCCTCCTGCCTCCTATGTTGTCGACATAATAAGTGCTCTGGCTGCTTTTTTTTCTTTCTTTTAAATTGCATTTTAGAAAATGGTTTTGATTGCTTACATCAGGGAGAAAAGGAAAAAAAGTAAAGCATCTGTGGCCCTGCTGCCTAGCGTCCGTCCCAATCTCCATCTGCGTGTCGACGTAGCCATTCTCTTGGTTGTCATAGTTTCAGCCATGGAGAAAGTTGTTAGTGAAGAGAAAAATCACCCCGAACCTTTCCTGGCCTCCCAGCCCCCTGGCGTCCTGGCCCCTTACCTTGCCTTGGCAGGCTGGGGGATGCTTCGCCGGGGCACACCAAGAAGCAGGTGCTGGGTGCCAGCCCCCCAGCCTTTGTTGGCAGAGGAAACGCGATCCTGGGAACGGAGGGCTTGGCTGTAGCCTGTCCGTGATTCCCAGCCCCCCCTGCCCCCAGTGAATAAAGCCCATTGAAACCCAAAGGTCACCGAGTAATCCGGTTTGGTGTTTTGTTTCTAGCCTCAGTACCATCCTAACATCCACCCCAGCCAGCCCCGGTGGCATCCGCACTCCCCAGGTGTCAGGTAAGTGCTGGAGCTCACGCAGCTCTGCCCTCCCCAAAAAAGTCCGGATCCCACGCGGTCAGGAGCGGGAAGTCTCCATCAGGAGCATCCTGGAAGGCGGCGTGCTCGTGCCAGGGGCGAGAACCTTTCCCAAAGCAAAGGAAGCCGCCACGAGCCCAGTCTTAACTAAAGCAAGTGTGTGAAATAAAACGGAAATGCTCCTGTAAACAGTCACTTTAACCTCAGATGCGTCTGGCTTGGTTTTGTATTTCAGAGACGTGACGTTGAATTTCTAAGTAACGCTTTTTGGTCCTGAGAACTGGTTTACTTCACATGTGCCCAGAGCTCAGGGATTGTTGTGGTGGTGCCTGTGGTCAGGGTTTGTGTTTGGCTCAGCAAAGTTGTTCGGGAAAGGACCATAGGTTTATGGTCGCGGTTGCAACTACAAAACCACGCGACCCCACCACTGTAGCCCGGACACAGCATGGCAGCAGGAGGGCGTGGCTGTGTTCCAGTAAAACACATTCCCAGAAACAGTGGGGTGTGACCCCAGGGTGGTGGACGGACCCCTGCTTCTCACCTCCCACCATCCTTCCTAGGGCTACTGGCATCAGCTGTGCTGTGCTCATACTTAAGCTTGAAAGTTTTCCTTAAGAGTTGGATTTGAGCTCACTCTCCATTGGTGTTGTCTGTGTCCAGCTCTTTCGCAATTAGAATTGGCGAGTTCAGTTGGCGTGAAGGTGAGGTTGCCTTGCTCCTGGAGCAGGTGCAGAGAATGGGGTGATGGACGTAGTCCACTTAGAGCGAGGCTCAATTAGAAGCTTAATAGAAGTTGGGGGTCCAGTGACCCAGCGATGCCGTTTTATTAGAAACACGTGATACTCAGGTACCTCTTGAAACTGATTAGATTAGTAGAGTAATAATTCTGAATCTTTCTGTATCTCAAAGACAGTTTATTTTCCAGATGTGAGAAACAAAAGAGATTCATTAGAAGTGCTGTTTTTATTAACGGGACTTTTAGGAAATTTTGCCATCAGTCTTGCGCACTTTGCACGTCAGTTTCCTTCTGAACCGTGCGTGACCTAGCCCAGCTTTTCACCACAGGCGACCTGAGGACAGCTGCAGCCAGGGCTCCTTGCCGGGCCCTGATGGCTGCCAGCCTCGGCGTCACCTGTGAGCCTGCTGCAAATTCTCAGCCTTGTCCCAGCCCTCCTGCCCAGAATTGCTGGGGTAGGGCCCAGCAGTTTGTATGCAAGGGGACTTAAAAGGTTCATAGAAAATGGAATTGAAATGTGCATTTATTTTGGAGCAAGAAAATTTTTGAAATCTGCCACATGAGCTGAGTCTCCCAAAAGTTCCTGGAAAAGCATATTATGCAAAAACTATGCATGGATTTTCAGAATTTTCTTCTCCTTCAATTCCATTGTCCACTAAATTTTTAGCTCTCCAGAGATAGTCCTGAAAGAGTTCACTAGCCCACAGTTTTTGGCAAATGCTGCTGTCAGTGGCACGTTTCAGCAGTGAAGGAAGCATTCCCCCCTTTACCCAGCATTCCCCCGCTGACTTGACCTTCAGACACCCTTTAGGGATGATGACTCAGGCCTAGACACAGCTTTTCTCTATTCAGAAGTCAATGGAAGATCCACCTCGGGAATTTTTAAGCGCTCACATAGAAAACCCATTCCCTTCCCTTCGTAAGCCATCTCCATTCATGGCTTCCCCCGCCCAGTTCCTTTGCATTTGTGTTGCTTCACTCACATCTCTAAATTTTCTTCCATTCTCCCGCTAACCGTTCACTCTGCACACACAACAGGCCACCCTTGCACGATGACAGGTCTCATTGGAAGGCATCGGCCAGTGGAGACGACAGCCGTTTGGACTATGTCCATGACCAGAACCAGAAGAACCTGGGAGGGATGCAGAGCATGGTGTACCGAGATAAACTCATGACCGCCCTCTGAGAGACTGAAGCATTTTCCCTCCATCCATTCGCCATCACAGTTGCATTCCATGCAGAGTGTCTGGGCATCACGTAGGGGTGCGTTTGTTCAAGGGTCTTTAAGGAATGGTCTGAACGGTGTGTCCAGTCATCCGGGGAAGTATTTGAGGATAGCCACGATAGCTAGTCGTGATTTACTATTGACTGCAGTTTCAAGAAAAATGAAGGTAGTTGAAGGCTCAGGAATCGATATTCTGATTTTAAATTGGAGTTAAGTCTGTGTTTGTCAATACTGCTTTATACTTGATACTCTTATTTAATTAATGGGGCCAAGTAAAACCAGAAACACTTGGGAAGGCATTTGGCACACAGTACTGTCGGAGGGCTGGAGATTGCCAGGGCCTGGCCCCCACCACTGTGTGAGCAGGGGTTTGCCATTTCCCTGTATTCGGCCTCATTTCCCCATCTGGAAAAGAGTGGGGTGGATTGAGTGATCTCCAAGGTCCTAAATCCTGTGATCTATTTAGATTTAATTATTTTTAGGCTGAGGATGTGTATTTAAATTCCTTAAAATGAAAACTGCAATATCCCCTTCTCCAGCAGAGGGTTACCCCTTTATAGAAACTAAAGAGAGTATGTAACTTATTAGATGTTATATAAATACAGGGAGTCTTTGAATTTCATATCTTAAAGCAGTTTAGCCACCTTGAACATTAGCGATTGTACTAATCATAGCATCTGTCGTGATAGACTTTGCTGCTGAAGTACAAGAATGATTTTTAATGTCTTAATGATCGGTGCTGCTAACGCGCATGATTGCAGAATCCACGCTGTCAGGATAGGGGGATTGTTATTTTACCCTGGACGTCACTCCTTTAAAAAGCAACATGCATTCGAGATGATGCATTTATGGCTCAAATGAAAGCAGATAAGGTTTTATTTGAAATCGTGCCAAAGCAGTCTGAAGAACAGTGTAAAATAGGCATTGCCCCAGTCTTTTTGTAGAACTAGAAATCAACGTGTTGTCTTTTAGGGTAAAATTTGTACCAAAATATTTATTTTCCTCGTTTCAAAGCAGGAGTTAAACATCTCTGCTTTCAAGAGGCAGGACTGAAATATTTTTCCATTAGGGTTTTTGTGAAATCAATTCATTCTTGGGCCACTTTTGTAGAGGTAATTGCAATTTGGCCTGTGTGAAGTCCTTTAAAAGATGTAATGACATCATTTGAGCTATTTTATTGCTAAAATCAGATCTTTTCAGTTACCACAAAAGTCTGTTTAGGAGAGAATGAGCTTCATACTTTGCACAATGGAGTCAGCCACCCACAGTCCCTCCCCAAGGTGTTTGTTTACTGGTGTATTCTGTTTGGGCAGATGTTTCCCTCTTCAGTGTATGTGCTGCATACAAATAAATGTGTTCTGCATCTTTTCATCTTGCTGATAAACATTTTTACAAATGTGTTTCCAAGGAATAAAGATTATTCTTGCTTTTTTTGGACTCCATCTTCATTTCATTGATTCTTGCTTCTGCACAGAAGTCTCGTGTGGACAACCTCAGTCATGGCACAGTTGGCTTTTGGAAATCTGAAGGTGAGCATTTAGTGACTTGGCGTGGAGCAAGGTCATCCTAGAATAAGACTGCCCTGGGCAAGAGTGGCTCTTCTTATAGGCACTGTGGCGGAAGCACTTCCTGATTGGGGCAGCTTTGGGGAAGGCTGTGGTACCTGTTCGCAGGTGGCAGTGGGGCTTTCCCACTCAGAGTCCTGTGGCAGGGGTGGGTGTTTGTCCTTGCTACTTCTGCTCTAGTAAATACCTTTCTGCTGAAAGTCACTTGAGTGGGTTCAGTTTGTGACCAAGAAGTCTAACCATCACGCACACTTGTGATGCCCTAATTGGTAATTGAAGGCTACATTTTTCTTTCCCTAGCCTGGTAGACCTTCCCCTGCTACATCTCGCAGCTTTCATCCTTTTAAGCACCCCCTCTTCTGTCATCCGGTTAGGCATCACTGTTTCCTAAGGCCTTGGCTATGCCTCTGGCTTTTCCTCGTTTGCCGCAGTCTTCACATTCTGTATGAGTTTCTATGATGCTATTGACTCTGAAACCATTCTGTCTAATCCAGGCTGCTCTGAGTTTCCAGACCGACATTCCAGCTTGTATTTCACACTTCAAACTCCATGTGTCATAAATTTATCCTCTTTAACCCCTCCGCACCATCCCAAGACAAAGTCTCTTCTGCCTGAATTCTCTTATTTTATTTTACCAAGGGGAAGAATGTGTACGTTATCCACGGTTCTTCTCCCTTTTGCCACCCGTAGCCAGGCAGTCCTGGGTCTGTTCAACTCTGCCTCCTTGGTGTTGGCATTGAGCTGTTGAGCCGTTCCTCTCCCTCCTTCTCAACACTGGTCCTGTAGAAGCTCTTGCTCTGGCTGAGATACCCGGTGCCCGCGCTGCTCTTCCTGACTCGGACAAGCTTGTTCTCCTACTCATCCGTGGAGGGATCTTTCTAAAACATCATCTGTGCCGTTCCAGCGCTCGGCCTCTGCCGGGCTTCTCCATCTCCATGGGATGGAATCCGAGGTCCTCTCTATGGAAATGCCCCGCTCTGCTTCCGCCCTATTGCTCTAGCATGTTCCACCCACCCCTCCCATTTCTCACCCTCCTGTTTAAAATCCTACAATACCACACTGCTTGTGGTTCCTGGCACTCACCACACCCTGCTGTTACTCACACCCGTGCCTTTGCAGATACTGTTCCTGCTGCCTAGATATCTGTCACTCCTGTGCCTCCCCCCAACTCCTACTCATCCTTAAGCCTCCACTCAGACGTCATCTTGTCCCAGGGCCTCTGTGACAGCCCCACCTCTGCAAATTGGGTTAATTTCTGTGCTTTGTGTTCCACTATTCTTTCCCCCTCCACCCCCATGCATAGTAACATTGCACTCACAGCTTTGCATTAAAATGGCCTTTTTTGTTCTTCTCATCCTGGAGTCTGTATGCTCCTGAAGTGGGAGCTCAGTGTTTGACTTGCCTTTGTTCCCCAGTGCCTGAAAGATAGCAGGTGCTCAATGAATGAATGTTCAACACATGAATTATTCCATATTCATTCTACAGGAAATGTCTCACCAGATAACAGGCAGGACTACGTCACCTCTGGGCTGGTCTGAAGGTATAGGAGCAACCTTCTCCAGCCCCGGGGCATTGCATTTTGAGGTCATTGACCACCATGTGATTTCTGGATTCTTCTGTATGGTCTGAATATCATTCAGCGCATCAGCTGTGCACTCGTTTGAGGCACTGGCAGAATGTTGGGCAGGGCAGGGGGCAGTTCAGCCATGTGCTTTGAAAGCCCCATGGGGTTGCCAGTGATCCACAGTAATACAAGGGCAAGTGGCCAAAGGCTGTGCCTCCCACTCTTGCCTGTGCTACTTCCCTTGATCTTCCTGGCATCCTGTGAGGTGGGCGGTATCCTCTTCACAGATGGGAAAGCTCAAGTTCAGGGTTTAATCAAGAAACTTGCATATGTCATGCAGCTGGTGTTAAGTGGGAATGCTGGTTCCCAGACCTGCGTTCTCAAGTCCTGTGCTCCAGTGCCTGAGCCATTAATTGTTCCACCATCATGACCCTACTGATCCACATCTCCATGCGATGATTCGGTTATGGTGAGCAGTTCACTCCACTAAAGCCTACTTATTAACGAGAGATCAACCCACCAGCATCAGTGGTGTAGTGGCTGTGTGTACCTACAGCCCCACCTGCTGCTGATTAACCCTGTCCACTTTCACTGTCACCACCACCCCCACCAGTCTAACTGCCCGTACAACCATGCACACACTCGTGGGTACCCTCCTTGTCTTTTTTGCCAGTGGTCTAAAACTGTGTCTGTCCTGTCCCGGTACACTCCTCCCCTCAGCAGTCAAGTAACCCCTCCACACCTTGCCACCTTCCCCCAGACTAATTACCCTGTCCACGCATGCATTCATTCAACCACAGCCCTGGTTTCCAAGGGGCAGAGTTGGGGCATAGATTGTTCTTAGTGAACCTACTCCTTGTTTGAAATGATCCACTGCTTCCTTCCCAAAAGTTCATGAACTATTCACTTCTTCTGGGGTATTACATGCCAGAAAAATCAAGGTTACTGTTCCAAAATGAATGGAATTAACTTTATCTAAATTCACTCATTCCTGTTTATCTAACAGTGACTTGAACAGATTGTCATCAGGTTGATGTATATTCATAGGAGCCAGAAGCCCTGAAATCATGCCTACAAGGTAATTACTTTGGCCTTCAAACCCTCTTGCCCATTCGCTTCTTGAGCCACCATTTCCACCACAAATGGTTCTCCTTAACAGAGGTGGAGTAAGAACAGTAGAAGAGTCTTTTCTTTGTTTTTCTTGCCTGTTAACATTGCACCACCCTTCCAGGTCAGTGACTTCAGACTCCTGGGCCTTGCTCTGAACAGAACTAATGACAGAGCCTTTTTGTTGCCCTTGACTTTGCAGTTTTAAGTAGTCTTTTAAAAGCAGCTCATCAAAGAACTCCCTGGGCAGCCATATTGATCTCTGTGGATCAATATTTCTCAAACTTAGCTCAAAGTCAATTCCCTGACCAACCAAGTCTTCCAAAACATTCCATGTAAATACCTTCGATTGGCCTGGAATGATTTGCTTCCGCCACCTCACAGGACACGATGGACAAATGCAGAGGCAAGACAGAAGGGGGCCGAGCGGCAGGAAAGGCAAGCAGCAGTTACAGCAAGGCCCCTTTGTGTGTGGAGAAATGGCACCTGTTAAGAAACCCCAGGGATATCTAATAGGCAAACAAGTGTGAAATTGACAGTCTGCCTCAGCAAAAGAAATCTTCAATAATTCTGCAGATAGACCCACTTTTCCCAAAATTAGAGCACCAAACAATGGCTTGGACAGCTTAGTAAGAATAAAGATTGTTGGGCTCTTTAAGAGGTGGTGGTGGGTTTTAACGAGTGGTCCTAGGGGAGTGCGAGGTGGCCAGCAGCAGGACCTCGGTTTGGAAAAGCACAGCCTCTTTGGTCATGGATGTCTTGTGATAGCTCCATTTTAACTCTCATTAGAAGCAAACTTTTTTCTGAAACCTGTAAGACGTTAACAAGTTGCCGGATGGACTGTGTGCTCAGCAGGGTTTTGCACTTAGACCTAGGGTGAAAAAGATTTTGAGGGCTCTATTGTACCTTAGATGGCTTTAACGTCCCCATTAACCACCCCCATCTCAGTCTGTTAAGTCAGGTGTGTGCATTGTCCTTCTCTCCAGCCCAGGAGATGGGCCCCAGTGAATTCCAGCCTCTGAGAAGGGAAGGTAGATGTGCGCACCTGCACAAGGTGAGAGCCAGGGTCGAGAAACAGCTGGAAGTTTGCAGAAGCAAGACAGCCAGGGATCACAGCCAGACAGGAGTGTGGCATTGAGGCTTTGTGGGGGTGGAGGGGAGTACAAGAACCCCACAGTTCCCTGATGAGGCAGAAACGTGGAAGCTGAGGAATCACACAAGTGATTGGAACCCAGCTTTGCGACACACTTACCAGGTTAGATTAGTCACTAACCATGGGTAATCTTGTCTGTTATTCCCTCGTTTTCCTCACCCTAAAGGGAATTTAACACTGTCTCACTGTTGAGAGAATTAAACCACATTACATGTGCAAGGGGTTTTGCTCCGTGTTTGATGCTGGCTGGTTGGAATTTTTAGTGGTTTTTGAGATGTAAGGTCATAGCTCTCCAGGTGGACAGAAGCAGGCCAAGTAGATTCAAAGTCTAGCCCAAGAAAAGAGTGTGTCTTGCAGGTTGTTGGGTTGAGATGTTATAATCTAAGTTTAGCAATGACTAGGGGTGCTAGGTTCCAAAGGGAAGATCAGATGCAAAAAGGTTAAGGAACAAGCTAAGGGCAGAAGCCCCGTGGGGGTCTTTGAAGGAAAGAGAGAAAGAAGTGATATTTCTGTCTGAGCCTCCGAGGATGTAAGTGTCCGGGCGGGATGTGGACGATGGTCTCGCTGCTGTAAATGGCAAAGCGGACGTGGAGAAAGCTGGGCAGACTGCTGAGAACCCGCTCCGCTGGTTTAATTGGGAGTCACGAGATTGGAGAACTGAAAACAGAGTGTCCACTCAGCTCTCAACCTAACTGAAGATTGTGACTTAGACAAAACAGAGGAAGCTTTTAGCTGTTAGGAGACTGGGTGAGAGTTACTAATAAAGGGTCCAGTGTACTTTTCTGCTTTGTTCTCAACAGGCAATACAGGCCATGGGAAAATCCACACAAATAACTGAAAGTGACTTCCTTTCCACCTTCTTATTCCCGGTTCCCTAGCTCTTCCCAGAGGCACACCTTGTTAGCATTTCTTCTGATCAATCTCAAGTATCCTGTGTATACACAAGCACATGTGTTGGTTTAACCAATCAATATGGGCAAACATTTAGGTCACATTAACTTCCTAAAATTAAAAGTGTGTTGCCATTTTTGTGCACTTGCACAAATCTTTCTGTAGATTAAATTCCATCAAAGCAAAATCAGGGTGAGTGTTTAGCGTAGCAGTTAAGATGCCACATCCGGTATCGGAGTGACTGGGTTCAGCACCCAGCTCCAGCTCCCTGCCTGCTGCTGACTCCAGTGATTGGGTTCTGTCACTCATAGTGGAGGCCTGAACTGAAGGCCTGGCTCCCAGTTTCAGCCTGGCTCAGCCCTGGCCATTGAGAGCACATGAGAGTGAACCAGCAAGTGGGAAAACTCTCTTGCTTGTCTATTTTTCTCTCTCTCAAATAATTTTTTTAGAAAGTAGAGCCACTAGGTTGAAAGATATGTACATGTGTAATTCGATACTGCCTAACAAGGTTTCCTTCCAAAGATCCTGCACCTGTTTACACTCCTTGCCCCATCCCTGCTCTCAGTAGTTTCGACTCTGCCTCTGTGACCTCTCTGGAAGCAAGCTCAATAGCCATTGCTGACTTTGTATTTTAACTTGTTAGTCTGATGAGTAAAAACCAGAATTTCCATTTTAATTACACTTCTTTTTCTTTTTTCAAGATGTACCTAGTTATCTGAAATTCTGAGTTATGGGGGGAAGGGGCGAGAGAGACATCTTCCATCTGCTGGTTTACTTCCCAGGCTGCAGAGGCCAGGGCTGGGCCAGGCCAAAGCCAGGAACCAGACAGCTTCATCCAGTTCCCCTGTTACAGTCGAATTAGAGTTGAATTGCTCTTGCCACCCCAAAAACGCTCCAAGAGACCTTCTCTCATGTAATTAACAAAGGGTAAAGTTTATTGATGTTCCGACATGTCGGGGCCCCCGTCCCAGTACAGGCGAGCGGCCTCGAATAGTCTTGGGTTGGGGTTTTTATACACATTGAAACAAAGAAAATCAATCATTGCATAGAGCAGACAGTGGTATAGAGTAAACAATTGATACAAGTTAAGTGATTTTACAACCAGTTGATTTATGAATACAGGGAGTGATACCTAGGAATGCAGCCGAATGGCGATAAGGGACACATGGTGGAGTCAGGGGTCCAGGAGGCAGAGATATATGGTGACTTCTTCTATCTCACTTAGGTGAAACTGAGGTTACGCTCACATTGGGGTAATTTACTGACTAATGGCTATGCAGAGCAAATCTAACAAGGTCAGGAAAGTTCACCAGAGGAGGTTGGGGGGGAAGCGGCTTTTAACTTTTTAACCCTTCATTCCCCACTCCTCTTAGGCCAGGGTCTCTAATCTTAGAGACCATCTGTTTCCCCTTCTCCGTGTGTTACATATTGTTGATGAATTACCATGAGTTTAACACTTTCAGCTAGGGAGACTTAGTGAACCACGACCCAAATCATCCCTGTTGCTGAAGTCTGTCCCACTGTCTTTTTTCTAAGCGTTTACGTAGTTGAGCCATGTTGTCCTTCGCCACCCCTGTCTTGTCTACATAGAAGCAGCATTCCTCCTTAAGGGCTGCGCATAACCCCCCCTCCTCTATGAAAATGAGATTCAACCCCCGCCTGTTCTGCAATACTGAAATGCAGATACTGGGCTGTATCTGGGAGGTTGTGGAAGATTTGTCAGGCAGAAGGGGTGGGGATCTCCACCTGGCAGGTTATCAGGTAGAAGGGGGCAGGGCAGGATGCAAAGGCCGGGCTTCCAGTGAAACATTGTCAGGATGACTGAGGTGCAGATGCATATGCTGGACACATTAGGCCTTTATGTCACACACACATAAGCTCATAACTGACTTTCTGCCTAATATTTTCCCCTCAAGAGGTAATACCCAAAATTCTTCTTTGGGATTATGGATGGAGTTCCATTTTCTGTAACTTCTTCGAAGCTGGCATGTGGGCGTCGAGGGGGGTTTGGGTATTTCCTCTTGCTACCTGTCTTATGGTGTGCAACAGTGGCCTTGGAAAGACGGTGCCGCTCGGTCCAGAGGGCTGTTCAGGTAGTCCAGTGGAATGGGCTGGAAGCCTTGCCTGATGACCATTTGGAGTTTAACAGCTTTTAGTCTGTTAGAGACAAAACGAACAAGGGCATTAAAAACACACAGTGCAAAGAGAAGCATCAAGATTGCAGAAGTTATTGGGCCAATGAGAGGAAACAGCCAGGATTTCCGTGACCAGATATCAGGCCAGAAATCCCAGCCCTGCTTTGCCTGGTCCTGGAGCTGTTTGGCTTTTTCCAGGAAAATTTGGATTTGTACCTGTCTAGTCTGATTGACCCAGAGACAACATTCTTCCTAGAACATGGCACAGACACCCCCCAGAACAGCACTTAGCATGTCTAATTTTTTTATAACCTTTTGTGACTTCACACACCCTCTTTAACTTACTTGAAACATTTTATCATTTTTATTTTAGTTTAGAGTAAACTAGCCACCAGGATTCTTACAAGCCATGTCCTTTTCTTATTTAAAAAGCTCTTTTCTTTTTAACCCTTTTTACCAAGAACACTCTTTCCTTCTAAACCTTACTTACCAAGTACTTATTTTTATCCTTGTGATAGAGCCTGGTTGGCTCTTTCTGCCTTACCGGAAGACTGAGGTCTCCATGCAGAGTGAAGGTGCCTTACAAATCCCTTGTGTGATCTAGAGCTCTGGTTAAGGCAATCAGTTCTGCTAAATGAGCAAAAGTTCCTGGGGGCAGAGCATGCTGTAACTGTTGCATACCCTGAGAAGCAGGTCCAGTCTGACAAAGCTGCTTCCATCTATGAACCAAACTTCATCTGTGTTAGTCAGGGGACTGTCTCTTGGGTCCCTTTTGTTGGCATAGATTAAGTCTATAGTCTCAGTACAGGAGTGGAGGGGACCACTTTCCCCTGGAACTGGCAGGGAGGGCTTTTTAAGTTTAATACTATTGGATGGACTTTTAAGGCCTGGCTGGGTGTGTGAGGCCCAGACCTATCCATGGGGTGCTGTTAAGAGAATTGTAAGAGATGCAAATCTCCCTTAAGGGAGGCACCCTGTTGACTTGCATTACATGGCTGGACTAGGAGGAGAGCTGAATAGGAGGCTGACAGAAATAGGCAACTTGCATTTTACTGACCCTAGGCCATCCCCAATAGCAGTGGCTGGAGCTGGAAGCTGGGCAGAGCCAAAGGCTTTTTAGCTCGGGGCCACAGGGCCACAGGGTCTGCGGTTCTGAACCAGGAGTCCTTCGACACCCAGGGCAGTTCCATGTCCAGTAGCCTTGCTCTTGGCAGAGTTGACAGAAGGCAGTCGCTGTTACAACAGCTGCTTGCCCAATGCCCTGGCTCCTTATGTCAGCAACAGGTGCCATTTGGGGTACATTGGCTTTGCTGGGTTTCCTTGACAGTGGATCACCATGTAAAGCAGCCACTGATTGGCCTGTTGCCCATCCTTACATCGCTCCTGCTGCTAGCTTGCTCCTCAATTTCCTGGTCTCTAATAAAGTGGACCAAGGAGGCAGCCTCTATGATGTCAGTCAAGGGGGTGCTCAACCCCGTCCCTGATTTTTGGAGTTTTTTGTTTTTTTGTTTTTTTTTTTTTAATATCAGGGTGAGCTAAAAAACTATGGTCATGGGCAAATTCTGACACTTAGTATTTTCCTGCGAGTTAAGACCGTGCCCATGAGGAGAACTATGATCTTTTAGGTAAGATCAACTGTGGTGACCTGCTTGCATACTTTGAGGTCATCAGTACAACTTCCTATCTATCCCTCAATTTGGTTTAAAAGGGGAGTTCTGCCCATTTACCGCGTACACCAAAAAATCGATCTAACCTCTTATTATGGCTATGCTGTTTGGTCCTCTATACTGTGACCAGGCATTATTATAGAAATGGTCAGTCATAACTTCCCTTCTGGAAAAGAAAAGAGGAGAAGTGAGGCAGTGAGTCGGGTCTCTAGCCTGACTTTCTGGGCTTTCAGATTTAACCAGTGTTTAACCAGTGCTTACTGCGTAGCCTGACTTAGAGGAGAAATTGTGGCAGAGGTCTCTGCCATCCTTTGGCCTCCAGATATTTACCGTGTAGCCAGTGGGTTATGGGCCTGGGTTTCTGGGCTTTCACTGCGCAGCCTGTGGACACCAGAGACTTCCCGGGCTCCTGGAACCCAGCTCTCCAGCACCCGCTGCATAACCATCTCCCGTCGTCTCTAAGTCTCTTTTGGCACACTTTTTTCTTTTTGGCTAGACCTTCATTTGATCTATATTTGAACTAGCAATGCCTGGTTGTTACACAATAAATTACTTAGGCAGAACATGAATTCTATGTCTCTTGTTGTCGGATAAACCAGAAATAAAAACCCTGAACATTAGAGTTAGTACACAATTATCATATAACTCAGAATAATTTAACAGAGTCAAAAAGAGCTTACAGGACCTAATTTTAGAAATGGCAGGGTAGCCGATTAAACAGACACTGTTAAAATAGACATTACAGTTTTTGTGAAAACAGATTTTAAGATTTATGATTTAGACTATTTTTAAACATTTTAAAACTTTTTATGACTTGTTTATACTTTTGGAAACTTTACACCCATAGTTACTTTTATATAGCCTTGAATTGTCATGTGTGGACAACCTATGAGAATACATGCTAACAAACTCAAACAGTCTCTCTTATCGAATTTGAGATGTTAAAAGTACACATAATACACTTTTCCAAGTTTTACTTAGTACTGATGTCTAGATGACTTAAGACATAGAGTTATTAATGAATACCATACCAGTATCTGAAATAGAAGTCAAAATTACATTTTCATGCTTTTAAGTAATATAAGGACAACACCTCCTGAGCAGCAAACATGGTCACTAGTGCATGGTTACAACTTTGAAAAGATCTTTATCATTAAAAGAAACAAGTTTAAAGCACATCAAAGACATGTAAAACTGAGCAAGCAAGCCACTGAGCAAACCGAAGGGCATTTGCATTATCTCAATTTTCTGAACCAATCTGCATTGGCTTACTTTAGTTAACAACATAAAGGCTTGTATACACAGAATTTACTCTTATTTTTATAAGACTATTTTAGCTGGAAAGCAAAAACATGAATACAGCATAGGTCTGACACCATTTATAACATTTTAATACATTTTACATAGTCTGAATTGACTCAAGCAACTGTTACTTTAACAAATTCAGAGTCTCATCCTTTGAGAGTTCCAGGGATCCGACTGGAAGCCCAAAGTTGGAAGACTCGATTTAGAATTTAAGCTGTCAGAGTCAAACCATTTAGCCAAAATTAGTACATTTTTGATCAGTTGGGTAATCACTCAAACATTAAAAACAGATAAACAACGTAGTCTCAGTACTACAAATAGAAAAACATGAAACCTTCAAGACAAATGAAACTCTTATCAGCTAAGTCAGGGACAGCAGCACAGAAAAGAGCTGATAAAAGCCCATTTACATTTTGGAATAACCTGTTAAGAATTTTTAAATTAAGACAACATTTTTAAAGTTTTTATTATACAGTTTAGAACAGTTGGTTCTGAATGGAATTTTCCCATAATGTGTCCCCCTTGGTTGTACAAAACAAGAGATAAAGACCTCCGGAACAGGCACTGATCTGGAGTGAGATTGCTTCGCCCGCCTGGTGAACACGGAGCTGCAGGTTACGGCCCATTTAGACTCTGTAGCTGCAGAGCCGTGGAGCCACAAACACATTTACACCACACACACGCTGTTTTCCATTGCAGACACCAGGCAGGTCCCTGGTAGAGGGGCAACAGAAGCCCCCCCTTCCGCACAAAGGCGGGCCTGAGTACTGAGTGCCCCAGGGTGACTTACCGGGTCCTGAAGTCCAGGAGATCCATCCATTTGCCCCATTTGGTCGGCCATGGGGAGTCAGTCTGGGGGGACGGGTATGGCTCGGGGAGTTAGGATCCTGAGGAATAAGTCAGGAGGCGCGCCTTCCCATCCTCCGCCTGCCATTCCTGGGCCCCAGCTGAGTCCTGCAGGTTGAGGCTCAAAGGGCCAGCTTTGTTTGAACACGCAGGGGGTTTCAGCACTTGTTAATGGCACAGCAGGGGTTTCCCTGCTGCCTGTGAAGGGAAAGTGGAGGGATCTGCTGGCCCCTGGGGAGCTGCTTCTCTTAGCCCCTCCTGTGGCCCCCGCTGCCGGCCCCACAGCCAGGGCCGGGCGGCTGGTAGGGAGGAGGGAAAATCAAATCTTCAGAGTCGCCCTGTAAAACAGAATAGAGCGGCGCCGAGGCTGAAGTCTTAGTTTGTTTTATCTGCTTTGCTGGGATGGTCCTGGACGACTAAAATTTTTTTTTTGAAGGTTGTTTCTGAGGGAGTAAAAGAGGCTTTAACCAGGAAAGGGAGTTTTTACCAGATCTTGCCAGACCAGGATGTCAAGGGTGCCCTTAGGCGCCCATCCTACTTTAAAGGTAGGCCAATCTGCAGAACAAAGGGTGGTTAGTCTCCCTTTCTAAGAGTTGTCTAAATCCGTCCATTGTCTGAATTTCAGAAAGGTAAATACAAATAGCCAAAAACAAACACCAAAGAGACTCACAAAAAGGCACTGAACAAAACAAAAAAGACAAAAATGGAACATCGGCCTCACGCCTGCGGAGCGACCACTTCGTTCCTACAGAGGTGGGGAGCCTGCCCCCCTACAGAGTCCCAGATGGGGTCCGAGAACCACACTGACACACAGACACAGATACTAATGCAAGTTCCGGAACCACTTCAGAACCTACAAATGCAGACTCTGGGACCACTTCAGAGTCTCGCGACTATGCCACACACAAACAGACAAACACAGACTCCGGAACCACATCAGAGTCCTGTGACAATGCCGACAATACAAATGCAAGTTCCGGAACCACATCAGAACCTACAAATGCAGACTCCGGGACCACATCAGAGTCTCGCGACTATGCCACACACAAACAGACAAACACAGACTCCGGAACCACATCAGAGTCCTGTGACAATGCCGACAATACAAATGCAAGTTCCGGAACCACATCAGAACCTACAAATGCAGACTCCGGGACCACATCAGAGTCTCGCGACTATGCCACACACAAACAGACAAACACAGACTCCGGAACCACATCAGAGTCCTGTGACAATGCCGACAATACAAATGCAAGTTCCGGAACCACATCAGAACCTACAAATGCAGACTCCGGGACCACATCAGAGTCTCGCGACTATGCCACACACAAACAGACAAACACAGACTCCGGAACCACATCAGAGTCCTGTGACAATGCCGACAATACAAATGCAAGTTCCGGAACCACATCAGAACCTACAAATGCAGACTCCGGGACCACATCAGAGTCTCGCGACTATGCCACACACAAACAGACAAACACAGACTCCGGAACCACATCAGAGTCCTGTGACAATGCCGACAATACAAATGCAAGTTCCGGAACCACATCAGAACCTACAAATGCAGACTCCGGGACCACATCAGAGTCTCGCGACAATGCCACACACAAACAGACAAACACAGACTCCGGAACCACATCAGAGTCCTGTGACAATGCCGGCAACACAAAATGTGAGTCTGAAAACAGTTTATGCAATAGAAGTAAAACCTGAAAGACAAAGGGTGAATACTGATGCTGGCACCGAATTCCCGACCGCGGGAATTCCAGATGGGAGTTTCGCTGAGCGTCCTCAGTCTCCCGGTCCTCCCGAGGCGTCCCTCGAGGCTGTAGCGTTGTGGCTTCCTGGCACGTCTGCCACCCAACGTCTACCGTGCCAGCCCGAAACAGCTTCAGGCCTGAACCAGATACAGAAACAGAAATGCACGTGCACAGAGTCCCTATCCTTTAGGCGCCTTTACTTACCCCGAGAGATGTCCGTTGGAGACGTCCGTGGGCAGCAGAGCTATCTCGCTGGGGCCTCCATATGTTACAGTCGAATTAGAGTTGAATTGCTCTTGCCACCCCAAAAACGCTCCAAGAGACCTTCTCTCATGTAATTAACAAAGGGTAAAGTTTATTGATGTTCCGACATGTCGGGGCCCCCGTCCCAGTACAGGCGAGCGGCCTCGAATAGTCTTGGGTTGGGGTTTTTATACACATTGAAACAAAGAAAATCAATCATTGCATAGAGCAGACAGTGGTATAGAGTAAACAATTGATACAAGTTAAGTGATTTTACAACCAGTTGATTTATGAATACAGGGAGTGATACCTAGGAATGCAGCCGAATGGCGATAAGGGACACATGGTGGAGTCAGGGGTCCAGGAGGCAGAGATATATGGTGACTTCTTCTATCTCACTTAGGTGAAACTGAGGTTACGCTCACATTGGGGTAATTTACTGACTAATGGCTATGCAGAGCAAATCTAACAAGGTCAGGAAAGTTCACCAGAGGAGGTTGGGGGGGAAGCGGCTTTTAACTTTTTAACCCTTCACCCCCACTTGGGTAACAGAGGCCTAACCACTTGAGCCATCCTCTGCTGCTGTCCCAGGGGCATTAGCAGGGAGCTAGATCGGAAGTGGAGCAGCCAAGACTTAAACTGGCACTCATGGGATGCTGGCAGGCATCACGGGTGGTGGCTTAGCCTGTGACACCACAATGCCAACCCCTTAATTGCACTTGTGAACAAGGTCACATACCTTTTCATCTCCCTGAATCCATCTGTTACTGCTTATGAGCTGTGTGGAATCCCTCCCTATTCTTGAGCCATGCCGTTAAATAAAGAGGTTGAGAATGTAGTTAGCTGTCATCTTCGCATTCATGATAGTGAAGAAAGCGGGGACTGGCAGAACTGACGGTCACCAGATACTTTTTGGAAATAGACGTCCAGAGATTCAGTTAACAGCAGGGCACTGCCCTGGAGAGCTGGAAGGGGAATGTAGGTGACAGAAAAAATAGCCAGGGTAAAGGCATTGATTCCTCATATCCTGTTAGGCAGTTTATTAAGAACTTTCCACCCACACTTTGTAAATACCCACACAGACATTGTGAGTTTCCCTGGTACATTTGATCCAAGAAGAAGTGACAGATTTACTTTTTCTTAGTTAAAATTCTATTTCTAATATATTGAAGCCAGAAGTATAGCTGTATCCGAAGACTTACCAGTGGTTTTTTATTGAAGGAGAGGCTGCACATTTTAAAATACCAAAGCTGCTGTGGTGTAGGCTAGCCACTATACAGGATTAGGATAATGAGAGGACCGTCCCCCTGGGCTCGTGTCGGAAGGCACTCGCAGGAGCCTACTTAGTCATCCCCCACTGAAGGGAGAACGGCTCAGGCATCCACTTCCTGCAGCTGAGACCTCAGAAATGAGCTGTTGCTGTGCTAATGGCTCCCCCAGCTTCATCCCCTGGCTGGATAACAGACGGTATACCTATATTACACACAATTAAACCAAGAAGCCCTTAAAATGAGGCTCGGTTTATGGCCTCGGAAGATAACTAAGGATGTTTATAACAGAAGCTTCAAGACCTGGGGTTCAGACACAGGATCGTTTACGGAGACTTTCGGCCACTAATGAATACTGACAGGTTAATCCCCATCTGTGTCACCTCGGAAGCACGGACCCGGTGTTCAGCTCCAGCTTGTGAAATTAGATCTGTCTGTGCTCTTCACAGATTACACATTCTATTCCTCTATCCTGAGATTTATCCTAGAATAGATACTATTGGACTTTGACTCATTTGGAGAGTTGAATGATATCTGGGGAGTGGAGAAGTAGCACCCCAGCTCATGCCCACAGCTCTCTTGCAGGGAGCCAAGGATGATAAAGAGCTGGCCGTTGAGATGGTACTGAACACAGTAGCAGCTGGGTGCTTGCGACAGTGGCTGTTTTCCTGTTCCTGGAGGGCTCCCACGTAATACCGTCTGGGGATGAACTTAACGCCATGGCTAGAGGCAAGTCTGTTGATGCCACCCCCCTGAAAGAAGGAAAATGAATCTCCATTTGGGCCAAGAATAATGGCACAGGGACACAGACGTTGGCTGCCTAAAGATTTTATTTTGTAAGAAGGGAAAGTAAATAGAAAGAGAGTGCTGTAAGGAAAACAGGTCAGTTTGTGTGCGGTTTGTTTTTTTTTTTTTTTTCTTTTTTTCAAAGCAGGAAGAAGATTGAATAAACTCTTACTCACATGTCCCTGAGCAAAAATGAACTTAGGAAACAGTGATTCTCAGGACTCAGCTGCTGAAATTGCTTACGTCCTAGATCTCACCACAAAACTAGAGAGCCCTTCCACGCGGCTCCCTAGAGCTTCAGTGACACACGGCGACAGTGCACACACACACACACACAGCCCTGAAGACACACAATGAAGCTTCAGTGACAAGCATGAGTGCATGCAAGTGCACACACACACACACGCGTGAAGACACACAGACAATGAAGAAGCCTTTTGGAGACTTAGCAAGAGTAACAACAGGACAAAATGGATTTCCTAGCAGAAAAGCTTCAAGGCCTTCTTACTGATTCACTGAAATCACTGGACAGCAGTTGTGCCAGAGGAGAATTCCAGACCCAGAGTTGGCGGCATGGATCCTGTGTGGCTCATGTGGGTCAGAGACCAGCTGCCACTGCACACCCTGAAAGCTCGCATCTCGCCTTACCCTGGGGATATTTTATCCTACAGTTCTTAGAGATGAAAGTAGAAACAATTAGAAATGCTTGACCAAAGTGAAACATTTATGGGTAACTTGGTAAATTACCTAAAGAGAATTAGCAGTTTCTTGCACTAAGACCTGTTTTTTGAACAACTATCTACTACACTCTACACTGTGCCAAGTTCTAGTATGTTGAAGACATCATCTCTGGCTCCAGGTAGCTGATAAACTAGTCAAAACCAGAGCTCCCCATTTAGTATGAGATCAGAGGTCACCTGTGCTAACACTGGAGTTACCTGGAAAGTTCATTGCTTGGAAAATTACTGAAAGAAGTACAGAGTTGGGAAAAGTCCTTCTGCCAATCAGTAATCTATATAAAGGAATCTGAACCACGCCAAGGGGCCAGCATTGTGGCACAGCAGATTAAACCCCCAGTGCAACATTGGCATCCCGTGTGAGTGCCACTTCAAGTTCCAGCTGCTCCACTTCAGTCCAGCTCCCTGCTAATGTACCTGGGAGGGCAGTAGAAGATAGTCCAAGTGCTTGGACCCCTGCACCCACGTGGGAGACCTGGATGAAGTTCTAGCCTCCTGGCTTCAGCCTGGCCCAGTCCCAGCCATTGAAGCTATTTGGAGAATAAATCAGTGGATGGGAAAATCTCTCTCCCCTTCTTTCTCTGTCTTTCAAATAAATAAGTCAGTCTTTTTTAATAAATAAATAAACCATGCCAAAACATGTAATTTTGACCTTTTGAGGTGAGAAAGAAATGAAAATCATCTTTCTCTCTAGCCTTAAAAAAAACTAGGTGACTGCAAAACATAATCCCTGGTGAACAGACATGGTTTTCCGAATGCATCATTTCTAAAATGCTGATAGTTTTCTTCTCAAACCTGCTATGAAAAATGCAGTTCTTCAAATATACATTAGCTGCCAAGTGATATGCTTGCACTTAACAAAAAGTTGCATTGATCTGTTGTCCCCACTACATTACAGTGGAAATCAGTGACAGATATCTTGCAAACCAGAATGAGTAGTTTTACCTTCTCTCAGCTGGACATGGCAGGGGTCAAATTATGTCATTGAGCTGTAGTTCTTGGCTTATATATGCTTAATAAACATCCCAAAATGTAGTGTCAGGCCCAAGTAAGTGTGTTACCTAAGATCACATAGCTAAACAGCAAAGCCAAAACTAAGTGCAGCCAGTGTTCCCTGCCCTTCATGCACGTGGCAAAGCATTGTCACTTAGCACAACAAGAGGGCACCAGGCTCTAGAATCAATTTGCCTAGGTTCAGATCCCAGCTCTGCTGTTTTTAAGCCTTGTAATTAAAAAAAAGAAAAGAAAAAATATTTATTTACTTACCTAAGAGTAGGAGAGACAGAGAGCTCTTCATCTGCTGGTTTGCTTCTCAGATGACCACAAAAGCCAGGAACTCCATCCTGAACTCCCAATTTGGTGAGAGGGACCCAAGCACTTAAGCCATTTTCTGCTACCTTCCCAGGCATAATAGTGGAGAGCTGGATTGGAAGCAGAGCAACTGGAACTCAAACCTGGATGCTGGCACCGTAAGTGGTGGCTTAACCTGCTGAGCCACAACACCAGCCCCCAGCCGTGTGACTTTGAGAAAGTTATTTGGTATTTCTGTTCCTGTTTTCTTATTTGTAAAGACAATAATAATTGTTCCTTTCCTCAAATGATTGTTGGAGGATTAAATAAGTTAATGGATGGCAAAAATTTTCCTTTGGATCCCCTCCTCCCTGAGTATTCAAGAGCACAATTACTGCCCCAGTGTTCAGTTAGGGGGCCAGGTCTGGCTGACACTGTATGCTGTGGAAACACGGTGTTCGAGTGGGTCCACTCAGAGTCCCATTTAGAGAGCCATAGTTATGAGCAAATGACCTGGACGCAGCCTGCCTGAAATGCTGCCCAGCTTTTTCTTGTCCTTGGCCCATAAAGAAAATTATATATGAGGGCACTTCAAAAAGTCGGTAGAAAATGGAATTTAAAGATAAGTTGGGGCAGGCATTTTCCAGGCAGTTAAAGATGCACACTGGGAGGCCAGCACCCCACATTCAAGTGCCTGGGTTCCAATCCTGGATCCACTCCCAGTTCCAGCTCCCTGCTGACCTGCGAGGCAAGTAGTTGGGTTCCGGTCACCCAGGTGAAGGCCCTGGATTGAGTCCCCAGCTCCTGGCTTCAGCCTGGCCCAACCATGATCTTTGTGGGCATACGGGGAGTGAATCAGCAGATAGGAGGCCTATCTGCCTCTCAATTTTTAAAAAATAATGCATTTTGTGCAAAAGGAAAAAATCCATGCATAGTTTTTTTCAGAATATGCACTTTCTGTGAACTTTTTGAAGACCCATTATTGTTATCTAGCACACAGGGTAAGCAGAAAAGGGCCCTTGGTTCTCCCAAGTTGCCCCAAGGACTGGGAGAAAAATGGTTCATCCCATTTGTAACTGGGAAACTCTACTGAGGTACTTGTCAATATCTCCTTGTTGCTTTAGTTCTGATTAGGGATGCGGAATTGTCCCCTCGTAGGCCAGAAGTAAAACAGGGACGTGTTTGTCCCAACCAGACTTTTTCTCTAGGAGGTGTGTTGAGAACTTGAATGCAGCCTGGGTGCTACTGTGTGGGCCTGGCTGCTACTGTGTGGGCTGTGCTGATCCTGCCACCAGGAACCCCAGCTTGGAGTGAAGACACATGATGCCTGCAGGGGAAGGAGTCACTGAGGACAGGCAGCACATGAGAAGTGTGCAGGAACTTCCTGAGAAGGTCCTGGGGGACTTTGGATACAGAACGTTCATGTGTTCACCTGAGAGAGAGATTGAATTGGCCCAATACCTGCGTGTGCATGGGAGAGCACTTCTTGGCCATTGAGATGTTGGTGTTCTGTTAAAAGCAGGGCATCTGCATTTCTTGGCCTGCCTGGCTGATGATTTGGTTGTTGGGAGGGTGAAGAAATACAGGATGGCTGTTGATTCTGGTCAGCGAGGAAGACTAGGTTGGAGATGTGTACATGAACAGATGTTAGCCCTTACATCTTCGAATCATTAGTATAAAATGCACAGAATTCGTGGTTTAATGTTCCATATGTTGCTATTCTTCAGAAAATCCACTTTAAAGCAAGCATTCGCCCTAGCAGTTAAGACACCCATGACCCATAAGGAGTGCCTGCACGTGACGCCTAGTTCTGACACCAGCGTCCTGCTAATGTGAAACCCTGGGAGGCAGTGGTGATGGTTCAAGTAATTGAATTCCTTTTGCCCATGTGGGAGAGCTGGATGGAATAGCTGGCTCCTGACTTTGGCCCCAAATAGTGGCCCTTGTGGGCATTTGGAGGGTGAGCCAGCAGATGGAAGATCTCTCTGTGTGTTTCTGTCTCTTTCTCTGTGTTTCTCTGCCTCCTAAATAAATAAAATTACCCTCCAAAATCCAATTTCAAAATGTTAAAAGGTAGATCTAAAAGGGAACAGCTTTCATGTGGATATAGCATAGATAATCTGAAAGAGGAACGTTTTCAGAGGCCTCTCAGATGAACGCACATTTAAAACAATATTTTAGGGGCTGGCGCTGTGGTGCAGCAGGTTAACGCCCTGGCCTGACATGCCGGCATCCCACATGGGCACTGGTTCTAGTCCCGGCTGTTCCACTTCCCATCCAGCTCTCTGCTATGGCCTGGGAAAGCAGTAGAAGATGGCCCAAGTCCTTGGGCCCCTGCACCCACATGGGAGTCAGGGAAGAAGCTCCTGGCTCCTGGCTTCAGATCAGCACAGCTCTGGCCATTGCATCTGGGGAGTGAACCAGCAGATGGAGGACCTCTCTCCTTCTCTGCCTCTCTCTGTAACTCCATCTTTCAAATAAATAAAAATAAATCTTTTAAAACAATATTTTAGAGAGAAGGAAAGTAGAACCCATGATCAAAAATGTAGGCACAGAACTTTCTTTAAAAAAAAAAAAAAAAGAGGCCGGCGCCGCGGCTCACCAGGCTAATCCTCCGCCTAGCGGCGCCGGCACACCGGGTTCTAGTCCCGGTCGGGGCGCTGGATTCTGTCCCGGTTGCCCCTCTTCCAGGCCAGCTCTCTGCTGTGGCCAGGGAGTGCAGTGGAGGATGGCCCAGGTGCTTGGGCCCTGCACCCCATGGGAGACCAGGAAAAGCACCTGGCTCCTGGCTCCTGCCATCGGATCAGCGTGGTGTGCCGGCCGCAGCGCGCCGGCCGCGGCGGCCATTGGAGGGTGAACCAACGGCAAAGGAAGACCTTTCTCTCTGTCTCTCTCTCTCTCTCACTGTCCACTCTGCCTGTCAAAAAAAAAAAAAAAAAGATTATTTACTTGAAAGGGAGAGTTACAGAGAGGAACAGGCGGGGGGAGGGGGGCAGAGAGGGAAAGAGAAAGAGGTCTTTCATCCGCTGGTTCATGATCCGATGGCCACAATGGCCAGAGCTGTACCAATCTGAAGCCAGGAGCCAGGAGCTTCTTCCTGGTCTCTCACACGGGTGCAGGGGCCCAAGGACTTGGGCCTATCTTCTGCTGCTTTCCCAGGCCACAGCAAAGAGCTGGATCAGAAGTGGAGCAGCCGGGACTTGAACCAGCGCCTGTATGGGATGCTGGCAGTACAGGTGGCAGCTTTACCTGCTATGCCACAATGCCGGCCCCACAGAACTTCTTTAAAGGACTTTATAAAGTTTTGTAGATGCATCTTTGGTTGGAGCAGAAAGAGAAACCATTTCATAACAGAGCCATTCTTGAGAATGGAATGTGAGATTAACAGAACAGAAGCACAGCTACTCAACTTCTGTTTTGTTTTTCTATTTTTCAACAAGGAGGCCAGTCAATATGCACACACTAAATATAGAAGATGAAGAGAACAAAAAGACTGAAATTGAAGTCCACGATGAGAGAGAGAGAGCGAGCAGTCAACAGAAATTTCCTGATTTTGTGATTGGTTTGTTTTCAGGCTCAGAAAAATGTCTTCTCAGAATGCGGAGAAAATCTGCACTTGTCATTGCTGAGTCAGCATCAGTACCATTTGAAAAACTATGGCATGTTGAGGAAATGCCAAAGAGTAGACAAGGAAATGTTATACAGTTTCTTGGAAAATGAGTTCCAAAAACTGGACTGATATATTTGATGATGATAGTAAGGAAAGTGTGAGAGCAGAATGGGTGTTCATGGAGGAATAGCATGGATTTGCCCAGCGTAAGTGATGCTAATCACTTTAGGATTCTTCGTAAGCTGTCAGGAGAAGCTGTCCAGCCCAGTAAGCAGAATTTGTCAGGAACTACACTCAGTGTCGAAACACTAGACAGTCTGTAAACTTCAGGAGTAGGATGAGGCGATCTACCAATACTCAACAGCATTTTGGAGGCCTTACCAATGCAATAAGCCAAGAAAACAAGGAATAAATTCTGGGAAGGAAGAAACAAAATTCACATGATTATCTTGAAATCCAAATGAGTGCCAGCTAATAAGAGTTCAGCAAAATTGCCAGTGGCAGAACTGTCCAGTTAGCAGCTTTGTATAAAATCTCGTCCTGAAAAATGAGAGAAAATGTAATAATTAATAAGATGTCATTTTCAATTGTGACAGAACTGGAAAGTACCTAGGAATAAAGTCAGTATGTTCTGTGTCTTAATGAAAGAATTAAAAATTCTGAACAACATCTGAAAAGATCTAAATAAGTGGAACGAAGTACCATGATCCTTAGAGATACATTCTCTCAAATTTATCTGTAGTATTTTATGCTACAGATCAGAATTCACGTGGGATTTTTGGTAGTAACTTGGGTTCTAAACTAGGATGAATCAAGGAGCCTGGAGCTCCATCTGGGTCTCACGTGGGTGGCAGGGGTCCAAGTACGTGGACCGTCTTCCACTGCTTTCCCAAGTACATTAACAGGGAGCTGGATTGGAATTGGAACTGGAATTGGCACCCATGTGGGATGCCAGAATCACAGGTGGTGGCCTAACCTGTATGCTAGAATGCCAGCCCTTTAACAGATTTTTTTTCAATTAGTTGTTTTATTAATTTGAAAGAGAGTGGTGTCCCATCTGCTGGTTCATTCCCCAAATGTCTGCAACGTCCAGGACTGGATCCAGCCAAAACCAGGAAACAGGAACTCAATCCAGGCCTCCTGCATGGAGGTCAGGGACCCAACTAATTGAGCCATTACCTCCCCTCCTCCAGGTCTGCATTAGCAAGAAGCTGGGGTATGGAGTAGAGCCAGGACTCCAGCAGGCACTTCGATACGCGATGCAGGCGTCCCAGGCAGCACCTTAACTACCATGCCAAACACCCAGCCCTACAGCTATCATTCAATTCTGTTTTTCACAGATGCTTCAAAGTTTTCTTATATATTAAAATAGAAGTTAGACAATCTGATTCTAATTTGGCAATAGATGATATAAAATGTGAAGAATCTACAAGCAGCTTGATATTGTATATCAGTCACAGGTTATCAGGAAAACTGGAACAACCCCAGGTATTTCTTTAGAATCTGATACAGGGAATAGGTTGTACAAGGGATGAAAGCACTAGGCAGTTAAATTGGGTAGTGAGGCAACCCAGAAATTAGCAACAAACGGAGCCTGTTTATCAGCCCTAGGCCTGAGAGGCACAGGGAGGCATCAGTGTCACAGCACCTGTGGGCTGGGGCCACCGGAAGCCAGTGAGGTGGGAGCAGGAGCCACAGATACCTCACAGCTGCTGCTGGAACTGAGCCACCCAGAGATGGGTGAGAAATACCCTGACTTAGCTCCTCCTCCCTCACTCCCGTCTCTGTCAGTGCCTCCTCTTGGCCAAACCTGCATAGAGACCCAAGGGAAGGAGCCTGGAAAGTGTGGTTCCCTGGAAACAGAGTAAGGGGTGGGTGGTGGGGTGAGAGCAGGGTGTGGATCTGAGCACGCTCAGAAACGTTCTGGCTCTTGAGAAGTTGGCCTTGCAAGGTCATGGGACAAGGAAGAATTCTTCCTTTGAGGCTGTTGGAACAAGTGACTCTCCCTTTAAAAAAATTAGATCATTTCCTTCCAACGTACACACACATGTTCCTTATAAGTTCAAGTCCCCACGGCAGTTAGTGTCAGCTCTGGGCCTTCACACCTGCAGGACCCTCTACCTGGAGACCAGTGCTACCCCGCCTCCAGCCCAGTCTTGCTTCTCCTTCAGGTGATATCACTACCCCAGGAAGTCCTCCCTGCCCACCCCCCCGCCCCCGAGGCCGGGCTGGGCATCCTCCCCCTGTTTGTGAGCTCCGGGGAAGGCAAAGGCAATGTCTTTCTGGTCTCTTTACCTTCAAGCCTACCTCTGTGCCAGGCACAAGAGTTGCCACTCTATCAGATGCATTGGTATTTAATTTTATTCTAGTTAGCTAGTATTAGTTGAGCACCTGCTATGTACTTAGCACTTCTCTTAGCACAGTAGGGGACATGAAAGCATGGGAGGTGGCACTCTGTGTGGTTGGGAAGACAAGACGTGTACACAGCGATGTCTCAGCCAGTGGGGCTCCAGTGGATTTTCCTGATGAGTGCTTTTGCTGCCTTAAATAGAAGCCGGGACAGATGGGAAGGTTGAGCAGATGGGCAGCACTTGCGGCAGCAAGCGAAGAGGCGGGAGTCCTGGACTGAGTCCCAGGCCCAGGCAGGCTTCCCACTGTGTGACCTGGTCACTTCTCTCCCCACAGTAGCCACCCCTTTCCTCATGTGCAAAATGAGAGGATTGGATGGGGGCAACAGTTCTCAGCCCTGGCCACCCATTGGATTTAGAGACAGATATCAGGGTAGTTGATCTGGGATAAGGCTGGGCATGGATATTTCTCAAAATCTCCTCTTAGGAGCTTTTAAAAACTTTTTAATTTGAAAGGCAGAGAGAGACAGAGATCTTCTATACACCACACTCCCCAAATGCCCACAACAGCCAGGGCTGGACCAAGGCAAAGCTGGGAGCCTAGAACTCTACCCAGGTCTTGTGAGAAGCAGTGAGCCAAGTACTCAAACCACTACCTGCTGCCTCCCAGGGTGTACACTGGCAGGAAATGGGAATCAAAAGTACGAAGACGTAGGGTTTAAGTGTCCCAAGCAATGAGTCAGCTGGTACACCAAATGCCAAACCCTCACCTGGTGATTTAAAAATCAGTTTTTTAAAGATACATACTATACAAATCACCAGTTTATATTGTACAATTGGGGCCAATGCTATGGCCTAGCGCGTAAAGCCACCGCCTGCAGTGCCGGCCCCCAACATCTGGCCTTTTGTTTCTGAATAATGTTGTTGAGGTTCACTGGTGCCGTAGCATGGCCCAAGATTTCACTCCTATTTATGGCTGAATGATATTCCATTGTGTGGATATCCTACACTCTGTTTACCTGTTCATCAGTGGATGGGTGTTTGGCTTGGTGTTTCCTTGTGGCTGTTTCGAATAGCACTGCTCCAAACATTCTTGTACACGTTTTCACACGGATGTGTTTCCATCTCTCCTGGCTGTAGACACAGGAGTAGGATGGCTGGGTCGCGTGGCAGCTCTAACTTTTGAAGGAACCACCAGGAATCTTTCAGACGGGCTGTGGCATGCTGCATTTCATCCAGCATTGTACGGGGGTTCCCTTAGTGATCTGGAGACTCAGGGGAGGAGAGGCTGTGGTTGGAAGTGTGTGTAGGGTCAGACAGGGCTGCAGGAGCCCCCAGCCCCACTGGTTCTGCAGAACTGTGCCCTGCACTGCTAAAGTCAGCTGAGTGGCTGCTGATTCAGGGCTCAGTGGGAACAAGTTTTCCCAGAGCTGGAGGCAGAATGGGAGCTTCCCCTGGGCAAAGGGAGGAAGAGAAATGAGATTGGGTTCTGGCATTCAGGAGCAAGGCACGTGACTCACTCTCGCTCAGATCCAGTGCCAAATGAGGTACCGGCAGCTTCCCGGCAGGGAGCTATGTAGACTGAACGTGACAGTGCTGGGCACAGAGCAGCTCCTCCTAAACCAGATCCCTTCTCAACTGTCGGCTCATGGAAGCAGAGGCTGAAGCCTGCATGCCCTCCATCACCCACTCTGCAAACCAGGATTTGTGACCTCCTCCCCAGAATGCTAGAAACTTCCCAGCTCCAGTCTCATGGTGGTGAGCATGGAGCTGGCCTCATCTCCTGAGCCTTGGCCAAGGTCGCTGAGGCTTGTGGGCTTGCTGAGTGCTCTTGGACCTTCTCGGGCAGGCCTGACCTTGTCTGATGTCCCTGTGGACAGGGCAGATGCACAGCCTAACAGATGCCATTTGTACCATAAGCCATGCCACCACTGGGGGTTCTGTAGGGAACAGTCCAAGAGACCATGAGCCCTTTCCTTAGTGGGCCCACATTTGAATCTTCAGGACGGGCCCCCAGGTGTCCAAGCTGAGAAAGCTCCAGGTCACTCTGCAGCCTTCCTGGGACGCTGTGCTGTTCGAGAACCCTCTCACCTGACCAGATCCCCGAGGCTTGCTTCAGGCGGCTTCTGGGGCTCTCTTCCATTTCTCTTCCCGTTGATCTCTTCCCTGGTCTCCTCCTTAAGTGGCTCTGAGGCCAGTCCCATGTGCCTCTTTGATCTGACAGGCAGTTTCTCACTCTCTGTTTTTGTCCTGTGCAACTCTTCACTCTGGCTCTCTCGGAAATGAAAAGCCACACGTCTTGAACTTGGAAAGACAAGGGCATGCCATCACCGTGCTCACCCGAGTCTGCAGCCGATGTCGCTCATCGATCACGGCACTGTTTTTGCCTGTGCTGGGCACAAGCTCGCCCTGCACGTGCAGAGCGGAGTCAGCTGGAGCTGGCCTGGGCGATGCTGCCTCCTTGCCATCCTTCAGCAATTCTGCCTCAGAGCTTTCCAGCTCCACTGCACAGCCCTGAACGGATGCCAGATCTCTGCTAGAAGATAGCTTCCCTTCGCTGTTCATCTCTCACTCGTGGGAACCCATCTGAAACTCAGTCTCGCAAAGCAGGCTTCACACCCCTCCTCCTTGCACTATTCATGACGTCACTTCCTGGTCCTCTAGGCCCCCAAACTGGGGAGTTCTAACACCTCCCTGTCTCCCCTTCCTCTGCTCGGCCCCTCCTGCCTAGCCAAGTCCAGGGCACTGGGGCCTGTAACTCTGGCGGCAAGCGGCGGGGAAGAGGGGTCCCCCAGGGTAGAGGATGGACCTTCAGTTGGGAAACCCTGGACCTTTGTTCTGCTGTGAGCTCCCAGACTTGGCACTTTCTCAGGACACTGTTTGCAAGGTGTTGGAGAGACCAAAGAATGATGTTAATGGGCTTCCGAGTCCACAGAGCTACTGTCAGATCCTCCCCCCAACCTCCTTCCATCCCTCCTCTCCTCCCACCTTACCCCATCCTCCCTCCTCCTCCTCTCTCTCTCTCCCTCTCTCCCTCCTTTGTTCCTTCCTTCCCTCCCTCCTTCCTCCCTTCTTTCCTTCATCAAATATGAGTGGTTACAGAGCACCCACTGTGTGTGGAGCAAAGGTCGCTGTGTCTGTACAATGGGACTGTTCGTGTGAAACAGCAGCACGGTGGCTGGGCCTTAGCAAGGACTGGATCAATAGTTGGGTGAAAGCTGCCTCTCAGATCAGAAAATCTGCCCAGAGACCGCCTAACTGAGCTCTGTTACAGATAAGGAAACTGAGGCCCCAAGTGGCTGTCCAAGTCCCCATCTCGAGGTCGAGGCAAGCCTGGGGCCTGAGCCCGGGGGCTTTGGCTCCCACTCGGGCAGTCCTTGCTGCTTTGGTGGGGAAGGTGGATTCCTTGTTTCAGGTTAGAGAGGCGAGGATGGGTCTTGATCATCAGAAGCCAAAAATCATGCCTTCCTCCATGCCCTCTCTGTCTCTCCCTTTCTGTTCTCTCTCTGTCTCTCATATACACACACACACACACACAGGGACTGTCCTTGAGTGGTGTTTCTAGGGGCAGCCACATTGGAACACAGGTGCCACTCCTGGCGCAATGTGGGAATGCCCAGTGCCCCTCTGCTGCAGAGGGTCCATGAAACCTCCTTCCCCCTGACCCCGAGGGACAGCATGTGGGCCCTGCTCACACAGCTTCGGGCAGAGGCTGAGGGCAGCTCCCCTCCCCCATCCCTGCCCAGCCCCGCTGCACTCCTCTAACAGGGAGAAACCAGAATGTCCTGTCCAGGGTTTGTCCTCCACGGGGCGCTCACACAGCTCCCCCAAGTGCACTCACTGACACCTTTCCCATGGCGCCTCGCTGCCGCCGGATGACCCGGCCTGCTCTCCCTTCCACTGCCACCCTCCAGGCCTCCTGCCCCGCCTTCCACTGCCCCTTTGCTCCTGCTGTGCCTTAGGCCCTCTGACAGCTGTTTCCAGCTTTTCCACCTGAGTGAAATTCCAAAGGAAAAAAAAATCAGTAACACAGTCATGCACCTCCCGTGATTCACAGCGTGCGGATCATAAGGGGGAAGAATCCCAGCTTGTTAAGAAGCGTGTGCGGGGCCTTGTAATTGACAAGTTCAGGAGCAGCACCAGCCTCGCGTGGCTGGAACCAGGCGCTCCATTCTTTTCCCTTTCTGCCTTTCAGCGCTGCTCATCCTGTCTCCTTTTGTGCATTGGCCTCGTTTCACAGATACCACTCCCTGGTGTCCGAGGAAGATGGTCACCAGCAGACTCAATTCTGATCGTCCTGACTGCCAGGTTCAGCCTAGCTGCTGCCCGTAGTAGGCACCATGCCCTGGGCCCACTTTTTAAGCCCACAAAAATATTCCCATTTAAAGCCAAGCAGAAAAACTTTAATGTTTTAGCTGAAGAAATGTTGACATATTAATATATTTTTATACAAATACCATCTGAGATACAATTTTTTAAAAAAATTTATTTATTTGAGAGGCAGAGTTACTGAGAGAGGTCTTCCATCTGCTGGTTCACTCCCCAAATAGCTGCAATGGCCAGAGCTGCACCGATGCAGAGCCAGGAGCTTTTTCTGGGTCTCCCCTGTGGGTGCAGGGGCCCAAGCCTTTGAGCCATCTTCTACTGCTTTCCCAGGCACGTTAATAGGGAGCAGGAGCTGAAGTGGAGCAGATGGGACTCGAACCAGCATCCACATGTGATGTGGGCACCAGACTACTATACCAGAGTGCCAGCCCT
Source organism: Oryctolagus cuniculus (assembly GCF_051225735.1). NCBI lineage: Eukaryota > Metazoa > Chordata > Mammalia > Lagomorpha > Leporidae > Oryctolagus > Oryctolagus cuniculus. The sequence goes on along the minus strand of NC_142867.1, from coordinate 213,125,126 downwards.
GGGAAGCTTTTTTTTTTTTTTTTTTTTTTTTTTAGAGACAAGGGCAAAAGCAAAAGTGTTCAGGGCCCTCAAAGTCCCATCCATACCTGCTTGACCCACTCAGGGAGAGAGTCGCTCTTTCTCAGTTTTCATGGGTTAATCTTAGGGAAGACTCCGATTGTCCCTGATAGGACTGCATCCCAGGACAAATCACCCCACCGAGAAGGATGTCGGGCTCTGATGGGCCAGCCTTGCGTCTCAGGCCCTGCCCCCTCCCCAGGGGGCGCAGGATATCAATCCCATAAACACAAGGAGCAGGGTTTCCCACCAGGAGGATTCTGTTTCAAGACCATCCACGGCCGGCACCACGGCCCACTAGGCTAATCCTCCGCCTTGCGGCGCCGGCACACGGGGTTCTAGTCCCGGTCGGGGCGCCGGCTTCTGTCCCGGTTGCCCCTCTTCCAGGCCAGCCCTCTGCTGTGGCCAGGGAGTGCAGTGGAGGATGGCCCAAGTCCTTGGGCCCTGCACCCCATGGGAGACCAGGAGAAGTACCTGGCTCCTGCCATCGGATCAGCGCGGTGTGCCGGCCGCGGCAGGCATTGGAGGGTGAACCAACGGCAAAGGAAGACCTTTCTCTCTGTCTCTCTCTCTCACTGTCCATTCTGCCTGTCAAAAAAAAAAAAAAAAAAATCCACTTTCTCCTCGCAAATGCTGCCTCCCTTTGTCACACCTTCCCTAACACTTGCACCTTCCCTCCCTCCCCCAGAGAACTCACTGCCTCTACTTCCTCACTCCCTTAGCAGTTTGTTCTGGTAGGAGCCTAAGTGACCAGAGCTCAGTCTCCTTCAGTGCTGTGAGCTCTTTGAAGGCAGAGGGAGGGAGTGGGCCATAGGATGAACAGAAAGAGGGGTTAGCCCTGCCTGGAAGGAATCTGGGTCTTAACGGCTGGAGGTCTTCCTGGAGGAAGGAGTGTTTTAGCTGAATTGCGATTGAGGGGTGAGAAACAACTCCGTGAGATAGAAAAGATGACAGGCACCAGGGTGCGAAGGAGTTAGGGTGTAGAGAAGGATGTAGGAGATGAGGCTGGAAAGAGAACAGACAAGATCGATGGAGGCATGGGTCCGGATAAAGGACTTTGGATTTTTATCCTGCAAGTCAGGGCTCTTAACCTGGCTCCAAGGAGAGACTAGAGGGGGCCTGAAACAGTGTGGAATGCTGAATCTTGGTGGCTTTTTCTGCAAGGAAGGGCCGTGGTACTCCTCAGATTTGCCAAGGGGGTTCTGTCCTGAAAGGGTTAAGGATTGCCTAGCTCCTGGAGGGAGGAGACCCACCCTGCTCTGGACACTAGTCTGTGGTGATGGGCTAGAGGGGCAGTGGAGGAAGGAGAGCTGTCAGGAATCTGGGACGAGAGTCAAGGAGGGAGACTACGGCTTCCTGTAGGGCAGCGCAGGTGACAGACAGCAGAGAGGGGCTGTTGGAATGAGAGATGCTGTGGTAGCCTGGGCAGGGGCTGGCCTGCGTGTCGGGGGACAGAGAACACGGGCACGTGACTCCAAGACGTCTAGTTTGCTTGCGTCGTGACCTTGTCATAGAATCACTTGAAACTGTTTTTATCATTATGTCTCTCTCCCATCTCGACATGGGAATGATTGAATTTCTAAGGCTTAAGGGCTCTGATACATGCACAAGTTGCCACTTTGCTTCTTTCCTGTGCGCTCAGCGTTGCCCTGATCGCACGTGTTATCAGACCCCTAGGGACCCGTGTATGAGCCCAGTCCTCTGCGAGTTTAATGTGCAGAGAGCGGCTTGGAGGGCCACACGGAAGGCTCACAATGGTTTGCTTCTCTAACTCGCGACTGTGTCACCCTCCCCAGCTACCCGCTGCCTTCTCCAGTGCTCAGCAGCTCAGAGCGACTGCCCTTCGGCATCGAGGAGAATGGGGGCACCCCGTTCCCCGCCAAGGTGCCGGGAAGGCACCACCACCACCACCAGCACCACCCCAGCTACGGCCTCACGCTGACGCTGGAGAGCAAAGAAGGGCCTTTGAGGTCCCCCAACTCCAGCAGCAAGTCCCTTACGAGTGAGTGGGGGGCAGGGGGCAGGGCAGAGGTGGGGGAGGGCCTCCAGGATGACACACATCAGTGGTGTTGTTAATGCTGGGCGAGAGCAAACAGGAACTTTATGCATTCAGGTGGGCGAAGTGTAGGGATCCTGGTTTGGTTTGGCGGTAAGAATCCATTGCACTGCAGGGGAACAGGCCCCTCCCCTTCTCATTTCTTAACAGTTCTCTGCTCTGGGTCACCCAGCACTGGCAAAGCAATGGAAAAGAGAAGGAGGGCAGGGAGGGGGTCCCTAATGATAGATACCCATTCTGTCCCAGAGGTGGCATCCTACTTTTGAGGGCAAGGTGGTGGCAGGTGGATCAGTCTGTCTACTATTACAGGTCCCAGAAAGTTAGAAAACTAGAGAGGGGGCAGCCAGAAACATGTTTAGCAACAGGACAGAGTGATTTTGTATCTTAAATCTCAGGAAAAAAAATACGGGCTTGGATTTTGTTATGTCTGTTATTTTTCTAGAGACTGTTTTATTATATTTTACCAAATAATTTGTTTTTGATCACCTGAGGGGAAAGAACTGGCTCTTTATCATGTGTGGTTTGAACAGCACTGAGATAGAGACAGGCATCTAGGGGCTTGGGTTCTGGTTCTCACAGTGGAGCCGAGTCCCTTCTCGGGACTCGATTCTCTCATCTGTGAAATGGGTGGAGGTGTCAAGATGATCACCAGAGGGTGTTCCAGCTCTGGAGCCTGACAGCTGGTGAAACAGAGTGGTCCATCCACCTTGACCTGCAACCCAGCTACAGGGACGGTTCAGGGCTGGCTGAGCTGGAAGTGGGAACACGTCACCCACTTGGTGCGGAAGAATCGGAACTCTGTCCCCTCATTCCTACCCTGCCCTTACCCAAGTCCATGCCTCATCTTTCTGTAACCTGCATGACTCACAGCTCGTAAGGGGCACAGTTCTGGTGCATCCTCCATAGCGCGGCTGCCAGCGTCATAGCTGTCCCCAGGTGGCTTGAACCAAATGCCATCAGGCCTTGCAATGGCCCATTGCTGCCTGGGGCAAAGCCTCTGAGCCTGGCCACTCTTACACCTTCCCATCCTGGCCCCTGCCAAAGCCGTCAGCTTCCCCCATGCACCCCCACACTGTAGCTACCCGGAATGACTCTCCTCTCCCCAAATACTTTGCTGGGTCCCAGCCGGATCCTTTTTACCTGTTGTTCCTTCTGCCGGAAATGCTTTTCTCCAGCCCAGCGAACTCCTACACACATCCCTGATATTGTACACACATCCACTCAGGGATTCTCAACCACCCCTCCCCCACCCCTGGCTTTGACGTGCCTTCCCTCTGTTCCTGTAGCAACCGAACCACCCATTTATCACTCTAATCTGGAATATCTGTACTTAATGTCTGTCTCCCCATTGGATGAGAATTGCATCTCATTCACCTTTTTATTCCAGTTCCCCAGATCTCAACTGCTGACAACATGTGGCACATGTTTTAGTGTGTGATGAATATTTAAGATTTCATGAGTATTTTCTTTCTATATATATTTATTTATTTTTTTTTTTTTTTGACAGGCAGAGTTAGAAAGAGAGAGGCAGAGAGAAAGGTCTTCCTTTTTCCATTGGTCCACCCCCAAATGGCTGCCACGGCCGGCGTGCTGCGCCCACCTAAAGCGAGGAGCCAGGTGCCTCCTCCTGGTCTCCCATGCGGGTGCAGGGCCCAAGGACCTGGGCCATCCTCCACTGCACTCCCGGGCCACAGCAGAGAGCTGGACTGGAAGAGGAGCAACCAGGACAGAATCCGGCGCCCCAACCGGGACTAGAACCCAGGGTGCTGGCGCCGCAGGCAGAGGATTAGCCTAGTGAGCCGTGGCGCCAGCCTAAGTATTTTCATGTATTAGTAAATTCAAGCTAGAGGGAGAAATGCCAGCAGACTAAACCAAACTGATAACAAAAATCAGTGGATTTGATTTTAGAAAGGTAATGTGGGCCCAAGAGCTTGGGCCCTGCAAGTCCCTTACGAGTGAGTGGGGGAGAGGGGGCAGGAGGAAGCGCCTGGTTCCTGGCTTTGGATCGGCACAGAGCGCCGGCCTCGGCGGCCATTTGGGGGGTGAACCAACGGAAGGAAGACCTTTCTCTCTGTCTCTCTCTCACTGTCATACTCTGCCTTAAAAAAAAAAAAAAAAAAAAAAAAGGTAATGTGGCTTTTAAGGGCACATTTCTTTGGCTGTTCTCCAGAACACTTACCTTCCCAATATGCATAGCATATTTTCCATTTTTCAAAGCCTTTGTACATGAATGACCTCATTCAGTTTTCACAGCAACCCTACAAGGTAAGTTCATTTGCATTTTTAAAATGGCTCAAAGGGTCAGACAGGTAACATGACTTCCCCAGGGGTGCTCAGCTCCGTGGAACCTTGACCTCAGACATTCTTAAACCCCAGCCAACCCCTGATGCGTACTCAGGGGATCTCCACTGCTGGAGGAGGCCGGGGCAGGCAGAAAGGGCATGGGAGTCGGGCTGTGCTAGATGTCCCCTGTCCCTAGTGTCTGCCTGTCCTTCCAACCTTTCCTTCCTCATTTCCCTTACCACTGCATAGAGCTGAGTCCAGGAGCGCCTGCCCTGTTCAGTGAAGCCGCTGCCCATCTCAAGAAGCTGGAATTGGAAACTGTGAAGGCGCCCGGGCCCTGGCCTGCTCTGCACATCAACATAAACAAGGTGCTGAGGGCTGGGGCTGCGCGATGAGCCTGGCTTTGGTGCTCATGTCCGACTGGAACGGTCACCCTGGCCCGCATCCTGACCGCGTGCCTGTGCCTTGGAGGGATGATGTGTTCTCCGTCTTTCCAGACATTTCTGCTTAAGGCTGTCCTCTAGGAGCAAAGATTCACTTACTTGTTTTGGGTGAATACAGTTCTAAGCATTGCCACATGCTCCTTGGGTTGATTTCTTTCTCTTAATCTCTTGGTTTTCAACTTTTCTTCTGTAATATTTATGATAAATGATTTTTAATATGGATTTACCCAGAGTTTGACCACAATCCAAAAATTATTTTGCAAGGAATATAGCATATTGTTCAGTAGAGATCTCACAAGCTGTGTAGTCATTTATAGTTGCCATGATTGTTGGTTGGATATTGATAAGAGTGTCTTGCTCCAGGTGAAGGCGTATCTGAGACACCTGTGAGTTACTGAGCACTCTCTGGAACTCAAACTATAACTTCCCTCCTTTTTCCTCCACTCAAAGAAATGCATCAGTAAGCAAGTAGGTTAGTGATGTGATTACACAGGTTAACTTTGACTTTGACCTAAGACATAAGCATATTACCTCACACCTTCATTGCTTACAAGAGTTTTTACTTCTTATCATGACACCACAGTTAGGGACTACTGGCCTAGAAGGCTTCTAATAGCCTCAAAGAGCTGGAATCTTCTGGTTCATGTAAGGTAACGTTCTGTTCTTAATTTAATGGTGAGAAGTCATTCTCACTACCCAACTGCAGAGTTTGTACCTGGGGTATTATGTCACATTAAGCTGCCACTTGCAATGCTGGCATCCCATACTGTGGTGCCAGTTTGAGTCCCCGCTGCTCTACTTCCTCTTGTTCCAGCTCCCTACTTACTAATGCACCTGGGAAGACAATGGAACATGGTGCAAGTACTTGGGTCCCTGTCACCCAAGTGGGAGACCAGGATGGTGTTCCTAGCTCCTGCCTTCAGTCTGGCCCAGAGCTGGATGTTGGAGCCATTTAGGGAGTGAACCATCAGGTGTAAGATGTCTGTCTGTCTCTGACACTCCTTCTCTCTCTCTGCCTTTCAAATAAATCTTAAGGGAAAAAAACATAATTGAATCCAAAATTATCACAGGAATTTAAACCTCATCAGATTTTGAATGTGTAAACAATTTGTATAAACAATTTAAACATGCATCTGATCATTTCTTTATCCCCAAATGGCATCCCCAAGCAGATGGGCTATTTCCAATTATAGTAATATAAAGCCCAATTATCATTCATTTGTGTTTCAAAATCTGTATTTCTATGTGAATTATAAAGCATATTTCTACAGTTAAAATTGATTGAACATATAATTAAAAATATAGTCATTCAGAAGACAGAAAGCACAATATTTTGGGAGCCATCATCCAGGTAGGAAATATGATTTCAAAATCCAGGTATTGATCTCCCACAGAGATGTCTTTTAAACAAGCAGATTCATACAATGATGCACAAATTTTCCAAAATTTATATTGGCCTTTACCTGAGTCAGTTCCAACAGCTGAACATTAGTGTTCTTGTTTTGTCCAAATCAAACAGGAACAAACCAGCTTGAATTTCACATCCCAAACAGCAGGTCAGATTTTCTCAATTCAAGAGGAAAACCAATGCTGAATTTCCATTCCTTTTTACTTTCATAGCACTGCATTTTTTAAGTAGATCTTTGGTCATTACTGTCAGTGTAGCTCTACATCCCCTTAAGCAATTGTCAGAAACCTCAGATGGGCTTTATAGCCAACTTAATTTCTGTATCCAAGCATATCATTCCAAAAACACTAATTAAAAATTAACTCTTCATGTATCAATAAAAGCATCCACTCAAGTATGAAGCAAATACTTTCATGTAACAGGATTTACAAACACAAATTACCTAAAGGCTATCCTGTAAAACTCATCTTTCAAAATGAATGAGGGACTTACTTACCTAAAGGAGAAAGCCAAGTCCCTTAGGATAATGAACACAGTCAAATGAGCCTGTTCTTTCAACCCAACGTGATGCCCGAGAATCATTAGTGGGCTCACATCTGGTGCACTTTTTATTTTTTCAGTTGTATTTTCTTTTCTACACAAAAGATCCAGCATGAAAGGCCATTCGCATCTTCTTTCTCCTTTTTTATCACAACAACTTTACGAAGGAAACTAAGGTTTCTTTCTGGCTAGTAGACGATAGTGCTGAGCTCTGTTCTATCAAATGCTCTATCCTACATGTGTTTGGAGGCTCCCACTGGGAAACTGTATCCATATTATCTTTTCTTTATTAAATGATGTCAGGCAGCCAATTGCCCTGTACTTCTGCTACTTTTATAGTATTCCTACTATGTGCACCAAAGTGCTCAACAGGATTTTTGAATTAATGAATATGATTAATTTTGGAACTTGCAAAATTTGAGGCCTTTAGATCATTTTATTCTTGCCCTCATCCATGGGAGCTGATATGCCTCACTTGGTCCTCATAGCAATAAACTGACTCCTGGCCATAATATTAAACAGATATCTCTTCCAGTAATAACACCATATCATCTTCAGTATATAATAACATATCAGTATATGATAACACCGTGTCTTCGGTATGTATGTATTGGACACTTAACATACGCTAAGCAACGTGTTTTTACTGGGATATGTAATAACTGCAACAGGCATGGTTGACAATAAGGCATTATTTCCCAAAATATACCATCAGAGATGACTTCAAGAGTATACGTGGATGAGTACTTTTTATTTTATTAAGTATGTCACTATCATCATGTGTATTATAGCAAATATAATCATCACAAATCCATTGATTTCAAAGATACTGCCTTGGCAGAGTACAGATAGGTAGTCTAGGGTAACAGATCCTAACTGGAGCCCACGAATTACAGGGGCACATGTTCAGACAATACATAGAACACAGCAAAAATAATGAAGGTGGTAAATTTCTCAAGTCCAAAACACTATCATCAGGTAACACACATAGATTCCTTGTTGAGAACTGGGATTGCAGCAAGACTTAGGGCAGGAATATCAAGGAGTGTTTTGCAAGTCTTTCCCTTGACCCAGCATGTCCAAGAATTGGATTTTCCTCGTACACGGTAGCAGTTATGAGGAAATAGCTGTGGTCTGGAGCGGAGGAACATGGGAGCCGAATTCCTGGTTCTGCCACCAGCTCTCACCACGAGCTTCTGGGAGAGCCCCTTCCTCCCTTTAAAGCTGCGCCCGAATTCTGAGACACCCTCTCCTTACTTCAAGAGTGAGCAAGACAATGGGCTTGTGACTGGCAAGACACCGGCACAAATATAAGGAGCGGGCGACGCGTTGGTCTATACCTTTCGGTCCATGTGTCATTTGCAGTTACGACGGCTGGGGAAACGCTAATCTTCGTGGTTTTTTTCTTCGTTGCCTGCATTTTGGTTTTTCTCAGGCTGAGGAAAAGAAGGTTTCCGAGAAGACTCTGCAGACCCCGCTGTTGCCTTCCCCCGTGGCCGAACACGTGAAGTGTAACATCCTGAAAGCCCAGCTGGAGAACGCCTCCCGAGGGAACGCCCAGGTGGGTGGAGCTTGCCGTCACGTGACCAGAGTTCCCCAGTGCTCTACAGGAGGACTGAGACACTGTGTCAGTCAGGAGACAGGAGCCTGGCCTTGGCGTATGAGCTGGGCCTTGAATATCAAACATCATTAAATGGTGAATGAAAGGCAGGAAGAGAACCCGGTTCTCCAGTGTTAAGGTGCATGATAGTCTTTAGCCCAGCCATGCCCTGTCTGCTCAGTCTACCCAGCTCACAGGACCCTGTTTGGAGCCACACACCTCTGAGGTAGCACAGGTAGCCACTGCAGGAAGTGCTTTGTATCCCAGTGGCTGAGGATCACAGGTGCTGTAAGTATGGAAATGTAGATGCATGGAGAAGTCCCTGAGCAGGGGCCACTGTGGCTTGCGCTGGTGTCTCTGAGCTCAGAGGCCAGTTCCTGAGGCTCCTGGATGCACACTCTGAGAAGGGGGGTGCCAGCCAGCAGGGGCTGCCCTGTCTGAGGTAGACACAAAGGCATTGGATCTACCACTGTGGGCAAACTCTAACCAAGGAGCACATCCCTTCCCATGGGCGCCCCCTGTTGACACAACCTGTCATGGAGCCCACAGGCCTAACAGGCTCCGGGCCCCAGTTCCACAAAGTAGAGGCAGGGCGGGAGGGTGGGTTTAGACATGAGGGGTGTTTACCACCATATACTCCCGAACTTGCCCCATGACGGTTATCACTGGCCATGTGTAGTGATAATGACCTCGCCCTCTGGCCACAAATGCAGCCTTGGGATCATTTTCTACACCATGTGCTGAGGCTGTACCACCAGGTGATCAGAGCTGGCACCCAACCTGAAACACATTTGCCAGCCCTGCCCTGGAAACATACAAATGCTACTGTTTGCCCATGATTTCATTAGAAAAGTATGTAACTGTCTACTTCTTTCCTATGAACCCAGGATCTATGCCAGTGTTGCCAAGGATAAAGCAAATGTTCATTAATTATTTTATTATTTCCATTTATATATATGGTAATCTGAATCATTTAGATCCTTCCAGAACCATACCATGAAAAATGAGAACACTTACCAAATTTTTTTTCCCATTTCTGGGTTTGTGATATGAAGAGGAGAAAGTAAGGTGTAGAACAGATTTCAAAGTCAGGTGGTCTGGGTTTGAGTCTTGATCTGCTGTTCATCAGCAATGTCACCCTAAGCTTGTTTTCTAACCTCTGTGAGCATCAGTTTTCTCATATGTAAAGTGGGATGACAGTACCTGCCACCTTAGTTTATGGTGAAGATTAAGTGAGATGACGTATGTGAAGTCTCTGATGCAGTGCTTTGCTGTACCACTGTGGACATACTGACGACAGTGGTTACAGATAATGAAACTGGTGGGGGCACTGACTGCTTGCAGATAACAGCAGTGGTACTTTTCACAATCAGGATAACTTCCCATCACAAATGCAGTTACATTGATATTAGAGTCCCAAATTCTCTTTGTTTTAATTCTACCTTAGTTGTTTTATTAAAGTATGCCATTTTTCTAACCTTACAGAACAACCAAAACTGATGTATGCAAGTATTACACGATTTACAAAGTTGATATTATCTACATTAGAAAGTTCTATTATGAAGGTGGGCGTTTGGCACAGATGGTTAAGGTGCCTCTTGGGTTGAGCACATCTCACGTCGGAATGCCTGGGTTCAAGCCTCAGCTCTGCTTATGAGTCTGCTTCCCTGCTGGTGTGCCCTCTGGGAGGCAGCAAGTGATGGCTCAAATACTTGGGTCTCTCACCCAAGTGGGACACCCAGAGTGAGGTCCAGGTTCCTACCTCTGGCCCCAGCCAACCCCCTGCTGTTGCAGGCATTTGGGAGTGAACCAGCAGATGGGAGCTCTGTCTGTCTCTCTCTCAATTTCTAAAATATATTTTATTTTGTAGAGTATAGGGGAGAGGTGAGAAACAGTTAAGAAGAAAAGAAAATGTCCTTTCCAGACATATGGAAGGGCACAAAGCAGGAAAGGGGAAGTGGGCGAGGTGTGAGGTCAGGAATTTCCAAGTGTTTCCCAAGATGTTCTAAGGGTGCCTCTATAGGATGGGCCCTGCTAATTCGGGAAATGCTGTACACCCAGTCCCCTGGGCCGTCCCCCCATACACATTAGCTCCCTGTAGGCTCAGGGACATTCTGCAAAATAGAAACCTTAGTTTTTTTCACACCTAGTTGGCTACAGAACACTGTATAAAGCAGCTGCCACTGACATCTATAGAGCTGGTGTCCTCGGGAGCACAGGAACGTGCGTGAGGAACCCCTGGGTTACAGTGGGCTCAGGGGTAGTGGCGGAGGGCTGGGGGTTGATGCACAGGCTAAGCGCACTGCTAGGGGCGTAAGTGTTCATTCTTTGTTGACGTCAAAGAAGATAAGGAAAAGAAGCAGAAATCAAATAGGCCAGGGGTGCCACCTGTCTTTTGCTAGCTCTACAAAAGGCTTTGATCCGGAAGTAGGATCCACATGTGGGCAACCGTGACTGGCTGGCAATGCAGGGACCTCCAAGTCGGTATCCTGGAGAGTTGTGCACCATGTGTCTCTAGAACAGAGGCCAGGGTCTGTGTGCTGTGTTAGCTGCTGCACTGATCACCGACCACTGACCACCGGTGTGAATTCAGCTGGCCTGCCTGGCTGAGTGAATGTCCCTTCCTCTCCTGCTGTTGTTTTGGGGACTCACCAGAGAGAGGGGAAGACAAAGCGTCCATCAAAATCATCCCAGGCTTGTCCCGCTGGTGTGAAAGGACAGATCTAAATTCCTTTACACTGTGAGTGCTTGTGTGAACACAGAGCTCACCAGTATTCCTCATCTAAATGGGAGGTGAGGGATGAAACCATGGCTCCAGCTTTTCCTATCCCATCCCTTTCTCATTCAAGCATGAGCTGGGACGCAGCAGGTGTTCCATAAAAGTGAGAATATAGGAATTGACTGCATTCATACGACTTGGAGTCTTTCTCCCCGTAGTGGGGAGTGACGCTGGAAAAAAATTTTTTTTTCAGTAACTTAAGTAAACAGCAGAGCAAGGTTTGCTATTGATTGAACCATTAGTGAGCTGCCTCTTCTGTCCACCTTCATGTTTCTGTCGTCCTTTGGATGTAAGACTTGAAAACATCCTCACATGCCATTATACTCAGTTCTGACTAACCTGACCGTTGTCTCTAACAGATTGGAAAAGAAGAAGCAACGTTTGTAAATATCAATAAGAAAACCAGTCTTCTGGACGCTAATGTAAGGTCTGTTGCTTCTTGTTTGAATGGGGAAACGATATGCTCTGTATCATCAGCATCATTCTCAAAACATTGCTCCTGGGGGAAATGATAAAACTGGAGAAGAAAAATAAAACTGAGGAATGTAGCCCAAAGAGACGTGCTTAAACGACTTCCGTTAAGCCTCAGAAATGCCTCTTAGTTTCAGTGTTACTATCTCTACACACTCCGCTAACGAAGAGCTCCACCCCTTTGGGTTGTCTTTCAGGCTTGTAGAGCTGCCCGTGACATTCCTGTGTGTGAAGTCCTTTAAAAGCCCTGACTGCTCTCCCAGTAGAGTCCGCCCGCCTTCGAGCTCCAGAGGCCTCTGCGTTCCCTGTTATCACGGCCCTGCCCTTTCACTAGGCCCTCTCTTAGCTGCAGTCCAGGTGTCCCGAGTCTCCACTCCTGTCTCCCACCTTGGTGGTCCTCCATGCAGTTCTCCTAGGTTCCAGCCACTCCACCCAGTCAAGGCTGCGTACTGCCGCCATGGGTGGGGAGTCCTCCAGGGCCCATGTTCCGTTCACTCTGCAGTCCCAACTGGAGGAGACCATGAACACAGCATACGCTGGCCCCACTCTGTAGGTACTCATTAACATGTTTATTCAACCAGCATTTCTGCTGCACTGACTACATACACAGCTCTGGATCAGGCACTTAATAGAAGACACTATAGAAGCCTGGAAGTGTTCATTGGTTTCCTGGGGCCCTCAACTTATTTCGATGCCCCTTTAGTCTCAGAAGACAATTGCTGATTTTTTAAAAATGAAATTAGGGGGCTATTGTTGTGGTGCAATAGGTTAAGCCACCACTCACAACACCTGCATCCTGTATTGAAGTGCCACTGCAAGTCTGAGCTGCCCTACTTCCTCTGATCCAGCTTTCTGCAAGTACACATGGGAAGCAGCAGTGACCCAAGTGCTTGGGCCCCCAGCACCCATGTGGGAGGCCAGGGTGGAGTTCCTGGCTCCTGGCTTTGGCCCAGACCTGGCCGTTGCAGCCATTTGGGGAGTGAACAGCAGATGGAAGGTCTTTTTTCTTTGTCTCTCATTCTCTCTCTGTTGCTCTACCTTCCAAATGAATAAATAAATAACCCTTGGGAAAAAAATAAAAATAAAATTGTGGCTAGTGTTTGGCATAGTGGTGTGAGTGGTGTGGGTCCCCTCCTTGGGGTTCCCACATGCTGTATGGAGGGCCTGATCCGAGTCCCAGCTACTCTGCTTCTGATTCAGCTGCCTGCTAATTTACATGTTGGGAGGCATCAGGTAATGGCTCAAATACTTGGGTCCTTGCCACCATATAAGAGACCTCGGTTGAGTTGTGAGGTCTCCTGGCTATTACAAGCATTTTTGGGGTGAACCAGCTGATGGAAGATCTCACTCTGTCTCTCTGTCTTTCATGTAAAATGAAAATAAGTAAATAAAAATTAAATAAAAAAGAAATTAGTCATGACTAATATGACAGTGTGAAAGCTTTTCTTTAAATCAGTTTTGAGTAGGACCCATTGGTTATATGGCATACAACGGCTCTTCGAAAAGCTGATAAAAATGCATAGAATGAAAAAACTATGCATCAATTTCCACGGTAGTTTTTGGACCAAAAGAAACTTCTTTTCTTTTTTTTTTTTTTTGAAAGATTTATTTATTTATTTGAAAGTCAGAGTTACACAGAGAGAGGAGAGGCAGAGAGAGAGAGAGGTCTTCCATCCATTGGGTCACTCCCCAATTGGCCACAATGGCTAATCCAAAGCTGAGCCAATCCGAAGTCAGGAGCCAGGAGCTTCTTCTGGGTCTCCCACGCGGGTGCTGGGGCCCAAGGACTTGGGCCATCTTCTACTGCTCTCCCAGGACACAGCAGAGAGCTGGATCGGAAGTGGAGCAGCTGCGTCTCAAACTGGCGCCCACATGGAATGCCGGTGCTTAAGACCAGGGCGTTAACCCACTGTGCCACAGCGCTGGCCCTGAAACGTATCTTCTAATTCTATTGTTTCATGAATTTCTGAAGTACTCCTGGAATTTCTTGAGGAAATATAAACATGAAACTTAATTTTTAACATTTTCATATGTACATGAAATTAAACTTTTAGAGCAAGTCCTGAAGGTCTTCTGATTATACGTTTTTCATGCAAAATATACTATAGTTCATTATCACTTTAAAAATGTATATTCTGTACTGTGTTTAAAATAACGTAGCTTCCAGATTATTGGGAAGTGCATATGGGTTACCCTAGGTTTCTCTGCATTTGTTTGCCTGACAAAACCTGGTGATGAATGAAACCTTCATAGCAGGGAGTGGGAGTGCACTTCTGAGTGGGACAGTTTTATTTGTTAGCCCAAGTATATTTACTTCCCCATTTGCTGTGTTTTCTGCCCAGTGGCTTTTAAATTTTTTCTATGATTTTAAGGTAGTAATTATTAAGTCAGTAAAGCAGAAAGACAAAAAATGAATGGCCAATGTTATTGAGAAAGCAGTCCCTCCAGCCAAAACAAGAGATTCAGCCTGTATGTTGGTGTTCTTTTTCTCCGTATGTCTCTAGAAGTCCTATTCCCATACGTGTGGAAACTGCCCAGCCAGCCGTGGAAAAGCCGGAAATCAAGCCGCCCCGAGTGAGGAAGTTGACAAGACAGTATAGCTTGTGAGTTCTGCACTGCGAGTTTTTCAATTATGACAGCCACAGTGATGCTAACTGTTCAATTACGGATGCTTCTTGACCTTTAAGGCCGTTTCCAGAGAGCCACTTCCCAAATTCTGTTGATTTCTAATTTAGATACTAATGGGACTAGATTTTCCTCCCTGAAAACATGACGTAGTTGGCCAATGTATTCATAATTGATTGCAGTAGAACAAATTACTCCAGGATTTGGTGTGTGGCAGGACAGTCCACATGTATCAGCTGTGGTTTTGTCTGTTGGGAGCATGAGCATGGCTTAGCTGGATCTGCCATGGCCGCGTCTCTCACAGGCTACATTCAAGCTGTTGGCAAGGGCTGTGGTCTCATCTGAGGGTTCACCCAGGTGGTTGCTGACGAGATCCAGTTCCTTGGGGGCTGTTGGACCAATGTTGCTCTCAGTTTGTAGCCATGTGCACTTCCTCAGCTTTGTCCATTAGAGAAGCACTCATTAGAACCAGTGAGAGTGGTAGCAGGGCCAAAGCCACAGCCTTTTGTAATCTGTCTCAGAAATGACATCCCATCACTTTTGCCACATGTCATTCATTAGGAGCAAGACACTAGATCTTGCTCATACTCAAGAGGTGGCTTTGGATGACACATCAGTACCAGGGTGGGGGTCCTTGGGGCCACAATGGAAGCTGCCTTCCACAGCATATTACTGCAAGGTGACCCGATCTGTCCACAGTGCCAGCGCTAATCACTAAGCCATCTATGAGGCCTATGGAGAGAGCCCTGTCCCAGAGGGTCCCAGGACCACCAGGGGCCAGCTTAGCTTAACCAAAGTCTGTGGCGTGCATAGGCCTGTTCTAGGCACAGTTGGGGAATAGCAAAGTGATTGTGACAATTCCCACCCAAGGACTCACAGTTTATTAGAGGGAAAGACAAGTTCACAAATAATTACAATCCAAAGATAGGTAAAAGCTGTAGTACGGGTGATGGTGAGGTCAATAATATTTGTAATGATGTTCTCAGTGAGGGGTCCGTTTCTTGGCCCCCTTGCCTGCAGCCCAAGCATAGGACCTGGAGTTGCAGTTGGCCAGAGAGCAGCAGGCCTGGGACTCAGTGGAAAGCGAGGGGCCCTGGAGCTGGAGAGGCTCCTGTTGAGCACACTTTCTGCTTTCTAGCTGTTAAGATTTATTCTTTGAGCCTCTCTTTCTTTGTCTGTAAAATGGGTGTGATAATAGTGTCCTCTGAGGAATTTTGTGATAGCTAACATGGCCACAGGATGTGCTCCCCTTCCTTCCTTCTCCAGGACTTGGACACCTCTGGGAAATTGTTGAATTTAGGGAGTACCCAGGACAGGGAGCACCACTCCTGGTGTAATTCTCAAAGCACCACCGCGGACCTGCCATTTGCACCTTTGCAAAGGAAAAGAAGAGTGCACAGGATCGGAGCAGACACGTCCTCATTAGCCCTACTAGAAACTTCTGGGTAGTGTAGCGGTACATTTCCAGGGAAGTCAGAACAAGTAAGGTTCAAATAAGTAGCAGTCCTCAGTGGTCTCTGGGGAAAACTTAAACCACAAAAATCTGCTTCCCCGAGGATAATGCTGCAGGGATTTGTTTTTTCCTTTTACGTTTTTAAACTCAAAACATAATTACCACCCACCTGGGATGTGGAATTGTATCTGAAACCGTGACTGACTGACTACATGACCTGGAAGGAGATTTCACTCACTCAGCAAATTGACTCTCTGAAGGAACCTTTCTCAAGCCTCTAATTTCACACACACATGTCTTAAGCTGCCCCAAAATATTCTCCTTGGAAAATCTAAGGATGACAGCATTTCCCCATTAGCAGAAATTAGCAAAACTAACGGGTGAGGTTTTCCCCGTGTGCAGTTTCTGTCCCAGAAGTAGTTCTTGGATCCTTGACCCTGGTTGTCATTCCTTTGTTCATCTCTTGTGCATAGATGCCATGGAAGTTGTTAAACACACACTCAAGGAATGAGCAGCTGGGGAAACTCTAATTTCTGATTTCCCAGAAGCATTTTCTGAATGATGAGATGTGTGTGCACGCATGGCCCTTCGGGCTGTTATGTTATTCCCAATTCCTAGGCCAGAATTAAGCGTACTCAGATGGTAGTAGTGACTTCACTAAGAGCAACAAAACATCCAGGTACTCTAAACAGGCTTTCAAACCACTGCTTTGAAGGTTATCCACAAAAGCCTTGCCTGTGTTCTTTCCTGGAAGTGGGACAGGGAGGAGAATGGTGACCTCTGTGCGCAGAGAGAAAGAAGTCAAGGAACTCTGCTCAGAGTTTGAGGCAGGTGAAAGTGTCGTATTATACTGAAGCCAAATAGCACCTCTAGGGAATGATATACTACTGTATTTTCCCCAGAAACACAACTTTAGGATAAACAGAATATAAGTGTTTAAAAATTCCACAGACAATTCAGAAAAATTCAAATTTGAAAAGTCACCAATTTCCCAGACAAATGCTATCAAATATAACATTTTGATTGTTAAGACAGAAAGAAATAATTTCAAAGCAAAGATCATTCTATAGGTAAATTTTATTTACTAAGGAGCTGGCATCGTGGCACAGTAGGGTAAGCTGCTCCTTGCGATGTCAGCCTCCCAGACTGGGGTATGGGTTTGAGTCCCGGCTACCAGCTTCCTGCTAGTGCATCTGCATCTGGGAAGGCAACAGAAGGTGACCCTTATACTTGGGTCCCTGCTACCCATGTAGGAGACCAGAATGAAGATTTGGCTCCTGGCTTTGGCCTGGCCCAGACCTGGTTACTGAGGCCATTTAGGAGGTGGACCAGCAGATGAAAGATCTCTGTCACTCTAACTTTCAAATAAATAAGTAAATGCTTTTTTTAAAAAAGTACTTAGTAAAATTTTGCTGTGTAACAACACGGGCAAAATTGGAAGACTTGCAGACTTTCAGACAGATTTCCTTGTCCTAAGACCTAAGTTAAGATCCAGGATTACAAAAACCAAAGTCATTTTCTTTTCCTTTTTTTTTTTTTTTTTTTTGGACAGGCAGAGTGGACAGTGAGAGAGAGAGAGACAGAGAGAAAGGTCTTCCTTTTGCCGTTGGTTCACCCTCCAATGGCTGCCGCAGCCGACGCACTGCGGCCAGCAGACCGCGCTGATCTGAAGGCAGGAGCCAGGTGCCTCTCCTGGTCTCCCATGTGGGTGCAGGGCCCAAGGACTTGGGCCATCCTCCACTGCACTCCCGGCCATAGCAGAGAGCTGGCCTGGAAGAGGGGCAACCGGGACAGAATCCGGTGCCCCGACCGGGACTAGAACCCGGTGTGCTGGCGCCGCAGGCGGAAGATTAGCCTATTGAGCCGCGGCACCGGCCTACAAAAACCAAAGTCATTTTCAATTTTAGACAATATTAAGTTGGCTTACTGGTCTTCGATATAAAATAAACCATAGCTATGCTTTTAAGGTGACCATATTCTTTTAATGAGGGTATAAAAAAGGGCTCCACACCCCTCCACTTAACTAGGTATGTGATCAGTCTTTTTCAGTGAGGTAAAACAATTTAACTTCTTGACTTACCCGGGTGTATGACCTTGAGGAATTGATTTCACAGCCGTCCACTAAGTGGCACATCTGGTTCTCTGGAAAATGGCGATCGTAATGCAGGCTTGTTGTGAAAATTAAACAGGCAAATGCAGGTGGAGCTGATCTGACCTGCTTCAGCTGCTGAATCCAGATGGGCGGTGCCTTACTCATTTTTCCACGTGGTTGCTCAAACCTCACCTTTCCCCCTTTTTTGGGGTAATGAATCCTAAATCCTCCTCCTGGGACGTCTTGATACACAGAATGCACTAAAATCTCTCAGGGTCTCCCTTCATCGGGGCCACCCATGCTGCAGCTGTGCCCTGTGGCCACATATTTCCCAGGAGACCCACTGCTATGGGACCCCCATTAGGGACCTTGCCCAGGCCACCTTGGGCCAACTGGTGGTCACTCTTGAGCTCAGCTGTCATTTGTAAAACACAACCCTGTGTCAGGGTGGCTCCAGAAGTTCTACAGGGAGACCCGTAGGGGCTGTGGGCCTGGCGTCCTCAAGGCCACCTTCAAGTGTAAAAGTTCCCTGGAAGGACTCACGGAACTCAGGCATACTCAGGGTCTATTGCAGCTAAAGGATATGGATTAATAGAGAAGGAAGAGGGCACATAGGGTGGAGTCCCAGGAAAACCAGACAGGAGCTGCAATTCCTCTCCCCTCAGAGTCACGTGGACAATGATTTATTCTCCCAACAACATACACAGTGCGTTATCAACCAGGGAAGCTCACTGGAGGAATAAAAACTTCGGCACCCAGAGTTTTTATTGGGAATCAGTCACATAGGCACGGCGCACCCACATGACCATCCTTAGCTGACCTTATCATCCCCCTGGACGTCCAGCTGATACAGTGTGGCCCAGACACCTGGACAGCATGAGCTCCCTGGCCTGGCCCCGGGTGTTGGGTATGACAGACACTCCTGCCAGACAGGAGATTCCCCTGTCCCAGAGGTTGTCTCCCAGGAGCTCACCAGTACCTGTGGTTGCTTTGGAATGTGCAGAGTGAGAACCCCCCAGGCCTGCTGAGTTAACGCTGGGTTGCATAGGCAGTGATCCTGTGGACATGGGGGAACAGGAGACTTGTCTTAATCTCCATCTGAGAAGTAACTGTACTGAGAACGAGGTCTCAGTGGCACTGCTTCAGAGCTGTGCCAGGATGACCAGGTCAGAGGGGATTACAGCCTTGACACAGCACGTGGGAGCTCAAAGCCTCCCCCCAGATCCAAGCCCTAGAGGGAAGTCCAGGGGGGCAGATCAGACTTTAACTCCCTGATGGTGACTTCCTGTCTGGTGTCCCTTTTGGCCTGGGTGACCTGATTCCATCAGACAGATTCTGAGACCAGAGATATTTGGCTCCAAAACAGATTTGTCCAATTCTTCCCTTGTGACCATACAAAAGGTTTTTCATACCAATAAACAAACAAACAAACAGTTGCACCTGTTAGATTGTAACCTGTTATATGACAAAAGGGGCCATACACCCTTCATTCAGAGTAGTGAGTTCCTATGAGTCTGTAATACCCATTATGGGATGCTATTCAAAGTGAGATCTCTGGGGCAGGTGTTTAGCCTAGTGGTTATAATGCCAGTGAAGATGTCCAATGTCCCACATTGGAGTACTTGGGTTCAGTACCCGGCTCTGGTTCCTGAATCCAGCTTCCTGCTATTGCAGACCCTGGGAGGCAGCAATGATGGCTCAAGTGACTAGGTTCCTGCCACACACGTGGGAGACCTGGACTGAGTTCCTGGCTCCTGGCTTTGTCCTGGTCCCGCCCCAGCTGTTGTGAGCACTTGGGGAAGTGAACCAGCATTTGAAAGCAGTCTCTTTCTCTCCATCTCTCTGTGTCTGTCTGTCTCTGTCTCTGTCTCTGTCTCTGTCTCTCTCTGCCTCTAAATAAATAAAGAAATTTTTAAATAGGCCACATCTTAAAGAAATACAGAATAAGGCCTGTTGATTTGGTGTTTCCTCAGAAGGTTGAAGCCTGGAAGTACCTAGGATGCAGCCATCCCATTCCTAGGTGGAATTCCAGTCCTAAAGATTTGAAGGCAGAGAGTGAAACAGATATTTGTACATTCATGTTCAAAGCAGCCTTATTCACCCTATCCAAAACAGAAACAACCTGGTATCCATAACAAATGAATGGATAAACAAAACATGATATACCCATACAGTGGAGTGTTTTTTCCATAGAGGAATGCATTTTTGATCTGTGCTTTGGAAACACTATGGCAAATGCAAGAAACCCAACGCAGAAGGGCCCATGTTGTATGATTCTGCTTATGTGGGATACTTGGAATAGGCTCAATCATTGAGAACAGAAAGTAGAATAGATGTTAGCAGAGGCTGTGGGGAGGGTGCCATAGGCAGTTACTTTTCAGTAATAATACAGAGTTTCTATTGGAATCTATGGACAAGTTTTGGGGTTAGATCATGGTGATGGTGATGTGACATTGTGAATACATTTAATGCCACTGAATGGCATTGAATTAAATTAACACTTAACATAGTTAAAACCATAAGTGTCATGTTGTGTATATTTTATCACAATTTGCTAAAAAGGAACCCTGGCAAGTGGCAGCAGTCCGAGTGTGCTTTGGCCAGAATGCCAGACATCTGGCGGCCATCATCTGTAGGGAGCCTCCGCCCCTCCCGCCAGCCTCCGCAGCCCTCCTTCCCTGCGTGCACGCCTCACAGCCTGTGTATTATTGTAATGAGCAGAGCTTCATGTGCTTTTAGTAACCGCAGTGATGAAGACGACCTCCCTCCAGACCTGGCCGAGGCCGTGGGAACCACCCCAGCTACCGCCGCGAACAGCTCGTCGGCCGCCACCCAAGTCTCTGTGCCGCTGGCGTCCCCTAAGGTCCAGAAAGTCAGCTCACCTCCAAAGTCTGAAGGCAAGGGCCCGCTGTCCCCAGGGGCCAAGGTATGGGGGAGTCCTGAGGTATGGCCACACCAGCTGGGCATTCGGTGTCTGTGAGTGAGCGGGTTACCCTGTGTTTCATGGAACCTGTCCCCAGAATGGAAGCCAGCCGTGCAGGAGGGGCGGGAGAATATGAATCCATATGCCCTGTCTGAACAGCGTAAGTGATCTTGGAAGGAGTTTTGACTCAAAATACGTGCCCTTCCTGGGCTCTATACTCCACCATGAAGATCAAAAGTGGGAAGTACGGTAATGAACAATTTGGAGGAGCAAACAGTCCACCTAGTGGATAAGCTGTGTTAACGCTTTCAGAATGGGAAGTACCATTCTGTTTGCCAAAATTGCTCGAGATGTGAACAGGCAATGACGAGGGCCTTGCACAAGACACTTCTGTTGGTTCTTTATGAGTGATCTCTAGCTGTGGTCACCCTTCAGCAATTGGTCCAAATACAGTCGAACCTCTTGTTCACCAAGTGAATGCTGAGGTAGAGGTGGCCTGGGGCCACAGAGCCACAGCAAAGCTGTGTGCCCAGGCGGGGCCCTGAAGGCAAGAGCAGAGTTTGAACCTGTCCTCAGCCCCTCTGTTCACAAGCCTTGAGATGGCTTGATAGGTGCAGTCATTTCCAACGTCTTTGGTTTTCCAAGCCTCAGTTTCCTTCTCCTAAAAACAGGGATAAGATCTACCTGGCATCGGGTGCAGTGGGGGCTCGAGGGCCTGTGCAGACTTGGTGCCCCAGCATCAAGGATCTCGGTTCCTGCCAAGACCTACCTGGCAGGGATGCAGGCCCACCTCTCCTGTGACCAGAAGCGGTCTTGCATTGGTCCCTTCCCCAGTGTCTCCAGGAATTCCTCCGTGTTCCTCCCAGGGGAAGCTTGGCTGGACCCTCATTCGGTGACTGCCCCAGACTGCTCTGCTTCTCTGTGGATCACCTCTGGCCACCTCAAGTCAGGTTCCTCCCTGCTGTGGACAGTCCCCCGGCCAGCTGTGTCCCGTGTGTGCACACAGGATTCTGTCCTCTCCCCCGCCACTGAGGTCCAAACAGGCTGAAAAATTCAGAGCACAGATGCTGGGGAGAGGGGAAGCAGTCTCCGACCAGAGGCACAGAGCTCCCTCTGCTGGCCGTCTCTCTCCTGAGGGCTCTGCCTGCACCCTAGTGATGGAGCTGTTTTTTTTTTCCCTCAAAGGGCCTGAAGGCCACAGGTGCAGCTAGGACCTCAAAGCAGAACACAACGTTTTCCAGAACCAGGAACGCGATGTGCGGAGGTGCCCTGCCCCCCCCCCCCCCCCCCAGTGATCTTCCCCATCGTCCTGCTATCCTTTAGCCCCTGAAGGCCAGCTGAGCCTCCGGCTCAGGTCCAAGTCTTTGCTTTCTCCTTTTACATTCAAAAGGCTCCTTAAAGTGTTTTTGCCTGGAGACTAAAGAACACTCAAAGCACTTGAGAGGCGTTGTTTGTAGCTTTTAAAAAAGAAGACCATCTAGGAGCAGAGTCTGGCCAAGTAGTTAAGATGCTGGTGTCCCACCTTGGAGTATCTTGGTTCAGTTCCCCTCCTGACTTCAGCTTCCTGCTAATGCAGGAAGTAATTGAGTTTCTGCTGCCCGTACCTGCCTTGAGTTCCAAGCTTCTAGAAGCATCTAAAGGAGTTGAACCAGGGAATGAAAGCTCTCTTTGTGTGTCTCTTGAATGAATAAATAAATAATTTAAAAGGATGACTCCTCATCCCATGATCTGCTTGTACGTAATGCATGTTTTAGAAAAAAAACTGAGTTTCAGAATCAACATTCTGTGTTTTGTTCATTTGATTTTTTAAAATATTTGAGGGCAGGGAGGGGCAGGAGAGAGATTGAGTTCCATCCCTGGTTGTCTCCCCAAATGCCCGCAATGGCCAGGGCTGGATCTGTGGCTTCCCAGACTCTGCATGAGCAGGAATCTGGAGTCAGGAGCTGGAGCTGGCAAAAGAACCCATACACTCTGATGTGGGATACCGGCTCCTATCTGCTAGGCCAAACGCCCACACCCTCAACATGATGTACACTGCTGAGGAAGGGAAGTGGGGGGGCGGGGAGAGGGCTCAGTGTTAGAAATGGGGTAGAGAAGTATGGGGCACCCATCTTCTGGTAAATTCTGTCATCCATCCAGAGCCGCCACTAACTGGGGATGTTTTGTCTGCCTTCCTAGAGCCCCTCTGACCGAGGCGGTGCCTTCACCTTGGAGCCAGGTGACCTCCTGATGGATTTCACAGAAGCCACTCCTCTGGTAAACTTCCTATTTTGCTAAAACCAGAAAAATCCCCAGATCGTAGCAACATCTCGGCAGTGGGATGGATGGACAGAGGTGGGCGGCGCTGCGGCTGGGAAGGCTCTTCCTCTTTTCCTGGAGGCTCCGGGTTCTGCTTTTCTGGAAGGTTCAGGCACTGTGGGTCCCTTAAGGGGAGGGAGGGCTCGCAGAGGCCCAGATGCCGCCTGTCTGCTGCTCCTTAGGTGTCTCAGGTCTCCTCTGTGTACGGGGCTCAGCTTCTCGGCTTCCTGGCCTGGGCCCTGCATGCCTGCCCATGGGGCATCTCTTGCTGTCGCTTCCAACCATCTGTCCCATCTAAAGCGCTGGCTCGGGGCCACATCTCAGCTTCCAGGCCACTCGTGCCTCCCACCATCCCCGCTGTCATCCATCCCTGCTTGTGGGTCCCCCTTGTAGAGGACCAAGCACTGAACCAGGAGTCACACGGACCTGGCTGCACTCTCTGCCTCCCTTTTTAAGATCCTTAGCATTGAAGAGCCACCACCCCACCCCATCTTCTACGAAATAAGGCTGCCATTGTCTGCCCCATCTGTCTCCCAGGAGTATGTATTAGCATCATGAGAGACAGAGAGAGGGATGGAGGGAGGGGAGAGGAGAGGACACGGAGAGATTGAGAAAAGAAACACTGCAAATTTGTACAAGGTAGTATTAATACTATTAGATACAGGCAAACTTGGATAGATCTTTAGCTGGCTAAACCTAATACCTGAGTATACCTGAGCATTATCACATCCAACTACTCTGGGCTATGAATCCAACTCTAAGCCAAGTTAAAGCTATTTTCAAGAGTTTACTGCGTGCCTGCCCTGCACTGGGCTCTGGGGTACAGAAGGCAGCTGGAGGCCAGAGAGGAAGTCAATTTGATAAATGGCCGAGAACCCTGGGAGAGCTACGTAGAAGATGCTGGGAGAGGCCAGAGGGGACTCATGCGGGGTCCACCTGCCAGAAGGGGCATGTGACGGATGGGAAGGAGTTCTGGAAGACCTTCTAGAGACAACACATGGGTCAAAGTGCCGCCCAGGCTTTGGGGCTTATCCCTGCTCCCAGGCAGCCAACACAGGGAAGTCATTGAGTCGTCCAGAAATTGGTGCAATCTCAGAGCTTCTGCCTTTGAATACATAGCTGAGAGCAATCAGAGTGACCCTGCTCTGGGAACTTTGAAAGTCACGCCCTTCCCGTGTTGGAGTGAATGGAGCAGGGCTCTTCATGGCCCTTTGGTTGGACAGATTGCCAAGACACTTACAGGTGGAAGGGCCCTTCTTCCCTGCCTTTTAAATAGGATGAGCCTAGAAACACTGGGCCGTTCAGCATCGTGTTATCACCACCTTTGCACAGATGGGGACTGAGCCCCAGAGCGGGCACTGAGCTAGAGCTGGAGCCCAGGTGTCCTGGCTCCTCCGCCAGTGCTCTGTGCATCCCATTGTGCTAAGTGCAGCCATCAGTTACATCCCAGGAAGGCCTTGTGTGGGAGGAGGAAGCCTGAGCCATGATCTGCAGACATCTAGTCTGGCCTGAGGGTAGCATCCACCCAAGGGACCTGAGAACCCGTAGGATGCAGCCCGAGTGCCTGTGCAGGCTCCAGGAGGCAAGCTAGGCTCTGAGCACCTGCTCTGCAGATGGCAAGGCCAACAGGAGCAGAAGCCAGTGGGGAACCTCGCTCCCTGAATTAGGCGCATGGGCAGCTGCCAGGCTGCTGCAGTCTGGGGGCACTTCCAAAAGTTTATGGGAAAATGGAATTTAAAAATCCATGTATTTTGGGACACACAAAAAAATTGAAACCCATGCATAGTTTTTATTTCATACCGAGCATTTTCCACAAACTTTTTGAAGGCCCTGTATATGTTGCAAACTACATGAATTGCTACTGCTGTGGGACCCAGTGTCGACCCCAGTCTGGGGGCGCTGTGAAAAGGAAGGTTCTTGGAGCAAGGGTTTTAAAGTATGAAAAGGAGTTTACCAGGTCAAGAAAGTGGACCAAGGTGTTTCGTGTAGAAAGCACAGAAAAAGAAAAAACAAAACTGTGGCTTTTACAGATGTGAGGGGATTCCTTTAGGGACTACAGGGCTCCAACCCAGTTTGTAGGTTCCATGACTTTTCATCTCAAACGGTCTTTTCTTTGAAGGTGACAGACGGAGGCTAGCAAGGAAGCAGCATGGCAGGGACACACAGGTCCCTGAGGCCAGGCGCAGGTGCCCACCACATAACAGGCATCTCTGCTTGCACTGCTCCAGCAGGCAGAGGCTCGGCCCTCTCCCGGGACAGCCTGACTTAGCACTGAAGCAGGGCCCACGGAGCTGCACTGCCCAGGTACGGGATGGCGCAGGTACAGGCACAGCTGCCCACGTGACAGCTGCAGTTCGCAGTGAATCTGTGTTCCCAGAACTCAGCACCCTGTGTCTCGAGGCCCGGCCCAGGCTCTGGGGAGAAGGCCTCCTGGACGTCTGGTGTTTTTGCAAGAGCTCATTGCACTCTCAGCTTTCCTTGGCACCACTGGCTTGGACTCCTCCCAAATCCTGTGTCTGAGTGCAGAAGGTCATAGAGAAAAAGGGGACTCGAGCCATCTGTTTCTCTCTCTGTGTCTGGTCCCCTGCCTCCGTCTCCTCCTCTCAGCATTACAGGAGCATAAGCGTCACCTCATTGTTGGGACAGCGGGGAGGGAGTGGACTCAGTGCCTGGGGCTGGGAAACCTGCTGGCAGCAGTTACTTGGCCTGCCTCTGAAGCCCAGTGTCCCAGACGTGGTGGGCAAGGGCTGTAGGGGGCGCTCTTCCCCACTGCAGGAAGGAGCTGGAACCAAGCAAGCAGGGGCAGCCCCTGTGCCTGACTTGTGACTTCCTCTACGACCTGCACCCATCTGTGAGCAGCAGTGGCATCTTGGGACCATCGCATCCAGTCCTTCACATACAGATGGGGAAACCAAGTCCCCCACTGCACCAGGCATTTGTCCCAGATCAAACAGCAAGTGTGCGTCAGAGCCATGATTAGAACCCAAGCCCTTGGCTGCTGTCCCACCACCTTTTCCAGTGGCGGATGACCCAAGCTGAGATGTATCTGTCTCTTTCCCCACAAGCCAGTCTCCTTCTTAGGAAGCCAGCCTGATCCCCTGGCCTCAGCCCAGGCTGGGGGGTAGCTCTGGGACCATCTTGGGTCAATAGAGAGTGATGTTAAGGATGGGAGGTGCTCAGGTGTCTGGATCCATGAGACCCTGGGCTTGACACTGCACAACTCCTTTGCCACTCCTGTGCCCTTAGCCACTGGCCGGGGTCTCTGGGTCTTCCCACTGCCTTTCAGAAGGAGCCACACTTACAGGCAAGAGTGACAGGCTGCTCAGGGGATGCTCATCATGCAGGCTGTTGGCCTCCTACCTGTGTGTGTCCTGTGTCCTGTGTCTTACCCAGGCCTCAGCTTGTCCCTGGCCCCCTCCCTCCTGCAGGCTGAGACCCTTAAGACCACCCTCACCGCCTTGGTTCCTTGGGCCAGCACCAGACAGGGCACTGGAGAAAGAGGACTGGGAACAGATGTCCTTGCCTCCCTTGGTGGCGTTCCGCACAACACTGTCAGAACATGTGGGACCCTTGTGACCCTATCTCTGGTGCCCTGGTTTTCTCTTTTTGTCTCCTTCATTCTCTTGCATCCTTCAAGGCTCCAAGGACTTCCAATCTCAAACTCTCCGCAGAGACACTCTTTGTAGCTCACTCTTCAGCTCGTGTTCCCTCCTTTCCCCCAAACCCTCTCTTCTCCGACCCCCAGCTCTTGTCTCGCGTAGCGCACTTGGGCAGTTGTAAGCCTCAGAGCCTTTGCAGCTTGGTGTCTGCCCACTCCCAGGCTACACGTGACAGAGTTCATCATCAGATCCGAGTTTCTTTCTGGGATGGAAGAGGGGGAGCATGTGGTGAGAAGGGAAGAAAGCAGAGGGGTCAGGACAGTGCCCGCTCCCCATTTGGAGTTCATTTTTAAGGTGTGAGTGAGCACACGCATGGGAGTCTTGGGCCGGCAGAGTGAGGGTAGTTGGGTGGAGGGTACAGTTGTGTGTTATAATGCTGACCTTGCAGAAGGCAGAATCATGCCCCAAAACTCCAGGTCCTCCAAGGCAGCCCCCCTCCCCAGGCAGTACACACCCCAGACATTCATGCCTTCTGTGGTCTTGACTTTTCTCTTTGGGGACCGTCCTTCTCTGATCTCCATACTTTGTGATCTACTCACCCAATTGCAAAGCTGAGCCAATCAGAACCCAAGTCCCTGCTGGGCCATGGCATGTGGGTCAAGAGTTCAGGTGTCAGGAAGGGCATGGGCCTGGCCGACAAAAGCCTGGCAGGACACAGGAACAGGCTCTGGGATGGGTGTCAGAGGAAGTGGGTCCCCATCTGGCTGAGTTATTTAGTTTTTTAATTTGAACCTCATTGTACCAAGATGACTAATGCTTAGTCTCGAGTCAAATCAGAGCACCCCTCTGCCGCTCTGTGGTTTCATCTGTGGCCCCAGGATGCAGAGAGGTGGAGAGAAGGCTATTTAGTCTGAGATGTCAGCCGTTTGCAGGTGCATCTGGCACACTCTGGTTCCTTTCATGGTCCTTTTAGATGGGTGGAAATCGCTGTCCCCTGACGTCTGTGCACCTTTACCTGCTGGATGCCTTCTTGCTTGGGGCTTGTCTGGGTGGGAGACAGGGGCCACTTACAGCTCTTTAACCCCTGTTCCCCAGCCTCAGCCCACGGAGAAGGGGCACAGGGCCCAGTGGCTCAGTACTCTCTAATGTCTGCCCTTCCTCCCTACGCCTCTGACTTTTCTCCCCAGCCTCAAATGGGCAATCTCTTTTCTTACCTGGATGGTAAAGAAGCCCCACACACTTTCATCATCATTCACCTATGGCAATTTACTTGTGTCACCTATCCATGCCACAAATCTCTCTGTTCCCACCACTAGTCCAGTTTTAAAACTGAAAAGCCAAGTATCCATGGAAGAACATGACTGCCTAGATGTGGGAAAGACCCAAGGAGGAAAGGAAATACCAGGAGAAGAAAGAAAATGGCATTTCAGAATAGCACCCCTTAGAAGTGTTGTCTTATTTCTTTCTCATTCGCTGAGAGTCAGGACCATGGGAGCCGCGAGGATGTTCTTCTGTTTCAGTTCACTCAGTTGCATATTCAGGAAGGTCAGAAATGCTTGTGTCATAGAGCAACATTTGCATAAAAATCCAATGCTAGGCAGAGCCTGAAGTCATTCATTATAACCTTCAATTCAGACACTGGGGATCTCTCTACACGAGGCCTCTAGGCAGCATGGCCGTGTTCCTTGGTCATTTATTCCAGCTTTTGTTACCTGTGCACACACACATTGAGTGCCTGCTCTTAAGCAGCAGGGGCAAAAGCCCAGTGGCCTGGGCTGGCTGTGTAGTTGATTCTGGCGGGAGCATTGACACACTGGGGTGCTTCCAGGAAGCAATCCTGGGGGATCCAATGGGTGCTTTCTAAGTGGGCTGGTGAAGCTTAAATCCAGGTGACCCATAGATTCCCTTGTGTCCCAACAATGGGTTTAGAAACAATCAGAGGAGCTACATCCCCAGAGGCAGATCCTGCAAAAGTGATTTCTGCACCCACCCACCCCACGCCAGCCCCAATCTGAGTGGTAACACAAGGCTGTAGTATACACCACTGTGAGATGACGGTGGGAAAAGCCCTTTGGAAATCGTCCAGGACTGTGCAATTGTCAAGAGGACAGAGTCAGATCAATTTGGAGAGGCCAAAGAAGCCTGCAATTTTCTTGATCATTTTTCAATGAAGCTTAGCCAGAGGCTGCGTTTCACGCTTCCCAGAAAGATGATGATGCCAACCGTTGAAGGAAACTCTCTTAAACGCAAAGATGTGTGTATTCTCTGGGGCAAACGGCGCCTCCCTGAAGCCCAGACAGCTGGCCCCAGTCCTTGCATCAAACGGTCGCTGTTCACCGTGCTCATCCTCACGGGTGTGAGCTGTCGGCCCCCGCTGGGTACACGGCACTCCTCAGGGCTCTGGTGGGAAGTGTCATCCCAAGTGGTGTGGCACTGTTCTCACCATGCTTGGTATCACACAGCTGAGCATCAAGGCGCCCCAGTGCCCGTCTGAGACGCTGGATGCTGGGTCTGTCTGCTTCACATGGGGAACCCGGAACCCTGACAGATGAGACCCTAAGACTCCACACCCCTCCCCTGGTGTGTCTGTTTCCCGACAGCTCCTGCTGGCTGTCCACTTGCCTGCCCATGACAGTGGGTGCTCATCTCTGGCAGAGCGCGGGTGGGTGCTGGGCGTGGAAGGCAAGTGCTCTCGAGCGTGGGGCCTCTCTGTGTTGTTGCACCCATGGCTGACATCACTGACTCATCATGGCTGTCCTTCTGACTTGGCCTGGGCCATGCTTCAGGACCCTAGCAGCTTGCCAGGAAGCCACTCCCAGGCCTGTGCAGCTGGCACAGGAGACGGCCTCTCCCCGTCGGTCCTGGGCATGGGGATTCGGTGTGTTGTTCTGCTCAGGTAGCGGAGGAGACAGAGGAGAGCCAGAGAGGAGGCTGAGAGAGGCGGGTGGAGGGTGGGATGAGAAGCTAGTTGGCCGGAGGCTGCGGGCGAGGCCGGCTGGAGAAGAGTCTGGCACTGCCAGAGCTGTCTTGCACTGTGCTGTCTTTCTCTCCTTTCCCTCCCTTCTCCTCCTCCTCCTCCCCTCCTCTCCTCTCCTCGTGAGCAGGCAGAGCCCGCCAGCAACCCTCACTGTGCCCACTCTCGCTGTTCTCCTCCACTCTCTCTCCCCATGAAGGAAGAGACCACTGGAGTTTGCATGTACCCTCCAATCAAAACGAGGCTGGTAGGTACCTGGCAGGGAGAGGGGCCTGGCCAGGACAGGTGAGGTGGGCAGGAGCCCCCAGTGCTCACCCCATGATTCAGAAGCCAGGCAGGTGTGCAGGAGCACCAGGCCGTTGGAAGCTCCCGGGTGACAGGTGCTCTCGCTCCAGGATGGACGCAGAGTTGGAGTCCGGCTGACCCCCGTCACATTTTGGCTCTAAGTCTCAAGCACCAGGAAGAGTTTGTTTTCCTAGAATTTGGATAAGCATAGACGCTTTTCTCAGAAATAAATACACGTATATGTTCTGGTACTTATCTGATGGACTCTTAAGTATCATTTCTGTTGAAAATGAAGAAGAGTCAACTTGTCTTCTCCTGCTGTGTATCAAGATAATGCAATGGGGCTGTCGCCTAAAAATGTGAATCACCCATAATCCCTACCTTGCTTGATTTTTTTTCTTTTTTGTATGTTTCCTTCTATTTATTCATATTCATTCATAATTTTGCATAGTTAAATCAGAGTGCCCTATCATTTCCTGTTTTTCTTTCTCACTCAGTGCTGTGTTGTTCTATCTGGTTCTCATTACCCCATCCTTTATGACTGTCTCTACCCCATCCAGTGACTGATCCATCACTGGCCTAACAGATTCTTTCCTATGGGCTATGCACTTTGCTTCCCAAGTGTCACTATTCAAGGGAACACATCTAAGTGTTTACATCAGGGGTGTTATTTTCGGGGACCCGCCCCTGCTGGCCTCCATATTGTGCGTTTGGTTTTTGCACCCCCTGTAATGTGGCAGCACCGACTGACAGTTCTATCAGAAGACAGGGAGTGTGCTGTGACACAGCTTAGGCAAGGCAGAGCATAACTGCCAGGGGAGATGGTTCTTCATTACAGAAGGTGTGAAACAGTTGTGTGAAGTCGCTTACATTCTCATTTCTTCGATAGCAGTCATAAATCACTGTCATCTCCACCATGGGGTCTGAGGGTCCTAGCGATAGATTACTCCCCACTGTGAAACTGGGATCTCAGCGAACCACCTTGCCCTGTTAGGCGATGGTAGAAGAAAGGCCAACAAGACTTCGCCTTGAGAGTCCTTCTCCCTCCTGAGTCTGAAAGCAGCCTGGGGCCCTTGCTGGGAATTCTGAGATGTCTGGAGAGACCAGGGAGATTAGGAGGGAGAGGAGCAGGGTTGAGCTGGACATCTTGGTGCCCGTTGCAGAGACGTTGTCATCCCCACAATGGCCATTCAGAAAACCTTGGGCAATTTGTCCACATGGTCTTGCTCAGCCCTACCTTCTCCTCCCATCACAGAACTCAAAGGTGCCAAAGAGACAGAGAGTCCTGGCGAGGCACGAAGGCTGCTGCCCCGGGGGAGGAGTGGTCCCATGTGTTGGTCTCAGCCCTCTGCCAGCGGTGGCACAGTGTGCATTCACCTGCAGCTGTGCTGGCAGTCTCTGTGCCTGGGGCTGCAGACAGAGCTGGTGCCAGGGTTGTCAGGTCCCCTGACCCGGGGCCTGCTGGCATCTTTGTTTGAAGAATATGCCCTCTCACGCCCCCAAGGTCTCTAGGGGGCCAAAGACAGCATGACCAAAGTAAAACAAGTGAGAGCCAAGGGGCTTCGTGGTTGTCACTACCTGATCAGGCTGGGGCCTCCAGCCTCCTTCAGACCAGCTCTGTGCTGGGCACTTTCCAGCTTCCTGCTCCTAAAGGCCCTGAGGCGGGATCTCCGCTGCTTCTGTGGGTACCCCCGAGAGTCCCCATCTTTGACCAAATGTACACAGAGTCCAGTGACTATGGTAACTGCACAAGGAACACTGGCTTAACTCACCGAGCCTCCTGGGTCTGTGCCACTGTGATAGACTGGGTCCTGGCTGTGACCTCTCGGCAGCCACTCAGCCACCCGTCACCACTGTGACAAAGCTATCAGAAGCCACCCAGACAGCTCTGGCTGCCCTTGATATCCACCCTGAGTCAATGTGCTGTCTTTTGTGGGTTAGGCCTGGCACCCAGCATGCCTACGAGGCCCAACCGACCCAATGATGGGGGTGCCCCGCTGACCCCCAGCCCTCTGGCTGCAAGGGGACCCTCTGTGTGTATCCTTAGACAAGTGACAGGGCCTCTGAAGGGTTCACCTCGGTCCTTGTGCTTAGTTTTAAAGGTGCACTCCCAGGAATTTCCAACATAAAGTGACCTCCTTGTCTTTCTCTTTTTTGAAGATAAAAACATTCCCGGCCGACCCCGTGAACCCGTTTCCTGACCCTTTTACCACAGGGCCACAGTTTACCGTAAGTAGACCCAGAAACCAGATCTGCCTTTGCAGACACCGTCCCCAAGTGCCGGCTTCCCCGAGGAATGCCCACAGTGATGCCAACAGCTTCTGTGCAATTCTATGACATTGGGAAGGAGCTGGGATTTTGTTTATTTTCTTCTACTGAGATGAGGTTCACATCCCATGGATCATTTTGAAGTGGCAATGCAGTGACATTGAGTATATTCACTGGGATCTAGTCCCAGTACATTTTTATCTCCCGAAAGAAAACCCTAAAGCCATGAAGCAGTTTGTCCCCACTTCCTTCCTGCTCCCAGCCCCTGACAACCACCAGTGTGTGTTCTGTCTCTATGGATCCTCCTGGTCTGGATAGTTCATAGAAACAGAATCCTAGAACATGTAATCTGGCTTTTCTCACTTTGAGGTTCATCCACGTTGTAGCCAGTATCAGAATGTCGTTTCTTTTTAACGGTGGAGCAGGAGTCTATCATGTGTGAACCCATTCACTTATTGAGAGTTTCTGGGTTGTTGCCACCCTTTGCCTTTTTGTTATCAGTAGGATTGGTGTGAGTGTGCATGTACACAATTTGTTGAACACCTGAGTTCAGTTCTCCTGGATTAGATCTGTTTTTTTTTAATTTCTTTTTTTTTAAAAAAGATCTATTTAATATTTATTTGAAAGGCAGAGTTACAGAGAGGCAGAGTCAGAAAGAGGGAGAGAGGGGTCTTCCATCTGCTGGCTCACTCCCCAAATGGCCACAACAGCTGGAGCCAGGCTGATCTGAAGCCAGAAGCCGGGAGCTTCTTCCAGGTCTCCCACATGGGTGCAAGGGCCAAAGCACTTGGGCCATCTTCCACTGCTTTCCCAGGCCACAGCAGAGAGCTGGATCAGAAGTGGAGCAGCCAAGACCCAAACCATTGCCTGTATGGGGTGCCAGCACTGCAGACTGCAGGCAGTGGCTTTACCTGCTACCCCACAGTATCGGCCCCTAATTTCTTTTTTAAAAAATATTTATTATTTGAAAGGCAGATTTACAGAGAGAGAGGGAGAAACAGAGAGAGAAAGAAAGATATCTTCCATCTGCTGGTTTACTCCCTAAATGGCCACATCGAATGGGGCTGAGCCAGACTGAAGCCAAGTGCTTCTTCTAGGTCTCCCACTTGTGTGACAGGGCCCAAGCACTTGAGCCATCTGCCACTGCTTCTCCAGGTGCCTTAGTAGGGAGATGGGTTAGAAGTGGAGCAGCTGAGACTTGAACTAACACCCATGTGTGATGCTGGCGCTGCAGGCAGCAGTATAACCCACTGAGCCATAGCGCCAACCCTTGGGTCTGTGTCTTGACAACAGGTTGGCAGCACCAGCCTCCTCTTATTCAAAGTGGAGAGAGTGATAATAATATCCTCCTCTTACTCTATTTAGGCATGGATAAAAAGGGACCAAGAGGGGCCAGCCTTTTGGCAAAGCAGGTTAAGCCACTGTTAGCAATGCTGGCATCCTATATAGATGCTGGTTTGTGTCCTGACCCCTCTACTTTCTGATCCAGCTCCCTGCTAATGGCCTGGGAAAAGCAATGGAAGATGGCCCAAGTAGTTGGGCCCCTGCCACCCACATGGAGACCTGGGTGAAGCTCCTGGCTCCTGGATTTGGCCTGGCTGTTGTAGCCATCCAGGGAGTAAATCAGTGCGTGGAAGATCATGTGTGTGTGTGTGTGTGTGTGTGTGCACGTGCGAGCGTGCCTCTCCCTGTCTCTCTGTAACTGACTTTCTCAATAAACAAATGAATCTTTAAAAAAAAAAGACCAAGAACTTGACGATGCTTCCCCGACGACAGAGCCTCCCACAGCTGTCGGTGAAGGTGCTGTTGCTTCTCTCGAGGCTGGATGAACAAGAACAGGTCCTGCTGACCCCTGGCTTCAGGGTACTACCTCTGTAACTCGCTGGGCAGCTTACTGAAACTCTCCAAAATATATTTGTTAAAAGTTTTATTCTTTTTAAGAAGTAAAAAAAAAAAAAAAAAAAAAAAAAAAAGACACAGCTTATGTCCCCTAGTTCATTCCCCAAATGCCCAAAAGGCCCTGGACTGAGCCAGGAACTCGATCCAGATCTCCTGCATGAGTGACAAGAACCCAATTCCTTGAGTGTTCACTGCTGCCTCCCAGGACCTACATTAGCAGGAGACTGGAGTCAGGAGCTGGAGCTGGGAGTCAAATCCAAGCACTCTAAGATGGGGCTCAGGTGTCTTAGCCGCTGGGCTGATGCCCGTCCCTGCAAAACGTTCCGCTGTCTTTAGACATTTAAATGTGGTTTCCTCACCTGCACTATGGAAATCTTTGATGATTTTCATGCTTCTCTTGAGCTGCTCAACTCTTCTTTCCAGAAGCTGACTGTACAATGAGCTGCTCTATGGAGCGGAAGTGGGACGTCCAGGGTCCTCACCTCCTCCATCTCACCCTCCCTGCTCCCAGAAGGCAGAGTTTGCCATTCCTCCAACCCTAGCTTCCCCGAGGCTCCTTGCTGTGCCGTCTGGAGGACCTGTGAGGTGGTCTCAGGAAGCCGTCCAGGCAGTCTTGTGAAGTGGATGATGGTGACCCCCTGATGTGACTCCAGCCACATAGAGAAGGCGGGAAGTGAGCAATGGCTGCTTCAGGTTTCAGAGAATGAACAGAGGTGGGAATGTGTCCAGCAGTCCAGGCCGTGAGAAAAGCAGATTCCTACAACCGTCTAGCTCGAGGGTCCTGAGCTACTTGTAGCACTTGCCTCTTAGGAATGGCAGGGCAGAGCCACAGGGGCTGTGCCAGGCTGTTACACGCCACTGCCTGGCACTCATCTGGCTCCCTGCAGTTTTGCTGGACATGGCTCCCCAGCTGGAAGCTCTGCTCCGCTTCCCTCTGCTGGCCATGGTGGGGCACCCTGGCCTCCTGCCCAGCCTTGGCAGTCCTGTGAGACACCCAGGGACGCCCTTTCCAAAAGCTGGGGGCCCAGATGGAGCAGGAAGCCAGTGTCATAAACCCTGCTGGGACTTTGAAGAACTGAACAA
Source organism: Oryctolagus cuniculus (assembly GCF_051225735.1). NCBI lineage: Eukaryota > Metazoa > Chordata > Mammalia > Lagomorpha > Leporidae > Oryctolagus > Oryctolagus cuniculus. The sequence continues at coordinate 213,089,990 of NC_142867.1, read as the reverse complement.
GAGAGGCTCAGAGGCAGCTGGAGTGGGTAGAGGGAACAGCATGGGCCTGGGGGTCGAAACTGAACAGGCGGCCAGTGGGAGGGCGCAGAGAGCAAGGGGAGTGGGGCGTGAGAGAAGGAGCAGGACACAGATGGGGACAAACACTGTACGGACAAAACCATGCTGGCCTTGTAGGCCACAGTAGGGCTTCTCTCTCTCCTAAAAACAAAGGAAAGCTTTTGAAGGAAGTCAAGCATATGTGAAGGGCAGCAGTGTTGGGAAAGGATCCCTGTGACCACAGAGGGACAGCAGTTGGACCCAGGCAGAGTGGACAGCAGACACTCCAACAGAAAGCTGGGAGAGTGGCTGTGTTGGTAGAGGTAGACAGAAGTGTAGAGATGGGAGGTACGTAGGAGGTTGCTAACATACTGGGTGGGATGAGGGAGAGGAGGAGTTGCACATGGTTCCCAGATTTCTGACTTGCAGAACATGGATGGGAGCAGGACCACTTGGAAGAAGACTGCATTGGCAGAGCTGTTGAGTTTGCCTTTGGCCATGGCACATTAGAAATGCTTTTGAAGCCTGCGCTGTGGCTCACTAGGCTAATCCTCCGCCTTGCGGCGCCGGCACACCGGGTTCTAGTCCCGGTCGGGGCGCCAGATTCTTTCTTGGTTGCCCCTCTTCCAGGCCAGCTCTCTGCTGTGGCCCGGGAAGGCAGTGGAGGATGGCCCAAGTCCTTGGGCCCTGCACCCCATGGGAGACCAGGAGAAGCACCTGGCTCCTGCCATCAGATCAGCGCGGTGGCGGCCATTGGAGGGTGAACCAACAGCAAAAGGAAAGACCTTTCTCTCTGTCTCTCTCTCTCACTATCCACTCTGCCTGTCAAAAAAAAAAAAAAAAAAAAAAAAAAAAAAAAAAAAAAAAGAGAGAGAGAGAAATGCTTTTGAGACATCCAGGCAGAAAGAGTGAATGGGCAGTTGGCTGTTCCCATCTGTCACTCGGGAGAGAAGAGCAGACCGGAAGTGATGACTCGGAGTTACTAACAGCTTGAGGGTGGTGGAGGCCAGACTCTTGCCCTTGAGCCTCCAGTCTCCTCACCCCTGTGTGCCGTGTTCTCTTCTTTCTCACTGGTGGCCAAGACACTTGAACTTTGGGCTGGTGCCATGGTGCAGTGGGTTAAAGCCCCAGCCTGCAGCACCGGCATCCCATATGGGTGCTGGTTCAAGTCTCAGATGCTCCACTTTCAATCTAGCTCCCTGCTAATGTGCCTGGGAAAGCAGCAGAGGATGGCTCAAGTACTTGGGCCCCTGCACCCACATGGGAGACCCAGAAACAGCTTCTAGCTCCTGGCTGTGGGGAGCAACTGGGAGCAACTCGGACTAGACTAAGTTACTGGAATTAAGACTTATTCTATGCATCTGCTCTCCCACAATATGGCGCTGGGAGAGGAGGAAATAGCTTCTTCACAGCTGCCTCCAGTTCAACCAATAAACAGCAGGACCTGCTCCTGATTGGAGGAGAGCAGCGTACTCGGCGTGTGGGTAGCAGAGTTGGGATTGGTGGAAGAGGACTATAAAGGAGGAGAGAGACAACATGCACCAGGAACATCTATCTGAAGGAACACCTGTGCAGCCCCCGAGAGAGCCGGCCAGCGGTGTGCCGCTCCCCCGCGGAAGTGGGGAATATGGCAGGGGGAACCACCCTTCCACGGAGGTGGAAGGGTCGGTAGCCCACCCGGGAAGAACCAGCAGCAAACCCGGGGAGGGCCGAGCAGACAAAAGAACAACGCAGGGTCCTGTGTCGTTCCTCCACGTAGACGGGGAGCGACACTGGCTTTGGATTTGCTCAGCTCCAGCCATCAGTGGCCCTTTGGGGAGTGAACCAGCGGATGGAAGATCTCTGTCTCTATCTCTACCTCTCTCTATAACTCTGTCTTCCAAATAAATAAAATAAATCTTTTAGAAAAGACACTTGAACTTGCAGGTTTGGCTGTTCTGCAGCCCTGCAGACATCTCCTGGCCCAGTCATGAGGGAGGTGAGCAGCTCCTGGGAACCCTGCATTGATCTAGCATTAACCTTGGACCTGGTGTCAACAGCTGGGCTCCTTGTTTGGTTCTGAGGCCACTTACTACCTGGGCTTCAGGCTTGTTAACCTGGTCTCTGCTGGCACTCCGCTGAGTACATTGGTGCATCTAGGATGATGACCTTCGCCTGATTCAGGGCCATTTTCTTCTTCAGATTTATTTATGTATGTGCTTATTTGAAAGGCAGAGTGATGTAGAAATAAAGGCGGGGGGAGAGATCCTCCATCTGCTTGTTCACTCCCCCAGTTGGCTGCAGGAGCCAGGAACTCCATCTGGGTCTCCCATTTGGTGGCAGGGGCTGGACTGGAAGCGGAACATCCAGGACTCGAACCCACACTCCGGTATAAGATGCTGGCTTTGCAAACAGTGAATGCCCCTGCAGGGACACAAGCCGGTACCTCAGGGCTGTTTCCTGTCCCAGATTCCTCTTGGCTATCCTGTGCTTGTCCTTCTATCACCTGCTTTGTTCCAATGAAAATTTCATTGTTCATTCATCGATGTCCTCATTCAGCAAATATTCCAAAGAAAGGTGATCAGAGTTGAGATTTCATAATGTAAGTCATTTTGACTGCTTCGTCAAGGTCGTTCTTAAGTGAAGCTGACTGGTTCTTCCACTTGGGGTGCATGGTAGTGAGGCTAGCATGGCTCATGCCACCCTCCTGGTGCCTGGGAAGCAGCCAGCACCCTTGCCCTCCATTGCTTTTCTGCCCTCAGTGCACATTTCCCTCTTCTCCCAGAGAGAACCAAAAGCAGCATCAAGAGCCCAACCTCCACCCGCCTCACTGAAGCAGCAGTGGAACTTCCTACCCAGCTGCCAGATCAGACGGGATTTAGCTAACCCATGATTTAAAACAGACCTTTGATCTTCCTGCTCACTCATGGCTGTCACGGGTCTATTGAGGGCTCTGCCCTGTGTTGTCCTCTTTCTGGGACCCAGGCTAAGGGGGCAGCTCTCTGCCACATGGAACATCGCTAATCACAGTGGCAGAGGAAGCAATGTCACACACTGGCTCTAAAATCTGTCAGTGGAAATGAAACCCGGCACCTGGGCTCATGCTCTGTTGGCCTAAGTAGGACACATGGCCATGCTGGGGGGAGGCAGTGAAGTGCAGCCCTCTTGTGTGCCTGGGAAAGCTGAGCCAGAGTTACCTGTGACCAGCACACATGACTGCTGCGGGCCAGTATATGTGAGAGCTCTTCATGGCAAACATCTGCTGCTGGACAGGCACAGGATGTGCTAATGTTCTGGGAGGACTTCCTGGAGAGGTGACCATGCAGCAGAGACCTGAAGGTAGCCACTTTTTTTTTTTTTTTTTTTTTACCTCATTTCCTTTCAGGCCAGGCCAATTCTTCTGTGGGCAGGTGCACAACGCAAACAGTGGCTTGCGTTTCTTAGCAATAGCTTTTCAAAGCCCCTGCTCTCAAAGAACATGATAGAAACCGGGCATCTCTAATCCAGAAATCTGAAACACTGAGAAATTCTAAACTTTTTGGGCACTGATGTCATGCCACAAGTGGGAAATTCAACACCTGGGCTCATGTGATAGGTCACCATCAAAACACAGGTGAACTAAAAATATTGTATAGGGGCTGGCTTTGTAGTTAGTGCAGTGGATTAAGCTATTGCTTGTGATTCCAGCTTCCCATATTGAATGCCAGCTCTAATCTAGTTTCTTGCTGATGCACCTAGAAAGGCAGCAGAAGAATCACCCAATTTTTTGGGACCTGGCCACCCATGTGGGAGAGCAGGATGGAGTTCCTGGCTCCTGAGTTCAGCTTGATGCAGATCTGGCTTTTACAGTTATTTGGAGAGTGAACTCACAGATGGAAGATCGATTCATTCCCTCTCTCTCTCTCTCTCTCTCTCTTGTTCTTTCAAACAAATAAATATTTAACAAAATAAAAATGTTATATAAAATTACCCAAAGCAGTATGTGTAAGATGTATGTGAAGCCCGTATGGATTTTGTGGTTAAAGCTGAGTCCTATCCTATATCTCATTAGGTATATGTATATAGATCAAAATCCAGGAAAGTCCAGAATATTTCTGGTCACCTGTACATGATGTTTTCAGTGGTTTTCCATGATCCACTGGGAAGGGCAGCTCCTCTTTTGTATGAGAGTTACCACTAAGGTGATACCACTCACTGAATGATCAAAGCCTTGTTAGAAAGCTGTGTGATAAACTTCTTTGAGTTCAGGATCAAGAACTAGTGTGAAAATCAAGTTGTAAATATTTATCAACAGGATATAAAAGCAAACAAAAGCTGCATATAAAAATACCGTAAGGAAATACACTGTTGACAACAGTGAGGGATTTTACATTTATACATTTTCTAAGCTATGTAAAAAAAAGTAGTATATTTTGCTTTGTAATGACAATAAATTACCCTCTCCAGTACTTCTGGAACTTTCCTGTGTTCCAGAATTATCTGGGGGTCACATTAAACTTAGATTGGTAGAAATTTACCCTCAGACATGCTGGCTCGAAGGACTTGGGTGAGACCTGAAAATTTGGTTGTTTTTTTTTTTTAATACCAGGTTTCAAGATAAGACTGGTGATAGAGCCGGCGCCGTGGCTCAATAGGCTAATCCTCCACCTTGCGGCGCCGGCACACCGGGTTCGAGTCCCGGTTGGGGCGCCGGATTCTGTCCCGGTTGCCCCTCTTCCAGGCCAGCTCTCTGCTATGGCCAGGGAGTGCAGTGGAGGATGGCCCAGGTGCTTGAGCCCTGCACCCCATGGGAGACCAGGAAAAGCACCTGGCTCCTGGCTCCTGCCAGGATCAGCGCGGTGCGCCGGCTGCAGCGGCGGCCATTGGAGGGTGAACCAACGGCAAAAAGGAAGACCTTTCTCTCTCTGTCTCTCTCTCTCACTGTCCACTCTGCCTGTCAAAAAAAAAAAAAAAAAAAAAAAAAAAAGATAAGACTAGTGATATTCCAGGGACCATACTTTGGGAACAACTGCTACAGAAGTGAAACAGACCAGTTATGGGGGTGGGCAACATGGTGCAGCAGGCTAAACTGCTGCTTGGGACACTTGCATTCCATGTCAGAGGGCCTGGGTTTGAGTCCTGCCTGTTTCAACTCCAGCTTCCTGGTGATGTACAGCCTGGGAGGCAGCAGATGAAGTCTCCCGGACTTGGGTTCCTGCCACCCATGTGGGAGACATGGATGGTTCCTGGCTCCTACCTTTGACATGGCCCAGCCCTAGATGTTCTGGGCATTTGGGGAGTGAACCAGAAGATGGAAGATATCTCTCTCTCTCTCTCTCTCTCTCTCTCTCTATATATATATATATATATATATAACATGTATATATGTATATTGCATATGTATATATATATTTCAAATAAATAAAAATAAGTCAATAAACTTTTTTGAAAGCCCAGTTGCAGCCCTTTTCCTTGCTGTGCAGCTGGTGGTCCACCTGGCATAGCTCTTGATTCCCGGCGTAACTGAACTGGAAGCTGTCACGATGTCCAGAGCCCTTGATGTCCTGCAAATGAAGGAGGAGGGAGAGCACCTCAAGGTCCTTGTACTAGGCATCCGCTTCGGTGGCGCCACCCTTGGCTTCCACATGGAACAGCACCTCTGCAAGAAGAACAGTGATGACAGCTACTTCATAAATCCAAAGAGAACCTGGGAGAAGCTTCTGTGGGAGGCTCACGCCATTGTTGGCATTGAAAACCCTGCAGATGCCAGTGTCGCATCCTCCAGGAACCCTGGACAGAGGGCTGGACTGAACTTTGCTGCTGCCGCTGGAGCCACTCCTGTTACCCTAGTAACGGGGACACAAGGCCCAGACTCTACATTCATGGTGTTTGTGATATCTGTAGCCCTCCTATTGAGTCTTTTCTTCTTTCATTCTGGCCACTTCACGCTCAGAGCTTCAGGCCTGACCTCTGCTTCTACAGAGATCCTAAAGAAATTGAAAAGGAGGAGCAGGCTGTGACCAAGGAGGAATTTCAGAGGGAATGGACAGCCCCCACTCCTGAGTTTACTGCTACTCAGCGGGAGGTCACAGATGGGCTGCAGGCTGCAGGTTCCCTCTGTGCCATCCGGCAGTTCCGTCCTGAAGCGTGGCACACTCAGCCCACCACTGAAAACCGGGCTGCAGCCCCACTGCTCAGGCCACCGAGTGCATGGAAACAACTGCTGTGTGGGCTTAAGCTGCGTTCTTCTCCAGTCTCCAAAGCAAAATGGAAACGAGGTTGCTGGAAAAGAAACATCAATTTCTAAACAAAGACCAAATGTGGAGACAGCCACCCTGCTTCTGAATATTGTTCTGAACTGTGTGACCTTGCAATACTTAACATCTTTGATTGTCACTGGTCCTTTTCCATAAAATCAGTCCTGGGGGCCAGTACTGTGGCACAGCTGGTTAAGCTACTGCCTACCATGCCGGCATCCCATATGGGCACTGCTTAGAGTCCCAGCTGACCCACTTCTGATCCAGCTCTCTTCTTTGCCTGGGAAAGCAGCAGAGGATGGCCCAAGTGCTTTGGCCCCTGCACCAACATGAGAGACCTGGAAGAAGCGCCTGGCTCCTAACTTCAGCCTGGCCCAGCCCTGGCCATTGCAGCCATTTGAGGAGTGAACCAACAGATGAAATATCTCTCTCTAACTCTGCCTTTAAAATAAATAAGTAAATTTTTTAAAAAGTGAGTTCTGAGGCCGGCGCCATGGCTGACGTGGCTAATCCTCGCCTGCGGTGCTGGTATCTTGGGTTCTAGTCCCGGTTGGGGTGCTGATTCTAGTCCCAGTTGCTCCTCTTCCAGTCCAGCTCTCTGCTGTGGCCCAGCAGGGCAATGGAGGATGCCCTGCATCCGCATGGAAGACCAGGAGGAGGCACCTGGCTCCTGGCTTCAGATTGGCACAGCACTGGCTGTAGCGGCCATTAGTGGAGTGAACCAACAAAAGGAAGACCTTTCTTGCCGGCGCCGCAGCTTACTAACCTAATCCTCTGCCTGCAACGCTGGCACCCCGGGTTCTAGTCCCAGTTGGCGCGCCAGATTCTGTCCCGGTTGCTCCTCTTCCAGTCCAGCTCTCTGCTGTGGCCCGGGAGTGCAGTGGAGGATGGCCCAAGTCCTTGGGCCCTGCACCCCATGGGAGACCAGGAGAAGCACCTGGCTCCTGGCTTCGGATTGGCGCAGCGCACTGGGCACAACACGCCGGCCATAGCGGCCACTTCGGGGATGAACCAACGGAAAAAGAAAGACCTTTCTCTCTCTCTCTCTCTCTCTCTCTCTCTCTCTCTCTCTCGCTAACTCTGCCTGTCAAAAAAAAAGGAGGGGGGGAGACCTTTCTCTCTGTCTCTCTCACTGTCTAACTCTGCCTGTCCAAAAAAAAAAAAAAAAAAAAGGAAGACCTTTCTCTCTGTCTCTCTCTCTCACTGTCTAACTCTGCCTGTCAAAAAATTTTTTTAAAAAATGAGTTCTAGCCGGCACCGCAGCTCACTAGGCTAATCCTCCGGGGCGCCGGCACACCAGGTTCTAGTCCCGGTCGGGGCGCCGGATTCTGTCCCGGTTGCCCCTCTTCCAGGCCAGCTCTCTGCTGTGGCCAGGGAGTGCAGTGGAGGATGGCCCAAGTGCTTGGGCCCTGCGCCCCATGGGAGACCAGGATAAGCGCCTGGCTCCTGGCTCCTGCCATCGGATCAGCGCGGTGCGCCGGCCGCAGCGCGCTGGCCGCGGTGGCCATTGGAGGGTGAACCAACGGCAAAAGGAAGACCTTTCTCTCTGTCTCTCTCTCTCTCTCACTGTCCACTCTGCCTGTCAAAAAAAAAAAAATGAGTTCTGAGATGTACACTTTTTGTCTTATAACATCCCTGAGAGTTTGTTGCCGTGGAGGACATGACAGAGTTAGAATGACCACATTCTTCTTCCTCCGCGGCACCTGCAGAGCTGCTGCGTCATACAGCGGGGGTTGTCTGCGACGTCATGAAGTCTGAGCTCTACCTGAAAAGGCTGTCTTGAGGTGATGGATGTAGGATGCTTGGCGTGGAGTTCAGCACAAAGTAAAATTGCTTCAAACGACCATGGATTTTTGCTCTTATTAAAAAAATAATAGGAATGGAGAGCAGGGCGGCACAGCAGCTGACAGTGTGAAAATGAGGCCCAAATGGAGATTGATCTCCTCTCTTCGGTTTCTTCTCCAGGCAGACTTCAGAGACAGTAAATTACCGTGCTGTCCTGGCCAGTCTTCCCCACTGATCCCAGCCGTGACCCTGAGGCCTTTGACAGAGACCGTCCCCACCGTGCAGACCGTCTACACCCCCCGGAAGCCTGTTGCTCTGGCAGCCAGGTGAGTCAGATCAGCCGCAGGCACTGGCAGGTTACCCTGGGAACAGGGAAGCCAGGCACAGACTCTCGGCCATGTGTCTGTGACATCTGTAACCCTTCTATTGATTCTTACCTTCGCTTATTCTGTGTTCATGGAAATGCTACAATGGGTAGCTGTATCCCAGGAGCACAATGAACAAAACTGATTCAGAATTCCAGCCTGGGGCTCACGTTGTGGTTCAGCAGATTAAGCTGCCCCTTGCCATGCCAGCATCCCATATCTGAGGCTGGTTTGGGTCCCAGCTGTTCCGCTTCCAATCCAGCTCCCTGCTAATGGTCCTGGGAAGGCAATGTATGATGGGCCAAGTACTGGGACCCTTGTCATCCATGTGGAAGACCCAGATAGAGTTCCTGCCTCCTGACTTTGGTCTGGTCTAGACCTGGTTGTGGTGAATAGCACAGCAGATGAAAGAACCCCCCAACCCATTTTCTCTATTTTGTCTTTCAAATAGGTAAACAAATAAATCTAAAAAAAAATAAAAAATAAAAAAAACAAGAGTCCTACCCTTACAGGTTAGTGTGTGTGTGGTAGGGGAAACAAATGGGTGTGTGTGCACACAGGTGGATGAGTGTGTGATAGTGCAAAGGAGGAAAATGAAAGCAGGAAGACAAGCTGGATGGCCTCGTGGAAGTGTCATTTAAGCAGTCTTTTTCTCCCCAAAGATTTATTTATTTATTTGAGAGGCAGAGTTAAACACAGAGAGAGGGAGAGCGGGAGAGAAAGGTCTTCCATCTGTTGATTCACTCCCCAAATGGCTGCAACAGCCAGAGCTGGACCAATCCAAAGCCAGGAGCCAGGAGCTTCTTCTGGGTCTCCCATGTAGGGACAGGTGCCAAAACACTGAGGCCATCTTCCACTGCTTTCCTAGGTGCATTAGCAGGGAGCTAGATTGGAAGTGGAGCAAACGGGACTCGAACCAGCAGTGGCAGTGGCTTACCTTGCTATACCACAGCGTTGATCCCTAAGCAAAGGCTTGAAGATAGTGAGGGAACAGGCTGCAGCTATCTAGGAAAAAATCAGACCACACAGAAGGAACAGCCGGAGTTAAGTCTCCTGACATGGAGTGTGCCTGGCATGGCCAGGGAAGCTGAAATGGCCAGTGCGGCCAGACCAGGATGAGTGACAGGGGAGAAGGCTTATGAACTAGGGGGCTGGGACCAGATGGAATAAGGCCTTGTTGACCGTAGTAGAAATTTTAATTTCTGGCCAGCACTGCGACTCATTTGGCTAATCCTCCGCCTGCGGCGCCAGCACCCTGGGTTCTAGTCCCGGTTGGGGTGCCGGATCCTGTCCCGGTTGCTCCTCTTCCAGTCCAGCTCTCTGCTGTGGCACGGGAGTGCAGTGGAGGATGGCCCAAGTGCTTGGGCCCTGCACCCGCATGGGGGACCAGGAGAAGCACCTGACTCCTGGCTTCGGATAGGCGCAGTGCACCGGCTGTAGCGGCCATTTGCGGGGTGAACCAACAGAAGGAAGACTTTTCTCTCTGTCTCTCTCTCTCACTGTCTAACTCTGCCTATCAAAAAAAAAAAAAAAGAAAGAAAGAAATTTTAATTTCTATCCTGTGTGAGGTTGTTAAACTTGGTTGATACATTTATTTAAATTTTTTTTATTTTTTATTTTTATTTTTATTTATTTATTTTTTGACAGGCAGAGTTAGACAGTGAGAGAGAGACAGAGAGAAAGGTCTTCCTTCCGTTGGTTCACCCCCCAAATGACCGCTATGGCTGGCGCGCTGTGCCAATCTGAAGCCAGGAGCCAGGTGCTTCCTCCTGGTCTCCCATGCGGGTGCAGGGCCCAAGGACCTGGGTCATCCTCCACTGCCTTCCCAGGCCACAGCAGAGAGCTGGACTGGAAGAGGGGCAACCGAGACAGGATCCGGCACCCCAACCAGGACTAGAACCCGGGGTGCCGGTGCTACAGGCGGATGGTTAGCCAAGTGAGCTGCAGTGCCAGCCTAAAAAAATTTTTTTTAAAAGATTTATTGATTTATCTGAAAGGCAGAGTTACAGAGAGAGCAAAGACAGACAGAGATCGTCCATCCACTGGTTCACTCCCCAGAGGCCACAATGGCTGGGACTAGGCCAGGAGCTTCATCCAAGTTTCTCGTGTGGGTGTAGGGGCCTAGGCACTTGGGTCATCCTCTGCTGCTTTCCCAGGAACATTAACAGGGAGCTGGATCAGAAGTGGAACACCAGGGACTTGAACCAGCACACATATGGGATGGCAGCATGAAAGCAGGCAGCTTAACTCGCTACTCCACTACACCGGCCCTGGTTGAGACCTTTAAAGATGTGTGTGTGTGTATGTGTGTGTGTGTGTGTGTAAACAGTGGAAATGAGCACCTTAAATATGTAGCTGAACCCAAGGGCCAAGACATCAGAGGCAGCCTCTCAGAGCAGCCAGTTTTACTTCACTTGGTTTTACTCATTAAAACATAAGGCATTCTCTTTGTTAAGCTGTTCTCTTTCATAGTCAACCAATTAAGCTCTGGGGAAAATTGCATATGAAACCAACTTAAAATGCAATTTACAGAAGTCTTCCCCGGGCATCTTCCCAGTCATTCAGTGTGCCAGATCCCGTGCCAGGTTCTGGGGTTGTGGAGGTGAAGGACATAGACTCAGTCTACCCAGGAGCTCCTCAGGGGGAGCCTATAAGCCAGAAAACCTCAGGTCATTACAGTGCTGTCAAGCATAGAGGGTCCCTTAGGAACCAACAAAGGACAGTCAAGAACTGCGATCAAGAGAGAATCCGGGGGCAGGTGTTTGGTGCAGCGGTTAAGACGCTGCTGGGAACACCGCATGCCATGGCGGAGTGCCTGGGTGGGCTCCAGTCCTGGCTCCACTCCTGATTCCAGCTTCCTGCTACGGCTCCTGGGAGGCAACAGGTGACAGCTCAACTACTTGGGTCCCTGCCACCCATATGGGAGACCTACATGGAGTTCCTGGCTCTTGGCTTTGGCCTAGCCCAGCTCCAGCTGTTGTGGGCATTTGGGGAGTGGGTGGGTGGGGGGATATCTCTCTCTGTCTCAGTCTCTACTTTTCAATAAAAGAAAGGACCTGGAGAGTGACACTGACGTGGTCTGCTGCTACAGTGTGTGTGATTCTGTCTCATTATCTTGTCACTTCTTCTTCAGTGCAGAGACGCTCCGGCAGGAACTGGAGAGGGAGAAAATGATGAAAAGACTGTTGATGACCGAACTGTGAAATTCTCCCTGATGCCTGGGGGTTGGCATGGTGCCTTCTGTCCGTTTCCTTTCTTCAGGCTTGGTGTGCTCGCCCTAGCGCAACACTCAGCTGTGGGGTGCCCTGCTCGCCCAGGTCGCCGTGATTGGTGGAAGCCAACTTCTGGCTTGAGTTTTATTGGAAAAGTTATTTTATGTCTCATGCGCATCGGAGTCTTTCTATGACTCAGTGTAACTGAGACAGGAGTTGGTAGGTTTAGGAGAAGAAAGGTGGGAAACCGAGGGTTCCTTTTCCGGCATCCCTGTGTGTGTCTGTTAATAGGCACAGGGATTAATACAACATGGAATCCTTTGCTCTCTATCTAAAAACCATGCGATTTTGTATGATTGAAACTTGCACCACGCTTTGACTGTTTGTTAAAGAGTCATTTTTAATGAGAGAATAATTCTTTACTGCTGGTTTTTCATTTACACTGACCTTATGAAGTCCTTAACATTCGTTTTTATTCAGACGTGAGTAACTGAACTAAAATAGAACATCACATATTACCATAACTGAAGGTACTTCAACTTAGCTGGAAATATAACCTAACTTGTTGGATAGGATATGATTTGGGATAAGCAGAATTTATCATTGAACCCAACGTAGAAAATTCTAGTTTCAATTGTCAAAAAAATCCTCACAAGGTTAAAATGATTCAACCTCAAGAAGATCCATTTGGGTGTTCCATACAGGAAAATTATTTCTAAAGTTGATCACTTCGTGTCCTATTGATAAAACCTCGACTAGAGGAAATTTTGCTCCCTTTTTATATAGTTTCAAGAAATTTTTAAATTTTTATTATGCACTTGAACAACTTTGCAGGAGTAAAGGAACCCCTCACCACAAACTATTCCTCTAAATTATCTCCCTGGCTTCCTCAGCGAATATGCACATTTTGACATAACCATGATCAGTTTGTCCATTTTCTTTTGTTGTACTTCTCCACTCAACACTTTTCTTATCCACATGGAATCACTTTCACCATTCTAAATGTCTTTATATCCATGTAAAACTTGGTTAGCCTCCCTTCTCATTATTCGATATTTGAGTTATATCTAATTTTTCACTCTTATAAGTAGTGCTGCTATGAATGTCTTTGTTAAAAAAAAATACGCCTTCTTTGGATTATTCCCTTAGGAAAATCTCCAGAGAGGGATTACAAGGTTAAAAGAGCATGAAATATTTTATAGCTCTTGTTTTATATTGCCAGATTGCTTTCTAGAAAAGATCCAATCTCTGGGTTGGAAGGACCTTAAAGGTCATATAGGTCAACCCCCACCCTCCTCCCCAATGCTTGAACCCCCTCTACAATCTATGATGCCACCAGCAGTGTATACGCATTTCTATTGACCAATAGCTCTGCCAGTGTTGGGTTTTGCCGTCTGTATTTATTTTCACTTGTTTAATAGGTGTGTATAGTTGTTCTTGAAGAGTTGGTTTATTTCATTAACTGCTAGCAAGGCTGAGCACTTTTATCCTGTGATGATTTCCTAGCTGTGTTTCCTTGAGTGTAAAATCTCCATCCACTTCTTAGGACCTCTTGTTCAGTGGAATGGATGCCGTACATCTGTGTCACAACTGCGCTTTTTTGTTGTATCCTACAGTTTGCTCTCCTGTCCCTATCCTTCAAACCGAATGGTGCCAATAATTTGATACTGATGACGATATATATATAAAAAAAGACATGCCTCATTTGCTGGCATTGTAAAATGCGGTATGTAAGCAAGTAGTGACATCACTGAGGATTAACTCTTTAAGTGCTGAATCTTTAAAATGTTCATGTTTTTTGAGAGAAATCTTTCTACAATGGATAACACACTTCCCTGCCTTAGTAAACAGAGTACAATGGAGAGTATTTATCCTTTTCTGGGTGAGTCATGGCCATCATTACACACATTGGTCCCTTTGGGACCTTGGTATGATACAGTGATGTCATCAGGAACTAGCAAAATCTGTAGGGCTTGGCTTGGCCTCTTTTAGAATATTATGTTGTTGTCCCTGATGGGGATTTTTGTTTTGTTTTTTACTGCTGTCTGTTCTACCAGTGGAGCTGTCTGGGGCGGTTGTAGTGTTTGGGGCCCCTTCTCCCCTGTGGCCCCTGGCTGAACTTTTAAAAACAGCTTTAGCTGTTCTTGATATCATGCACATGATACAAAATGTGTTCCTGTACAGTATGGGGTTGTCACCGCTTGCCAATCCAGCAGCCCTCCTCCTCTTCTAAACTGCTTTCTGCAGCCTCCACTCTTCGCCTCCTGCTCTCGATGGAAGCCTCTACGACACAGCTGCAGGTGTCTGCAGGCAGCCAGGAGACCAAGCAGTTCACGTGCGTCGAATCTGCTTTGCTCCCGGGGAAGAATGCATGGGCTTTTCAGCCGCTGTTTCCAGGAGACCTGGAGTCTCCTGCTTCGTCCCCACTTCCCCCTGGGCTTACAGATGTTTCAGAAGGTGATGTCACTGGAAGTCTGACCACAGCCAAACCGGCTGTTACTGCCTAGGAAAACCTAGCACCTTTGGCAGCTCAGCTCTAACCAGTAAAATCAAGAAGATACCATGGTTGCAGCAGTTGTCCTGGTTATTTGCCTCCTTGAATGTACTTGACATTGTGACTGGAGAGAGTGAAATTGTACTGCCTGGATGCTAGCAACTAAAATGAATTGGTACGATTGTTTCACCTTTTATAGACTCAACACCAAATCAACAGCACCATACTTGTACCCAGCACATACCTTAGGGCCATGGGGGGAATTGGCTTGCTGATATCATCATTCCAGAGCTGGGGCCGAAGACTCCCGCTGGGCACAGTGGGTTACTGTAGGGATCTGGTAATCCTCAACCCACGGGGCTTATGAATTGCACATTGCACAGGAGGTCCTTATGTTGAAAGAGTTGTAAAACAAGGTCCTAGAACATTCAGAAGATCCCACAAGGGTGTACCTAGAATTTCACACTGCCCAAATAGCACAGGGATATTCCGACGTTGTTAGCTTTCTCTCACCATCTCAAAGATCACGGCTTTCAAAAAAAAAAAAAAAAAAAAGTTCAAATAAAATTCACTATGTAAACCATTGAAAAGTGTACAATTCTGTGATTTTTAGTGTATTCACAACTTTGTGCCAATATAACCACTATCTACTCCCCCCACTCATCCCTTGGAAACCACTAATTTCCTTTTCTGTCTGGGTTTCTGTCTGTGGCTTTGCTTTTACTCTGGACATTTCATGTAAATTGAATCATACGTTATGTGGTATTTTGTGATTGGCCGCTTTCACTTAACATAATGTTTCTAGGTTCATCTGTGTTGTAGCATGTATCAGAACTTCATACTTTTTATGACCGAATAGTATATCATTGTATGGATATACCACATTTTGTTTATCCATTCAGCAAGTGATGAGAATTTGGGTTGGCTTCTGCTTTTCGGCTATTGTGAATAACACTGTTATGAACATCTATGTACAAGTTTTTGTGAGAACATGTTTTCAATCCTCTCTGAATTGCTGGATCACATAGGAAATTTATGTTTAACTTTCAGAGGAACTGCCAAGATCATAGCTTTTATTTCGTATGAAACCCAAAGTGAAAAATTATATATGCTAGGCAGTCAAGAAGCACGGGCATACCTGCTGCTGGTCAGATACTGAGATGCACTGACTTGGGGTAATTTTTATAACAGAAAAAATTGTTTTAGAGAAATGGCTTTGATAAGAAGAGAAAATAAAGGTGCTGTCTTTCTCTTAAAAATGAAAATGAAATCAAACTCTGGTTGATCTCTGGGTTCTCATTTGGATAGCTGGCTCTTGTTCAGCCACTGGTGTCAGAATGTTCAGGAAACATTCTTCCCTGGAAATTACACAAGAGGAAAACTACAGTAGTTCTTTCCTGCCCAATGGGGAGCATGGGGTCTATGCAGATGTGGGAATGTAGTTAAGTGGGGGTAACATGTGCTGAAGCTTGGGATGAGTCTCCCTTCACTCTTTCCAGGGCTTATATGTTAGAAGAAACCACAAAGAATAAGAAAACCCCAAAAGGCAATGTAAGTGGGTAGGACAAAATCCCTATGAAATGGAAGCAGCTCAGTGTACAGGGAATCAGAAACCCAAGTAAGTTCCAAGGCCCTGGGGAGGTTAATAGACTTTGAGTGACCCAGGAAAGCTATGGGTCCTCTTCCTAGAAAATGCACACGTTGTAATGTTACCCCAGCACGCTCACAGGGACCTCACACTGCCCCTGAGCTCATCTGTGGTGCCCCGCCTGGAGTCCATGGACCCTGGATCTTTGGACATGAGTAGATAATTGAAATCCCCAGATTACCTGCAAACCTCATTTTATTTTTTTAAAGATTTATTTATTTGTTTGAAAAGCAGAGTTACAGAGAGGGAGAAAGAGAGAGAGAGAGAGATCTTCTATCTGCTGGTTCACTCCCCAGATGGCCAGGAGGTTCTTCTGGGTCTTCCACATGGGTGCAGGGGCCCAAGCACTTGGACTGTCTTCCACTGCTTTCCCAGGCACATTAGCATGGAGCTGGATTGGAAGTGGAGCAGCAGGGACTTAAAGCGGCACCCATATGAGATGCCAACACTGCAGGCAGCAGCTTAACCCTCTACACCACAGTGCTAGCCCCTGCAAACCCCATTGTAGGCTATGGTACAAACCTTCCCCCACTCCACCCTGTGGGGAAAAAAAAAGCCATGTATTTTAAAAAAAAAGGGGGATTCATTCATTCATTTATCTGAAAGAGTGACAGAGGGAGAGATTGCTATCTGCTAATTCCCTGAATGGCTACAACATCCAGGTCAGGACCAGGCTGAAGCCAGGAGCCGGGAGCTCCATTCTGGTCTCCCACATGGAGACACCAAGTATTTGGGCCATCCTCTGCTGCCTCTCCAGGTGCATCAACAGGAAGCTAGATGGGAAACAGAGTAGCCAGGACTCAAACAAATACTGTGGTACCTTAACTCACTGTGCTATAGCACCAGCCCTGCCTGTGTGTGTATATGTATGTGTATGTGTGTGAGTGTGCTTAAGATTTATTTTATTTATTTGAAAGAGTTACTGAGAGAGGTAGAGCCAGAGAGAGAGAAAGGTCTTCCATCTGCTGGTTCACTCTCCAAATGACTGAAATGGCCAGAGCTGATCTGAAGCCAGGAGCCAGGAGCTTCTTCCAGGTCTCCCATGCAGGTGCGGGGGTCCAAGCACTTGGACCATCTTCCACTGCTTTCCCAGGCCATAGCAGAGAGCTGGATTGGAAGTGGAGCAGCCAGGACTTGATCCGGCATTCATATGGGATGCAGGCCAGGGCCTTAACCCACTGCACCACAGTGCTGATCCCCATGTGTGTTTTTAACAGCAATTTAGCAGCTAAATGTTGGTCCACTTAAAACTGGCGACACTTTCTCTTGTGAACAGAAGACATTTTTTAAAAGTATTTATTTATTGGAAAACCAGAGAGAGATCTTCCTTCCACTGCTCACTCTCTAAATGTCCACAACAGCTGAAGCTGAGCCAGGCTGAAGCCAGGAGCCAGGAACTCAATCTGGGGCTCCCATACGGGTGGCAGGGACCAAAGTTCCTGAGCCATCAGTTGCCACCCTACTAGGGTGTGCGTGTGAGAAAGCTGGAACTGGGAGCAGAGGCAGGACTCGAAACCAGGCACAGCAACATGACAAGTGGGAGTTCCAGGCCGTGTCTAACCCCTGCACCTAAAGCCCGTCCCTGCCTCTGTTATCTTAATCTTTGTTGCATCATGGCGATTACTGATTATTACTGCTCACCAACACAGGGCAGTCTGCCTTGTAGGCCTGTATTTGAAACTTCTATGCTTTTCTGCCATCATAATTATTTTCCTTGTTTACATAATGAAATAGAAATAGGAAAACAACGGGTGAAAAGGCTGGTTCTTCCAATACTAACATGAAAGGAATTGTGTCTATGTCACATACAGAAAACAGCATAGGAGTTTGAATGTTACCACCTGAGCCACCATCTTCAGAAGAAAGCCTCTGGGCTTGGCAGAGAGTAAACACTTGGTGTGAATTAATGGATGGCTGAATAAATAACCAGGAGTTTGACCGCAAGCAGCAGGAGAGGATTTGAGTTCAGTGTGGCCATCAGCCTTGACATGCCCTCCCCTCACCCCACCCACCCCGACCTTTGCATTCTTGCTGCAGGGAAACAGAGCAAAAGAACCAGTTGGCTCATTTTGAAGGGGGCAGAGTGTGCTCAGGCATCGGCGACCTCTGCAGAGTACATGCTCTAAGATCTGGGCTCTAACCTGTCTGCCTCAGACCTCTTCACTTCACCTTTCTTTGAGGGTATTTCAAAAGACTGGTGGATGGGCGGGGAGGCTGGGATGCACACATCCCATATTGGGAATGCCTGGGTCTGAGTTCCAGCTTTGCTTCTGCTTCCAGCTTCTGCTAATGCACACCCTGAGAGGCACAGGTCTTGGGTCCCTGCCACCAAGGTGGGTGAGACCCAGGTTGAGTTCTGGGCTCCTGGCTCCTGCCTGGTCCAGCCCCTGCAGTTGCATGCAGTTGGGGGAGTGAAGCAGCAGATGGAAGATTTCTCTGCCTCTGACCCTATGCCTTTCAAATAAATTAAATGCATAAAAGAATTTTAATTTTGTGTTAAATGGAATTAAAAGCGAATTACCTAATGGTGTAAAAGATTTTTTTTTAAATCCATGCATTTGAGTATGTAGTGGGATCTTGCAATTCCAATTCCTTCTGTTATGATCCCAAGAAATAAGTGTTCCACAAGTGCTCTATATAAACCGACAAATTCAGGAACAAGATGTGTCCAGGGTAAACTCTCCAGAGGAGCGCTTCTTAAACTGGCGCGCGCACCGGGATCCCCGGGGATTTGGAGACATGCCAATCCCGCTTCCCGGGTCTGGAGTGGGGGCCCGAGATTGCTGGTGCTAATAAGCTCCCAGGCGATGCTGGCGCTGCTGGTACGCAGACCACTCTCTGAGTCCTCCTATCAAGGGACTAGAAGGCCCAACGTGCACCTGCAAGAAGAGGCAGCAGGAGGATGGGGAGGGAGGTCGGAGAAATGGAGAGGATGGGAGGGAGCAGGGAAGCTGCCAGCACGGCGAGTCAGGCGGCGAGGCGGAGATGCTGGGAGGAAGGGCAGGCTGCGGGGCTGGAGCGAGGATGCGCAGACCGAGGCCGGGAGGCGGCGGGCGCGGGCGGCTCCGCGGCTGCGCGGGCGCGCTGGCGGCGGCGGCGGCGGCGGCTCCGTCCGCGCGGCGCCCCCGCTGCGGGCCCAGGGGCCTGGCTGCGGGATCCGTGCGCAGCGATGGCGCGGCCGCCCCGGCAGCGCTCGGGGGCCTGGACGCCGCTGCTCCTGCTGCTGCTGGCCGGGCCCGCCACCTGCGCCGCCAGCCCCGCGGACGACGGCGCGGGGCCTGGGGGCCGGGGGCCCCGGGGCCGCGCGCGGGGCGACGCGGGCGGCGATGAGGGGGTGCCGCGCCACGACTCCTCCTACGGCACCTTCGCGGGGGAATTCTATGACCTGCGCTACCTCTCGGAGGAGGGTGAGGCTGTGAGGGAGGGGAGGAGATGGCAGGGGGGGTGGCAGGGACTCGGGGCAGCCGTGGCACAGCCGAAACCGGGGTGCGGGGCGCGCTGCTCGGCCCCGTTCGCCTTGGAGCAAGGGCAGAAGAGCTGTCGGTGCCTGCTGCCCACTTTCCAGGTGGGGAGACTGAGGGCGGGAGCGGGAGGTGGTTACCCTAGTCCAGAGAGGCAGTGCATTAAGCTCCCCAAGCCCTCACATAAGGTCTCCAACCTGCCTGCTGGGGATGGGGGTGGGGTGGGGGTGGGTGAGAGCAAAGACTCCACTTGGAGGGAGATGCTGCCTTCTTTCCTCCCTGCCTGGTGATCCACATTGGCAGTGCCCGCTGCCCTGGCACCAGCGCCGGGTTGCATCTTCCTGCGCACTCCCACCCCACTTCTTTCCTGTCACCGTGCACGTTGTGGTCCCTTAGTAGGAGCCACGTTGTTGGAACCTGCTGGTCCCCCGTAGGTGTGCCTCAGTGAGCACGGAAGCCCAGCTGGGTCTGCTCCAAAGGACGGGAAACTGGCCTCTTATTCCTGCCACTTTGGGATGCTCTGTGTTTCCTTTTCTCCTGCAAAGAGGGATCTCCAAGCTGGGGTTTAAAATGTTGACATCTGTTAAGTGGGTGTATGTGTTAGGATCGGGTTCTGCTGTGTGTAGCAAACATAAGTAGCCTCAATCAGCGACGCAGTCCTCTCTCACCTAAAGAAGTCTGGAAGTTGGCAGTTGAGAATGGCGCGGAGGGTTCATGGTCACCAGGGACCCTGGTTTGTGTTCTTCTGCCTCTTTACAATTCTTAGCATGGAACTTCATGATCCAGAGTGACTGCTGGAGCTCCAGTCATTACATTCAGGTTCCAGACAGCGGGAAGGAGGAAGCAGGACAAAGGTCAGCGAATGCCTTATAAGGAGATGGCTCAGAAGTCCCATAGCTTTAACTTCCCTGGCCACAGCCTAGTCTGTGGTCACACACAGATGGGAAGGAAGCTGAGAACACACCCAGTTCAAAAACTGGAATCGGAGTATTAAGGCAGGTGGAGAGTATGGGTTGGGGAAATATATTAGTTATATGGAGGCTTGACTATGGAAACAGAAACCCTAACATACGGGGGGCTTAAATGAGGGAGTGTTTTTGTCTCAGGTACCAGTCAGGCTGCCAAGGTGACTGTTACACAAGGTCATTCAGGGGCCCAGGTTCCTTCTGTCTCATTGCTCCACCATCCCCCATAGCTTTGTCCTCATCTGTGCAGAAGGAAGGAAAAATAAAAGGCTGGCTGTGCAGATCACCACTGCTCAGATTCCTTTGTAAAACGTGTCGTTAGGTGACCTCGCGGAAAGGGAAGCCAGGAGCTGTGGGCTCCAGCTGAGCTGCCCCCTGGCCAAGGAGGAGGAGGAGACAGGGCGGGAGGACAGTACGCAGGTGCCGACTCTGCCACCTGAACGTTCCCAAGCTCATCTGCTTCTGAAAGCGTCCAGGGCACGTGTGTTCTGTGCCCGGTCAGCCTGGTCCTGCCAGGGGCACTTCCCAGCCTGAGAGCCTAGATGCGCCTAACACCTGAAGAACAGGGTCAGATTCCAGACGTGCCTCTGGACGTACAAACAGTGTGGAATACTACTGTCTGTTCCGTACAGTTTTATGAACCCGGACGTCAGGCAGGCTGCAGCCATCAGGGCCAGCTTTATCAGGTCAAACCAGGAGGTGGGAAAGACCGGCGAGACGTAAAAGGGAGGGCAGCTAGACGTAAAAGGGAGGGCAGCTAGGTGAGGTGCCCATGCTGGGGTGTGTGTGTGTGTGTGTGTGTGTGTGTGGAGCAGCAGGGCACGCGCGTGCGTGTTTGTGTGTGTGTGTGTGTGTGTGTGTGTGTGGAGCAGCAGGACATGCCCTGTGTCTATAGATCCCTGGTTTATCTGCTTGCCGCTCCTACCTGCTGGCTTAACCTTCCTGGCACCTGCTCCTGACCCTGATGGTGCTGCACTGAGAACTCCGTGAGAGTTCCCATCTGTTCCTGGGGTGATGCATCAGCTCCTTTATCTGGGATGTTCTCTCTGGCCCAACTTCCTCTTACAGGCATCTCCGACCTCACCCCGAGTTTCACCTCCATTCTTCTGCTCTTCTCTCTGAAGGGTCGAAGGAGTGGATGGACTCAGGGGAAGACAGGCAGTGGGTGAACTTGTGGGGAAGGCAGGAGAGCACTGATGGTTGACCTTGGAGGAAGAGGTACAAATAGCGCCTTGAAACTGTTTCTCTGTCACTACAGATGGGGGTCGTTTCCTAGCAACAAAGCCACTTGTTTCCTCTGTGCAGGGTCCCGTCTTCTCAGAGTCCAGGTAGCCACGAAACTGGGTTTTTAATGAAAAAGTGACCTGGTTGTGTGAAGCCAGAATAAGGGAGTTAGGATCACAGTGGTGGAGACAGGAGTTCCGTGGATGCTGTCGGAGCAGTAGCTGTTGCCAGGGGCTGTTTCTCCAGTGGTCCAGCTTGTCTAATACTCCCAGTCCAGAGGTTATACACTGGCTGATTGGGTATCTCTGATCACCCCCTAATGTGTTCATTTTCATAACTTGAATTATTCTTTTGGTTAACAATGCTGGTTGTCAGAATTCTTGAGGTTCCTACTGTCTCAGCATATATTGCTGATCCTTCAGTCCCAGCTTAAATGCCACTTCCTTCAGGGAGCCTTCCCTGATTTTCTCCTTCTCCTGTCCCTTGCCCTGAGACAAGGATGTTCCCCCACAGCACACTCTCTAACCCTGCCATGACCTTGTTTGCCCTTTGTGGTCGCAGATTTGCATAAGATCTTGGTGCCTGGAT
The DNA here is from genome assembly GCF_051225735.1 of Oryctolagus cuniculus. Lineage (NCBI taxonomy): Eukaryota > Metazoa > Chordata > Mammalia > Lagomorpha > Leporidae > Oryctolagus > Oryctolagus cuniculus. Next base: position 213,067,997 of record NC_142867.1, on the reverse strand, counting down.
CCTCTCCACTCATACCTCTTTTCTCTGGGCTTCTCAACCCAAATCTGTAGAATCAGAACAGAGTGTGAAACAGGTATCACCTAATTATGGGCAAATATCCTGTTCTGAGGGTTCTGTACAAAAGAGAAGAGAAAAAAAAGAGTTGGGTATTGGCTTCGTTGGGTTAAGTCCAAAGGGAAGCCACCTGCTTGCTTCTTGCTGTTGCTTCTGGCCAGGCTTGGGAAACAGATCCTGAGTCTCCACCTAGCCGGCCGCGTGGGTGATGGTGTGGGGAGCAACTCGGACTAGACTGTTACTGGAATTAAGACTTATTCTGTGCATCTGCTCTCCCACAATATGGCGCTGAGAAGGGAGAAACAGCTTCTACACAGCTGCCTCCAGTTCAACCAATAAACTGTAGGACCCGCTCCTGATTGGAGGAGAGCAGCGTACTCGGCGTGTGGGTAGCAGAGTTGGGATTGGTGGAAGAGGACTATAAAGGAGGAGAGAGACAACATGCACGAGGAACATCTAAGGGGAACATCTATCTGAAGGAACACCTGTGCAGCCCCCGAGAAGAGCCGGCCGGCGGTGTGCCGCTCCCCCGCGGAAGTGGGGAAAGTGGCTAGGGGGAACCGCCCTTCCACGGAGGTGGAAGGGATGGTAGCCAACCCGGGAAGAACCAGCAGCAAACCCGGGGAGGGCCGAGCAGACGAAAGAACAGCGCAGGGTCCTGTGTCGTTCCTCCACGAAGACGGGGAGCGACAGATGGTAACTGGCTCGCCATGGGGCCATGCCCTGCAGAGAGGGAGCACTGTTATGCTGCCTTTTTTTTTTTTTTTTTTTTTGACAGGCAGAGTGGACAGTGAGAGAGACAGAGAGAAAGGTCTTCCTTTGCCGTTGGTTCACCCTCCAATGGCCGCCGCGGCCAGCGCGCTGCTGCCGGCACACAGCTCTGATCCGATGGCAGGAGCCAGGTGCTTCTCCTGGTCTCCCATGGGGTGCAGGGCCCAAGGACTTGGGCCATCCTCCACTGCATTCCCGGGCCACAGCAGAGAGCTGGCCTGGAAGAGGGGCAACCAGGACAGAATCCGGTGCCCCAACCGGGACTAGAACCCGGTGTGCTGGCGCTGTAAGGCGGAGGATTAGCTTGTTGAGCCACAGCACCGGCCTCGCTGCCTGTCTTTAAAACAGAGTGAGCTGGGGCCGGCGTTGTGGCATGGCGGGTAAAGCTTCCACCTGCAGTGCCAGCATCCCATATGGGCGCCGGTTCAAGTCCCGGATGCTCCACTTCTGATCCAGCTCTCTGCTGTGGCCTAGGATAGCAGTAGAAGATGGCCCAAGTCTTTGGGCCCCTGCACCCATGTGGGAGAATGGGAAGAAGCTCCTGGCTCCTGGCTTCGGATCGGCGCAACTCCGGCCATTGTGGCCAATTGGAGAGTGAACCAGCGGATGGAAGACCTCTTTCTCTGCCCTTCTTTCTCTCTGTAACTCTTTCAAATAAATCTTAAACAAAAAACCAGAGTGAGCTGTCCGCTCATGAAACACAGCCCACTCAGTGAGCTCCTGACCACAGTTGGTCTCATCTTGGAAAAGAGCTAGAGAGAAGGGCAGGGCGAGGTGTTCCTTCATCTGCCTGCATCCCTCCTCTGTGTGCTGTGCGTTGTGTGGGGAGCCCCGACTCATCTCCACTTCTCATCCAGAGGCTCTTCACGGGTAGCAGCCTACACCTCTTCTGACTTTGCAGCTGCCATGAATCTCGCCTGATGCTAACACTTACGGGAGCTGGCTTTTATAAGTGCTCACTGGGTGCCGTGTGCTGTGTAAGATCCTGCCTCCGTGTTAACTTGAATCCTGACAGCCACTCCGTGCCCCAGTGTAGAGTTAAGGAAACTGATCCACAGAGAATTTCCATATGGGCGGGCTTTGGGCTTAGTAATTAGGATGCCCAGGACGCCCACCACAGAGCGTAGTTTGATTTTCAGCTCCTGCCCTTGATGACAGCTTCCTGCTCCTGTGGTTCCCAGAGATGGCCGTGGAGGCTGACGGGGGTCCTGCTCCCCATGAAAGAGACCTGAATTGGGTTCCCGGCTTCCATTTTTGGTCCTGGCTGGGAGTCCATTGTGGATATTTGGGGAGTGACCCAATAGTTGGGAGATGTCTGTCTTTCTGCCTTTCAAATAAATTTTAAAACAATTTAAAAAAAAAGAAAAGAAAATGTGGGGCTGCCACTTGTGACACCAGCATCCCATTTTGGTGCTGGTTCAAGCCCCTGCTGCTGCACCTGAGAAGCAGTAGAAGATGGCCCAAGTCCTTGGGCCCACCCATGTAGGAGCTTCTGGCTCCTGGCTTTGGCCTGGGCAGCCCTGGCCATTGCACCCATTTGGGGAGTGAACCAGTGGATGGAAGACCTTTCTTTCTCTCTCTCTCTGTCTTGCCTTCTCTTTCTCTGTAACTCCACCTTTCAAATAAATAAATCTTAAAAAAGAAAATGTAGCTATCTTCGCTAAAGGCACATAGCTAGACAGTAGCGGAGAGCTGTGTGGATTTGTTGACTGACTGTGGATGAGGTGGTGCAGTGTGCAGCCTGCCTGGAATGGAGGGATCCCCATTAATGCTTGCTAGGAAAGGGTTTGGACTGAGTGTTTTTGTGAGTGAACTTGAGAAGCGCAGTTTGGCAGGCAGCTAAGAACGGCAGCTTCCTGAGCAGTGCAGGTGCCGCCCTGAAGGCTGCATTCACCTGTGTGTGGAGCTCTGTGGTTTTCAGAGTGGGTGATGTCTTTTTTTTTTAAGATTTATTTATTTATTTATTTGAAAATCAGAGTTACACAGAGGAGAGGCAGAGAAAAAGAGAGAGGGAGGGAGAGAGAGAGGTCTTCCATCCGCTAGTTTACTCCCCAGTTGGCTGCAATGGCTGGAGCTGCACCGATCCGAAGCCAGGAGCCAGGAGTCTCCTCCAGGTCTCCCACGTGGGTGCAGGGGCCCAAGGACCTGGGCCATTCTCTGCGGCTTTCCCAAGCCATAGCAGAGAGCGGGATCGGAAGTAGAGAAACTGGGACTTGAACCAGTGCCCATGTGGGATGCCGGCACTGCAAGTGGCAGGTTTACCTGCTACACCGCAGCACCAGCCCCATGGTTGATGTCTTTACCCCGTAACAGGACTCTGAGGAGTAGAAACAGTGGTTTAGGCAGTTCAGAGAGAAGCGGATGCAGTAGTTCTCTGAGAAAAAATGGGAGGCTGTGAGCAGACAATTTCTAGTCAAAACGGTGGGCAATCAAGTACTAGGTTAATATCTGAAGGCTGTGGTCCAGGTAGTTAATTAGAAGCAATAAATAGCAAGCCCAAAGCCGTCCACCACCCAGTGGCGTATGCAGAACTGGCTCAGGGGACTGCAGGAGAGGGACACAGAGCCTCAGTGAATTCTGCGGGAATGGAAACCACAACACCGTGCCGAGAACCTCAGGCATCCTCCAAGGAAATATGCGCCTGACCTGGTGGCATCTGAAGGGAGGCAGTGAAGACAGGAAATGAGCGGAGGACAGACGGGGCTCTGACCCCTCTCCTCGGCCAAGCAGTCGTCAGAAGCTTCGGTTCTGGCTGGCACCACAGCTCACTAGGCTAATCCTCCACCTGTGGTGCCGGCACCCTGGGTTCTATCCCTCCTCTTCCAGGCCAGCTCTCTGCTGTGGCCAGGGAGTGCAGTGGAGGATGGCCCAAGTGCTTGGGCCCTGCACCCGCATGGGAGACCAGGAGGAAGCACCTGGCTCCTGGCTTTGGATTGGCACAGCGCGCTGGCCGCAGCGGCCATTTGGGGGGTGAGCCAACGGAAGGAAGACCTTTCTCTCTGTCTCTCTAACTCTGCCTGTCAAAAAAAAAAAAAAAAAAAAAAAGAAGCTGCTTCGGTTCAGGGTCCACGTGAGACGGAAGTAGAGGTACAAACACAGCCTCAACCAGCCTTACTGAAGCTCATCGGGATTTTATTTTAGAGGGAAAAAGCGGTACAGTAAAAATCAGAGGGAAAAGAACAAGCCCACAGGGGGAAAAGGTGGTAAAATGTGGCACTGGACAAAGCCAAGCGGAGAGGGGAAAGCCGGCTATGTCTGGGGGCTCAGCCCGTGTCTGGGGGCGACAGCCTGTGTCTCTCGAGCTGAGGGAGACGGTGAGCAGAGGGGAGCAGGGGCGTTGGGGGAGGGTGGGACAGATGGCTGAGCCCTGGAGTGACAGCATCAGATTCCACTTCGGAAAGACCGTGTGTGCTGGAGCAGAAGAGAAGCAGGGGAGCGGATAGGAGAGAGAGCAGTCGCCAAAGGGCAGGCTGGTTCCCCTGGTAGCAATAGCAGGGAGGGAGGACCCAGTAAATGTACCGAGGGGAGAAACCCAGGAGTGAGGTTGGGGGCACTGGGGGGCTGTGGGAGGCTGTGGGTGGCAGGAGGACTGCCATGAAGATGACAGTCACACGAGGAGGGGCCCTAGGGAGTGAGGGACTCCGTAGTGGGCGTCGGGGCTTGGTTTGCTTGTGGAACAACCAAAAGCACATGGGGCAGTTGGCTGTTGGACTTCAACAGCCAAGAAAAGGAAAAAGGCTAAAAATTTCCAAGTCAGACAAAGCAGAGCCTAAGTCTAAAGGAAGTAGAAGAAAATAATGTTAAAATAATAAAGGTGAGAAATTAATGAAATTCATAATGCATATTATAAAAAAACTATGGATGGATTTAAAATTTTCTTCACCAGTATATGAGTAAAGTTAATCTTTTTTTTTCTTGAAAAAAAGGTATATTGATCTATTTGAAAGGCAGAGCTATCAGAGGGAAGAGAAGAGACAGAGGTGTGGCAGGGGGTGGGGAGTCTTCCATCCACTGGTTCACTCACCAAATGGCCCCAATAGCCAGGGCTGGGCCAGGCCAAAGCCAGGAGCCAAGAACTCCTTCAGAGTCTTCCACTGGGTGGCAGGTGCCCAAGCACCTGGGCCATCTTCTGCTGCTTTCCCGGGCACATTAGCAGGAAGCTGGGTTGGAAGCTGAGCAGCTGGTACTCAAACTGGCACTCTGATATGGAATGCTGGCACTGCTACTGGTGGCTTAACCCCCTGTGCCTCAGCACCAGCCCCAGGTAAACATAACTTCTTTTTTTAAAGATTTATTTTTATTTATTTGAAAGGCACAGTTACAGAGAGGGAGGGACACACACACACACACACACACACAGAGTGAGAGAGCATGCTTGTATCCACCGGTTCACTCCCCAGTTGGCTGCAATGGCAGGGGCTGGGTCAGACCAAAACCAGAAGCCAGGAGCTCCTTTTGGATCTCTCATGTGGGTGCAGGGGCCCAAGCACTTGGGCCATCTTCTGCTGCTTTCCTAATCAGGTTAGCAGGGAGGTGGATCAGAAGATGAACAGCTGGGTCTTGAGCCAGCGCCAATATGGGATGCTGGTGTCCCCCACAGTGACTTTACCAGCTATACCACAATGCCGGCCCCCTAAACTTATCTTTTAATTCCACTTTTCCACAAACTTTCCAAAGTATGTGTGTGGATGGATGGATGGATGGATGGATAGATAGATAGATAGATAGATATGAGAGAGGGAGAGGGAGAGGGAGAGAGAGAGAGATCTTAAGGAACTGATTCACATGATTACAGATTCAGGCAAATCCCAAATCTGCAGGATGGGGCAGCAGCAGGCTGGAGACCCAGGGGTGAGCAGGTGTTAGAACTCAAGTGTAAAAGCCATCTGCTGTTGCATTGCTTGGGAGATCCTTCTTTGTTCTGTTCAGGCCTTTAACTGATTGGATGAGGCCCACTCACACGATGGAGGGCAGTCAAATCCCCTCAAAGAAACATCCAGGATAATATTTGACCACTTTTCTGAGTACCTTGAGCCAGTGAAGTAGACTCATAAAATTAACCATCACAATAATAAGCTTCTGGCAAGACTGATAAAAAGAAAAAAAAGAGAGAGAATATTAGAGATGAAAAAGGGGTATCCTGAGAGCAGATATTGTAAAAGCTAATTGAGTTGTAATTGTTACAACTTAACTATAAAAAAAAGATAACCCAATTTAAAAATAGGAAAAGGTACTGCAAAGATATTCTTCCAAAGAAAATAAACCAGTAACCAATAAACACGTGAAGAAGTGCTCAGCATCATTGATCATTGGTCATTGAGGAAATGCAAATCAAAATCATAGTGAGACACCAATTCACACCCACTGGGTGGCTATAATTATCTGTTTTTAAAGGAAAACAGCAAGCGAGGATGAAAATAGGGAGAAAGCAGACCTCTCATGCACTGTTGGTAAGAATGCAGAGACGCAGCTACTTTGGGTTAGTAGCTGGACAGTTCCTCAAAAGGTTAAACACAGCTACCATACAGTGCAGCAGTGCTGCTCCAAGAGCACTGAAAATGTATGTTTGCCCAAAAACACATGTGAGCCACTAGTATGGCAGCCATGGTCTTTTTTTTTTTTTTTAAATTCATTTTCACTTATTTGAAAGGCACAGTCAGCCGGCGCCGTGGCTCAATAGGCTAATCCTCCACCTTGCGGCGCCGGCACACCGGGTTCTAGTCCCGGTTGGGGCGCCGGATTCTGTCCCGGTTGCCCCTCTTCCAGGCCAGCTCTCTGCTATGGCCAGGGAGTGCAGTGGAGGATGGCCCAGGTGCTTGAGCCCTGCACCCCATGGGAGACCAGGAAAAGCACCTGGATCCTGGCTCCTGCCATTGGATCAGCGCGGTGCGCCGGCTGCAGCGGCGGCCATTGGAGGGTGAACCAACGGCAAAGGAAGACCTTTCTCTCTCTGTCTCTCTCTCTCACTGTCCACTCTGCCTGTCAAAAAAAAAAAAAAAAAAAAACTGAAAGGCACAGTCAGAGTGAGAGAGAGAGAGATGGATCTTCCATCTACCAGCTCACGCCCCAAGTGGCTGCAATGACCAGGGCTGGGCCAGACCAAAGCCAGGAGCTTCTAGGTCTCCCATGTGGGTGCAGGGGCCCAAGGACTTGGGCCATCTTCCACTGCTTTCCCAGGCACACTAACAAGGAGCCAGATTGGAAGTGGAGCAGCCGAGACTCAGACTGATGACTGCTTTGGATGCCAGCATCACAGACAGCAGCTTCACCCACTATACCACAGTGCTGGCACAGCAGCCATGTTCTTCATGCTTGATCTTAGCCAAAAGGCCAAGAAGTGATGGAGCCGTGTTAATAGTCAAAATGTGGGGGCCAGCACTGTGGCGTAGTGGGTAAAGCTGCCGCCAGCAGTGCAGGCATCACATATGGGTGTCGGTTCGAGTCCTGGCTGCTCCACTTCCAATCCAGCGCTCTGCTATGGTCTGGGAAAGCATTAGTTCTTGGGCCCCTGCACCCATGTGGGAGACCCAGAGGAAGCTTCTGGCTCCTGGCTTCGGATCTGCGCAGCGGCTGTTGCAGCTAACTGGGGAGTGAACCAGCGATGGGAGACCTCTCTCTTTCTGCCTCCTTCTCTCTTTGTGTAACTCTTTCAAATAAATAAATCTTTAAAAAAATAATCAAAAGATGAAAACATCCAGTTGTCTACCAACTAATGAACAGATCCACAAATGTGGTATATCCATACAATAGAATGTTATTTAGCTGCAAAAAGCCACGGAGTTCTGATCCACACTAATATGATATTATGCTGTGTGAAAGAAGCTAGACACAAAAGGGTACATATCGAATGATTCCATTGATTTTGATTTTGAATTTTTAGAATAGGCAAATTCACAGAGGCAGAAAGCAGGTTAGTGGTTGCCAGGGTAAGGGAGGGTGGATTGGGAGTGAAACATACAGGGTTTCTCCTTGGAATCACAGAAATATGCTGAAAGGAGATAGTGTTTGTGGTTGTGTAACTTGTGAAGATGCAAAGATACACTGATTTGTAGGCTTTAAAATGGTGAGTTTCATGGTATGTGAATTATAATGGAAGCAGCTAAGACAATAAGAATACAAGGAACATACAATTGTATACCAGTGAACTTGAACGTCAAAGTACATAAATGCACAGAAAAATAAAATTAATAAAAAACTGACTCAAGAAGAATTAGAAAACCTGTATAATTTTGTATCCGTCACAGAAATTGAGTCAGTTAAAAAAATCTTCAGCCAAGAATGTTTCAGACTCAGTTCTACCAAATATTCCAGGGACGGCTAATGCTTATTTAAACGTATTATTTTCAAAGGCTAGAAAAGGTTATGAGGACAATATAACCTTTTTTAAAAATATTTATTTATTTATTTGAAAGGCAGAATTACAGAGAGGCAGAGGCAGAGAGAGAGGTCTTCCATCCTCTGGTTCATTCCCAGATGGCCACAACGGCTGGAGCTGTGCTAATCCGAAGCCAGGAGCCAGGAGCTTCTTCCAGGTCTTCCAGATGGGTGCAAGGGCCCATGTACTTGGGCCATCTTCCACCACTTTCCCAGACCATAGCAGAGAGCTAGATTGGAGGTGGAGCAGCCAGGACTTGAACTGGCGCCCATATGGGATGCCAGTACTGTAGGCAGTGGCTTTGTGGAAAATAAAGCATAATGGACAATTAATGTCATAAATGGAGAAAAGAAACACTAAGCCAGAAACATATGCCTATTACAATATAGCTTCCAAAGATATAAAGCAGTAACTCATGGAAATACGTGGAGAAATATGTCAATCAAATTTGTACTTGAGCATTTACACTTAGTGTTGAAAAATCAAGCAAATTCTAAAAATATATAGATTATTGGAATTACACAAGTAATAAGTTCAACAAGATGCATAGGATCCACAATTATAGAATCTCTTTCTCTTTACACAAGGAAGATACACTAAATTTGACTTTCTGCTAGAACGTGAGGAAGTCCATTTACTACACAGGATTCACATCATATGTCTTCTGATTGCAATGCAGTAAAATGTGAAACAGAAGTATAGGGGAAAATTGCCTATGTCTACACATGAAGACAATATTATCCCCTGGATTAAGGAGGAAGTCATAAGAAACATCAAGATACCTTTATAATGACCATCAAAGCATTGCATGTCAACATGTTTGGCCTGAGTCTAAATCAGCTTAGAGGGCAGTCTATATGTGTGAATACATTTATCAGGAAATAAAATTGAAAACAAATGTGCTAAACATGTACTTCAAAAGAGAAACAAAGAAGAAATCTCTTCATGTCCTTAGAGTGGAGGGTGGTCTCCTAAACAAGACCCTAAAAAGTACAAACCAGAAGAAGGAAGATTCTAACCTTGACTACATCAAATTTAAAGATTTGGGTCCAAGAAAAAAACAAAATACTAACAACAGATGGGAGGCAGCCTGGGATAAAAATGTGACATCTGAAGGTAACAGTGAATTTCCATCTTGAATACACACAACTCCTATGGATATGGAAAAGACCAAATCCAAGCACTAATAGAGAGAAAAATGTGGATATACACATCACAGAATGGGAAACCCAAGTGATTGATAACAGACATGAAGAGATGTCAACCCACTGACTCTTAGGAAAGCACACATGAAAAAAATGAGAATGTCAAATGATATCAAGTAAAGGCAAGCCTGTGGGGAAACAAGGACAGTCATGCTATTCTGATTGGATTGAAATTGTGCTGTCATTCTGAACAGATCTCATTAAGCTATATGGAATTAAAGATAAGACCCAGCAAATCCTCTCTTGAGTTTATTAAAGCAAAAACCTCTTGTCTGTACCTACAGGAAATATGGTGAGGAGGTTTGTATTTCCATTATTCAAGAAAGCCAACATTGGGGGCAACCTGGGTGTCCAGACCTGGGAGGATGATTAAGAAAATGTGATTATACTCATCTGCACATCAGGGAATCCTCTTCATGCTGGAGGTGCAATAGGTCTTACAGCTACATATATGGATAGATTCCCAAAGGAAAATAATAAGCAGAATGAGCTTGGTTGAACGCTTTACTTAAAATAGAATTAATCATGTGTGTATAAAGTCAATTGAAAATTGATCCCAATAAAAAATAAGAGTGGGAATAAGAGAGGGAGGAGGAGGTTTGTAAAGCTGTATAGTTTTGCACACATTCCTATGGACTTAATTCTAAGAGTACAGCTAAAAACTTGCATGGGACTCCAAATCTCATGAAGCTAGGTGGTAATAATGCCATCTTAAGTGTTAAAGTGATCATATTAAGTGTTAAATTAATCATATAGATAGAATTAAGTGTTAGGGCCCTGTGCTTTGGCGTAGCAAGTAAAGCCACCGCTAGCAGTGCCAGCATCCCATATGGGCACTGGTTCAAATCCCGACTGCTGCACTTCCATTCTAACTCTCTGCTATGGCCTGGGAAAGCAGTAGAAGATGGCCCAAGTCCTTGGACCCCTGCACCCACGTGGGAGACTCATAGGAAGCTCCTGGCTCCTGGCTTCGGATCAGCCCAGCTCCATCCATTGCAGCCATCTGGGGAGTGAATCACTGAATGGAAGACCTCTATTTCTGCCTCTGCCTCTCTGTAACTCTGCCCTTCAAATAAATAAATAAATCTTAAGAAGGAAAGCATTAAGTGTTAAAGGGATCATATAAATAAGATCAAGTGTCTGGTAATAATCATCGATCGAATTAAAAAGGAGAGAATGTTCCAACATGGAAAGCAGTCCACACAGCAGACTCATAGAATGACAATCACTCTAAATAGCATGCTGACCTCAGAATCAGCCCTTAAGGCATTCTGGTCTGGCTGAAAAGCCCATGAGAGCATTTCAGGCATGGAAAGCCAAGACACTGTGGCAAAAAATAAATAAATAAATAAATAAACAAATAAATAAATAAATAAATCCTACATGAAAGATCTCTGTGAGTGAGACCCTAGTGGAACAAAGAGGCCTTCAAAGAAGGATGTACTTTTCTCTGAAGGGAGGAGAGAGCTTCCACTTTGCTTATAGTCTTGTGTAAATACTGATGGAGACTATGGACTCAAAACGCTTCCATAGACTTGGCAGCTCATGTCAAGAGCCTCAGGTGATCACTGACGTCATACATAAGAATGTTAATTGTTAAATTAACAACAGGAGTCACTGTGTACTTGCTTCCCATGCAGGACCTCTGTCTTCAATGAGTTGTAGTATGAGAATTAACTGTAAAACTTGTTTGCATGCAGTTTTTTATATTTGTGTGTGTGCATATTGTTGAAATCTTTATTTAGTATAGAATTGGTCTTCTGTGTATAAAGTTAATTGAAAACGAATCTTAATGGAGAATGGAGACTGGGAATGGGGGGAAGAGGAGGAGGAACTGGAGTGGGAGGGCGGATATGGTGGGAAGAATCACTATATTCCCAAAGTTGTACTTATGAAATTTGTACTCATTAAATAAAAGGTTTCCAAAGAAAGCAGAATGAGATTTATTGCTCAGTGTCGTTTATGCAGAATAAACACATATTCAAATCTTGTATATTTCTTTTTTTTTTTTTTTCGACAGGCAGAGTAGACAGTGAGAGACAGAGAGAAAGGTCTTCCTTTTGCTGTTGGTTCACCCTCCAATGGCCGCCGCGGCTGGCACGCTGAAGCCAGCGCACCGCGCTGATCCGAAGGCAGGAGCCAGGTGCTTCTCCTGGTCTCCCATGGGGTGCAGGGCCCAAGCACTTGGGCCATCCTCCACTGCACTCCCGGGCCATAGCAGAGGGCTGGCCTGGAAGAGGGGCAACCAGGACAGAATCCGGCGCCCCGACCAGGACTAGAACTCGGTGTGCTGGCACCGCAAGGCGGAGGATTAGCCTATTGAGCTGCGGTGCCGGCCCAAATCTTGTATATTTCAAGAGGACACATATAAAAATAAATGGATGGCAGCTGGCAAGGTGACTGGGTCCTGGCCAATCTGTTCTCCAGACCTTGTATGTGAACCTGGACTGGCTAATACAGTGCAGCGATTGACAGCAAGGTGGCACTATTGGCAGAGTGAGTAATGCACCTGGACTATAGGATGTGCTCGAGGGAGTTTTGGCAATTATAAGGTCATCAAGTAGGAGTTTCAGATAGTGGTTTTGGGAATACAAAAGGCTTTTGGCAACAAAAGGCATTTTGCAAACTGGAAGAACCTTACCAGGACTGTCAGACTTCTGTGCTCTGTGGAACTGACAAAAGATTAGAACCTTACCCTCAACCCCAAACTGTCTGATATCCATTATTACTACTGTGTCCTTTGCGTTTCTCACAGTAAAATACGCCTTCCTAAGATGTATTTCAGAGTTCTCATTTTTACTAAAACCTCGATCCTTGTCAGAATGGTATACATGAAATGCAGAAAAGGTGGAGAAAGTTACTGGAGAAGACAGCTGGCACCCCTGGGGCTGCCGGTTAGCAGAAACTCAGACGAGGGACCTCCCACAGCTGCAGCCGGTCCTCTGCCCAGCTGAGGATACTGGTACCTTTGAGTAGCATGAGGAGGCTGGTTCTGGTATCTCCCCAAAACTTGGGGGTTCAGATCTGTGTTCTGTGTAAGGATAGAGTTGCACATGACTTGCTTATTGGACTGGCAATGAAACAGGAGGGACCAGGGTAGATGTTTGGTGCAGCAATTAAGGAACCTGCATCCCATACCGGCGTGCCTGGGTTCAAGTGGTGTTTCCACTTCTGCTGGTGTTTACGCTGGGAGGTGGCAAGTGATGGCTCAAATAGTTGAGTCCCTGGCACACACATGAGAGGCCTGGATTGAGTTCCCAACTCCAAGCTCCAGCATTTGGGGAAGGAATGAGTGGATGGAAGATCTCTGCCTTTAAAATAGAGTAAGGGCCAACACTGTGGACCAGTGAGTCAAGCCACTGCTTGAAGTGTTGGCTTCCTATATGAGTGCCAGTTTCAGTCCCAGCTGTCCCACTTCCAATCCAGCTTCCTGCTAGTGCACCTAGGAAAGCAGTAGAGAATAGCTAAAGTATTTGGGCAATATCCCAATATAGTAAAGCTGACTTTGGCCTGACCCAGCCCTGGCCATTGCAGCTATTTAGGGAGTGAACACATGGATGGAAGATCTGTCTCTCCCTCAATCTGCTTTTCAAATAAATAAGTCTTTAAAATTAATTAATTGATTTAAAAAAACCAGGAAGGGGCCAGTCCTCTTTCCCTCCTGCCTCCCTCCAGGGCTCCCTATGGGAAGAGCCTAAGCAGTTGGCAGAGGAGAAGTGGTTTGCAAGATACTTAGGTTGTAGCTGAGACAAAGAACTTAAGCACTGGTATGTGGTCCAAACTTATTTTATGCCAAATAGTGAGGCATTGCTGAATGTTGGGAGAAGTTGTGATGCTGCTCTGCTTAAATTCTAATACCGGCCGGCGCCGCGGCTCACTAGGCTAATCCTCCGCCTAGCGGCGCAGGCACACCGGGTTCTAGTCCCGGTCAGGGCGCCGGATTCTGTCCCGGTTGCCCCTCTTCCAGGCCAGCTCTCTGCTGTGGCCCAGGAGTGCAGTGGAGGATGGCCCAGGTGCTTGGGCCCTGCACCCCATGGGAGACCAGGAAAAGCACCTGGCTCCTGGCTCCTGCCATCGGATCAGCGTGGTGCGCCGGCCGCAGCGCGCCGGCCGCGGCGGCCATTGGAGGGTGAACCAACGGCAAAGGAAGACCTTTCTCTCTGTCTCTCTCTCTCTCACTGTCCACTCTGCCTGTCAAAAAAAAAAAAAAAAAAATTCTAATACCAGACCCCACTGGTGTGCTGACACTAATCGTCTGGAGTTAGTGCAGACCCCGTTACAAGGGCCTGGTCCACAGCAAGACTGTGCATCCTTTAGATCAGTCGGTTGGTAATGCAGGGAGTGCCCATGACCCCCCGAGCATGTGTTACAGAACTCAGGAGAGTTTGTGCTTGCTCTTACAGTTTTATTGTGAAGCATACAAGTCAGGAACAGAGAGGCACATAGGGTGAGATGTGATTACAGAGTCCCACGTCACCTGTTCATGGAACCAGCACATCAGTATATGAGCTAGGAAGCTCCACTGACTGCTTTAGTGTCCAGAGTTTTATTGAGGTTTCATTAAGCAGACACAGTTTATTTAATCATTGGCCACGAGGTGGAGCTCAGTCTCCAGGCCCTGTTCCCTCCCCAGAAATGCGGCTGGCTCAAAGCCCCTACCTTCTAAGCACGTGGTTATTCTTGGTGGTGACCAGACTCCATCCTGAGTCACTTCATCTCTTAAGCTCAAGTGTGATAAAGGGGCTCAAGGATAAGAAAGACACTTTACTTGGGGAATTCCAAAGGTTTAGTCTGTCTCCAAGAACTAGGGACAAAGACCAAATTCCTTATTTTTCAATAGCTCACAAAACCAAAGAAAAATATGATTAAATGGATAGCCAGGTACATTTGATGGAACACAGGTTCTCATTCCAAGTTTTAGAAGCACACGGGATAATAGAAAATTAGTTCTCAACCCTGAGCAGCCATCTACTAACACCAATAAACTAGTTTAGAACATCCATAAGTTATCTTTATTCCAAAACTTACTTTAATTTGAAGTTTAGGTTATCTACTTAAAAAATCATACCCAATGGTTATTAGTTTTCAGTCCAGTTTACAAGATTTAACAGTAGTAATAAGTTGCAATAGTAACTGGCATTTATTGAACTGGAAATCTGTTATATGCCAACATATTATTGTAGATACTAGGAAGTAGTAAGGATAATATGTTTGGGAAATGGAAGAAGGTGAGAACCCCAAGTCAAAAGCAACATTAAAAGACACTGTCAAACACCTGTAGAATCATAAAAACAGGTATGCAAACAGTCATTATATTCTTGATAAATATTCTAAGAAAAAACTGATCTCAGGATTAGGATTGTGGTAATAGTGTTGAACAGCGACTCAGTAACTTTGAACAGAGAAACACATCAAAGGCAGAACTCAGTGTATAAAACTGAGTAGATACAGGATTCAGCATAGAATGAGCATAAAACTAGAAAAAGTGGGGCAGGTGTTTGGCACAGCAGTTAAGTTGCTGCTTAGGGTGCTCACATCTCATATCAGAGCTCCTGGTTCTAGTCCTGGCTACTATTGTGTACCCTGGGAGACAGCAAATCATGGTTCAATTTCAATCACTTGGGTCCCTGCCACCTGTGTGGGAAACCTTGATGGAGTTCTAGGCTCCTGGCTTTGTCTTGGCCCAGTTCTTGCTGTTGTGAGAATTTGGAGAATGAACCAGCAGACGGAAGTTAGAAAAATGAATGGAAAAATCCTATTATGTATATATGTGGGTAAACCCTACTATAAAGTATAGATCACTGTTAATGTATTATTGCTATTTTTTTCTTAGAGCATGTATAATGTAGTAAAACTGTGATTCTTAACTTTGATTAGGTTTAATCGAAGTCCTTTTCAGAGTCCCTAAACATTGCTAGTCACGTGTGATAGAAAACAGCAGTTTGTTTATAAAAAAGATCTCATTGGCAAAGTGACTGGATTTTCTAACCATTACTTATTCTCACTGCCCAGGTTACCCTTTCCCTACTGCTCCTCCTGTGGATCCATTTGCCAAAATCAAAGTGGATGACTGTGGAAAAACTAAGGGATGCTTTAGGTTGGTAGAACCACAAATTGGATGACTTTAAGGCTAAGGAATTGATTTACTTCTCCAGGTAGTATTGCAATTGCATGCATAACTCCAGCGGGGCTGTAAAGTTTCCTAATGGCCACTCCAGTGTCCAGTGTTAAAGGCTCCTTAAAGAAGCACACACTAGACACTGGACCAGTCTCTGCTTCTTCGGCTGCTGGCTGTGCTGCCATTGGCCCAAGTGTGTCTACTCCTTCCCAAGTGTTTGTACATAGCAGGTTCACATGACATAGACTATGTCTGTGATTATTCACAAAGGGCTGTGGGACATAGTAGTGATAAATGTGTCTAATACCCAACCCCTTTCTCAATAGTCACATCTTGTGGCTATCTGTATGACACTAGGTAGTCACTAAGTGTGGCTTTATCTTAACCAGCTTGTCATCTTGTGTGTGGTGTGTTCCCTTGATGATTACAAGTAGTGTTCTGCCAAGACAAGATGGGCTGGGGAAAGAAAACTGAGGTGTGGACAGCTGGCCTCCTGAGCGGGCTGCTCTGCTTTGTTGGACTTGACTTCCTGAAACAAATTGCCTCTGGGTCAAGGTTCCGATGGCCACAGCACTGATGTCCTACTTTTGCTGATGTTGTCAGCAATCAGGGTTTAAGGGGGAGAAATTGAAAACAGGGGCTTGGAACTTCCTTTGGATTACAAGGCCACATCAAAGGAATTTCAAATCCAACAATACTATCATCAAGGAAGATGAATGGCCACATGTGGTTCTGATGATAGGGAGATGTTTTGACAAGGGAAGGGAGTTCTGGTACCCTACTGGCTTCAGAAAGATTTGTTTTCTGGCCCGTTCACTCTCCCCTTAGCTTCCTTTACCTCTTTTTATCGTTTTCATGCCAGTTCCAGGTTGCCTGAATCTTACATTTCTTCCCGGTGCCCAGGCTGTGTCTGTCAGCATGGTAGCATTTGCCTGCCTCCCTCCTCAATCTCAGCTTCACTCCCTGGTGTGCTGTTCCTTCAGACATCTCCCATCTGAGCTGAGATTGTCTCAGCCATTGCTACAGTGTTCCATCATTCTGAAAATTGTGTAATGCAAGTGTTCCCAAATGAGGCTTTGCCAGTTATTAAAGGGTACACAAATCCTCCATAAGCAAATTGAAATTTGCATTTTCATTTCTGTGATGCTCTGTGAAAAGATGAGTATATGCTCAACGGACTATTTGGATAACCACCCTCTGTGCTTGTACATTTTAGTGTCTCAGTTTGTAATTGTAGTTGCTTCAAGTAGCCCGACAGAACAAAGGCAAATTTTATGAGTAAATGATGCATTTATGCTGAGTGGATATCGGATGTGGTATTCATTGGGTGCACTGTAGGAATGTGGGGTTTTCAGCAGTTCAAGCAGATAGAAGGAAGAGGATTGGACCTCCGTGCTGTGTGGCCATTTGTAAGAACACACTCAGCTCCAACGTCTCTGCATGGCACAGCTGGACACACCACGTGCACACAAGCAGAATTGTGCTTTGAGCAAAACCACATCATCCATCACATGAATGCTGTGTATTTCAAATTTCCTGTCTTTTTAAAGCTTAATTTATATTTAATTTGTAAATTTGTGTTAGTTTAACTGAGTGAAAATTTGTCAGCAAAAAGGGTTGATACACATTTAATCAACAAAAACAATTTATACTATTAACCCAGAGAATCTTTTTCTCTTCCTAAAAGAGATTAAGAAATAATTCAGTAATAACTAACATTTAAGAAATTAGTATAATGCAGGGAACACTGGCTGGGAGCAGAGAGACCCAGGTTCAAGTTCTGCTGCAGCCACCACTTTTAAAATCCAAGCCCCTTCCCCTTTGAGAATCTCAAATTTCTATGTATATAGTGTGGAGGGGCTCATCTCCAAGGCCCCTCCCAACTGAGTGGAACTGGAGTTTTGAGGTCCCAGTAGCAAAGATCTAGTTTATGTATTGTGTCACTTAGTTAACGGTGTTGCTTAGCACCCTGCCTATGTACTTGGAATGAGCCGTGTCTTCCCTGCTGTGTCCTCTAGATATGGCAAACCAGGCTGTAATGCAGAGACCTGTGACTACTTCCTCAGCTACCGCATGATAGGGGCTGACGTGGAATTCGAGCTGAGTGCAGACACAGATGGCTGGGTAGCCGTGGGATTCTCTTCAGACAAGAAAATGGTAAGAGGCAAACAAATCGTGATGGGAACCGATTTTTCTCTTTAGTTTGCTGGGCTGCATTAGGCAAAGAAATCGCTGCAAGCAGAATAATGTTTGTATTATGGCTCTCTGATAACAAGTTGAAACAAATTCAAGCTAGCTGGAAGGGAAGGGTTGATTTTCTTTTCTTTTTCTTTTATGTAAGAGTCATTTATTTATTTGAAAGGCAGAATTACAGAGGCAGAGGCAGAAAGAGAGAGGGAGAGGTCTTCCATCCGTTGGTCTACTCCCCAAATGGCAGCAACTGCGGGAGCTAGGCCCATCCGAAGCCAGGAGCCAGGAGCTTCTTCCAGGTCTCCCACATGAGTGCAGGGGCCCAAGGACTTGGGCCACCCCCCTACACACACTGCTTTCCCAGGCCATAGCAGAGAGCTGGATGGGAAGAGGAGCAGCCAGGACTCAAACTGTCGCCATATGGGATGCTGGCACTGCAGGTGGTGGCCCCACCCGCTATGCCACAGCACCAGCCCCAGGGTTGATTTTCAGAAGACAAGGGGTCTTGTGGCACCCAGGTTCAGCAGCTACTTCCACAGTAATGCGGCAAGAAGAGCCCCCACGACTCTGTATAGGGATTTGTTTCTGGCGCCCGTGTGTGTGCATTGGCTGGGGTTCAGCTCACTTTAAGTGGGGCTCAGCTGGGCTTGGCGCCAGTCCATAGGTTGGATTCAGGTTTTCTTCAGAGTCTGGAACGAGCAGCTACCCAAGACATGTTCTTTTCCTGGCAGAGGCAGAAGTGAGGAGCTGCTATAAGAGGAAAACACAAACTGTGTTTCCTGTTTCCTCTCTACTCAGACACTCAGCACAGAATGCTTCTCTGACCAGATTTGGGGGAGTTGCCCAACGCAGCAGGGAATTCCCCAGCAGACGCCCGCTGAGTGCCGCCCTGTTCAATTCCTTCTGATGCGTCTTACCTGGAAATAGCGTCAGATCTCCCAGGTTGATGGCTCAGTCCCACTTCAGGTGCCAACGGCAAGACCCAGGTGGTTTTCACCTGTGCTTCTGCCCGACTGGCTGTGCATAGAGGGTCCCCTTGATCCCTCTTTGGTTGCAGTTAACTCTCTAGAGTAGCTCAGCAAACCCATGGAAACACTTTACTTACACTAACCCGTTTATTATGAAGATATTGTAAAGAATACTGATGAACAGCTAGATGGAAGAGATGCCTAAGGAGGTGTGAGGGCAGAGGCCCAGAGCTGCCAGCCATCTCTGGGGTACACCACCCTCCAGGGACTGAAGCCATGCTGAAGCTCAACTGAACCCTGTCCTTCTGAGTGTTTATGGAGTCTTCATGATGCCAGTGTGATTGATTAGATCATTGGCCATTGGTGATCAATTCTGCCTTCAGCACTTCCACCCTCTTGGAAATTGGGCAGTGGATATGAAAGTCCTGACCTTCTAATTATACCTTGGTTCTTCTGGTGACCAGACCCTATGGTGAAGCTGTCTGGGGGACTCCAGCCACCAGTCATCTCATTAGCATGCAGAAGATATTCCTGCTGTGCCAGAGATTGCAAGGGTAATAGGAGCTTATGTGCCAGGTACCAGGGGCAGAGGCTAAATATGTATTTCTTATCATATGACAGTCTCACAGCCACAGAAGCATGTTTGGAGCCTCTACTCATGTCATATCTGATGACATTCCATTGTGTGGACCAAGTCGCACAGCCAAGCCCAGGGTAAAAAGGCTGGGAAGTATATTCCCCCCACCAAGAGGCCCTGCTGAGGTGGGGCATATAATACCACAGGGAAGCAAAGAATGAGGTCCAGCAAATCAGTTTGCCATGATACCCGGGGGTAAGGGAACATCTGGCTCTCAGGAAGGACGTGGCCAGGAACAGGCTGCCGTGCCTCTCTGAATGCTGCTTTTCTTGGCATTCTTCCCCCTCTCTGCCAGGGCCCTGTCATCTGCTACTTCACTCATTGCACCAGGCTTCTTCCCAAATGGCCAGACTTTCTTAGGCCCCTGTGCCTTTGCACATGCTGCTGCTGCTGTCCAGAGGGCCCTTCCCCTTCCCTCTGCCTAGGCTTCTTTGAGGCCTGTGCTGTGGTTCAAGTAAGAGAAGGACAGCTCAGACCGCATGGACCGCTGGGTGGTGACAGTCAGCAGGGTTCAGATTCAGGGTGTGTTTTGAAACTAAAACTGACAGAATTTGCTAAGAGATTAGATACAGGCTATAGGTGGGTGATGGGAGGAGAATGAGGGAGCCGCCCAGGCAGCCAGCCATTCTGGCGACTTTGTTCTTGGACAGTCACCAGGAGAATGAGCCACCACCAATTCCCAGTCCAGGCAGGGAGCTGCAGGAACAACTGGGAGGAGTGCTGGCTATGCATCTGCACGGTGCATCTCCTACTGTGGCGTCACTAGGAAAGACAGCAGGTGGGATGAAAGGAAGCCAGCTCCCAGCGAAAGTGAGTGTGGCCTGACCTGCAGTAGTGCATTTGCACCCCTGTGGGGCTCGGAGGAGTGAGATGAGTGAGGAGCGTGGTGTTCTGTGTTGCATCGTCTACTGTCTAAAAGCCTTCAACACGTCCCCTGTGATGTGCTCTGTGAAAGCAGAGGTCTCTTCTGTCATTCCTAGAAAAAACACAGTTTGCATTAAAAAAAAAAAAAGATACACAGGAAAGGCAGAGTGGATTTCTTTTTAAATAAACATTAGATTTTTTTATGTTTTAGAGTGGTTTTAGGTTTACAGAAAAATGGAGAAGGTACACAGATTTCCCATGTACCCCTGAGTACCCCTCTCATTATCAACCCACCCCCACAGAATGGTACATCTGTTCCATTTGATGAATACCTTTATGTCTTGTAACATGTTTTGTTTTCCAGATTTATTTATTTTGAGAGAGAGAGAGAGAGAGAGAGAGAGAGAGAGATCAACTTTCCATCCGCTGGTTCACTCCCCAGATGTCCATAATAGCCAGTACTGGGCCAGACCAAAGCCAGGAACCAGGAGCTTCATCTGGTAGCAGGGGCCCAAGTACTAGTACTCTACTGCTTTTCCCAGGTGGATTGGAAGTGGAGCAGCTGGGACCCAAAGATGTGCCCATATGGCATGCCAGTGTCTCAGACAGTGGCTTTATCTGCCACACCACAACCCCAGCCCCTATAACTTGTTGCTTTGAAAAAAAAATTAAATCTGCACATTAGTGAAAACAATTAAAACCTACATATCTGTAAGGGTAGTTTAAGAAACTCATATATGTGAGTATATCATTTTATGTACAAGGACGAGCATAGGGGCCAGCCTTGTGATGCAGCCAGTGCAGCTGCTGCCTGTGATCCCAGCATCTCCTGTGAGCACCATTGGGAGTCCTGGCTGCTTCACTTCCTATCCCCCTCCATGCTGACGTGCCTGGGACGCAACAGGGGATAGCCCAGGTACTTGGATCGCTGCCACCCACATGGGAGACAGGGATGGAATTCCTGGCTCCTGTTTTCAGCCTGGCCATTCTTTCCATTTGGGGAATGAACCAGCAAATGGAAGAGCCCTCTCTCTCTCTCTGTCACCTCTGGCTTTCAAATAAATAAATAAATCTTTTTTTTTTTTAAAGAAAAGCATGTGTATGAGTACATATGTGTATATATGCTTCACTTAGATTCACCAAATGATAACTTTTTTATTGTGGTAAAATGCACATCAGCTACAGTTTATCATTTTACCCATTTTAAAGTACACAATTCAGTGATATGATTACATTCCATGTTGTACAGCCATCACCACTCCAAATTAATCGCATTTTGTCACACCTAGATTAATCCGTTTCTACTGCCACCACTATTACTATTCTTATAGTTTCCTGGAAACTTCAGCATTTAAATTGCAGAGATTGTGACTTTTTAAAAAAGATTTATTTATTTATTTATTTGAAAGTCAGAGTTACACAGAGAAGGAGAGGCAGAGAGAGAGAGAGAAAGAGAGAGAGAGAGAGAGAGAGAGAATCTTCCATTTGCTGGTTCACTCTTCAATTGGCCCCAGTTGGAGGTGCACCAATCTGAAGCCAGGAGCCAGGAGTCTCCTCCAGGTCTCCCACGTGGGTGCAGGGGCCCAAGGACTTGGCCCATCTTCTACTGCTTTCCCAGGCCATAGCAGAGAGCTGGATCAGAAGTAGAGCTGCTGGGACTCAAACCGGTGCCTATATGGGATGCGGACACCGCAGGCAGCAGCTTTACCTACTACGCCACAGCACCAGCCCTGAGATCATGAATTTTAACCCTAAAAATTTCAGTGGGCATCTCCTAACATTAAAGACCCTTTCTCATTAAAGTCTACAATTAAATTCAGGAAGCTCAACGTTGGCTTGATAGTATTGTCGAATGTATTATCTTCAGATGCTACCAGCTGTTCCAATACTGTTCTCCAGAGAACTTTTAATTTTATGCCCAGGATTTGTCCAGGAATTTGGTTGTCATGTTTCTTTTGTCGACTTTTTGAGAAACAGTTTCTTAACCTTTTAAAATAATTAATTAGTGAACTTATTTTGAGGTTCTTCCATGATGTTGACCTGTTTGAAGATTACAAACCAGTTTTGTTGTTGTTTATGTTTTTTAGTAGAAGGACCTTTGATTTGAGTTTGTTTGATTGATTTTGCATGATTAGGATGGTTTATGTGTTTTTGGCAGGAATACTACATAGGTGGTGATGTGTTCTTCCCATATTACATCACAAAGCTTTTTGAGATCAGCTACTGTGGTCTTATATAATCTCTTGGTTAAGACTTGTAGATGGCATTTAAAATATTTTTTGATGAGATTTCAACTTACAGAGGTGATAACGTGTGTATTTCTGAGTGAAAATTTACCAAAGACAAACCTTTTTCTTTCTTCTAAACCGTCTCTCACGTCAGGGTGGTGATGATGTCATGGCCTGTGTCCACGACGACAATGGTAGGGTCCGCATCCAGCACTTCTACAATGTAGGCCAGTGGGCCAAGGAGATCCAGAGGAATCCGGCCCGAGATGAAGAGGGCGTCTTTGAGAACAATCGTGTTACCTGCAGGTTTAAACGCCCTGTGAATGTTCCCAGAGACGAGACAATCGTGGATCTGCACTTGAGCTGGTATTACCTGTTTGCCTGGGGTCCAGCCATTCAGGGTAAGCTGAGATGTTAGCATTAGATTAAACACAAGTTACCACCGTGCTTGCATTCATTATTACTCGAGGTCGCAGTGAGTGAGCCAGAGAGCAGTAAGCACTCCAGGTAATATAAAGGGAAAAGGAGATGTGATTCCTATTTTCAGCAGGTTGTAGTGGACTTAGGCACGTGAAAAACAAGCCGATGAGTTAGACAGAAAGCTAGAGCAGTATGAGACCGTGGATGGTGAGTTATATGCTCAATGAAATAGACCGGGCGTGTGTGACGTGTGAGGTCTGAGCTCTCATTCTTACCACATCCTTGAGAGGTACGGATATTATTATCCTCATTCTAGAAAAAGTAAGAAACTTGCTCAAAGCTGCACAACTAATTAAGGGAAGAGCTGAGACGCAATCCTGGGTGTGTCTGACTCGAAGGCAGTGACTACTCTTCACTGGTCTCCTCTAAAGAGAAAAGCACTGAGCAAGAAAGGGCTTCTGGAGGCTTCTCTGGAGATTGACACAAGCTTTGCATGAGCTCCCCACTTAGGACTTTCTAGCAAATTACCCTGTAATTCAGCCCATTTCTCCTCAGATTCCGATTTGCAGAGGAATTAAACTGGCTATCCTGTTGAAATGTAGTTTTCTGCAGGTGTAGGGTGGGACCTGAGCTTCTGCATTTCTAGCAGGCTCCCTGGTGATGCTGGTCCCCAACAAAGACCCCAGGGTATCTTGAGATCCCTGCGAGATGCTAAAATCCAGTTCTGCTGTGTTTTGAGTGTTCTTCCTGGTTGATGAGCCTGCTGCCTGAGCAAGAATGGAAGTGCGTTTGATTTGTAGTCCTGGTTCCGAGAACTCTTTCTGCCTCCTGGCAGTTGCATCTTTCTTTACTGAGGACTCAGCCACTGTTTACTGCCTCATTTGATCTGGAGCTTTGCCTTTCCATTTGTTTCCATTTATCCGTCTGGAGCTCAATGATCTACCCTTTTGGCCTGATGCCAGCTGGGAAAACACTTGGATGAATCCAGATTTGGAATACCTTTTCCATTGACTGATTTTCCCAGATTGCTGACCATAGATCTGCTATGATATATTTTTAAAGATTTATTTATGTATTATTATTTGCAAGGCAGAGTTAGCGAGAGAAAGAGAGAGGGAGGGAGAGAGATATCTTCCATCCTCTGGATCACTGCCCAAATGGCTGCAACTGCCAGAGCTGGGCTGATCTGAAGCCAGGAGCCTCTTCCTGCCCTCTCATATGGTGCAGGGGTCCAAGTACTTGAACCCTCTTCTGATCCAGCTCCACTTCTGATCCAGCTCTCTGCTGTGGCCTGGGAAAGCAGTAGAAGATGGCCCAAGTCCTTGGGCCCCTGCACCCACGTGGGAGACCTGCAGGAAGCTCCTGGCTCCTGGCTTTGGATAAGTCTTTAAATTGTATCTCACCCTGGAGAAGTGAACTCATTTAAAATGATGGCATTTGGAGATTAGCATTTTGAGCTTGGGTTTTGGTTCTGCCCCTTGGTAGCCGTATAATATTTAGGCTGCTATCTAAATTCTAAACTCCATTTCCTTGTATCTAAAATTGGAATAATACCTACTTCATAGGATTATTGTACAAATAAAATGAAAATGAGGATGTGAAATTGCTTTACAAATTAGAAAGTACATTGAAGTAGTCCTCCCTTCTCAGAAGAAGATATGGTTCTAAGACCCCCCCAGTGGATGCCTGAAGCCCTATATATTCTATAATTTTTCCTATAATAACATTTAATTATAATTAGGCATGGAAAGAGATGAAGAATAATGCCTAATAATAAAACAGAACTAGTATAACTATATACTGCAAGAAAAGTTATGTGAAAGAGCTTGCAAACTCTTCTTCTTCTTCTTCTTCTTCTTCTTCTTCTTCTTCTTCTTTTCTCTCTCTCTCTCTCTCTCTCTCTCTCTCTCTCTCCTCAAAATATCTTACTGTCCTGTATTTTTGGACTGTGGTTGACTGTGGGAGATAGAAACCATATGAAGCATAACCACAGATACCAGAAGACCACTGTATTTTCAGAAGATCATATATTTTTTTAAAGATTTATTTATTTTCTTTGAAAGTCAAATTTACAAAGAGAGAAGGAGAGACAGAGAGAGAGAGAGAGGTCTTCCATCCATTGGTTCATTCCCCAGTTGGCTGCAATGGCCAGAACTGCGCCGATCTGTAGCCAGGAGCCAGGAGCTTCTTCTGGGTTTCCATGCGAGTGCAGGGGCCCAAGCACTTGGGCCATCTTCCACTGCTTTCCCAGTATAGAAGAGAGCTGGATCAGAAGTGGAGCAGCCAGGACTTGAACTGGCGCCCATATGGGATGCCAGCGCTGCAGGTGGTGGCTTAACCCACTAGGCCACAGTGCCGGCCCCAGAAGGTCATCTTGTGTACATATATGGCATCCTGGCCTGACGTTCAAAATGCTCTCCAACTCTGATCTGGTTTCACCTGATAAGCTCTCTTGACACCTATTCTTCTTCTTCTTCTTCTTCTTTTTTTTTTTTTTTTTTTTTTTTTTTTTGACAGGCAGAGTGGACAGTGAGAGAGAGAGACAGAGAGAAAGGTCTTCCTTTGCCATTAGTTCACCCTCCAATGGCCGGCACGGCCGGCACACCACGCTGATCTGAAGGCAGGAGCCAGGTGTTTCTCCTGGTCTCCCATGGGGTGCAGGGCCCAAGCACTTGGGCCATCCTCCACTGCACTCCCTGGCCACAGCAGAGAGCTGGCCTGGAAGAGGGGCAACTGGGACAGAATCCGGCGCCCCGGTAGGGACTAGAACCCGGTGTGCCGGCACCGCAAGGCGGAGGATTAGCCTATTGAGCCATGGCGCCGGCTGACACCTATTATTCTTTCCACTCTCTTCAAGCAAAACAAGCATGTTCCTACCCCACTTACAGGCTTGTGCCTTTCTTGTCTCTGGAATGTCCATCTATACTCACTTCATTCTTTTAAATGGGGATAAACTTTGGGCTAAAACTTAAATGGAAGCATGGGACTCCATTTCTTCCAAGGCAGGAGTCTTCTGTAGGTACCTGGTTACATCTAGGAGTTCATAGAGGTGACCAATGAGATGAGATTAGGTGGGAGTGTTGGTGGGACCTGCTGACACAGAATCTCTGCACCAGCTTGAGGGTTTAGGTTTATGTTAGTTAACAGGAGGGACTTGACTTGCTTCCCTAGCAGATAGTCCCTTACACAGCCTTACTCTGTACCCTGGTCCTAAAGAGAGCTTTGCACTGAATTCATATACCTAAGCCTCCCTAGTTCACGTTTCAGGTGGACTGTTCAGGACATCAGCCTTGTAAGCTTCCTTTATATACAGCTTTCCCCTTTGTGCTGGTAACCAGGTCAGTTTCCCATCCAGAGACTTGCTTGCTGTCTTAATCATCCTACTTTCCCTGCTGTTCTACCCTACTCTGCCAGACAGATGCAGACACAGACACATGCCCAGCCTGTGCCACTCCCCCACCCCTGCCCAGACCTGGCCTGAGCCGTGGACGTGTCATGTCCCACAAGCAATGACAGAGGGCTTCCGTTTGTAAGGCACACATTGGCAAGAGTTGTTGTTTTGCCATTTGTAAAAGGTTGGGGCCGGTGCTGTGGGGCAGCAGGTTGATGACCTGGCCTGAAGCGCCAGCATCCCATATGGGCGCTGGTTCTAGTCCTGGCTGCTCCTCTTCTGATCCAGCTCTCTGCTATGGCCTGGAAAAGCAGTACAAGATGACCCAAGTCCTTGGGCCCCTGCACCTGTGTGGGAGACCAGGAAGAAGCTCCTGGCTCCTGGCTTCGGATTGGCACAGCTCGGGCCATTGTGGCCAATTAAGGAGTGAACCATCGATGGAGGATCTCTCTTTCTGTCTCTAACACTCTCTGTAACTCTGTCTTTCAAATAAATAAAATAATAAATATTTTAAAAAGGTAGATTTGAAGGAAAAGATTAGTGGCTTTTGCTGTTTGAAGTCTATTTTTGACATTAAGAGTAAGCATTCATACAATATTAGCTGAATAGCAGTTTTAAAACTGGGGTGCCATGGGGAGACCAATAGATTATTATGACAGAGTGTATAGATGAATGGGAACTAGTCTTCTGCGGTAAATTTAACTAATTTTTGTGTTCTTCTTTATCTGTGCAATTACAGGGAATTCTGATAGTAACGTTATCTAATACCTGATTCCATGTATTTGTAGTCACTGCCTCTATCACCTGATCACTGCTATGTGTTCAGTACTTACGACTTTTCTGTGGTTTTTCTGTTATTTGCCTATGCCACCTTAAATCTGTACTTTTTTTATTGCTTCCTTCGCTTCTATTTCTTTCTTACAGGCTCTATCACACGACACGATATAGACTCACCTCCAGCTTCAGAGCGTGTTGTCAGTATTTACAAATATGAAGACATTTTCATGCCATCAGCTGCCTATCAGACCTTCTCATCTCCATTCTGTTTGCTTCTCATTGTCGCCCTGACCTTCTACTTACTGATGGGAACCCCTTAACCACAGCTGCAAGGCCAACAGAGTAAATGGATTGGAACGTCTTTGGTAGAAAAGTATTTTTAAAGAATATCCAATATAATCTCAGCTTCTGTTATTTGGCCAACACCTTGAATGACTGCAGCTTTTTGGAAGAAGGGATAAGCTTCTTTTCCAGTTAAAGAGGATTGTTTCACAGTGACCCCATGCTTTTGAAAGTACTTACAACTTTTCCAAGCACTTTCAGCTAACGTTTTCTTAAGTGAGTTTCACCGCTTGATGAAAATTACTTTTGCCATCTTACTCAATGGAATGTGAGACCCAGAAAGGCTGCTTGTTCACACGGCTTCTTGGTCACCTAACACACAGCAAGGTCGAGAAAGAGCTGGACTCAGGAATCTCGTGTCCAGTCTTGACTGAGTACTACAGTGTGAGAGAGGTACTTGGAGTGTTGCTAGGGGAAATTCCACTGGGTGTCACAAGTTCACAGTCAGCCTTTTGGGCAGCAATTTCAGATTTCCATAAAGCATAAGTGCTTTTGTCTATATACACAGTTGATGGGGGTGGGGAAAGAGGAAGATTATAGTGATATTAAAATGATTCCTATTTATTTGAAATTCCTTCTCTAATAGTGAGTAGCACTTTTATTGCTGTTCAGAAAGGTCAGAAACAGAACTACATATGTTCCCGAAGATGTGAAATTATGTTAATAATTTTTAAAAAGTTGGGACTTTTAACTGTTTGGATTTGGACTCTTCTACCACTGTATACTTTTTTTTTTTTAAAGATTATTTATTTGAAAGGCAGAATTACAGAGAGAAGGAGAGACAGAGATCTTCCATCTGCTGTTCACTCCCCAAATGGCCACAATGACCAGGGCTGGGCAAGGCTGAAACCAGGAGCCAGGAGCTCCTTGCAGGTCTCCCACATAAGTAGTGGGGGCCTAAGCACTTGGGCCATCTTTCATTGCTTTTCCCAGGTCACTAACAGGGATCTGGATTGGAAGTGCAGCAGTGTGGGGTTCTGACATGGAAGGTGGCGGATTAGCCCACTGCACTACAACTCCAGCCCCAACCACTGTATTTTATAAACTATAGTTTGCATTTGTGGTTACATCCAATTCTTTTTTTTTTTTAAAGATTTATTTATTTGAAAGTTAGAGTTACAGGTATGGAGGCGGGGAAAGAGAAAGGGAGAGAGAGATCTTCCATCTGTTGGTTCACTCCCCAAATGGCTGCAATTGTCAGGGCAGCACAAGCTGAAGCCAGGAGCCAGGAATCTCTTCCAGGTCTCCCATGTGGGTGGCAGGGGCCCAAGCACTTGGACCACCTTCCTCTGCTTTTCCAGGCACATTAGCAGGGAGCTGGATCAGAAGTGGAGCAGCCAGGATGCAAACTGGCACCCATATGGGATGACAGCAGTGCAAGTGGTAGCTTTACCCACTATGCCACAGTCCAGTCCCTACACCAAATTCTGTTTTCAGAGTCAGCATAATGTTAAATATGATTGAATATGATAAATCATCTTCATAAAAGTAATTCGTTTTAAAAATAAATCAGCATTTTTTGAGACTATAGAGATTTGGAGTAGAAATTTTATTAAGACTATTTTTTTTAATTACAAAAAGGGGATATGACCTTGAAATGAATTTACCTAGAGTGTCCATTCACAGTGTTCAGACTTGTAAAGTGGACTAGCAGTCAGCACAATTCATACCAGTGCTTTGATATAATGCATTTGCTTTTTCCAAAGGAGCCCAAATACTCTGTTGTTCCAGATGTCTGTGCTAACAGCCCCTGAGGAGAGGTACCCATGAGTATAGTCACATGGCCGAGGCACTGCCATTGTGGCTTCTATAATTCTCTGGCTTGCCCCATTGCTTTCAAGCTGGATTCAACTCCATGATTTTTGTGATGAAAGAATAGTGAGGACTGGGATTTTTTTTCCATTTTCTGGAAATCTTTAATTCTGTTTAAAAAATGTTTTTAATTTTAATTTTTAATTAGTTTTTAACAGCTTCGATGTGATTTGTAGATATAATTCTAAGAACATAATTGATTTCTTTTTTAATTTTTTTAAAAGATCTATTATTTATTTGAAAGGCAGAGTGAGAGAGGGAGAGAGAGAGACAGAGAGAGATTTTCCACCCACTGGTTCATTCTCCAAATGCCAACAACAGATGGGGCTGGACCAGGCCAAAGCCAGGAGCCAGGGACCCTTTCTGGGTCTCCCATGTGGACAGCAGGGACCCAAGTACCTTGGCCATCACCCACTGCCTCCCAAATGCATTAGCAGGAAGCTGGAGCAGAAACCCAGAGGAGTCTGGACTTGAACCAGGCACTCCAGTGTGGGATGTGGGTGTCCCAGGCTGAGATTTAACTCACTGCGCCACGAGCCTGCCCCATGGAGACTGACTTCTAATGCCATGCTTGAGAATCATGTCAGAAGTGAGTGTTCTCCTGTGGGGAGAGCTTTCAAATTTTTCTGGACCTGACCCAAAATAAGAAAACCAACACTGCTTTGTGACATTGCACAGTTGCCAAGTGCTTCTGAGGGTGGTAGAAATACTCCTCATTGCAGATGGTGAGATTCAGTAACATCGGTGAGTGATGGGACTCATGTCGTCATGTTCAAGTCTGTGGTTCCACCTGACTCCCATTGCCTCTCCACTAGGCGCCCTGGGTATGACTGAGTATGACCTGTGTATCGCCTTCTCACCTATCCTGGCTGTTTAGAGTGAAGATATGTGGTATGCAGCCACCCGCATTGTAAATAAGAAAGCAGATATTTTTGTATTTTACTCTTTTATGTGTATAATATATGCTATAAATAGGTTAAAAGAGCGACTTCAGCTAGTAGCAGGCAGGGGAAGCAATATATGAATGGAGTTTCCTTCTGCTTGTATTTCAAATCAAGCTTATTATTTTCATATAGTTGTTTCTAATTTGATTACCAGCTTTGCATGCTTAGAACTTTTGTTGACTTCTTAATTCTATTAAGGTGAAATGTAAACCATTTAAACAGGTTTTTTTTTTTAAACATTTATTTATTTGAAAGTCAGAGTTACAGAGACAGAGGGAGTGACGGAGAGAGAGAGAGAACTCTTCTATCTCTCTGGTTTGCTCCCAGATGGCTGCAATGGCCTGGGGTGAGCCAAGCCGAAGCCAGGAGCTAGAAACTCCATCTGGGTCTGCCACGTGGATGGCAGGTACCCAGACACTTTTACCCTCTTCCATGTTTTCCCCAGGCCATTAGAAGGGAACTGGATCAGAAGTAGAGCAGCCAGGACATGAACTGGGATGCTGGCATCGTAGGTGGCAGCAGTACACACTATGCCATAATGCTGGCCCCAATTTAAACAATTTTTAAAATGTGTTTGAGAGAGAGAGACAGACAAACAGAGAGAGTTTCCATCCACTAGTTCACTCCCAAATGCCTGCAAGGGCTGGAGCTGGGCCAGGTTAAAGCGGGAAGCTGGGAATTCCATCTGGGTCTCCCACATGAGTGGTAGAGACCTAACTACTTGAGCCATCACCTGCTGCTTCCCAGAGCGTGCATCAACAGGAAGCCAGAATTGGGAGCAGAGCTGGGATTTAGACACAGGTGCTCCAGTGTCGGATGTAGGTGGCCCAGCAGCATCTTAACCACTGAGCTAAACCCCAGCCCCTGCAAACCATTTTGATGGTCTCCAGTGCCATCTTTTACTGCCTGTCCTCACCTGCTGTGTCCCAGCAAGGCTAAAGGGCCCTCGCTTCTTCAGACCTGCTCCCTCTCCCCTCTCATTGTGTTCCCTGTGTTTGAACAGTTCTCTTCTTACTGTGCTGAATGAACTCCTATTCATCTTTGAGGTCACAGCTTAAATATTGCATCCTCCAGCGCCTGGGACTGTGTAAGTTCAGGTCACTGATAAGTGTTCCCATAGCACACTGGGCCTCTTCCTCATACGTCACTATAACCACTGTCTCATCTTCCCTCCTAATTCCCTAGTGCAGGGACTGCTTCTTATTCCTCATCACTGTAGCCAACACTTCTCTAAAGTAGGGACTCAGCAAACATTTGTGGAATAAATAAATAGATGAGGGTAATTTTCTAGCACAAGTGTGTTTGCTTCAGAAGGCTTGTATCTCATATACATTACCAAGCTTACCAACATTTTTTTTTTTTTAATTTGAGAAGCAGAGAGAGCTCCTATCTACTGGTTCATTGCCCAAATGCCCACAATGGCTGAGGGTAGGCCCGGGCTGAAGCCAGGAGTGGGGAACTCAATCCCAGTCTCCCACTTTGGTGGCAGAGACCCAACTGCTGCCATCTGAACTGCCATCTTAACTTCTAGACCAAATGTCCATCGCTGGCCAACATTTTTATGCTCAAACCATACAGCAGTCTTTCAGCCAACACTTAACTTTGTCTTTTGAAACGTAGATTCTCAGCAACATACAGTTTTGTCTGCAGTCGACATGTGTTGGCATTTTTAATAGAAATAGCTGTTCAGAAGTAAGAGTCTGCAGACCAAGGATGTGGAACAGTGTGTGACCATCATCTCAGAGAATCATCAGTCGAGAGACATGCTGAAGTTAAAATTCTATAGATGTAAATTCCATTCATTCCTCTCTAACAGAAGAGAATCATCTTGTCTTTTACTTCTACATTCCCATTTTCGGTTATAGTACTTGTCACAAAGGGACAGACCCATCCGGCATGTTTTACAAAATGCCTAAACAGAAAAAGAATCATGCTAGCAAAATGATTTAGTGCTATTCTAAGCACTATATATGTATTAACTCATTTACTTTCACAGCAATGATAGATTCTGTTATTAACCCAGTTTTTTTTTTTTTTTTTTTTTTTTTTTTTTTTTTTTTTTTGACAGGCAGAGTTAGCCAGTGAGAGAGAGAGACAGAGAGAAAAGTCTTCCTTTTTCTGTTGGTTCACCCCTCAAGTGGCCACTATGGCCGATACGTTGTGGCCGGTGTGCTGTGCCGATCCAAAGCCAGGAGCCAGGTGCTTCCTCCTGGTCTCCCATGTGGGTGCAGGGCCCAAGGACCTGGGCCATCCTCCACTGCACTCCTGGGCCACAGCAGAGAGCTGGACTGGAAGAGGGGCAACCAGGACAGAATCTGGCGCCCTGATTGGGTCTAGAACCCGGTGTGCCAGCGCCGCAGGTGGAAGATTAGCCTAGTGAGCTGCGGCGCCAGCCTATTAATCCAGTTTTACAGATGGAAAAACTGAGTGTAGTCACTTGGCATAGATTATTAGTGCAGCAAAGACTTGAGAGACCATTGAATCCTCTGCACTTATTTTCCAAGGTGGGCAGCAGAGGCCAAGGAAGGTGATATTATTTCCTATACTTTCATGTATCTTCATGTCTTCATGCATGTTCATTAGAAATTTTATTACATGGAACCCATTGTCCATACTGAATTTAGCTAGGTACAATCTACCACATTTTAGTTATTTACAATGGATGGGAGAACTTCCTATTGTCATATCTGGGGAAAGTAGCACTTTTTCTTTTTGGTATCTGCTTTGCTGTTTAAAAACATTTTTTGTTTTAAAGATTTATTTTATTTATTTGAAAGTCAGAGTTACACAGAGAGAGGAAAGGCAGAGAGAGAGGTCTTCCATCCGTTGGTTCACTCCCCAGATGGCCACAACGGTCGGAGCTGTGCCGATCCGAAGCCAAGAGCCTGGAGACTTCTGGCTCTCCCATGTGGGCGCAGGGACCCAAGGACTTGGGCCAGCCTGTACTGCTTTCCCAGGCCATAGCAGACAGCTGGACTGGAAGAGGAGCAGCCGGACTAGAACTGGCGCCCATATGAGATGCTGGCGCTTCAGGCCAGGACTTTAACCCACTGCGCCACAGCACCGGCCCCTGAAAACATTTTGATTCTTTATTTTACTAGTCATTTTAGTGCTTTTCGTAGACTTCACTTTTAATTGTGTGCAGATTTGGGGCCAGGATTGTTGTGCTATGGGTTGAGCTGCTACCTACAATGCCGGCACCTCTTAAGAGCAACATTTTGTGTCCTGGTTGTATCATTTCTTATCCAGCTCCCTGCTGATGTGCCTGGGAGAGCAGAAGAAGATGGCTCAAGTATCTACGTGGGAGACCCAGGTGTTTTTCCAGGTTGCTGGTTTCAGCCTGGCCCAGCCCCTGCTATTGCAGCCATGTGGGGAGTAAGCTAGCGAATGGAAGATCTCTGTCTCGCCCTCTCTGTGTAACTCTAATAAATAGATAAATAAATCTTTTAGAAAATAGTATGCAGTTTGGTCAAGACTCTAAGCATGTATTTGAGTTGATTTTGAAAGTGACTTGCATAAAACGAGTGTCTTCTAACTTGGAACACTGCTATGCTGTCTGATCGTTCCATCTGAAGGGTGAAAGTATCAATGTGATTTCAGACAGAAGGCAAGAGCTATATTTAATTATCTTAAGTTGGCCTTTGTTGTTAAAAAAATCAAAAAGTTTGGACAACTCAGATGATATTTACTGTCATTTACTATACCATTTCGGGTGATATTTACCACTGTTTCTGGAACTCAGTTTAATGGCTGTAGGATTTTATGCTAGCCCAGAGGCTGAC
The DNA here is from genome assembly GCF_051225735.1 of Oryctolagus cuniculus. Taxonomy (NCBI): domain Eukaryota; kingdom Metazoa; phylum Chordata; class Mammalia; order Lagomorpha; family Leporidae; genus Oryctolagus; species Oryctolagus cuniculus. The sequence continues at coordinate 213,034,119 of NC_142867.1, read as the reverse complement.
AAACTTTCTCTGTAAAGGTTAGATGGTAATCATTTTAGGTACAGCTGTTTGACACAGCCAAAATAGTGCCTAAGTGTTCCAATAAAATGTGACACTGAAATTTGAATTTAATAGAACTTTCACATGTCACAAATACTCATCTTCTGGATTTTTAAAATTTTGATCTTTAAAGATTTATTAATTTGAAATGCAGAACAACAGAAAGAGAGAGAGAAAGATGAATGTATCTGCTAGTTCACTCCCTAAATGGCTGTGACAGCTGTGTCTGAATCAGGCAGAAGCCAGGAGCTGGGAACTCCAGCCTTGTGGTCCCATATGAATGGCAGGGGCCCATGTACTTGGACCATCTTTCATTGCCTCCCCAGGCACATTAACAGGAAGCTGGATCAGAAGCAGTGGTGCTGGGACTCAAACCCGTGCTCCTGTATGGTGGTTTAACTTGCTGTGCCACAAAGCTGGCCCTCCTCTGGTTTTGTTTTTGTTTTGTTTAGTTTATGCCAATTAAAAATGCAGAACCCACACATAGCTTGTGCGCCACATGGAAACTGGAAGCAGGCTGAGTTTGGCTCCCGCACTGTGGTTTTCCCATCCTCTTTCTGGGATGGGGACATACTAGTGTATCACTGTCAACTATAAAGTGCACTGCCAGAAATGTAACACCGGTTAATTTGTAAAAGTGTGAAGGCCGGCGGATACTTGTTTTAAGATGAATTCTGCCGGCGCCGCGGCTCACTAGGCTAATCCTCCACCTTGCTGCGCTGGCACACCAGGTTCTAGTCCCAGTCGGGGCACCAGATTCTGTCCCGGTTGCCCCTCTTCCAGGCCAGCTCTCTGCTGTGGCCAGGGAGTGCAGTGGAGGATGGCCCAAGTGCTAGGGTCCTGCACCCCATGGGAGACCAGGATAAGTACCTGGCTCCTGCCATCGGATCAGCGCGGTGCGCCAGCCGCGGCGGCCATTAGAGGGTGAACCAACGGCAAAGGAAGACCTTTCTCTCTGCTCTCTGTCTCTCTCTCTCACTGTCCACTCTGCCTGTCCAAAAAAAAAAAAAAAAAGATGAATTCTGATTGACTTGTTGCTATAAATAGTCTTCCTATGTACTTACATTCTACTTTCTGGAGGTGATGTGAAAGACGTGGCAGTAAAAAGGGCAGAGCTAGGGAAGTAGCTGTTTCCTTTGATCTAAGCTGTAGTGATATGAACTTGATTGCTGGGCTGCTCTTCATGCCAAGGATTTTGCTGCTTCGGAGTGAGTGATTCCCCTGTAGAAACTGTTTGGAGTTTTATCAGAATCTGCTGCACTGTCCATGTGATGCTGGGGATCTCCCTGCTGTATCAGGGTGGAAAAGTATTTGAAAACCTCTGCACCAGGCCAGATGCTGAGATGTGTATATTTTGTTGTTGTATATAATTATATATCGCTGTTCTCTTAACAGAATTGTTTAGTGAACAGTCTGACTGTACTCAGTGTGTTTATATATATGTATATACACATTTGTGCATACATGATGGCATGTGTGTTTACCCGTGAATGCCTACTATGTATACATTCCAAGAGCATTTGGAGCTCTTCATCATGATTTTTTCTGTTTCTAATCTCTTGACTACTTTAAAACCCAAGAGATAGAACCTTGCGAATATCCCAGGCAAAACTATCCTTGAGTTTATAGCAATTTAGTTTGTAGAAAGGATTCTTGGATCTTTTATTAAGCCTTGCCTCCTCCATTCAGCGTTAGATGAATTGGTAGGAATATAGAGAATATCATTGTTGAATTGGACTTTTCTACACTGTTAGTTAAGAACCCAACACTAGTGTTATCTGAGTAGCTGGCATGTTAATGCAACCTATACATGTTTTGCATTTAGTTAGATTTCTTATTCAGTATTCAATCAGCAAATTATTTAGTTTCAAGTTGGACTTCTTTGTTTTTATATTTCACAGATGACTTGTGTATAAGTTCCTTCTCATGAAAATAGTGACTAGGCTAATGTGATTTAAAATAAGTCTGGTTACTGAAAATCTAAGAAATCATCAAGCTGTTTGGGATTTGTCGTTGAAAATCCACCAATGCTTGATTAATGCTTTCAGGTCTCCCCTGGATAGTTGCTGTTAGGCTAACAGCCTCTCAGTTTGATTGTTCTGCAGAGTGATCAGTTCTGTAAGGTTAGGGGTGCTGCCATGGTGTGGCATTCACCCAAGTCACCACAGTCCCTGCTGTCTCACCACATAGAGTGTCCCGGCCACCTGGAAGAGTGAACGCAGCTTCTCCACATGCCTTATTCCCACTGACGCATTGATATGCTGGAACAGTCTGGCTCCAGGAGTATTAATATACTTTTTTTGAGACTGTCTACAAAATACTATTTTGTAAAAACTATGCTTTTAAATAGACATTGATGGGTTATATTTGTTTTATAATAATTGTGTACCTAATATTCAATTGTGATTAAACATAAATGTATATTTATAATCCTGTCCAATGTGAATTTTTACTCTAAGATGTGTTAGTACATTACTAATAAAGACATGGATTTCTATTTACATGAAATAATTGTAGCAATATTCCTAAATGCTACCTAAATAATTGTTCTGTCCATTTGCCATTATAAGTACTTTTATCTTTAGAAGATTGTATTACAGTCAGAATATATTAACCAGATTTAAACTGTAAGATATAAAATCTCAACTGAAATTCTTCCTGTTGTTGTAATTAAAGTTAGTTTTTAATTCCTTCGCTCTGGCACATCTTTGTTTTTCTATTTCTTTGTTTTAAATCCTTTCATTGACAAAGTCTCCCTTCATTCTCTCTGAACCTAAAGAACTTGGAAACGGTAAAACCTGTAGGAGAATAATATTGTTGTATGTATACAGGTAAAAATCCTTGTTGAGAAACAGTTTGAAAAATAAGCTTGTGTTTATAGCTTATGAAATAGTAAATGAAGATTCTATAATCCCATTTAATTGCACATAGCTTGTTCTAAGAATTTCTTAGGATTTTCTTTATTAGCAACTAAATCATGTTATACATTAAGAGTAGTTTAGTTGGAGGGCCTCATAAATCATTAGGGAGGTGTACAAATTGCAAAATATAATAGCTGAACTGCCATTACTACTGTTGATAAAAAACAAGAAATGGCATGTTAAGAAAAAAAAGTCAGGCATTACCATGTTCTGCATTATTGGCTATAATCCTCACCCCATCTTAGTATTCCATCTTAGTATTATATTCCATCTTAATATTCTAGCTGTTCCCTCGGTATTTGGTGGTATGCTTAATGCATGTCCCAGCCATCAGGTCTGACCTTGGCTGATGCTAGTCTTGGAGATTTATTTGGGCTCAGTCCCAGATGCAAGGACCAGAGGGAAAAGCTATAAGATTGAACCCAAGTAGTAGATGTGAAAGTCACCTGTAACTGGAAGGTCAAGAACCATTAACCACTCATTCATGCATTCATTCATTCAATAAATGTCTACTGAGGACTTGTACTAAGCCTAGTGCTAGATACTACACATAGAGACTCCAGGATGAACAGCTCTCTCTCTCTCTCTCTTTCTCTTTTTTTTTTTAATTTATTTTATTTATTTGAGAGATGGAGTTACCGAGAGAGGTAGAGATACAGAGACATCTTCCATCTGGTTCACTCCCCAAATGGCTGGAATGGCCAGTGCTGAGGCAATCCGAAGCCAGGAGCCAGGAGCTTCTTCCAGGTATCCCACATGGGTACAGGGGCCCAAGGACTTGGGCCATCCTCTGATGCATCAGAGGGAGCTGGGTGGAAGTGGAGCAGCCAGGACTCGAACTGGCACCCATATGGGATGCCAGCACTGTAGGCCAGGGCTTTAACCTACTGCACCACAGAAACGGCCCCAAAGAACAGCTCTTGATTTCTGCCCCTAAAGAGCTCACAGCCTGGCTGGGGAGTCAGACATGTAAACAGCAGAACAATGCTTTATGGTAGACACAGTGATAAGGGAAAAAAGCTCAGGTTTGTATGAACCTGGAGTGGGAGCCCTCACTAGCCTTCCCTGGGACAACCAGGGAAGCAGACTACAAAGCTGAAGTTAAATCATAAGAAACAGAGCTATGGGCTGAATGTTTGTGTCCTTTCCACTCCTAATCGCCAACATGAAGATATTTGGAGTTGGGGTCTGTGGAAGGTGCTATGGTTTGAAGATTTAGCCCTCAAATTCATGTAGATAGTTGAATCCCAAAGTCATGAGTTGAATGTGCTTGGAGGGGAAAAGCTTGATCTAGTCATGGTGACTTGGAGGTGGACTTAGTGCGAGATCTTTAGATCATTGGGTCCAACATGGCTTTTATGAGAGGGCTGGTTATAAAGCCAAGTTTGGCTCAGCCTCTCTGCTCCCTAGCTCACTGTGTGATCATTCCTATACACACTCTTTTCTAGTGCCATTCTCTAGCCTCTCTAGACACCCAAATCAGGGGGCCTGCACCATCTTGGACTATGAACCTCCAAAACCGTGTGCCAAAGTAAAACTTTTCTTCATTAGGATCTTACTCCAGATGTGTTGTTTTAGTGATGAAAATCTAATTCAGGAGGTGATGAGGTCATGAGTGTAGAGCCCTGATGGTGGGATTAGTGCCCTTACAAGAGGAGACAAAAGAGAGCTTGCTTCCTCTTCCAAGGACACAGCAAGAAGCTGGTCATCTTTGGACCTAGAATCTGACCTTGCTGGTACCCTAATCTCAGACCTCCAGCCTCCAGAACTGTGAGAAGTAAATTTCTGTTGCTTACATTACACAGTCTGTTGTCGTTGGTAATAGCAGCCTGAACTAAGACAAAGGGTTTGGAGTAAACCAGGACATGGAGAGACACTGCCAAGGAAGGAGAGAGCTACCTTGGAGGAAAGGCCAGTAGGATGTGTTCTGGAGATACTGGCATTTGATGGTGCTTGTGTGAGTTTTCATTTGCTTCTGCAACAAATTTCATGGTTGACAACAACGGAAATACATTCTCTTAGAGTTCTAGAGACCAAAGTTGGAACGGAATCTTACAGAACTAAAATCAAGGTGTTGGCAGGGCTCCTTCTGTCTGGAGGCTCCAGGAGACAGGACCTGTTCCTCACCTCTTCCAGCTTCTGGTAACTGTCATAGTCCCTAGCTTGTGGGCTTATCACTCTGCCTCCAGGGTCAGCCAGCTTTTTGTCTTCTGTAGTCTAATCCCCCTCCCTCACTTCCTTTCATAAAGATAAAGATGTTTGTCGATGTATGATAGTGGTACATCCTGATAAACCCTTCATCCGTTGAAAATATCATGTCATAAATGCATTTAATCCCCCTAACCCACCAAACATCATAGCTTAGCCTGGCCTTCCTTAAATATGCTCAGAATATTTATATTAGCTTATAGTTGGACAGCATATTTAACACAAAGCCCATTGACCATCAGGTAATGCATTGAATACCTGCATCTAAAAAACACTGGCAACACAGCTCACTAGAGTATCCATTGTTTATTTCCATGATCACATGACCTACTGGGAGCTAGGGGTCACTGCCACTGTCCAACAGGAGAGAAAGTATGGGGCCTGGAAAAGGCCAAAATTTGAAGTTTGGTTTCTGTCAAACACATATCATTGTCACATCATCATCAAGTTGAATAATCACTGAATCAGGGATCTTCTGTACTTGTGATTATATTTAGGGCCCATCTTTTTTTTTTTTTTTTTTTTTTTTTTGACAGGCAGAGTGGACAGTGAGAGAGAGAGACAGAGAGAGAAAGGTCTTCCTTTGCCGTTGGTTCACCCTCCAATGGCCGCCGCTGCAGCCGGCGCACCGCGCTGATCCTGGCAGGAGCCAGGAGCCAGGTGCTTTTCCTGGTCTCCCATGGGGTGCAGGGCCCAAGCACCTGGGCCATCCTCCACTGCACTCCCTGGCCATAGCAGAGAGCTGGCCTGGAAGAGGGGCAACCGGGACAGAATCCGGCGCCCCAACCGGGACTAGAACCCGGTGTGCCGGCGCCGCAAGGTGGAGGATTAGCCTATTGAGCCACGGCGCCGGCAGGGCCCATCTTTATAATCCAAGATACTCTCCACATCTCAAGATCCCAATGTAATCACACCTGCAAAGTGCCTTTTGCCATGTAAGGAAACACACTTCACAGGCTCCAGGGATGTGGGCCAGATATCTTGGGGGCCATTCATGGTTCCATCAAGGGGCTAGAAGATAAAGGATGAGGTGGGGAGTTGGGAGAGGTGAGGTAGGGGATACATGGAAGCTGATCACAGGCGACCTTGCAAATCGTAATGAAGAATTAAACCACCTTCCCATAGGATAAGGGGGTTTGGGAAGGGAAGGGACCAGCTTGTATTTTAGGAAGATCACAGTGGCTAAAATGTAATTGATTGCAGTGTAGCAAAAGGGTGGCCAGAGAGACTAGTTAGAGGCTGAAGTGACATCAGGGTAGCACAAAGAGAGTGCTCAAATGGGACACTTAGGATTCAAGACCAGCAGGATTTGATCTATAAATAAGGCTAGTTTGTTTCCAAGTAAATAGGGAAGGATCTGGGCAATTGAAAGGCATCCATCGTCTTCTGTTGCTCGGTCTTGCTCAGATTTGCAGCAAAAGGCTGATTGCTTATGGCTTGGGTGGTTTCAGCCATAGGTGTGAGCATACTTTAGGGAGTAGAGCCAAGGAAGGGATGGGCTGTAAATTTCTAATTCTGACTTTGCAATCTTAAACTATTCCAGAAAAATGTAAATCACTCCTGTGAAGATGGGAAGCCACTAGCAAGGACATAAGTGTCCTTAAGGCCAGCCGCTTTCTGGACAGGCACTCCTGGCTTTTAGTACACAATTGTTTCTCACAAAGTTCAGCCTCCCATCCTAGCAGTGGATGGGGAAGCTGCCTTGGTTACAAACTTAAAAGATTTATATAGATCTCAATGTTTCTTTTTATTCATTTGTCCCTTCCCTGGGTACATTGGTCTCAACTGGGTTTGTTGACTCAGATAATCTCTTCACTGAACCGTTTCACTAACTGGTAAATTATCCTGGAGATGTGGCAAAATGTGGAAGGTTAGCTGCAGATGCACAGACCAGATGGGCAGAAAATGCTAAACTCAACTCAGTGAACTGGTGTGACCTGTGCTGTCAGTGGGAGTCACATGTCCCAGATAACAGACTGAACTAAAAAATGATGCATAGAGGTCAGCGCTGTGATGTAGTGGGTAAAGCTGCTGCTCGTGGTACCGGCACCCTCTATGGGCACTGGTTCAAGTCCCGGCTGTTCCATTTACAATCCAGCTCCCTACTAATGCACCTGAGAAAGCAGCAGATGTCCCAGGTCCTTGGACCCATGAGAGACCCAGGAGAAGCTCCTAGCTCCTGGCTTCAGATCAGCTCAGCTCTGGCCTTTGCAGCCTTTTGGGGAGTGAACCAGCAGATGGAAGATCTCTCTCTCTCTCTCTTTCTCCCTCCCCCCTTCCCCCTGCCTCTTTCTCTATGTAACTCTGCCTTTCAAATAATAAAAATAAATAAATCTTTTTTTTTTAAGAGGTGCTTAGAACTCCATCCATCTTTCTGATACACTCTAGAAATGTCTGAAGACTTTTGGGGAAGGAGGCTGAGGTCTCATTATATAAAAGGGAGCTTGAGTAAGTATAAAATGGACACTAAAGCAAATGTGACCCTAATTTGTCATCATGATCCCAGAAGACCCGAACAAAGTGGTTAAGAAGCAAAGAAAGGCCAGTGCCGCGGCTCACTAGGCTAATCCTCCACCTTGCGGCGCCGGCAGACCGGGTTCTAGTCCCGGTCGGGGCGCCGGATTCTGTCCCGGTTGCCCCTCTTCCAGGCCAGCTCTCTGCTGTGGCCAGGGAGTGCAGTGGAGGATGGCCCAAGTGCTTGGGCCCTGCACCCCATGGGAGACCAGGAGAAGCACCTGGCTCCTGGCTTCGGATCAGCGCGGTGCGCCAGCCGCGGCGGCCATTGGAGGGTGAACCAATGGCAAAGGAAGACCTTTCTCTCTGTCTGTCTCTCTCTCACTGTCCACTCTGCCTGTCAAAAAATAAAAAAAATAAAAAATAAAAATAAAAAAAATAAAAAAGAAGCAAGGATAAGGAACCTGTGTTGTGGTGTGCAGTAAAGCCGGCACGCCATATTGGCGCTGATTTGAGTCCCAGCAACTCCACTTCCAATCCAGCATCCCTGCTGATGCTCTTGGGAAAGCTGATACGCAGGGAAGATGGCACAAGTGGTTGGGCACCTGCACCCACATGGGAGGCCCGGAAGAAGCTCTGGGCTCCTGGCTTCTGTCTGGCCCATCATGGGCCCTTGTGACATTTGGGGAATGAACCGGTAAATGGAAGATCTCTCTCTCTGCTTCTCCCTCTTTCTCTCTCTCTGACTCTGCCTCTCAAATATTTAAAATAAATTAAAAAAAAAAAAGCAAAGAAAAATGTAGGAAAAACAGAAGCAAAATATTTAAAGATTCAAACTCCAGAGACCACCTGAACAACTTTAACCTGACACCACTAAAAGAGAGAGAAAGGAATTAAGTTTTCCTTTACTTCATTTATTTCCTTTATCTCCCAGTCTTAGCTGTAGTTTCTTCATCTGAAAACTGTGGCTAATTGTATCCACCATCTTGTTAACTTTAGAAAAAAAAAACAAAAGTTATGGGGGCCAGCACTGAGGCATAGCGGGTAAAGCCGCTGCCTGCAGTGCAGGCATCCCATAAGGGTGCCGGTTTGAGTCTCGGCTGCTCCACTTCCTATCCAGCCTCTGCTGTGGCCTGGGAAAGCAGTAGAGGATGGCCCAAGTCCCTGGGCTCCTGCTTGCCTGGAAAAACCTCCTGGCTTTGGATCGGTGCAGCTCTGGTTGTTGCGGTCATCTAGGAAGTGAGCCAGTGGATGGAACACTTCTCTCTCTCTCTCTCGGCCTCGGCTTTGGCTTCTCTGTAACTCTGCCTTTCAAATAAATAAATCTTTAAAAAAAAGAAAAACAAAAGTTATATTTAAATTAATATGAAGACCTGTTGAAACTAGGAGAGATGACTACAGGGTTTGAAGCAGTCATATATTCAGTACCTAATATTTCAATCTTTCTTTTTATTTTGAAAGATTTTATTTGTTCGAAAGTCAGAGTTATACACAGAGAGAAGAAGAGGTAGAGAGAGAGAGGTTTTCCATCCTTTGGTTCACCCCCTAATTGGCCAAAATGGCCAGAGCTGCGCCAATCCAAAACCAGGAGCCAGGAGCTTCTTCGGGGTCTCCCACATGGGTACAGGGGCCCAAGGACTTGGGCCATCTTCTACTGGTTTCCCAGGCCATAGCAGAGAGCTGGATCAGAAGTGGAGCAGACAGACTTGAACCAGCGCCCATATGGGATGCCAGTACTGCAGGTGGCATCTTTACCCACTATGCCAAGTGCTGGCCCCTCTTTAAAAAAAAAAAAAAAACAACAACAACACAAAAAACAAATTTGAGTGGCAGAGAAAGAGCTCCCATCTGCTGGTTTACTTCCCAAATGCCCACAGAGGCCAGTGCCAAAACTGGGGGCTGGGAACCCAATCCAGGTCTCCCACATGGGTGGCAGGAATCTGATTACTTGAGCCATCATCACCTGCTGCCTCCCAGGGTCCACACTGGCAGGAAGCTGGAGTCAGGAACTGGAGCAGGAATGAATCCAGGTACTCTGGTGTGGGATGTGGGCCTCTTAACCACTAGACCAAATGCTCCCTCAAAATACTTTCTTTCTTTCTTAAATATGTTTATGTATGGGAAAGACAAGTCATTGAGAGAGAGTGAGAGAGATGGATCTTCCATCTGCTAGTTCACTCCCCAACTGCCAGCAACAGCCAGGGCTAGGCCACGTCAAAGCCAGGAGTCAGGAACTCCATCTGGGTCTCCCGCATGGGTGTCAGGGACCCAAGTACTTGGGTCAGCATCTGCTGCCTCCCAGGTGCATTTGAGGAATCTTGATTGAAAGTAGAGGTGGGATTAGATCCCAGGCACTCTGATAGGGGATGGGGTGTCCCAAACTGTGGCTTAACCTGCTCTACCACAATGTTTGTCTCTTTCTTGATTTTTTTTTTTTTTAAATAAAAAGACTGCAGTATTTTATGGTTGTATCTCAGGACTTTTCCAAGAGAACAGGAACACCTGATACTGCCCAGAGCTGCTGCTTTTTCGTAAATCTGAGACTGGGACTTCTGTTATTATCTTTCCCATGTGACAGAGGGAAAATTGGAGGTTCAGGACTCAATTGACCTGACACCAGTTTTCAAAAACCAAACAAGACACTGGTGTAGGGCCCTTGGCTCTGGATTGGCCTAGCTCCACTGTGTGGCCATTTTGGGAGTTAACCAGTGGATGGAGGACACCCTCCCCCCCCCCCCCCCCCGCCCTGACTCTCTGTAACTCTGCCTTTCAAATAAATAATTAAAAAAAAAAGAGTTTAGATTGCCTACACAAATCATTGTCAACAGCTTTTTACAGGGGCCAGTACTGTGGCGTAACAGGTAAAGCAGTTTGAGTCCTGGCTGCTCCACTGATCCAGCTCTCTGCTATGGCCTGGGAAAGCAGAAGCTGGCCCAGGACCTTGGGGCCCTGCACCTGGGTGGGGACCTGGAAGAAGCTCCTGGCTCCTGGCTTCAGATCAGCGCAGCTCTGAGCGTCGCAGCCATCTGGGGGAATGAACCAGTGGATGGAGGACCTCTCTCTCTCTCTCTCTCTCTCTCTCTCTCTGCCTCTCCTTCTTTCTCTGTGTAACTCTTTCAAGTGAGTAAATAAATAAATCTTTAAAACAAACAAACAAACAGATTTTACAGTCCTCTGAGATGCTTAAATAAAGCAAAAGAAAACATGCCCAAAGACTCCCCAGGCAGAGCAGTTAGCCAAGTGTTGTAGATGAAAGGTGCAGACTCCTTGACTTCCAATTCTGCCTCTGCCACTTGGCGGTTACGTGACTAGGTACTCACATCTCTCCGCTTCAGCTTTCCTGTTGGTAAAACGAGGAAAATAACGATACTTTAGCGGGTTGTTCTAAGGATTAAATGAGTTAATAGGAGTGAGCCACTTAAGAACAGAGCCTACCATACGGTAATCGCTGTTTAAAAAATCCTCAAATAAACTGGTGCAAATATTTACATGTTTATGAAATCCGTGGATAGAATTCCCCCATCGGCCTCTCACACACGCGCTCTCCCGGGGATTCTAGCGCCTAGTTTGGATTTCCAATCTCTGAAAGCAGCGCCTCTTTGGGTTCCCGCCTCCTGGAAGGTTGACACTAACCAATGAGTGAAGGGAGCTTTTTTCTTTTCTTTTTTTTTAATCTCCGGAAACTTGTTACCTGGACCCTAAGGGCCCAAAGGACTAAGGCTTCTCTAGGGCGGAGGAGCTCCCCCAGTGCCCCTTGGGAACTGTAGTTTTCCGAAGGTCACGTGCGTGCTCGATGCCCCGCAAAGAACTACAACCCCCACAAGGCCGCGCGCCGCCACCACCCCCTCCGCCTTCCACCCTTGCTCCCCGCCAGTTCCAGTACCGCCTCGCGGCGGCCGCTGCAAAAGGGAGATGGCTGACCGCGGCGGCGGCGGCCCTGCCGAGGCGCACAGCCCGCGGGGCTCCCCGGAGCAGGCGCCGCGGGTCCCGCGCGGGGTGGGACCGGGCGGCGGCGGCGGGGAAACTCCGCGGACGGCGGCGCTGGCGCTGCGCTTCGACAAGCCCATCAAGCAGGCCTTCTACAACACGGGAGCCGTGCTGTTCGTGTGCCTGTGCTGCGGCGCGGCCGTGCTGGTCTACTTCATCCTCGAGGCCTTCCTGCGGCCGCTGCTGTGGGCCGTGCTGTGCGGCACCTTCCTGCACCCCTTCAAGAGCTCGCTGACGCGCCTGGGCCGCCACTGGCTGCAGCGGCTGCACCGCGCGCACACGCCCATCGTGCTGGCCGCGCTGCTGCTGCCGCTCTGCTTCGCCGACTACGGGGTCGAGGCCCTGGGCGAGCAGGCGCTGCGCCGCCGCCGCCTGCTGCTGCTGCTGGGCGCCGGCGGCCCGCTGCTGTATGGCCTCTACTGCCTCGGTAGCTACCTGGGCGTGCAGGTGCTGCTGGCGCACGCGGGCGCGCTCATCTGCCGCGGGCTGGACTACTTCAGCAGCCTGTGGGTGAGTGAGCGGCGGGCCGGGGGCCCCAGCGAGCGCGCCGTCCCGTTCCCCGCACCCCTAGCTCGCTGCGGAGCAGCCCCGCGGGTCCTCGTCGCCGTGCAGGGGCGACCGAAGGTCCACACCGGTGCTGTACTGAGCGTCCGTCTCCGCCTGCCTTCCCACGCCGTAGGAATCTGGAGCACTTCCTTCCAAAGAGAGGGCGCGAGTGATTCGAAACAGCACTGCTGCTCCCGCTCCGCCCCCATCCGTATTCATGAGCCCTGTCGGGGGGCTGGGGCCCCCGTTGAGTGTAGCTGTTCCACTTTCCCAGGAGCGGGTCCGGAGCCGGCCGGGTTAGGGGCTTGGTGTTACTCCCGATCGGAGAGGGAGCGCTTGCTCCGCGAAGGTCGGTTTTGCACAGTTGGAGGCTGGAGCTGGAAGGGATCTTAGAGACTCTAGTCCACTTTGCCATCCGGTGGACAGGCTAGGGCCTGATCGAGGCAATCAGGTTCCTCAAGTGCCGAAACAGCATTCTTGCAGCCTCCGGCCCCGGTGATTTCATTATAGCCTCCCCGCCCCCTTCTGGGTGTTGAGTGCTGAGGCCTCTATCCCCACACTTCTTGGGACCCTTGTGGCTTCCCGCCTGGATTCCTGGAACAGACTGGGTGGAGAGGTACATTTGTGGTGCTTGGATTACCCTGCACTCATCCTTAGAAAAATCAAGGAGCTTTAGAAAAGGAAGAAATTCAGAGATAATCTAATGACAGACTGTATTGTAGACCATTTATTTATTCACATATTTAACTGGGTAGTGTTAAAAACATGAATATTTGATGCATGAGAATGCTTAGTGATCAGTAACAAGTACCATTTGAGAATACTTTTGATTCACTTCCTTTGTCCATTGAAGTTCAGTGAACTTTGACATCATTAAGTTGCAAAATAATGCTCCTTATCTGTTACCAGGGTTTTGACTTGCCTGAGGTCATTGGTAGAATGAGTGATCCCAGACTTGTATTCTTTCTTGCTGGAACCATCTCTTGGGACGAGTTAAAACTTGATTGAGCTTTTTGTTAGGTCTTGGGCTTTGTGAGGGATTAACAAGAGGAGTAGATGCAGGGCCTGTCTTCAGGATGCATATAATCATATGTGAGCATGTTCCAGTGGCAGTGGACATGCCACAGGCACAGAAAATGTGATTGTCTCAAAGTCACAGAGCTTGTGAACACTTCTGTGGTTCACTTGTGTGGAGGCGCAGTTCAGTGCTCTTTCACCTATTTCACAATTCAGTTAAATGCGTTGCATGACTTACGCAGAGGGTGGAACACTATGAGCTGTTAAGAAATACAAGGACTCCTCTGACTTAATTCTTATCCTCAGCATACTCCATCTTCTCAAAGTCAGACACAATTATAGAATCTGCTAACTTAGAAAAAAAGCTAGGGAGAAGTTTTTTTTTTTTTTTTTAATTAATTAATTTATTTGAAAGAGAGAGAAGAGGAAGGGCAGAGAGAGAGAGTTCTTCCATCCAATGGTTCACTCCGCAGTTGGCCGCAACGGCCAGAGCTGCGCTGATACAAAACCTGGAGCCAGGAGCTTCTTCTGGGTCTCCTACGTGGGTGCAGGGGCCCAAGCACTTGGACCATCTTCTACTGCTTTCCCAGGCCATAGCAGAGAGCTGGATTGGAAGTGGAGCAGCCCATATGGGATGCCGGCACTTCAGGCTAGGGCATTCATTAACCCACTGCACCACAGTGCTGGCCTCTGGAGAAGGTTTTTAAAAACTTTATTTCGAACAGATAGATGGAGAGAGATCTTCCATTGGTTTACCACCACCACCACCCCCCCCCCCCACCAACTGCCCAGCACAGCCAGGAACAGACTGAAACTATCTGGGTCTCCTATGTGGGTGTCAGGGACCCAAGGACCCAGACCATTACCTGCTGCTTCCCAGAATGCACTTTAGCAGGAAGCTGTGTTGGCAGCAGCACCGGGACTCAAACCAGGTTCTCCAGTGTGGGCTGTGGGTGACTTAACTCTGCTGACATTTTTGACTGTTGATACTGCCCAAGTGACATATCCATCAGACTGTAGGAAGTCACACAGGAAAAGCCTCCCGTATATGAATGATGTATTTTCATACTAGAGAGAGAAGTTGAGCGCAGGGGTAAATTGGCATGATTAGTGGATGCCAGGCTCTCATTGGATAATCAATGGACAGAGTTGGGGAGTTAAGTATTTGTGAAGTGTTCTCATCTAGGGGATATATCTTTAAATATCTTAGTGTAGATAAACCCTCTTCTTTATGTTTTGCTTGCATGGGTTGTGGGTAAGTGGAAATGAAGTAAGCTTGGGGGTAAGAAGAGAAAGGTTAAGCCAATGAATGATTTTTGGAAAGGCTTGGAACTAAGCTGTGTGGCTGAACTGATAGGAGAGAAGAAGAAGAGAAGAGCATTGAAAAACAAAAAAAATCAAAAATCCTAAGAACCTGTGATGGAAGAGACAGCATGCATTAACTAAAACTGAGTATGGGGGCCAGCGCTGTGGGGCAGTGGGTTAAAGCCCTGGCCTGAAGTGCCAGCATCCCATATGGGCACCGATTCGAGTCCTGGCTGCTTCTCTTCTGATCCAGCTCTCTGCTATGGCCTGGGAAAGCAGTAGAAGATGGTCCAAGTGCTTGGGCCCCTGCACCCATGTGGGGACCTGGAGGAGGCTCCTGGTTCCTGGCTTTGGATCGGTATAGCTCCAGCCATTGCGGCCATCTGGGGAGTGAACCAGTGGATAGAAGACCTGTCTGTCTCTACCTCTCTCTGTAACTTTCAAATAAATGAAATAAATCTTTAAAAAAACAAAAAAAAACTGAGTTTGGAGTGGTGTCTCCAGTTGATCTCAGTTGCGAGTTTTACCTGCTGAAATGGAGGTAGTGGGATGAGGGTGAGCTTTGAATGGGAAGCAGGGAGTCCTCCCTCACCTCTCAGCCAGAAGTGCTGATGAAGGCCTGACATAAAGTGAAAGGTGGTCATGTGACTGGCAGGAGGCCCACCCTGAAACTTTATCTCATAGGACACACACAGCTGTGTGGTTTTGTGAGCCCAAGATCACAAAGGCAGGGCTGCCTTTACAGACCAGCGGCCTTTATACTTTCTAGACAGCTTTGAGCCTGCTGTTGAAGAGAGGTGTGGATGAGCGAGGCAGAAAACATTTAAGCAAATCTATGTTTTGTGAGCTGACAATTCCTGTGTTTAAGATACAACTTTTGATACTATGTGCAGACATTGGATTCAGTGTTTCCATGGGTGTCATTTTGTCCTCACAACAATCCTGTGAGGTAGGAGCAGGGGATTTTATGTGTCAAACTAACTTAGAGGTTGATCTGTTGGTCCTGTCAGCAAGTGGCAACAGACAGCAGTCATTAAAACTCTTCAGAACAACATACAATGAAGGTATTAAAATTTTCTCCTAATACATTGTGTTTAAATTGTTACATTTAAAACATACAAATTGAGGGTCAGCACTGTGGCATCCCATATTGCGCTGGTTTGAATCCCATATGCTCCACTTCCTATCCATTCTCTGCTGTGGCCTGGGAAAGCAGTAGAAGATGGTCCAAGTCCTTGGGCCCAGGCGTGGGAGATCCAGAGGAAGCTCCTGGCTCCTGGCTTTGGATCAGCCCAGCTCCAGCTGTTGTGGCCATTTGGGGGAGTGAACCAGTGAGTGGATGGAAGACATTCCTCTCTCTGCATATTAAAAAAAAAAAATACAGGGGGCAGGCACTGTGGCTTAGCAGGTAAAGCTGCCACTTGCTGTGCCAGCATCCCATAGGGACGCTGGTTCAGTCCCTGCTGTGGATGGAAGACCTCTCTCTCTTTGCCTCTCCTCTCTCTGTGTAACTCTGACTTTCAAATAAAAAAAAATTCTTTAAAAAATACAAATTGATTATAGTTTTAGGAAAATAATAGAAGACTATTAGGATTGAACAAATCAGAGGTATTCCCTTAGAGATTCCTAGTCATCTGGAAACCTCAGTCATTTCCCGTCTGTCTTCTCTGTTAAACTGCTGTGGCGTTTTCCAGGTCCTGTCCAGTTTTCCACTGTGCTGTCCCTAGGACCCGTGTTTTCCTTTGTTGCCAGTTCATCTTTCCAGTTCAGTTCTTTTTGTCACTTTTGTATTACTTCAGTCTTCTAGCTCTTTCCTTCCACTCCTGTCTCCTAAAATACTCCATCCTGCTTACAAGTGGAAGACTAAAAATCTCTAATTCTTTTTCTAATTCTTTTTCAACTTTCAAATACATTAAAACATTTTACTGACTTACTAGTTGATTTCAGAATGCTTTTAAAAATCAACTGTTGCAACAGGCTCCCATGTGACTCGGTCCTTGGCATGTCTCTGTAGTGTAGGATAGTGCAAGCTAAATCTGAAAAACAAATGGCTTCCTCTACTCCACCATCTTTCTCCTAGGAAGTGTCCGGCCTTCTTGTTCAGATCATTAACAGTTTTTGCAGTAGTAGCAAATCTATTTTCTCCATGTCCTCTGAACCCATTATTTCCATTTTTGTAAAAAAGCACGAGGTACGAAAAATAGCAGCTGAAAGATCAGAAGACCTTAGGTTTTTATTATTTATTATAAGGTTTTATTTACTTTTTAAAAAGATCTTATTTTATTTATTTGAAAGACAGAGTCAGAGAGATAGGTAGAGACGGAGAGAGAGGTCTTCCATCTGATGGTTTACTCTCCAGATGGCCGCAACAGCTGGAGCTGCGCTGATCCGAAGCCAGGAGCTTCTTCTGCGTCTCCCACACAGGTGCAGGGACCCAAGCACTTGGGCCATCTTCTACTGCTTTCCCAGGCCATAGCAGAGAGCTGGATTGGAAGCGGAGCATCTGGGACTTGAACCGGCGCCCATATGGGATGCTGGCGCTTCAGGCCAGGGCTTTAACCCTCTGTGCCACAGCGCTGGCCCTGCTGGCCCCAAGGTTTTATTTACTTGAGAGGCAGAGTTACAGACAGAGGGAGAGATAAAGAGGGGTACGCTGGTACACTCCCCAGATGGCTGCAACGGCCAGAGCTGGGCCCATCTGAAGCCAGGAGCTTCTTCTGGGTCTCCCTCACAGGTGCAGCAGCCCAAGCACTTGGGCCATCTTCTGCTGCCTTCCCAGGCACATTAGCAGGATCGGAAGTGGAGCAGCCAGGACATGAACTGGCGCCCATATAGGATGCTGGTGCCACAGGTGAAAGCTTGTCCTGTGCCACAGCACCAGCCCCAGCCCTTAGGTTCTAAACCCGGCTGTGTCAGTAATTTGCTTTGTGACCTTGACAGGTGAGGACTCAACTCTGGGCCACTTCAGCCCAGTTGTGGTAAGTGAAGGGCTGCCTTTGGGATGATTCCTGTTTCCTTGAAGTTCTGTGTCAGGGATCACAAGAGGCCCTTTAAGAAGTACACATTAGTCGTCTTTCAGATCTACTTGATTCCACGTCTAAGCCCTTTCTAGATTTGTTTCTGCTTGCCTGGCTACAGTGAAGACGAAGGTTTCCAGAGCTTAGTTCTTTCGCAGTTAAGGACCTTGATTATAAAAATTCTTGGCATATGACAAAGAGAACAGTTTCCAGATTGAAGTGAAGCTGCTTTAAAGGGGAATGAAGTACCTGAAGCAGTTGCTGGTTGGAGCTGTGATTAGGGCTGTGGTCCTATAACTTGGGAGGAAGTATTCATTTACTCTTTCTGGAAAAGACTTGTTTTTCCAGGTGATGCCCAGTGATAACTAATAACACAGAGACACAGTCTACAAGGCAGAGTGTGTACTTCAGTTTTATGTATTTAATCTGTTGTTTGACCAGAAAAGTGTACTTTATTGCTGTCAAATGAAAGGAAAATGTGATTCATCTGTTAGTTTGCTGTACTTGTGCTAAATCATGGTGCCAAGCTTTCTGCAGTCTTATCTAGCACATTGGTGCTTTAAAATGACGATGGAATGCAGATTTTGAAAAGGACACATTGTATTGGAGATGGTAAGTTTGAGGAAAATGCCCTTTTACCTATAACCTTGGCACTTTGGTTTATGCCTGGAAGAGAATTCACACATGAACAGGTTTGCTTAGAGGTGTTAGTGAAGGTTTAAGAATAAAAAACTCAAAGTCGACTCAAGTAAAGCACGTTTGTTATGTAAAAAAGTAGTTTTAGCAGCTTGGAAGTTTGTATGGTGAAAGGGAATGTTCCCTTTTCCTGACATTATGCCTGCTTTAGAGGTGTTACTATTAGTAACTGATGCGTCACCTTCTAAGTGTTTCTTTGTGTCTTTGTGAAGTACACTTTTTGTCTCTTTAAAACAAAAATAGAATAACATACTATAATTGTGCATGTTGCTCTTTGACTTACAGTCATATTGTGGATATTTTGATTACTTCTTCCTTTTTAATATGGCTAGAGTTTAAATACTTTTCTCCCTGGATGCCATTTAGAAAATGTTCCTAACAGATTTTCTTTGCTCTGAATTTGTGTTAGACTACTCTGATAACGGTTTTTAGCCATTGGTAATTGTATCATCATAATAGTTTAGGTAATGTCAACTCTAAAGTGTTTTTATAAATGACCATACTTTTTTCCTTTCTTTTTTATTTTTTTAAAGAAATTTATTTGGTTTTGGCCATAACTTCTGAATTAATAATACTTCTGTAAATACTTTGAGGAAACACTTGAAAATATTGAAGAGAATCTCTATATAAGCCAAAATAATCTTTTGAAGTTAAAAATACTTCTTACCTGTTTATAAGGCTATTATCTACTCTTAGGAGAAAAATCAGTACTTGTGAAAAAGCATAAAGAAGGAATTTACCCTTTGAAATCCAACCATCCAGAAATGTTTTTTAAACATTTTTTGTTGAATATATTTTCACCATTGTAAGCTTACATATGCATAAATTTACACTATGACATTGAATATAGATATTCATCACACCTTTTAAAAAAGTCTGAACTATTTTGGATATATTTAAACAATTCCCTATAAAATGAAAGTTGTCAGGTTTTTTTTTTTTTTTTTTTTTTTTTTGTAGAGTAAACTATAACAGTGAACATTTATATATCTGTAAAATATCCTGAAAGTAGAATTGGGGAATATATTTAATAAGTAGTTATGTTTATCTTTAATTTAAAAATTATTTATCTTCTGGCTCACTCCCTAGGTGCCTGCAGTGACTGGGACTAGGCTGGGAACTCAGTTGAGGTTTCCCATGTGGGTGACAGGAGCCCAGTTAGTTGAGCCAAGCCATCACTGCTGCCTTCTACAGTCTGCATTGGAAGAAAGCTGGAGTCAGGAGCCAGAGCCCAGCATTGAACCCAAATATTCTGATGTGAGGTTAACTGCTAGGCCAAATGCCTACCCCAATACTTCTCTTAAACCAAAATGAAATAGGCTTACTAGATGAAAATACATACTTCTTTCTCTTAAGATCATGAATTTCTTAAAAAAAAAAAAAAAGAGTCTCCCTCTTTCTCTCTTTTTTTTTTTTCTTCCTTGAAACTGATAGTAATTCCTTACAGGTTCAGATGGGAAACAAAAACTTCTCAGTGTGAAAGTGTGAACCCTTTGTGATGCTCTTGATCGACGACTTTCCTGCATGTCATCTCTGACTTAAGAGTTGCTGTTGGCTCAGAAGCGTCAGTGGTGGCAGCTTATTCTATTTTTTATCATTTGTTAGAAAAACATCCTGATTCTGAGTTGAAATGTGGTACTTCCTAATTCCCACCTATTATTTCTGCCTCAGAACCACAGAAAATGTAGTGTCACACTTCTCCCAGATGACATTTTTTAATGTTTGAAGATAGCTGTCAAATCATGCCATCACCCCCTTTTTTCTAAGCTAAACAGTTGTTACCCCGGGCTGTGTCTCATACATGTCATTTCCTTTTGCTTTCCCCGGCTGAATTTTACTGCTCATGTGACTTGGTAGTGCAGAATTCACTGACACCCTCACTCTCCCGGGTGCGAATGTTGTACTTTATGAATAGGCACTCACAGCAGTCGTACTCCGGCCCTTAGAGGCAACGCTGCTTCAATGTTCTCTTCCCATCCTGTGTGTGTGGAGTTGAGTTTTTTTATTTATTTGAAAGTTACTGAGAGAGGTAGAGACAGAGAGAGAGGTCTTCCATCTGCTGATTCACTCCCCAAATGGCTGCAACAGCCAGAGCTGAGTCAATCTGAAGTCAGGAGCCAGGAGCTTCTTCCGGATCTCCCATGTGGGTGCAGGGGCCCAAGAACTTGGGCCATCTTCTGCTTTCCTAGGCCATAGCAGGGAGCTGGATTGGAAGAGGAGCAGCTGGGACTAGAACTGATGCCCTTATGGGATGCTGGTGGTTCAGGCCAAGGCTTTAACCCACTGCGCCACAGGGCCGGCCCTGAGTTGAGTTTTTAATCTAAAAGCTCAATTTAGCCTTTAAAAAGTTTTTTTTTTTTTTTTTTAATTTACTTGAAAGTCGGAGTTAGAGAGAGGGGAGACAGAGAAAGAGCTCTTCCATCTACTGGTTCACTCCCCAAATGGCTACAACAGCCAGGGCTGGGCCAGGCTGAAGACAGGGGCTTTATCCTGGTCTCCCACATGGGTGCAGGGGCCCAAACACTTGGGCCATTTTCCACTGCTTTTCCCAGGCCGTGGGTAGGGAGCTGGCTTGTAAGTGGAGCAGCTGGGACATGAACCAGTGGTCCTCTATGTGATGTCGGTGTCTTAAGCAGCAGCTTAAGCAGCAGTGCCACAACATTGGCCCAATATTAGAGATTTTTAAACCGTATAGTTTTGTTTTTTTAAGAAAGATTTTAATGGTTGTAGAACATTTTACTGCATGAATCATCCGTAATTTCCCCGTTGTTGACCTTTTCACTTTTGTAAATTGCACTCTGATGAGCTTCTTTATGAAAGTTTCAGACTCTATTAATATTTAGTAGGGGTCACTGAATTCTTAGGCAGAAGCTGTAAATGTTTCTGAGGCCCAGATATTATTTTCATTGATAGATACAATCAGAATGATTAAGACCCAAATATTATCTCTATTGATAGAGATGATCAGAATGACATTGGAGCTAGTTTGAATTTCAGTACAGCTAGCACCGGCTTCTTTGGATACTTCCTGTCTTTAGTGTAAGCAAACTGGCCATGGGTCCCTGGTCACATCTGTTCTCAAGTCCTGCTGTGGAGCTAGTACCTGAAACTCTGCCATCCCTTATGAGTGTCATTTGAGTCCCAGCTGCTCCACTTCCAGTTGGCTCCTTGCTAATGTGCCTGGAAAGCAGCAAAAACTTTGAGTCCCTGCCACCCACATGGGAGACCTAATGGAGTTCTAGAATCCTGGCTTCGACCTGGCCTACCCCAGTCCTTGCTGCCATTTGGGGAGTGAATCAGCAGATAGAAGATCTCTGTGTGGATGGAAGATTTCCTTCTCTCTCTGTAACTGTCTTTCAGATAAATCAGTCTTTTTTTTTTTTTTCTTTGACAGGCAGAGTTAGACAGTGAGAGAGACAGAGAGATAGGTCTTCCTTCTGTTGGTTCACTGCCCAAATGGCTGCTACAGCAGGTGCATTGCATCAGTCCGAAGGCAGGAGCCAGGTGCTTCCTCCTGGTCTCCCATGCGGGTGCAGGGACCAAGGACTTGGGCCATCCTCCACTGCACTCCCGGGCCACAGCAGAGAGCTGGACTGGAAGAGGAGCAACCGGGACAGAATCCGGCGCCCCAACCAGGACTATAACCCGGGGTGCTGGCGCTGCGGGCGGAGGATTAGCCTAGTGAGCCACGGCGTTGGCTTTTTTTTTTTTTTTTGTCTTGCTATTCTCTACTAACTTTTTTTTTTTCTTCTGGGACATGTTTCTTCAACTGGTACATTTAGCTGTGGATGAGGCTCTCACCATCTGTTACCTGGATTATTTCAGCATGGTCACACTTCAGCCAGTGCCTTTCTAGCTTTAAAAACATCGTTTTACAGTAACAAGCATCTTTCATAGGCTGGAATAGAATCTTCTCACTTGATTCTTTGTGGGAATTTGTTTTCTCTTTTCAGCATTAAATAGAGAAAATGTTAGGGATTTCATAAGATTAAGTTCTTAAGTCTGTGACTTATACTTTGAGTATTTTATCTCAAGTATTCTTGTGCATAAGATGAGTTTTGAACTTTAGCATATGTTAAAACTCTATGTTTTTGGTTAAACATTTAAATGTCACTATGTGAAATTTCAGACACCCAGTTGCATCAAAACTTAATTAAGGAGGAGAACCTGGCTCCATTCTTTCAGCACCACCAACATTCATCTTCTCTGTGCTGCCTCTAGAGTGCTCCTGCTGTACAGATGCTGGCAAATTTTGTGTAATTGTGTGCTCACTTCGACGTGGATATATTTTAAAACTGTGTCTTTTATATTTCATTTATTTAAGATCTGGACGTTAGTAGTTGGCTATGTGTTGACTGTTTCATTCAAGTGGAATGCAAGCACTGAACGCTACTTGAGAGCAGTTTCAATTCCTGTCTGGATTCTATTGCTTTTTCATTTAGGTGGGTCCTTTTTTTTTTTTTTTTTTAAATCTAATTTAATGTCAGCAGAGGCTGACTGTGTGAAAGCGAACTCTTTCTAGCATTTTATGTTGTATTTTAAAATTATTGAAAATAATTTGGAGGAAATGTGCTGTAACTTTTCATTAATATTAATGAAAATGAGATGTTTTAAAATGTCTCTTCAATATATTACATATTTATTTTCAGAAAGGCCTTTTAAGAATAACTATATCTTAAAAAGAGCATACTTGACGGTCATGGTCATATCTGAGTGTCAGCCCGCAGGAGGACATAGATAACCAGTCAAGGAGGATAAGAGGGGCTCAGAATCACATGTGAGAAAATTACAGGAACTAGTAAAGATGTTTTCTCGGGATAAGAGGAGGGGGCTGGGGCGGGAGGGACTGGGAGGGGGCAGGGTAAGTAGGATGTAACATATGAAGGTCTGCTTCTAATACAGGAAGGAGTGCCCTGTGAAAAGAGTGGTTTGGACGGATCTGTAACCATGAATGGGAGTTGTCACAGCGGTGCGCACTTTTCAGGAAGACAAATCCCTGCTTGGAGTCATAAGTGCACTGTTAGGGAAAACCATTCACGATTAGCTGGGTGGCTGCTAGGATGCTGTTGAGTGGTTTTTCAGCGTGATACATAGGGTTGGGAATGTTATCTCTAGTCGTTGGAAATGTCAAGTTCTAATTTAAAAACAAAATTCAGGTGCCCAGAGCCATAGGGTACCTATGTTAGAGCTCCTTATTTTGTTAACAATCAGATGAACAGCAGTCAGCTGGGAAATGTCTGCTCAGAACCTGATGTGGGACAAAAACGTTGCTCTCTGACTGTGTTGAGTTGGAGTGCCAGAGGGGTTTATGTACAAGACTCCCTGCTGTCTGCTGAGCCTCCCTCTGGATTTGGTGGAGGCAGAGGAGGGAGGCTGGCAGGTACCTTATGTGGCCCTGGAGCCTCTCTGAGAAATGCTGATGGTTGAGGTGGCCTGTTAATATGCTAAGGTGGAGTGGGGTGTACTGGGGTGCTGGGTGCTTTTGGGCCATTCTCTTCTACCATGAGGATTCACGTCCTGTGGTATTTTCAGAGAACCAAGGATCCCTCCTGATTCTGGTCTTTCTTGGGGTCAGATGGGTGGTTTGAAGTTAGGATGGTCTCTTAAACTCTGTATTTTCAATTCCTCAGGCAGTACAAGCTCATTAAAGATAGGCTGGCACATTCCTGGCCTTTTACACAGGGACCTCTGGGAGCAGGGGCAGATTTTCCTCTGGAAACCCTGAGCTGAAGTTATCTTTTTGATGGGCTTTATGAGCAAGCATACCAAATCCTTGTGTCAGTTTACAAAGTGGAGTCTTTTTTAAAAACAAAATTAGAAGGCTTTTGTTTCACTGAAACTGTTCTTCCTCGTTTGCAGCATCCCTGGCTGGCTCATGGAGAATTCCAGTTTTCCTGATGATTGTTTTCCTCATGTCTGTGGGCACCCTCTATGAAAAGCAGAATGGAAAAGAGGCTTCTGGTAAGAAATAGGGCATTCTGTTAATATTACTTGTAGAAGTAATTTGGAGAGTTGCTTTATAAAAAATGTTACAGTGCAACAGCTGTTAATCTGTTTAAAAACCTGTGGTGGTTTCTGAACAGAAAATAAATTTGTTTAAAATATTTTAAGTTGTTAGACTATACTTTTTGTATTTTTTATTGAAGTATAACTCATGTCACATAAAATGAACCACAAACAATTTTTATATAGCATGTTGTATGTTTGCAACACTGTGCCTCCATCACCTCTGTCTGGTTCCAAGTCATTTTCATCTCTCCAAAAGGAGAGATGAATGTATCTGTACTTCATTCCTTTTTATGACTGCTTAATATTTGTATGGGTAGACCATATTTTCCATTACTCAGCTCTTGGACATTAGGACTTGTCTTAGTCTGTTTTTATTGTTATAGCAACATACCTGAGACTGGTATTTTGGTTCTGATGTCCTAGTCCATTTTCTGTTTCCATAACAAAATATCTGAGATATTTATTTGGCTCATGGTTCTGG
Source organism: Oryctolagus cuniculus (assembly GCF_051225735.1). Taxonomy (NCBI): domain Eukaryota; kingdom Metazoa; phylum Chordata; class Mammalia; order Lagomorpha; family Leporidae; genus Oryctolagus; species Oryctolagus cuniculus. Next base: position 213,009,439 of record NC_142867.1, on the reverse strand, counting down.
AGGATGGGAAGTTCAAGAGCTTGGTGCCAGCAACCGCTTGGCATATTTGGTGAAGGCCTTCTTGCTGCATCAGACGTGATGGAGGGCATTGCAGGCTGACAGCAAGCCTCCCTCCTCCTCTTTAAAGCCACAGAGGCCGTCATGGGGTCCCATCCTCATGACCTCATCTGATCCTAATTCCCTCCTAAGTCTTACATCAAACAAATTGGCATATGCATTGAGGATTGGGACACATTCAAATCATAGCAAGAGGTATTCTACCTTTTGGTTATCATATATAGTGCTACTGTGAACATTCATGTATATTTGTTTGAACACTGAGTTCCAGTATTATTTTTTTGTGTTTACCTAGGAGTGGAATTTCTGGGTCATATAGTAATTCTATATTTAACTTTTTGGTAAACTGCTGACCTGTTTTGAAGCTGCACCATTTTATAGTCTCACCAGCAATGTATGAGATTCTAATTTTTCCACATGCTTGCCAACATTTTCTATTTTCCCTTTTTTTTTTTTTTTTAAGATTTTATTTATTTATTTGACAGAGTTACAGACAGAGACAGAGAGAAAGGTCTTCCATCTGCTAGTTCACTCCTCAAATGACCAAATTGACTGGAGCTAGGCCAATCCGAAGCCAGGAGCCAGGAGCTTCTTCTGGGTCTTCCACTCGGGTGCAGGGGCCCAAGCACTTGAGCCATCGTTTACTGCTTTCCCAGGCCATAGCAGAGAGCTGTATGGGAAGAAGAGCAGCTGGGACTAGTACTGGCACCCGTATGGGATATTGGTGCTGCAGGCGGAGGCTTAGCCTACTATGCCACAGCGCTGGCCCCTTCCTTTTTTGTTTTGATAATGGCCAGTCTAGTGGGTAGAAAGTAGTATCTCATTGTGGTTTTGATTTTCATTTCCCTAATGACTAACGATATTACCCTTCTTATGTGCTTGTTGGTCATTTGTTTATCTTTGGAGAAATGTCTATTCAAATTCTTTATTTTTCCTTGTAAAAAAAAAGGCCTTTTTGACATTAAGTTTTAGGAGTTGTTTACATACTCTGCATAATAGACTCTTATCAGATATGATTTGTAAGCATTTTCTCCCATTCTGTGGATTGTCCTTTTACTTTCCTGATAGTCTCCTTTGATGTGCAGAAAATTTTAATGTTTTTGAAGTCTATCTTGTTTTTAACTGACACATAGAACTTATAAAGTTTTGTTGTCTATGCATTCAGCTTCATATCTAAGAAGCTATTGCCAAATCCAAGGTCATAAAAGTATATGTTTTCTTTTATATTTAGATCATTGATCCATTTTTTTTAAATTTTCACTTTATTTCAAAGGCAGAGAGAAAGAGACAGATCATCTGTTGCTGGTTCATTCTGGAAATGCTCACAACAGCCAGGGCTAGGTCAGGTCAAAGCCAGGAGCCTGGAACACAATTTGGATCTCCCACACGGGCCTCAAGGACCCAGTTCCTTTGCTGCCATCTTGCATTAGCAAGAAGCTGGATTGGAAGTGGAGGAGCTGGAACTTGATCCAGGCACTCACAACATGAACTGTAGATGTCTCTGCTGCTCCACCAAATGCCTGGCTCCACTGATCTATTTTTTGTTAATTTTTGTATATGGTGTGAGGTACAGGTCCAGTTTCAGTCTTTTGCATGTGGATATCCACTCTTCCCAGGACCAGTTGATGAAGAGACTATCCTTTTTCCACTGAATATTCTTGACACCCTAGTCAGAAATTAGTTAATCAAGGGGTAGGTGTTTGATGCAATAGTTGAGACATTACTTGGGGTGTACACGTACTATATTGGAACCTGGATTTGAGTATCGGCTCCTATTTTGGTTCTAGCTTCCTACATATGCTCACCTGGAAGGCAGAAAGTGATGAATCAAGTATTTGGATTCTTGCCATCAATGTCAGAGTCCTGGATTTAGTTCAGGACTCCTGGCTTTGGCCTAGCCCAACTCCTGTTTTTGTGGGCATTTGGGGAGTGAACCAGTAGACGGAAGATTTTACATCTTTTTTTTTTTTTCCTGTCTGTTTCTGTGCCTTTCAAACAAAATAGCAGTTGTCCATAAATGTATGGGCTTATTTCTGGAGTATTCTGTTATGTTCTATTGATGTATGTGTCTGTCTGTATGCCAGTACTGTATTGTTTACTGTAGTTTGTTATAAATTTTGAAATGAAAAAGTGTTGATTCTCCAGCTTTGTTCTTTTTTAAGATTGTTTTGGCTCTTTGGGGTCCTTGCATTTCCATATGCCTTTAGGATCAACTTTTCTGTTTTTGCAAAAAAGGTTTTTGGGACTTTGATAGGCATTGCCTTGAATTTCTAGGTCACTTTGTATTGTTGTCTTTGCAAAGTAGCAAAACCAAAAACTTTCTGATTCATGAGCATGGGGAGCGTTTCCATTTATTTAGTTACTCTTTCGATTTGTTTCAGTAGTGTTTTATAGTTTCCAGTGAATGAGTGATTGAATTTATTCTCTATTTTTTTTGTAAGTTTGTTTATTTTTAATTTGAAAGAGCTTCAGAGAGAGAAAGAGAGAGATTGATAGAGATCTTCCATCTACTAGTTTATTCCTCAAATGCCCACAACAGCTGGGGCTGAGCCAGACCGAAGCCAGGAGCCTTTAACTCAATGCTGTTCCCACATGGGTGGCAGTAACCCAAGTTCTTGATCATCATCTGCTGCCTCCCAAGGTGTTCATAAGTAGGAAGCTGGACTTACATTGGAGCAGCTGGCACTCAGTCCCAGGTACTTAGGGATGTGACTGTCCACAGCGGTGGCTTAGCCTGCTGCATGTACCCCATTAGGTGCCCCTAATCTTATTCTTCTTGACGCTATAAATGGAATGTTTTCTTAATTCCCTTTTTGGATAATTCATTGCTAATATAGAGAAATACAACTTGTTTTTTTTTTTACCTTATATCCTGCAACTTTACTGAATTCAGTAATTAGTTTCAATAGTTTTTTTTGATGGATTCTTAAGGATTTTGTGTATAGAAGGCCATTTCATTTGTAGTAGAGATGGTTTTATTTCTTCCTTTTGCATTAGGATGCCTGTAATTTCCTTTTCTTGCCTGATTGCGTGTCTGGAACTTCTACATCGTTGAATAGACCATGAACTTTTTTTTTAAAAAAGATGTATTTATTTATTTGAAAGGCAGTTAGAGAAGGAGAGACAGCCCAAATGGCTGAAAAAGCCAGGGCTAGCCCAGGCCAAAGCCAGGAGCTTCTTTGGGTCTCCCACATGGGTGCAGGGACCCAAGCATTTGGGCCATCTTCCACTGCCTTCCCAGGCAGATTAGCAGGGAGCAGGGTTGAAAGTGGAGCAGCTGGGACTTGAACTGGTGCCCATAAAGGGTGGCAGCAATGCAGGTAGTTGCTTAACCTGCTGCGCCACAGCGCCAGCTCCAGACCATGCACCTTTTTTTTTTTTTTTTTTTTTGACAGGCAGAGTGGACAGTGAGAGAGACAGAGAGAAAGGTCTTCCTTTGCCGTTGGCTCACCCTCCAATGGCTGCCACGGCTGGCGTACCGCGCCGATCCGAAGGCAGGAGCCAGGTGCTTCTCCTGGTCTCCCATGGGGTGCAGGGCCCAAGCACTTGGGTCATCCTCCACTACACTCCCGGGCCACAGCAGAGAGCTGGCCTGGAAGAGGGGCAACCGGGACAGAATCCGGCACCCCGACCAGGACTAGAACCCGGTGTGCCGGCGCCGCAAGGCAGAGGATTAGCCTAGTGAGCCGTGACGCCGGCCCCAGACCATGCACTTTTAAAGGTTATTTTTGAGGTACTCTGGCTGCAAGGGCTCTTTGTCCAGTAGTAGTTTGTTAAAGGTACAAGTTCCCAAGGATTTGTAAGTGAAGAAAATATAAAAATAGAGTCATGGTCCAGCTTGCATTTTGACTATGACTGAGAGGTAAATCTGATTTTTGAGTGACTGTACCTTCTTTCTGATGGCTAGACATAAGCTAAGAGAGCAAATTACTAACTGCAGTGGGTTTTTAGAAGAAAATATTCATTTCTCAGATACCAGTTTATTACAGTAAAATTAGAAAATACAGAGGAAGAAAATCAACATCATTCAAAATTCCACATATTTTACCAAAATATTACAGATTTTATGCCTTTAGACTTTTTTTTAACACAAAAAATTGGATTAAAAGAACATTTTCTTTTGTAACCCACTTTTTAAAAAAGATTTTAATTAATTTATTTGAAATGCAGAGTTATATATACAGAGAGAGATCTTCAGTCTGCTGGTTCACTCCCCAAGTAGCTGCAATGGCCAGAGCTGTGCCAGTCTGAAGCCAGGAGCCATGGGCCAGGAGCCAGGAGCTTCTTCCAGGTCTCCCATGTGGGTGCAGGGGCCCAAGGAGTTGGGCCATCTTCTGCTGCTTTCCCAGGCTATAACAGAGGCCTGGATTGGAATAGGAGCAGCCGAGACACCAGAGTGCCCATATGGGATGCCAGCACTGCCGGCAGAGGCTTAGCCTACTATGCCACAGCACCGGCCTCTGTAACCCACACTTTTTTTTAAAAAAGATTTTATTTATTTATTTGAAAGGCAGAGTTAGAGAAAGAATTAGAGAGAGAGATCTTCCATCCAGTGGTTCACTCCCCAAATGGCCACAACGGCTGTAGCTGCACTGATCTAAGCCAGGAGTCAGGAGCTTCCTCTGGGTCTTCCACGTGGGTGGCAGGGATTCAAGCACTTAGGCCATCTCCCACTGCCTTCCCAGGCACATTAGCAGGAGCTGGATTGGAAGTAGAGCAGCCAGGACTTGAACCAGGACCTATATAGGATGATGGCACTGCAGCCAGTGGCCTAACCTGCTATGCCACAGCACTGGCCCCTGTAATCCACATTTTAAACTTAATTATGTTGTGAGTACCTTTTGATGTAGAAGCATTATCTACAATATTATTTTAGCATTTTATTTTATTCTGATCACAAGGCTGTCTTTGGCACTCTGGTGTATTTGTGTAGCATTCTTCTGAATTTTTTAAAATTTGTTTTTTATTATTTTACTTTGTAAATGAGTAATGTCTTTTAACTGTAAGATACCTTTATTTATAAATAGATGTTTGGAATTTTAAAATAGCTACCCGAAACAAAGAAACCTCAATCACAAATTTCTTTGACCTTAGGAAATGGGAAGAGTTTTCATTTATGTTTTGTTGTCTTTCTGACTTTTCTTTATTCAGCCTTTCTGGTCATAATCTGTTGCATTTTGTAGTCCTGTGGCGTGGTGAAAGTAAATGTCCTGAGTTGGTGGCTGCTGTAGGAATCTTAGTGGTCCCCACTTGTTCCTTTAGGTGGCTGTGTCATCATCCGTCTCTCCCCTAACCGTGATTCAGACCCCTCTGGTGACCCTTTCTGCCTTACCCAGGACAGCTCTCCCTTCTGACTGCTTGTCCAGGCCTAAGGAAAACCATGGATAACGTCAGCCTAAACCCAATCTTCAGCTGGGTTTTCTCTGGGGGTGTAAATTCTGGTCATCTGGTGATGCAGCCGAGGGAATTGTGAGGACAAGGCTTCTCTAAGACAAGTTTTGGAAGTGGGGGGAAATGAAGGACCTGGTGAGTTATTGTTACCTGTAGCAAACCCAGCAGTGGTGTGTTGGCACACAAACCAGACTTGTGGTATTTGTGTTACAGACTATTACAAGGAAAGAAATCAGGGAAATCAGGGGGACACATGGTCAGTGTGGAGCAGATGTGGAATTGTTTATTCTCTTAGTTTTATAGTCATTTTAGCCTACTTCAGAATACATTGTCTTTGATTGATGTTGAATCACTTCCAGGACTTGTAATCTAAGAAATTCTCATTGTAAAATAAATCTTTTGGAGCCCGGCACTGTGGCGCAGCAGGTAAAGCCGCCATCTGCAGTGCTGGCATCCCATATGGGTGCTAGACTGTTTGAGTCCTGCCTGCTCCACTTCTGATCCAGCTCTCTGTTATGGCCTGGGAAAGCAGGAGAAGATGGCACAAGTCTTTGGGCCCCTACACCCACGTGGGAGACCCGAAAGAAGCTCCTGGCTCCTGGTTTTGGATCAGCCCAGCTCTGGCCATTGCAGCCATGTGTGAAGTGAACCTGCAAATGAAAGACCTTCTTTCTCCCTCTCTTCCTCTTTCCCTTCCTCTCTTCCTCACTTTCTCCCATTCTTCCTCCCTCCTTCCCTCCTTCTCTCCTTCCCTCTGTTTCTGCCTCTCTGTTAACTCTGCCTTTCATAAATCTTTTTTTTTTTTTTTTTTTTTTGATAGGCAGAGTGGACAGTGAGAGAGAGAGAGAGAGAAAGGTCTTCCTTTTACTGTTGATTCACCCCACAATGGCCACTGCGGCCGGCGCACCGCACTGATCCGAAGCCAGGAGCCAGGTGCTTCTCCTGGTCTCCCATGCAGGTGCAGGGCCCAAGCACTTGGACCATCCTCCACTGCCCTCCTAGGCCACAGCAGAGAGCTGGACTGGAAGAGGGGCAACCGGGACAGAATCTGGCGCCCTGACCGGGACTAGAACCTGGTGTGCCAGCGCCGCAGGCGGAGGATTAGCCTATTTAGCCGCAGTGCCGGCCAACCTTTCATAAATCTTTAAAAAGATAAATTTTTTTGAATGTCTTTTAAAATAAATTTTTGAATTTTTTTTCCCTCTTTCTTTCAGAACTTTGTTTCTTTTAAAATCAAGAGTGAAAGCACTGATCTTCCCTTAGGGGTATAGGAAGTTCCCTCCTGTAGGTGTGGCTGTGTGCCTCATTCCTCCCTTGTCTTCCACTGTCCCTTTGGAATCTTGGTCTGTGCCAGTGTCTTTCCCTGTGTCTTCACATCTTTGAATCTTTTGCTGTTGTAGAATCTTCATGAGCAGTGGTTCATGTGACTTACAGAATTACTTGTCAGGGTTTCATCATGAGTTTGGTTCCTAGACCCAGAAAATGCTTCTTATGGATCCTTCCTGAGTTAGTTTCAGTGGCTCCTTCTGAACCCAGGGTCCTTACTCAGTAGTTTTCTCTTAGAGCTGGGGAACTCTTACGTGGTATTTCCTAGAAGCCCAGATAATGTAGAGAAAAATTATTTTAAGTGCCTACCATGGACCAGGAACTCTTATGTGCTTTTGAATGTACTATCATTTTATTTATATATTTACTTTATTTCAAAGGAAGGGAGACAGAAGAGAGATCTTCTGTCTACTGGTTCATTACCCAAATGCCTGTGACAGCCTGGACTGGGCCAGGCTGAAGCCAGGAGCTTGGAACTCAGTCTTGGTCTCCCATGTCGGTGGCAGGGGCCCAACTGCTTGAGTTATCACCTACTGCCTCGCAGGTTGTGCATTAACAGGAAGCTGGATCACAAGTGGAATAGCTGGGACTTGAACCAGGCAGTCTGATGTGGGGTCCAGGTGTTTGAAATGGCAGCTGAACTGCTGCCCCCAGGTGTATCTTTTTAAATCCACAATCAAATGAAACTTTGTTAGATGAACCCCCTGGTTTGCAAAGGAAGACATTTAATTTGAGTGGTTAACTGACTTGCCCACAGCCACACAAGTGACTGGTAGAGTCCTTGACTCTAAGCCCGGAGTTCTGTCCCTTCATCTGGCTTTTTGAACTAGCATCAGTCATCCTGAAAGGTCCTTCTGTCACCCAGCTGTGGTTGTTAGCTCCTGCAGTCCTCCACGTTGCTGTGTTGGTTTTTCACAACTACAGGACCTGGCTCCTGTGCCTCCTGGACCCTGGGAATCCCATCTTGTAGAAACCTTGTGTCTCAGTCCACTCTGTGCTGCTACCATGATACCACAGACTAGGTCGTTTATAATGAACAGAGATTTACTGGCTCGTGGTGGTGCAACCTGGGAAGTCCGATATCCAGGTGCTGGCATGTGAGGGCCTTCTCATTGTGTTCTTACTTTGTGGAAGGAGAGAGAGCAATACAGGGGCCAAACTCCCCTTTGTATCATGGCACCCTACCACGAGGACAGAGCCCTCCGGTGAATCACTTCTTGAAGGTCCCACCTCTTACTGCTCCATGAGCTCTGAACCAGAGCACCTGGAACCCAGCTTTAGTGTGCTCCCTTGGCCTGTAAGGAAAGAAGAACGCTGGCATCAGGGCTGTCTCCCCTAAGCAAGGCCCTGGGAGGGGCTTTAAATGTGCCAACCAGTGAGACTGGTATTATTATGCCTATTTTATAGATGAAGAAGCACCTCAGGGGCCGTATGCTGGGTATGAGAGATTTCTTGGACAGTTAGGGTAAGAAGTGTCCCATGTGCCTTTAATAGCTTTGACCCCCAGTGCAAGAAGTGCCAGCAGGTAGAGCAGGGTGCTGTCCTTCCAGAGATGGCTTGTAAATGACCAGAAGTATCTTTCCAGGAAAGGCCTAGTAGCTGTCTGACTGCTTGGGGGTAGCATGCAATGTAAATGAACAAGTTTGGTCCAGTTTAACCCAAATTGAAAAAAAGAAAAGGGCAGATTAAATTTATTTTTTGAAAAAAAATTTTGTTGTTAAAGATTTATTTATTTATTTGAAAAGCAGAGTTACAAAGAGGGAAAGAGAAGGAGAGATTCTCCATCCATTGGTTCACTTCCCAGGTGGCCACAATGACCAGGGCTGGGCCAGGCTGAAGCCAGGAGCTTCCTCCAGGTCTCTCGTGTGGGTAGTAGGGACCCAAACACTTGGGCCTCCTCTGCTGCTTTTCCCAGGCCATTAGCAGGAAGTTGAATTGGAAGTGGAGCAGGCTGGACATGAACTGGTGCCCATGTGGGACGCTGGTGTTGCAGTGGTGGCTTTACCTACTACACCACAATGCTGGCCCTTAATTAAATTTCCTACTGCCCTTCTCCCACTCCCCAGTTCTGATACTGTCAGTTACAGAGGCCTGAAGGAACTTCCTGTTCCCTGTCCAGGTCCTTGTGAAGTGCTACCTTTGAGAGGGAGATGTATTTTCCATGTGAGTAATGGAAACAGAAGTCTCTTCAAAGGGCACTTTGATTTGGTATGTGATACCTCCTTCTAGCAAACATCTTCGAATGTAGTCTAGGCAGCCACCACAGGTTCTGTGAAAAAGAATGAAGGTAGACCAGGGTACCTCCTTATTTAGACTTCTTTTCAAATGATGTCTTCCCACGACGATTGAAAAAGTTAGCCTTCCCATTGTTGTTGGCTGTATTCACAGATTTAATCTGACCTTGTGATCTGTTTCTAACGGGCCACACTCTCAGTTTCTGTCCTCTGGTGCTAGGCTGCGAGTGTCAGTGGCCTGCTTTTGTGGACCTGTGTAGATGCCCTGTTATTTGGGCCTGCACTGAATGCTGGCTGTGTCCCTGGGCAGATTGATATTTGAAACCGTGGATACTGTTTCCTTTTTTGTTTTTTAGTCCTTGAGTCCCAAGATTATGTTCCCTTATTTGTGTGCCTATATTTAGCTGGGGCTTTTTATTTAATCCCATGACCCTGTCTAGATTCTCGATCCTGGCATTCTTTTGTCCAGTTTATCATTTTCCTGTCTGGACCCTTTTTGAAAGTGCTGAAGGCTATGACTAAGAAGTTGTTAAAATGCATATCTGTTTCATAGGATTAGTTGCCAAGTCTTACATCCATAATTTTCACATTTTGCTCATTCTTTTTTTTTTTCTTTCATGCTTTGAATTTTTTAGAAAAATTTGTTTGAAAGACAGAGCAGAGCCATGACTTGAACCCATGCACTCTGATAGGCACTGTGGGCATCCCAAGTGGCAACTTAACTGGGGTGCCAAATGCCCTTGCCTCCTTTCCTATTTTTGTGAAGTTTGAGGCACTCTAAAGGTTTGCTGAATTATTTGTGCATTAAGGGTGCTATTGCATAATTTTCAATGAGGTAGCTAAAATATATTGTGCATTTTAGTGACATCAGCAGGTTGGGGAGTCTAAGTCAATTCTTGAAAGATGTGATCTGATGATTTTAGCTTTTGTTCAAGTCTTGAAGGGCCTTCTTTGTGCAAAAAGTTTTGCTTAGTTCTGTGAAGAGAGCTGAAAATGTCTACTGGGAGGTTAGATGAAGGGAAATGACTATGGAGAGATCTAAAAATGTCTACTAAGGGGGATAAGACATAGGAAAGTAACTATAATATAGAAGGGATGAGAGGTACAGAGAAATAATATAAAATACTGGGGCTTGTGCTTACAGTTTAGAGCCTCAAGCCAGTATTTTGCTATAGATGATGTTGATCATAACTAACAACTATTTTTAAAAGTGTTTATTTTTGTTTCATAGGCACTGTGGCAGAGACACAGAGAGAGGTCGTCTACTCTTTAGTTTACTCCCCAGATGTCTGCAACAGCCATGGTGGGGTTGACCTCTATCCAGGTCTCCTGTGTTGGTGACAGGGAGTCAAATGTTTGAGCCATCACCTGTTGCCTCCCAGCACTGTTTAGAAGGAAACTGGTCAAAAGCAGAGTAGCTGAGACTTGAACAGGCCCCCCAATATGGAATGCAGACATTCCAAGTGATGGCTTAGCCCATTGTGCCAAAAGCCTACCCTGATTACATTTATTGAGCACTTATTACATATTAAGCATTGTTCTAAGCACATTATATATATTGTTTCACTTAATTTTCGCATGAGAGAGGAATCATATGAACCCCATTTCACACTTGGGGAGACTGAAGCACCAGTGTGCTAAATAAGTTGCCTGTAGTCATCCAAGTAGTAAGGAATGGACCTGGGTTTAAACTGAAGTAGACTTGTATTCTCACCTGTGCTCTGGACCCCTGCGTTGTGCATGGTCACTATGAGACCTTTGTTCTCTGACCCATCTCCCTCGGCATCCTCGTGCCTTTTGAGTCTTCTTTCCGTACCCCATGTTCAACTATGGAACTTCTTGGAGTTCATTGAAGAGGACCCTCTGCTTTGTCTTGACTTTGTGTCTTTGCACCTACTCTTCATCTCTCTGGAACACTTTCCCACCCCTGCCCTCCAAGATGCCAGCCTCTCTTTCCCAAGGTAACCTTGTTCTGCCTTTTTAATCTAACGTCTGTCTAAATGGGTTGAAAGGATGGCATCTTTAATATTCTTGTTGGACTGCTCCTTTGGGAGCACTTTTCTGACCTCCCGATATGGCTTAGATTTCCATCTTCTGTGCTCCCCAGACATTCTGCATTAGTTTACATTAGTTCATAACATACTGAGTCATAACTGATTGTTTAGGTCTTAAACTGGACTTAAGACCAAGCCTTAGTTCCTTATCTTGGTATGTAGTATAGTCACCCGTTGGTGAATGAATGCTTAATGGGTGGGTGTTTGAAAGTCTGTCAAAGTGCAGCCAGAGTCCATATTTGCGGAGCATTAAAAGGATCCTGTTGGCCGGTGCTGTGGCTCAATAGGCTAATCCTCCGTCTGCGGCGCTGGCACACCAGGTTCTAGTCCCAGTTGGGGCGCTGAATTCTGTCCTGGTTGCTCCTCTTCCAGTCCAGCTCTCTGCTGTGGCCCAGGAGTGCAGTGGAGGATGGCCCAAGTCCTTGGGCCCTGTACCAGCATGGGAGACCAGGAGAAGCACCTGGCTCCTGCCTTCGGATCAGTGCAGTGCCCCGGTCGCAGCGCGCCAGCCGCAGTGGCCATTGGTGGGTGAACCAACGGCAAAAAGGAAGACCTTTCTCTCTCTGTCTCTCTCTCTCACTCTCCACTCTGCCTGTCAAAAAAAAAAAAAAAAGATCCTGTTTTGGAGTTACTTAAAACCATCAAGGCATGGTGGGCATTTGTTGAAACAAAATTGCTGCTTGGGGCGCCTGCCTCCCATACTGGAATGTCTGAATGCCTGGGTTCAAGTGCCTGCTCTGCACTCAATTCCAGCTTCCTGCTAATGTGCATTCTGAGGGGCAGCATATGATGGCTCATGTAGTTGGATCCCTGTTTGAAACACCAGTGCTTTCCACTCCTCTTAGGATAAAGGCTGAAGTCCTCACTGTGTTTGTCTGTGACCTGCATCATTGGGCTGACCTGTCCAGCCCTGTATTCAGTGCCAGTGTCTTCCTAGCTGCCTGAGTTCTAGACACGCTAACCTCCTTTCCCTATCTTTAACAAGCTAGGTTCTTCTTCTAGCCTCCTCACTTTCTCATGCCAAGAAGATTATTCTTTACATGCCTTTGGTTGATTGCTTCTCATATGTAATATGTCAATTCCATGCTCACTTCTTTTTTTTTTATTTTTATTTTTTATTTTTGACAGAATGGACAGAGAGAGAGAGAGAGAGACAGAGAGAAAGGTCTTCCTTTGCCGTTGGTTCACCCACCAATGGCCACTGCGGCTGGCGCGCTGCGCTGATCTAAAGCCAGGAGCCAGGTGCTTCTCCTGGTCTCCCATGGGGTGCAGGGCCCAAGCACTTGGGCCATCCTCCACTGCACTCCCGGGCCACAGCAGAGAGCTGGCCTGGAAGAGGGGCAACCGGGAAAAAATCCGGTGCCCCGACCGGGACTAGAACCCGATGTGCTGGTGCCGCAGGTGGAGGATTAGCCTATTGAGCCGCGGCGCCGGCCCATGCTCACTTTTTAAGAGAGGACTTTCCTGATTGTCCAGGCTAAGTCAGATTTCTTCTGCTATGAGCTCACAGAATGCCCAGGGTGTTTCCTTCATGACAGTCATTATGGTTGGTATATGTTTATTTGTGTGGTTCTTTAATACATGCTGTCCCTGTTGCTAGACTCCATGGGGGCAGGATCTGTGTCTTTATCCCAACTCAGAATACATGTGAGACATGGAGGACCTGTTTTTCTGTTAGCCCTTGCTCTCTTGGCATCTCAGAAGCACCTTAGATACACAGGCCATATACACTACAGATATTCATAGTTACGTTTTCTCCCTGGACCATGAGTTTGAATTTCTTTCAGAATCCCTGAAGGTGAACATTCAGGTCACACAGGCATTTGATAGAGGAAGGATAAGGCACGGTGTGGCTGAATCTGCTGAAGAACTATCTCGGGCTGTGGCCCACACTTCCCTGAGATATGGCCATTCTTGGATATTTTGGGAATGTGGAATTAATTTGGAGTAGAAATTCACCGGGCTACTGAAGAGTTATGATTCTTTTCACTGTTGCGTTGCATATTAACCTGCCTACCAAAAGTGAAATCCTAGCTGTATGAGCATTGGTATATGATTTGGTGACTAGGAATGGCCAGTGTTCTTCGTTGTGACCAATTGAATCCACTGTAACTAATTTACATAGAGATATTGATTAGCATGTAGAATTTTTGCAAGTGGAGTCTTCGGCAAGGCCAAACAGGTAAGCTTGCATCCAATACAGATGCCACCATGAAGAATGCACAGTGACACCAAAGGACTGGGCAGAGACCACAGCTGCTGCCACCTGCCTACAAGTTTGAGATCCTACATCAGAACCTCTGAAGGCCTGCTGCAGTCACACTGTATGCCTCCATGACTGTGTTTGACATGAGAGCTGGGGGCTTCCAAGTTCTGGGGTGCCTCTTCAGTCTTCCAGATCTTACTCAGGTGTACATGTGTGGTAGACTGCATAACACACGGGACGATAGCTGTAAGAGAGTCCAAGAAATACAGTTTTAGCTTTCCAGTCTTGAGGACGCAACATGCTAGGACTTGGTGTTGTCTGCTTTAGGTTAAATGCTGGCCATTCCAGACGGATGTTGTTTATCAATAAATGTTTTATTTAAATCCAATGCAAATGATTAAGCTTAGGAGCTTAAAATGGGAATATACAACATGAAGCAAGGTCATGATGTCCTTTTATATTTCCAAGTGGTAGATTTTGCCTGTGCTGAATTAAATGCTTTATAAATCTATATGGTTTTGCATCAATACACATTTGCATTTTCCTTTGTGGAATGTTACTGAGAGCACCCAGTGCAGACAGTCCCATACTATACTAGGACCTAGTAATAAAAAGATTGAGGCAGACAGTCCAACCAGAGTGCTACCTTCCTGGTGTCCCAGTATTTCTTAATAGAAGTATGCAGGAAAATCAACTTGTAAAGTTAAAAATGATTAATATAGCATTCCAAACTTGTATATTTTTTAAAAAATATTTATTTTTAAAGATTTATTTATTTATTTATTTGAGAGGCAGAGTTACAGAGACAGAGAGTCAGAGAGAGAGAGATCCTCCATCTGCTGGGTCACTGCCTAAATGACCGCAATGGCCAGAGATGGGCTGATCATAAGCTGGGAGCCAGGAGCTTCTTCTGGGTCTCCCATGTGGGTGCAGGGCCAAAGCACTTGGGCCATCTTTTGCTGCTTTCCCAGGAGCATTAGCACAGAGCTGGATCGGAAATGGAGCAGTCGAGACTTGAACTGGCACCCGAATGGGATGCTGGCACTGTAGGCAGCAGCTTAACTGCTACACCACAGCACCAGCCCAAAAGATTTATTTGAAAGATTGAAAGACACAATGACAGAGATCGATTTTCATATCTTGGTTCATTTCTCAAATGGTTGCAACAGCCAGATTTGCAGCCGGGACTCGAACCAGCAGTCTGTTAGGGGGCGCACGTGTCACAGGCAGCAGCTTAATCTGCCGCCCCACAACACCAGTCCCCCAGACTGTGTAGTAAATGTCTGCCAGAGCCAAATGAGGAAGAATGCAAGGACTTGTAATTTTCATAATTTTTCAGTTGATTCTTGGTCATTCTCCCTTGGTAAAGAACCACTGTTCTAATGGGCTGAGTAATACCCATTTTGTTTTATTGCTGTTGGAAAGGTAAGACTATGTTTAAGTTTGCAGTTTGCAACATTCATTTCCTGTTTTGATCATTTTCTTAAAAACTGTCAAAACTTCTTTTACAGGGGCAGAGTTACCAGGGCAAGTCATCTCCATGGCGGCTTCTACTCTAGCAAACTTGGCCATCTCTATCACAGGATATGAGTCAAGCAGTGAAGACCAGCCCTCCACTCAGCCTGCAGGTGACCCATGTCAAGAGGACTTTCAGAGTTGTTCTGGAAAATGAAATATAAGTAGAGTTAAGGACACTAGCAACACAAAATGCTGCTCACTCTTGCTGGTTTATCATTTTTTTCCCTCTGATTCCTACTTTTACACCTTTTCTCCTCTCATCTTTTTTTTTTTTTTAAAAGATTTATTTACTTATTTGAAAAGCAGATTTACAGAGAGGCAGAGAGAGAGAGAGAGAGAGAGAAAGAGAGAGAGAGAGTTGGTTGGTTCACTTTCCAAATGTCTGCAATGGCTGGAGCTGTGCTAATCCGAAGCCAGGAGCCAGGAGCCAGGAGCCAGGAGCTTCTTGTGGGGCTCCAATGTGGGTGCAGGGACCCAAGGACTTGGACCATCTTCCACTGCTTTCCTAGGCCATAGCAGAGAGCTGGATCAGAAGTGGAGCAGCTGGGACTAGAACCAGTGCCCATATGGGATGCAGGTGGTGGCTTTACCTGCTGCAGCAAAGCTCCACCCTCCCCTTTTGTTCTTATGCATCACTTTTTTTCATAATTTTTAAGAAATTATTTTTGTTTTTTACTTGTTGGGGAGGAGAGAGATGTATATCTCTCATCCACTGGTTCACTCCCCAAATGCCCACAACACAACAACCAGGACTGGGCCAGGCCAAAGCTGGGAACTGGGAACTCCATCCAGGTCTCCCATACAGGTGTCAAGGACTCAAGTTATTGAGTTATCACCTGCTGTACCCCAGGGTGCTCATTAGCAAGAAGCTGAAATCCAAAACGGAGTCAAAACTGAAACCCAGGCACTCTGTTACAGGATGCAGGTATCCCAGGGAGCTTTTTAAGTGCTGTACTGAATGCCTGCACCCTTATGTTTAATTATTTGCTTTCTTGGGTTTCTTATGCTATTCTTTTTCATGTTTTTTAATTTTAAATTTTCAAAAATTTATTTTTATTTTATTTGAGAGACAGATAGACCTTCCATTCACTGTTTCACTCCTCAAATATCCTCAATAGCCAGGGCTGGGCCAGGCAGAAACCAGGAGCCAGAACTCCATCTGAGTTTCCCATGTGGGTGACAGGGAAGCACGTATTTAAGCCATCATCTGCTGCCTTCCCAGGGTGCACATTAGCAGGAGGCTGGATATCAAGCGGAGCCAACACAAGCCAGGCACGCTGATAGGGGTGTGGGCATGCCACTCAGTGCTTTACCTGCTGCACCAAATCCTTCTCCCCCTCTTTTCACTTTCATTTTATTTCCTTTTTTTCGTGCCCCATATACCTTTTACACTTATGCTTTCCTCATTTTGGTTCCTTATTGTCTATAACTAACACTTCTCCTGCATTCTGTTCCATTGCCTCATGGTGCTTTTCCTTTTGTTCTGTTTCTCTAACTCACTTTTTTGGGGCCAGAAGGAAGGCTTTTCCTTCTTCTAGTCATTTCTCTGGCATTCTTTGTCTTCCATTTCTGCTAAAAGCTGTATTTGCCTGCCTTCTGCTGTTAACACTGGCTCTTTCTTCTGAAACAGATCCCTCTGGGTTCTGTTCTATGTGGCCTGGCTTCTGGAGTTGCAGTCCTGAGCCAGATCCAGATGTGGCTTATAGGAGCTTTACAGTCACAGAGTTCAGGAATGTAAACGGGCATTGCTGTGAGCTGAGAGCTCCACTAATGCCAGAGGTGTTTGGGATTAGGGAATATTTACAGTGAGCCCTTCTTGAAGAACTGACTTTAGAAACATCTTGAGGGAAGGGATCAACCAAGAGGTAGGCATTTGGAGTCATAAGGAACACGTACTTTTCTTGCACATTGAATCATGCTTCCAAAATTTTGGTTATGATCTTATTCTTCCCAATATCTGCCATACCCATGGACTTGAGGTTTCCAAATTAGAAAGATAACACAGATAGCAAAGTCAAACAAAAGCATGCTGTAATAGGCTGGGCTTTAGCCTTTAACCTCAGGGTAGAATGTTAGTCCTAGTGAGGTGAACTGACTTACCATGGTGCAAGTTATCAGAGCAGTAAAAATTCACTCAACAGCTAACATTTAGTATTAAAATAAACACTTAGGAAGCTTTGATGCTGCAGTCAGTGGGCTGCTATATGGCTACTAAAAAGATAAAAGGGAAAAGTGTGTAGGGGGGTTGGTGCAGTAGTTAAATTACCTCTGGGGATGCCCACATCCCTTATCGAGAATACCTGGGTTCAAATCCCAATTAATCCACTTCTCATCCAGCTTCTTATTAACATGTACTTGGAGCCAGCACGTGGGTGATGACTCTAGTACTTGAGTCCCTTCCACCCACAAGGGAGACTCGGAATAAGTTCTGGGCTCCTGGTTTCAGACTGTCCCAAACCTGCCATTGTGGGCATTTGGGGAATAAACTAGCAGATGGAAGATCTTTCTGTATTTTTTTCTTTCGACTAAAAAGGAAAAGTAAATAAAAAGGGAAATAACATGACATTATTCATTCAATAAGTATTTATTGAGTGCCTGCTGTGTGACAGGTACTGTTCTGTGTGCTAGGGGTTCAGTGGAAGGAGAACAGGGCAGTGTAGGTCTTAGCTCTCTTGAGCTGACATTCAACTGCAGGGAGAAAATGACAAAGGACAGCTGTGTGGAGCTGTGTGAGAGTCAAATCGGAGGCTGGGACTATGGATATTCATTTCTTTTTACTGACTTTCTTTAGCATGATATACTTTTTTTTAAGATTTATTTATTTTTATTTATTTGAAAGGCAGACTTAGAGAGAGAGAGGGAGAGAAGTCTTCCATCTGCTGGTTCAATCCCCAAATGGCTGCAATGGCTGGGGTTGGTCCAGGATGAAGCCAGGAGCTTCTTCCAGGTCTCCCAGAAAAACTTCTTGGATCTTAAGTGTAGGAGCCCAATCACTTGGGCCATCCTCTGCTGCTTTCCCTGGTGCGTTAGCAGAGAGCTGGATTGGAAGTAGAGCAGCCAGGAATCAAACCGGTGCCCACATGGGATGCTAGCTTTGCATGCGGTGGCTTACCCTGCTATGCCACAATGCCAGCCCCCATGATATACTTTTGTATTTAACTTCTTTTAATAGGTAAAATGCAAGTTTTAGGGTCTTAGTTTCTGTCATCATGATGTATATCAAATAATATTTAAGAGTTACTTGACATCTGATTTATGATAATATCTTGTTAAAACTAAGAAACAGAAATGTAGAACCTAATAGTAAAATGTAACATATTGTTGTATTGCTAGAAATAGTCTTGGTAGGGTTTCCTTTTTTGAGAGTTCCTCATTCTAGCAGTCTGTCATTGTTTTACATCTCATTCAAGCAGAAATACATATTTGAAAGTGTTAGGTTCCTGTAAGAGCATTTGGTCACTTTTTAGGTGAAATGACACTGAAAAGTTATATTGTACTGTGTCAGAAATATGACACATCTAACGTAATTTAACGTTTTATCTAATATATTTTAAAAGGAAGAATTTTTAAATGCAATCATTGTAGTATATGTTAGTATTTGTTGCTTTCTATGGTTTGGATACTTTTTGTGGGGTAATTATAATTCTCAGCTGCGTGGCATGTATTTTCCTTTATTTAAATATGTATATGCTGAATAGTAGAAAGTGTAAAAAGTAAAATCTGTTTCCTAACTCTATCCCCCAACTCCCTGGAGTTAAGCATTGTCAGATTGCACTTCCCCAGGACTTTCCATTGCTTATGCAAACACACCAGGTCCTTGTGTGCTGGACTCAGAGTACAATTTGGAGGCTTAGAACAGGGTGGCCTGTGAACTGCTTTGTGTGCTGTTCCTAAAGTAACTTGGTGTGTGGATTTTTTTCTTTCTCACCATAGAAACCATGGACAGTGGAGAGCCTCCTCCAACGTTGTCCTCCGCTTCCTCTCCTTCCCCAACCCTGGGCAGACCAAGGCCTGAAATGGGAACGTTCCTTAGAAAGAAGAAAACGAGTGACATCTACTTTGTGTGTCTCGTGTGGGCCATCATTGTTGTCCAGATCTGGCTGAACCTGTGGATTGTGCAGTTGCTACCAGTGCCTGTTGCAGGTCATTATCTGCTTAATTATGATCTCGTCTTGTCTTTGAAGTCTTTTAGTGTTGCATTTTAATATTTCAGATAATTTTACTGTATTTTAAAATAAAACAATCTTATGTTTGACTTTAAATAATGAATTAACATTATTTGGGAGAATTATTCCTTTGATAACATCTTTTTTTTTTTTTTTTAAGATTTTATTTATTTATTCGAGAGGTAGAGTTACAGACAGAGAGTGGCAGAGAAAGAGAAAGGTCTTCCTTTTACTGGTTCACTTCCCAAATGTATGCAACAGCTGGAGCTAGGCCAATCCGAAGCCAAAAGCCAGAAGCCAGGAGCTTCTTCTAAGTTTCCCAAGCAGGTATAGGGGCCCAAGGACTTGGGCCATCTTCTACTGCTTTCCCAGTCCATAGCAGAGAGCTGGATTGGAAAAGAAGCTGCCAGGGCTAGAACCAACACCCATGTGGGATGCTGGTGCCTCAGGCATAGGATTATCCTACTGAGCCACAGCGCTGGCCCCTTGAAACATCTTTGAGAGAGACAGAGAGAAAGGTCTTCCTTCCGTTGGTTCACCCCCCAAATGGCCGCCACGGCTGACACTATGCCAATCCGAAGCCAGGAGCCAGGTGCTTCTTCCTGGTCTTCCAGCGGGTACAGGCGCCCAAGCGCTTGGGCCATCCTCCACTGCCTTCCTGGGCCACAGCAGAGAGCTGGACTGGAAGAGGAGCAGCCGGGACTAGAACCTGGTGCCCATATGGGATGCTGGCGCCTCAGGCGGAGGATTAGCCAAGTGAGCCACGGCGCCCAGCCCCGCCCTTAGTACATCTTTAATAGTTCACTTTCAAGTTTTGTTGGGGCTGGCGCTGTGGCGTAGCAGGTAAAGCTGCCGCCTGCAGCGCCGGCATCCCATATGGGTGCAGGTTCGAGTCCTGGCTGCTCCACTTCTGATCTAACTCTGCTATAGCCTGGGAAAGCAGTGGAAGATGGCCCAAGTCCTTGGGCCTTGAGGAGGCTCCTGGCTTCGAATCAGTGCAGCTCCAGCTGTTGCAGCCAACTGGGGAGTGAAGCAGTGGATGGAAGACCTCTCTCTCTCTCTCTGCCTCTCCTCTCTCTGTGTAACTCTAACTTTCAAATAAATAAATAAACCTAAAAAAAAGAGAGAAAAGAAAATGTATTTGTTTAGCCTATAAGAAGATAGTCTTGTGTGGTATTTGGGATTAGTTGAGAGTTGACTGTTCAGCCAACTGTGATTGTGTGGAGAAGATTCACAACAATCTTGGTTCTTGAGGTTTATTAAGGAATTTTGAGAGCTGCTGTTAGACAAGCATATTTGACTTTGCATTTTTAATTCAAAGGAAATGTACACTTTCAGAAGCACTTGTGTATATATGTAAAGTTTTGTTTAGTTTGGCAGAAAAGTTGAATTATATGTGTATTATATCAAGACGCAGTTGTATGGTTTTCCGTAAATCACTGAACCAGGTCTCTTTCCCTAACACTGTGGCAATTTAAGGCCTACTTTTCTTGTTGATTCTCACAAAGCTGTTTTCTAAGACTGAAAAGGATAAGGAAGAGTTTTCTCTGCCTTAGGTTCAATCTAAAAGCATCTTTTATTTGATACTTTCCTGATTATTTATTGTAATCATATTATGCTAAATATTAAGTCCTCAGTGGTTGCCGTGGATTCTGCCACTCAGGTACCCCCCAAATTTTGTGAGTCTTTGTTTTCTGTCAAGTTTTTCGATATTAGTTGAAACAGTCTGAATTTTGGACCGCCTGTGTAGTCCAGAAGTCACCCAAACTTTATTGTTCCATTTTACTTTTTTTTATAAAGGTTTTATTTATTTATTAGAGAGGTAGAGTTACATACAGTGAGAGGGAGAGACAGAGAGAAAGGTCTTCTTTCCATTGATTCACTCCCCAAATGGCCACAATGGCCAGAGCTGCGCTGATCCAAAGCCATGAGCCAGGTGCTTCTTCCCGGTCTCCCACACAGGTACAGGGGACCAAGAACTTGGGTCATTCTCTACTGCTTTCCCAGGCCGTAGCAGAGAGCGGGATTGGAAGAGGAGCAGCCGGGACTAGAACTGGTGCCCATATGGGATGCCGGCGTTGCAGGTGGAGGATTAACCTAGTGTGCCACGGTGCCAGCCCTTCCATTTACTTTCTAGATTATTCATTTTATCATGTATTATTCTCATTAAATTGGGTAGTCAGTTAGTTAGCTATTATTTTAAACATTTTTCATGACCAGAGACTTGTATAGTGCTTGTCCTTGAAATCTGTACCAACATCTTTCTCAACAGAACAGCTGTCATGCAGCTAGAAGGAGATACTGTTGTAATTAAGTTATAAAGTATCTATTATGACCAAGCATTCTGTTATAGAAATCCTTTGAAGCATAGTTTAACTTGTTCTTCTAGATTGTTCCACACATTTTCAATTTTTCTGGATGATTGCATTATGTTAGCAAATCACATGTGAAGTGCTGTTGGGATCCCCTTTTCCTAAAATTGTGTTACATTTCTCATAGTCATATGTTAGCCCCTCTGGTCATCATAGGAATCGGACATGGCCTTGGGAGAGCTGGTTGTGAACAGGGTTTTCTACAGCCTGTAATTATCCAGAGCTTAGTCTAGAAACCGTTGGAGCTTTTCCTAGGAATTTAAAAACGCTAATGTCAGAATTGCAGAACTGATGTATAACGCTGAACTCTTGGTTCAGAATAGTGAATTGTGAACCTTGGATTATAAGGCCAAGGCTAAGGACACCTTCCTTGGGGTTAGAGAAATTATAGTAGTTGGGTGAATTTTCCACTGTCCAGACTTAAAGCCTCGTGGATCAGCAATGCTTCATTTTGCCCCCACCACCTTCTTAATTGGCTTTGAACAGGAAGCTGAGGACCTGCTTGGAGTGCTGCTGCACTGCCCAGCTCTGGGGAGAGACATGCCTGTTGTGGTCCTGAGTGGCCCTCACTAGACTTGCACAGTGCACAGCCGCAGAGCCCACTTTCCAGTAGCCCTGCTTATACTCAGCAGGCTTCTCTACCAACTCCTGGCATTTCTCACAAATACAGACAGCATCAAGTGGGGAAACAGGAACAGTGAAATTATCCTGCAGTGGTATAAAATCTTGATGCGTATGGAATGCCCTATATTTACCTGGTCACTAAATCTAAGGAAAAGAACAAAATTTGGCAAGTGTAGCTGCAATAGCCAGTGAGATAAGAAATGTCAGAGCTTGGGGCTCTTTTCCCAGGAAGGGGGAAGATGTGAAGGTCCAAGACTGTAGTCACTGAAAACTTCATGATAAGAGTGTCTTATGTTTCTGTGGACTGTAAAATAATCCATGCACCCTCAGGGATTCAGAATTCACAACGAAGATAATACGTGAGCAGGTGGGGATTGAGGGAAGAGTTATTTGGCCCAGTTCCATCTGTTTAGAATCCCTTGGTCGGTGCCGCGGCTCACTTGGCTAATCCTCCGCCTGTGGCGCCAGCACCCCAGGTTCTACTCCCGGTTGGGGTGCCGGATTCTGTCCCGGTTGCTCCTCTTCCAGGCCAGCTCTCTGCTGTAGCCCAGGAAGGCAGCGGAGGATGGCCCAAATGCATGGGCCCTGCACCCGCATGGGAGACCAGGAAGAAGCACCTGGCTCCTGGCTTCGGATCAGCGCAGCGCTGGCCGTAGTGGCCATTTTGGGGGTGAACCAACGGAAGGAAGACCTTTCTCTCTGTCTCTCTCTCTCTCTCACTGTCTAGCTCTGCCTGTCCAAAAAAAAATAAAAATAAAAATAAAAAATAAAAAGAATCCCTTGGACTCCCCCACTCCCCGTTTTTTATAATATTGATCTTTATTTTAATACTGGCTTTACTGATTTAGAAAGGCCATGTGCAGTTAAGGAAGCTTCTCATAACTTTATAATCTGTATTTTGTTTACATTTGTGTGTTTTTTATCTGCTTTATAGTCTGGGTACTCAAGAAGCTTGTCATTCACTTTGGAGTTGTGGACTTTCTGGAAAAACGCTGCCACGTGTGGTGGAGGGTTGTCGAGTGCTTCTTGAAGGAGCGACAGGAAGCCCTGGCACCATGGCCAATTATTGGACTTGGAAAATTCCTGCTAAAAGTTGATAGCAAGGTATTGTATTTTTAAGAGTTTGGGCTATTTGCAGTTTTTGTGTTTCATAGTTGGAAATATTCCATTGCATTCCATTCCAGTGTTTGTATTGTCACTGTTGGTAACACATTCAATTTCTACTTCTATGATTAAAGAATTTGAAAGTTTAGAATTATGATTTATAAAAGTTTAGAATGGCTTTGATTTAAGTAAGTACTGTGTTTTTTCCTGTCAAAAATGAGAGAGAAGGGGCTTATGGAATATCTAGTTCTACTCCTTCATTTCATTAGGACCAAACCGAAAGCCAGGGATGTTAAGTGACTTACCTAAAATTGTATAACCAGGTAAAGACTTAATTCGGTGAATGTTTTTGGAGTAATCCTCATGTGTTGGTGAAAACTGATGAATGATGAAAAACCAGATCTAGAAGCTCTGTTTGGTGGAAAGAACCAACAATTCTTGAAGGTCCAGAGGCAGTGGTTACACACAGAGGCACAGTAGTTAAAGAGCTTGGGCTCTGAATCCATACTCTGGTTTCTAGCCCCAGTTTTGCTACTTAGGAGCCATGGATCTTGGGCAAGTTTAACCTTTTTGTGCTTCATTTTCCCTATTGATAAGATGCACCTACTTCATAGAATGATTGTGAGGGTTAGATGATTGATATATGTAACTCCCTAAATCGGTGCCTTGCATACAGTAAGCTCTGTGTGTTAACTGTTGATGTAATTTGTGTAGGGAAGGTATGGACAGGACATGGACAAAGTGACCCTCTATTAAGGGATGGGGAAGGGTTTGCAGAGGAAGTGATGCCAGAGCATATTTTGAAAAACAAGTAGGAATTTCCCAGGTGGGCACGGCCAGGAAAACAGGTGGATGGCACAGTGCAAAGGCACAGGGACTGAGCCTTCATGCATTCGGGTTAAATTTCTTATTGTTAATTGTTTAGTTACCAGTAAAGCTTGACTGTCATCCTTTTGGTTGTATCTGTCTTAAATACATGTTACCTTCTCTTGATTTGAAGACTTTGTTAATGCACTGCTGTTTCTTCCCCTCGTTTTTCCTTTGGACGATTCCCTTCTCATGCTCTCAGTGACTTTCTTCTTTCCATACTGTTATTGCATTCTCTAATGATATTCCACTGTTCTTATCTTCTCTTCCTCGCTTTACCCCCTACCCTCAAGCTCTGGCACTGGCTAAATAAGAAGGTAAATGGACACACGGATGTTGTTTTTTACTGTCTAATTCTGTGATATCTTCACCCTCCTAACCACCCCCTTCCCCTCCACCCAGACTCCCTTCTCACTCTGTTTCTATCCATTTGTCAAACTAAAGTTTTGCTTTCAAAGTTCTAATCATAAGCTATGGAAGGTCGTGAAGTATTAATTCTATCAAAGTATAATTTGCTGAAAATTCAACAAAGGCTACTTAAGGATCTGGGTGGTATCCCCTTCTCCAGGTGTTTGTAAGAAGACTGTCTTGTAGTCTTTTTGTCCATTGTAAGTGATTTCCATTCCTTGTTAGCTCTGTAATGTGGTTCAGCTTGTTACTCTGGTCTCCTTTGATGTGTGAAAGTGTTGGGCAATAGTTGCTATACAGGAAAGAGACTCTTTATTGCTACTTTTTCTATAAATTACACATGAAATTTTTTTTCAAAAAAAGAAATTGTGTAATACTTATGGGTTCCATTGTCTGGTAATGTTACATTTTTTAATTCTTATTTTACTTAACTGACATTACAGAATTTTACTTTGAACTTGAAGCAGGTTGTGGTCATGGCTGTGACATCTGGTTTTGTGTTTTACTCAATGTATGAGGTTGTGTCTGTGGCAAATGCTTCACATGATTGGCATGGAATTGTGATAAATTTGCATAATTTTAATATAGGCTACCCCAGATATATTAGGAATATTGTGCCTTTGACAAAGAGCCCACACACAGTAGTACTTACATTTATTTCAGTGAATCCATAGGGCAAGTAGCAAGAGATGGCATCATTTATACGCATTGTGTTTAAACATAACACTCTAAATGTCTTCAGTGGAAATATTAAAGCAGGCCTTAAACAAGATATATTTCTTGAAAAGAAATAAAAATGAGACTTTTGAATCTAGAGAGTAGAAATTTTTTTCTAATGAAATGGTGGGAAGAGGTGATTTTTGGCAATGCCTAAAGTTTTAAACTTGAAAACGTGATGACTGAAAACAAGTGATGTGTAAGCTCTCCTGCCACCCCCATTGCATGTTTGTCCATACCTCCTTTCCTTGTTAAAATTCTGTGAGGAAGTACATTCAATCCATGGCAGATGGTGTGCAAAAACATAAGTCACATTTCACAATTTTAATCGAAGTAGGTGGTTTTGTGTATTTCCATAATTTGTATATAGGCTACTGATGGGAGATTGTCCTCGAGAGATGGGAGAAAAGGAGAGCTATAAAGTGATTAGATTCTGTTTGCTGTCCTTCGGTGCACTTAGTGACTTAGATTACCTAGTGTACTAGCCTGATTTATAGCTGAGTGGTTGAGTTTGTTTTGAAAGATTCCTAAGAGATAAAGTAAGTTCTTTATTTTCTTTGGTGATCTGCATAGCACAGATAAAGCATTGCTTCGGAGCTGAAGTAACTGCTTGAAATTCTGAGCTTCAGTGTTCTAGGGAAGCACATAAATAAGTTGAGAACTGTTGTATTACCTTACATCCAAGGTCAGAAAATGGAGGTGTTGGGTAAGTTGGGGATGTAAAAAAGTTTTAATGTGATGAATTAGGAAACAGAAGAGAGGGTGAGATCACACTTCTTATGGTTAATCAAAATGTAACCTCTGTTTCCTCAGAGCTTAATTGTTTACTTTTTAATATTGATTATCTGCACTAAGACTCAATTAGAATTTGGTTTTAAAAAAACCCAATAACCTATGTGCTCAAAATAATAGGAGATAAACTCGATAGTATAATGATACTTTCTTAATAGCTTGATAAATAAGTCAAGGTGTAACTATAAAATTCTCGACAGCTCTAAATTTAAAAAATGTATTGAGCATGTCATTTTAAAATGATTCCCCTTTCACTTTAAAAAGTAAACTTTAAAAAATCCAAATTACTTCTCAATGCATGCAAAGAGTAGCAACATTACTAGGCCCCCCGCACTTGCTGTGAATAAGGAGGTGGTAACTAGGCAGGTAGAGGTGGTCTGGTTTCCTTTGCACAAAGCTGGGCATCTGACCGGGTCAGCCTCCTGGGATGGCATCTCTGGGGCAGGAAATCTCTCTTTTCCCTTTCACCATTGCCTCCTCTGCCCATGTCTCTTTTTCTCTCCTGCATGCTCTTTAGAGAGCATGTTTCTATTTCTCTGTGAGGTGTTTTATTTACTCTTTCAGGGGTCGTTCTTCTATTCCTGCATCTAAGTTTTCTAGGCTTTGTCTTCTCATCTCTATTGGTGCTTTTTTTTTTTTTTTTTTTTAAGATTTATTTATTGTTTTGAAAGGCGAGAGTTACGGAGAGGCAGAGGCAGAGACACAGAGAGGTCTTCTATCTGCTGGTTCACTCCCTAGATGGCCACAGCAGCTGGAACTGCACCGATCCGAAGCCAGGAGCCAGGAGCTTCTTCCAGGTCTCCCACACGAGTGCAGGGGCCCAAGGACTTGGGCCATCTTCTACTGCTTTCCCAGGCCATAGCAGAGAGCTGGATCAGAAGTGGGGCTGCTGGGACTCGAACTGGCACCCACATGGGATGCCAGCACTGCAGATGGCAGCTTTACCCACTACGTCACAGCACTAGCCCCATCTATTGGTCCTTGATTTATGCACCAACTCCCTCTACCAGCAGTGTTTTTTCTTTTGACTTTTTCTATCCCCCTTTTATTCTTTAACATGTCTGTCTCTGACTTTCCCACTCTTTTTCTGTCTCCTTTACTGTTCCTTAGCTCACTTTCTTTGTAGCTTATTTTAGCTGCCCACAGTGTGAATGAAAAAAAATCTTTTAGCTTATTATTGAGTATCTTAAATGATTTCATTTGAAAAATCTGTTAGATGGATATCCCTTGGATGTAAATTTTTAAAAAGATTTATTTATTTGAGAGGCACAGTTAGAGACAGAGAGGTCTTCCATCCACTGTTCACCCCCCAAATGGCTGCAACAGCTGGAACTGGGCCAGTCTGAAGCTAGAAGCCAGGAGCTTCTTCCGGGTCTCCCATGTGGGTACAGGAAACTAAGCACTTGGGCCATCTTCCACTGCTTTCCCAGGCCATTAGCGGGGACCTTGATTGGAAGTGGAGCAGCTGGGATTCGAATCTGCACCCATATGGGATGCTGGTGCCGCAAGTGTAGGCTTAACCTATTATGCCACAGCGTTGGCCCTGGATATAAATTTTTATTTAGGTGACTGTTAGTGTGACTTTTTTCCCAACCCTTATGTAAATGCCTGTAATAGGAATATTCCACCATAGCTTAAAATAAAATAAAGTTAAAATCAATTGTAATGCTATGACAGAATATGTGAATAGTTTATACTTTTTATGTTAAAAATACTCAGACATAAAGTTAAATAGCCATTCTTCCTAAGTAGAACATCATTTGCATTTTAAAATATGTTTCAGTCTATGACTTTTTTTTTTGAAAGATTTATTTTATTTGAAAGAGTTACAGAGAGAGAGAGGGAGGGAGGGATGGAGGGAGAGTGAGCGAGAGATTTTCCATCTGCTGTCTCAACTCCCCCAAACAACTGCAATGGCCAGGGCTGGGCAAGGTGGAAGCCAGGAACTTCATCTAAGTCACCCACGTGAGTGCAGGGGCCCAAGGGCTTGGGCCATCTTCCTCTGCTTTGCTGGGTGCACCAGCAGGGAGCTGGATCAGAAGTGGAGCAGCCAGGAACCAATGCTTGTATGGGATGGCCAACCCACTATACCACAGCCCTGGCCCCCAGGCTATGACTCCTCTGCAGAAATAGCTGGGCTCCTGTTATTTTTGTGTATTGTAAATTGGGGATACAAATCTGGTCTTAATTCTGAAATTCTTTATGCTTCATTATTGAGACACATTAACTGCGTGCTTACGGCAGCGTGCTGTTTGTCAGGTTTTGAAGATGCAGCACACTACTGCTTTCCTCAGGAAACACTCTCAAGTTGGCTTCTGATTGTGAAACTTAAGTTTCGTTGATTTGAGAACTTACCTTCAAAATACAGCAGAATCTGACCTTCCATATCTTAGAAGCCTGTTCTTCCTTTTTTTTTAATCTCTGCCATTGTCTTTAATGCTTTGGTAGCATGCCCTGAAAATTAACTCTTGTTTGAAGCTGTAATTGTCAAGATGAAAGTTTAACTTTTTATCTTTGTGTTCTCTATAGCATTGATCTCTTAGTGACTGTGTCTTTCATGAAAAAAAGATAAGGGGGTCACAAGCCTATAAGCACTGAGTGGAAAAGAAATGTTTTAGAAATAAAATTTTTTTCCCCTACAAAACAGATTTATTTATTTGAAAGTCAGAGAGGCAGAGAGGAACACAGAGAGATCTTAAATCTACTTGTTCATTCCCCATGTGTTCGCAACAGCCAAGGTGGGAGTCAGGCCAGAGCCAGGAACTCCATTTGGGTATCCCACATGGGTGACAGCCCTGGACCATATTCTGCCACCTTCATATGCGCAGATCTGAAGCAACACAGCCAGGATTCATATCCATGCTCTTGCCATGGGATACTGGCATCACAGGCAGTGGCTTGAGGCTTGATTTGCTCCGTCATAGTGTGGGTTTTTAAACCAACATTCCTTGCTCTTGGATTTTTTTTTTTTTTTTTTTTTTTGGATAGGCAGAGTGGACAGTGAGAGAGAGAGAGAGAGAGAGAAAGGTCTTCCTTTTTTGCCGTTGGTTCACCCTCCAATGGCCGCCACAGCTGGCGCGCTTTGGCCGGCGCACTGCGCTGATCCGAAGGCAGGAGCCAGGTACTTCTCCTGGTCTCCCATGGGGTGCAGGGCCCAAGCACTTGGGCCATCCTCCACTGCACTCCCTGGCCACAGCAGAGAGCTGGCCTGGAAGAGGGGCAACCGGGACAGAATCCGGCACCCCGACCGGGACTAGAACCCGGTGTGCCGGTGCCGCTAGGTGGAGGATTAGCCTATTGAGCCGCAGCGCCGGCCGCTCTTGGATGTTTAATTGACTGGAAAGCATAATTCAGGTTTATATTCATAATTTGTTTAGCAGTGCAGGAGCTCGTGAGGTTGAGGGGTACAGCATGGTTTTCCAGCAGTTATTAATCTGATTAAATGTAGTCTTGAAATGTTAAATGCTTTACAGGGCAGGCATTTAAGAATATCAGAATTATGTGTTCTGAAAAGCACAGTTGTTTAGAATGTAGGATTTTTCGTGATCATGTAAGATGAAGGAAGCAGCAGTCAAGATGGAATGCAGCATTTAGGGATTGTATGATTTACTTATTGATTAAGGAACAACCACAACATTGATCATTTTTAATTTACATTCACTTAATTATGTCATAAAACTTCTGTTTTCAGATGAATAGAAACTTCAAGTGAAATATCAGATTTCAGAAGCATTTCATTTTAACATACTTTATAAAAATATTTTAACCTGTTTGCCTACCTTGCCCTCCATCCCAAGCTTGATAAAACTGTCTATGTGATTGAAGTTCCTTTTGTACCCCTCCTTTCTTCCCTCCCCAATTGCATTTGCCTCCCAAACCCTTCTCCCCTGAGATGTCTATTATCCTGAGTTTACTGTTTATCATTGCCTAACATTACATTTTTATTATGACTGTTTTGAAACCCCAATGAAATAAAAAGGAAGCAATATTTTGAATGTAATTCTCATTTTAATTTGCTCCTATTTCATCTGTATAATACAGGACATACCTATATTATAAGGGCCTTTCTCTTTTAAAGTCACCTCTGTTTGCTAATTGACTATACAACTTATTGAGATTTTAGTTCAGCTAATGGATTGTCATTAGGATATTTGCAATCTATAAATTATAATTTGAAATGTAGATACACCACAGTGTGAGGATTCAAACACAGGTTTTGTTCAAATGGGCTGCTTCTTTTTAGATATAATAAAAATAAGCTTCATTTAACTACATTAATTAATCCTGTCAATTCTCTAAAGTTGCTTGCAGCTTTAATTGCTTTAATCATTATGTCATAGTTTGCTTTGCAATGCTGAATATCCTTTGTCTTCCTGATATTTGAATAAATAGATGTTTTTGTTAAATTGTACTTTAAAGATAAATAATTCTCTTTTTTATTTCTATGCAGATGATCATCTGGTTGGAGAAGATGTTAGATAAAATTATTAGCATTTTCATCATATTTCTGTTAGTGATAGGAACCCTTCTTCTAGCCCTACTCCTGACTGCAAAGGTAGAGTACAATTTCTACTGCTGTTTATAAAGTTATAGAGTTTTAGTATAGATAAGAAGCCTGCAGAAGTAGCATTGGAAATGTTACTTGACTTATATATAATAGCTAAACTGTTTATGATTTCTATGTTACTCATTTTGCCCTGAATTTGCCTTATATATTTTCTTTTTAAACCTCCTTTATATATATTTTGATTTTGACTTTATCAAATTCCTCAAGGATTAATGCAGACAAAAAAATGAGATGCCGAAGAACAGGTGGCTTCCACCACCTCCACCCCCCATAAAAGAATTATGATCTGAGCTTGTGACTCCTAACCTAGTTAGTACCATGTTCACTAGATCAAGTTTCTTGGTTAGCTCCTTCCTCTTGTCTCATCGGTCTTTTAGCTCATAGAACAGGTGATGTCTTTCTGCTGATGTACCAGGTGATCTTTATTTCTTACTTTCCATGTCCTCTCACCTTACAGGTCCTTTCTCCCCCATTTATCTCATCAGAGAAAATCATTCCCCAAAACGCAGCTAAAATTTTACTTTCATAGTATATTTCATAGTGACATTCATTTTTATGACTTTTATAGTGTATTTTCATCTGGATTTTATCTGAACTTCACATCCTAGACTTTGTGTGCTGTTTTCTTTTTTAAAGTTTTTTTTTATAATATTGATTATTATTTGAAAAGCAGAGTTACAGAAAGGTAGAGGCATAGAGAGAAAGAGAGAGAGATAGAGAGAGAGAGAAAGAGAGGTATCTTCCATCTGCTGGTTCACTCCCCCAAATGGCTGCAAAGGTCAGAGCTGGGCAGGTCTGAAGCCAGGAGCCAGGAGCTTCTTCTGGGTCTCCCACATGATACAGGGGCCCAAGGACTTGGGCCATCTTCCACTGCCTTCCCTGCCATAGCAGAGAGCGGTATCAGAAGTGGAGTAGCCTGGACTCAAACCGGCACCCATAAAGGATTCTAACACTGAGGCAGCAGCTTTACCCTCTGTGCCATAGCACCAACCTCAATGTGCTGTTTTCAAGGGATTTTCATAATCATGATGATAAAAATTTTTCTTATAGTCCTAGAGATCTGTCAGTAACTGTTCTTCCGTGTTAACTTTTAATACAGTGAGTGTGTAACAATTCAGGTTAACCATGCATTAATATTTTTCTGTGATTTGGGCTTGCCTGTTTAATTGTACTGAGCAGTCTCTTTGTTTTTTCTCCCTAACCCTACTGGCCTTCTCCTTCCTACTTGTAATTTTTGTCTTTACTGATGGTTACCCCTGCATTTTGTTGGCTCTTCCTTTCCTGGTTAAGACTTTTCCTCCTGGGGCCGGCTCTATGGCATAACAGGTAAAGCCACCACCTGCAGTGCTGCCATCCCATATGGGCACCGGTTTGAGTCCTGACTGCTCCACTTCCAACCCAGCTCTCTGCCATGGCCTTATTACTAATAATCTACTATGTAGTACTCTACTGAAGAATTGCATTGGTCTTTGTTATGTGGCTTCCCTCCTGTTTTCAGTCAGTTTTAGCCTCAGCATATCTTCAAATTTATCTTATCATTTGCTCCTAACGACTTGTTCCCTAGAACTGGCGTTCAGCCTCTGTGTAGTCCCTACCTGTTCGTTGGCTGTGAATCTCCTACAGTCGTTGTATATATTGTATGGACGTGTTTAGAGGCCTTTCTCTGTTTCTGTGGTGTTCTACTAAACCTGTTACTCAGCAGTCTTCTCTTCTGGTTCTTAGAGGAACCTTTCATTAGTCTGGGCCTTTCATTTTCCTTCTGTTCTCCCACCTTTGTCCCTTTGCACAGGGTCTTGCCTGCCCATCTCAGTTACGTTCATCTCTCAAGCCCTTTTTATTTCTTCCTCCCAGTACAAGCTTTTGCTTCCCTGTGCTGTGGTAACAAGTGTTGCTGAACCTTTCTGTCTGGTCCAGGATTCATGCAAACTGAGCTTTTGAGGAAACCTTACTGGTTGTCTAGTTAGTCTCTTCGGACAGTAAAGGCATTCTCCCAAACATTGTACAAGAATCCATTTGAGTGTCTAGCAGACATCTCAAATATCACATGTCAGAAGCTGAATTCCAGACCTCCCTCTTATCTATTTTCTCATGTTCTCTCCATTTCAGTAAATGACAGCTCAATTCTTCTGCTGGCTCGGATGAGAAACCTCAGGTCATCCTTGATTGCTCTCTTCTTCTTCTTCTTTTTTTCTTTTTAAGATTTATTGATTTGTCTCTTTGTTTTGAATTCAAATCTAGCTTGTTGGCAAATCCCTTTTGGCTGCACTGCACTATCCTGGGGTCTTATTGTAAGGATGTCAGGTAGTTCCTCTCCAGAGAAAATAAGAATAAAACAGTATAAAATTATTAAAAACACCATTTGAAGGGGTTGGAAAATGACCAGATAGGCAGCAACTTCTTTCTGGTATCACAGTTGAATTGATTCCCTCCCTGAAGTCCGTTTCTTCTTCAAGATGTGGTTTGGCTTTTTGTGTGTGTGTTCTTCCTACTTTTCTGGCACTGATGACATTGGATAGGGGTGATGGCTTAGGTGACTGTGTCTTTGTTAGGATGTCTGCACACTGTTCTGAGTTTTGGTACATGACTTGCCCTAGTGTTCCTGACACTGGGTTCAGGTCATCTCCATCCTTACTCTTTGTGTTGCTTCCTGTGATCCCTTGCGTACTGTGGGACTTAACTGCAGAGGAGGAGAGCCACAGGGTAGGGATGAGTGACTGCTGACCCCTTTCCCTGGTTTGGCCATTTCTCTGCACTGTGATCCCATCACTCTTCAGCCAGGAAAGGATGTGGATATGGCTTCTTTGCCCTGGATTTGCACATTACATGTGAGTCTCAAGAAGTAGGCAGACCATCAATGTCTTCTGGGTGTTAGGGTCAGTTGAGGAGGAGGAGCAGTTATGCTGCCTCCTTGTGTTCCAGAATGTTTTGTTTCTCTGCCTCACTGCTGCATTCCAAATGGTATCACATTGTATTTCTTACCTTAATTGTCATGAATTAAAAAAAATTTGTTTTTCAGTTAAGGTGTTCCTTTTTTATCCCCCATGTTTATTTTGTTGGTCATTGGGCAGGGTAAATACGGAGGTGCATTTCAGGTGGCTACTTTCACTCAGAAAGCTTCCTCAGTTGCTTATTTGCTTGTGCATGTCCCATTGCATTATAATTCAGTCAGCTCATGCAGTGTTGGTATGGCTTCTATGGATACTCAACCACCCACATACACGGTGTGCTTACATTCATTTATATGCAGATGAAATATATTTGTATGTGTTAGGTATTTGAACACATCCTTTTTTTTTATAAATGAATTATTGAGTTCCTTAAAGGCAAGGAGCTATCATACTTCCTATCTCCCATAGTGTGTATCATACTGTGGACATTAAATATAGCAATGTTTCAGAGCTTGTTTCTACATTAATTCAAACTGGGATGTATAGTTACTTTGCTCTAAAAGCATTGGCTAATAATACAGTACAAAAATTAATGTTAGATTGAGCTTACCTTTTATTCAGATTCTTTTCTCTCTTTATTTGTAATACAGGTACATCAAGAGAGCGTGCACATGATTGAAGTCACAAGTAATTTGATTAATGAAACCCTAGCAAATCACCCTGAATGGGCAAAGTAAGAATTTTATTTTGAACAACTGGGATGACCTAGTTTTAGTCCCTGCAAGAAATGATCTTCATTGTAGTATCCCCTTTGGCAAATAAAAGATGGGGTTTGCCAAGCTTTGATAAATGCTGTCACTTTTGTAGATACCACAAAATAATAATACTGAGGAGGGT
The DNA here is from genome assembly GCF_051225735.1 of Oryctolagus cuniculus. Taxonomy (NCBI): domain Eukaryota; kingdom Metazoa; phylum Chordata; class Mammalia; order Lagomorpha; family Leporidae; genus Oryctolagus; species Oryctolagus cuniculus. The sequence goes on along the minus strand of NC_142867.1, from coordinate 212,975,251 downwards.
ATGATGAAGTGCTTAAGATTTTAGGAATAAGCCGGCGCCGTGGCTCAATAGGCTAATCCTCCACCTTGCGGCGCCGGCACACCGGGTTCTAGTCCCGGTTGGGGTGCCGGATTCTGTCCCGGTTGCCCCTCTTCCAGGCCAGCTCTCTGCTATGGCCAGGGAGTGCAGTGGAGGATGGCCCAGGTGCTTGGGCCCTGCACCCCATGGGAGACCAGGAAAAGCACCTGGCTCCTGGCTCCTGCCAGGATCAGCGCGGTGCGCCGGCTGCAGCGGCGGCCATTGGAGGGTGAACCAGCGGCAAAGGAAGACCTTTCTCTCTCTGTCTCTCTCTCTCACTGTCCACTCTGCCTGTCAAAAAAAAAAAAAAAGATTTTAGGAATAGGCCGGTGCTGCAGCTCACTAGGCTAATCCTCCACCTAGCGGCGCCGGCACACCGGGTTCTAGTCCCAGTCGGGGCGCCGGATTCTGTCCTGGTTGCTCCTCTTCCAGGCCAGCTCTCTGCTGTGGCCCAGGAAGGCAGTGGAGGATGCCCAAGTGCTTGGGCCCTGCACCCCATGGGAGACCAGGAGAAGTACCTGGCTCCTGCCATCGGATCAGCGCGGTGTGCCGGCTGCAGCATGCTGGCCGCGGCGGCCATTGGAGGGTGAACCAACGGCAAAGGAAGACCTTTCTCTCTGTCTCTCTCTTTCACTGTCCACTCTGCCTGTCAAAAATAAATAAATAAATAAATAAAAAAGATTTTAGGAATAATTTACCTTATATTTGAGTTGAGATTTACAGTTTACAGCATGTTTATAATTTACAGTCACTTTTTTTTAAGGTTTATATTTATTTGAAAGAGTTACACTGAGAGAGGAGAGGCATAGAGAGAGAGAGAGAGAGAGAGGTCTTCCATCACTGGTTCACTCCCCAATTGATTGCAACTGTTGGAGCTGCACTGATCTGAAGCCAGGGGCCAGGAGCTTCTTCTGGGTCTCCCACGTGGATGCCGAGGCCCAAGGACTTGGGCCATCTTCTACTGCTTTCCCAGGCCATAGCAGAGAGCTGGATCAGAAGTGGAGCAGCTGGGTCTCGAACAGGCATCTGTATGAGATACTGGCACTTCCGGCTAGGGTGTTAACCTGCTGCGCCATAGCGCCACTTTTACCTACATTGTTGCTGTTCCAGTTACTGTTAAGTGTAGATCAAAGAGATTATCCTTATTTCAGAAATGAAGATTCCGGGTCAAAGGTTAAGGAATTTGAGATAATGTTCCCACAGTGGCAGTGGCAGCACTTAGAACTGGTGCTTCTGACCGACTGTAGGGAGCTTTCCAGTATAACATGGGCCTCTCAAGTTTCTATTCTATAAATCTTGGCATATTCCCATATTGTGTTATTTATTCATTTGAAAGGCAGTTAGAGAACAATAGATATCTCTCATCCACTGGTTCACTTACAGATGCCTATAACTGCTGGGATGGGGCTACAATAGCAGGTTTTTTTTTTTTTTTTTTTTAAGATTTATTTATTTGAATGTCAGAGTTACAGTGAAAGAGAAAGATCTTTCATCCACTGGTTCACTCCCCAGATGGCTGCAATAGCTGGGACTGGGCTAAGCTAAAGCCATGAGCCAGGAGCTTCTTCTTTATCTGCCATGTGGGTAACAGGGGCCCATGTACTTGGGCCACCTTCTGCTGCTTTTCCAAATGCATTAGCAGGGAGCTGAATCAAAATTAGAGCAGCCAGGACTCGAACTGACACCCATATGGGATGCAATGGTATAACCCACTAGGCTGCAACACTGACCCTTCACTAATTTTTACCTGTTGAGTTTGAAGTGTCTATTGGAAGTGTAAGTGGAGGCATCTAGTAGGTCATTGGCTATGTAGGTAGGCAGTCCAGTAGAGAAATCTGGATTGATGTTTCTATTGGCAGATGGTTTGTAAGTCTAGGAATAGGGTGAGAGTTCTAGGTTGGAACTAGGCAGCATCAGGATAAAGAAAGTTCACAGAGAGGGTGCCTGGGTCTGCGTCCTCAGGGTCACCTTCAGACTTTAGGCATGAACAGAAAATGATCACCTGGCAAAGCAGAATGAGAGTGGACTATAAGAGAACAGCCAAGGGCAGGGAAAACTCTGAGATTGTGGTAGTGGTCAACAATGTCAAATTGCTACACAAAAAATACAGGTGACATTGGATGTAGCCACTGTAAGAACAGTGCATGTTAAGTGGTGGATCAGAAGCCAAAGACCACAGTGTGAAGAGAGGATCTAGGGAACTGAAGTGGTGGAGAAAGTGAGTAAGGTTGTTCTTTGCTCCGTTGGCCTGGGAGAGCCTAACGGGGGTTGGAGGGAACTATAGTTGTGGGGGTGTGTTAAGGTAGAGGAACCTCATTTACATGTTGGAGAGAAAGAGCTGGTTGGCTGGCGCCGCGGCTCAATAGGCTAATCTTCCACCTAGCGGCGCCGGCACACCAGGTTCTAGTCCTGGTTGGGGCGTTGGATTCTTTCCTGGTTGCCCCTCTTCCAGGCCAGCTCTCTGCTGTGGCCCGAGAGTGTAGTGGAGGATGACCCAAGTGCTTGGGCACTGCACCCGCATGGGATACCAGGAGAAGCACCTGGCTCCTGCCTTCGGATCAGCGCGGTGCGCTGGCCGCAGCGCGCCAGCCATGGTGGCCATGGGAGGGTGAACGAATGGCAAAAGGAAGACCTTTCTCTCTGTCTCTCTCTCTCACTATCCACTCTGCCTGTTAAAAAAAAAAAAAGAAGAAAGAAAGAGAAAGAGAAAGAGAAAGAGAGAGAGAGAGAGAGAGAGAGAGAGAGAGAGAGAGAGAGAGAAAGAAAGAAAGAAAGAAAGAAAGAAAGAAAGAAAGAAAGAAAGAAAGAAAGAAAGAAAGAAAGAAAGAAAGAAAGAAAGAGCGAGCTGGTGCAATGGAGGGGGAGGGGTTGAAAATACCAGGAGCGAGTGCGTTTCTCTGAGGAGGAAGCACCAGATGGATCAGTGAACAAATGGGGAAAGCAGGCCACAATGGGGGTGCGGTAAATACTGCAAGTATAGTGGCATGGGATGAGGAAAGTGGGGGTGAGGCACCTACAAAGTAGGAAGTGAGGTCTTCTGCCTCTGGCTCTTTGGACATAAGACATTTTTGAAATGAGAATGGGAGGAGGAGAGAAGCAACATGGGCAAGCTGTTAGACTCTAGGAAGGAGCCACCTGGGTCCCAGGCAGGTAGGTAGCACCTTTCAAGGGCTGAGAGTCTTTCTTCTAGGTATTGCCGTCCAGGGCTCAGTCCCAGCCTTAACTTTCAGAGCACTCCTTCCTTTGGTGGTCACTATTGCATAGTAGGAATAAACCCAGAGCCCGTCCATACCGGTTTTGAGTTGTAACAGCACTTCTGTTGCTGTCCTGAAGGCACACACAGCTTGAGTAGCTCCAGATCAGGTAATTGTAGAAAGGTTTTTTGCTTTAAAACTTTGAAATAATCATAGAGGGCCAGGGAGTCACACAGATGTGTCCAGGGAGATGCTGTGTACTGTTCACCCCATCGCCTCCAAGGTGGTCACCTTGCGTCACTGTAATACAATAACCAATCTTGGATGTTGATGTTGGTGTACTGCACTGACCGTCTTCAGGTTTTACAAGTTTGACTTGAGATGATAATAATAGTTCCCTGCACCTCTCAGTGCTCAGTGGATTCCTGTCATGCGGAGAGCACTTGACCTTGTGGGGATCTCAGGTAGATCCTCCAGGTAGAAGACATGCAGTTCAGAATAATTATATGTCCTGTGTAGTGATTCAGCTTCCTGTGGATGTGCTTAGTGACCTGTTGGATGCATTAGAAAGAGTAGGTGATCCTCTCAGTGGAGCATCAACACATGAGGTTGAAGTTGGAGCACGTCCTGATCCCTGTCTTAGACAGTTCAGCTAGTGTGGGGACTTTTTTATTTTCTACTGATTCCTGCCTCTCAGGTTCCTCATTAGGAGATGGCACTGGCATGGTACTGAATGTCCCCCAGCTCTACCCTTCCTAGCAAGGAACCTGATAGACTCAATTAAATCATTTTTTAAAAGATTTATTTATTTATTTGAAAGGCAGAGTTACACAGAGAAAAGGAGAGGCAGAGAGAAAGAGAGAGAGGTCTTCCATCTGCTGATTCACTCCCCAGATGGCTGCAATGGCCAGAGCTGCGCCAATCCAAAGCCAGGAGCCAGGAGCCTCCTCCAGTTATCCCACGCAGGTGCAGGGGCCCAAGACCTTGGGCCATCTTCTACTGCTTTCCCAGGCCATAGCAGAGAGCTGGATCGGAAGTGGAGCAGCCGGGACTTGAACCAGCGCCCATATGGGATGCCTGCACTGCAGGTGGCGGCTTTACCCGCTGCGCCACAGCACCTGCCCCTGAATTAAATCATTGTAAAACATGGCTGTTCTCTGTCGGGCCAGGTCAGAAGGGCGAGGGCAGGCAGTATGAACTCCTAAGACCGTTCTGAGGCGGCTCTGTGCACGGGGAGTAGGAGACTTCGTGGTGAAAAGACTCCGACAGAGCTCAGCTTTGTGGCTGTGTGGTAGGATGAGGCCGAGGCACATCCCAGTTCAGCTAAGGTTACTCAGGTTTTCTGGCCCTGTGGCTCCCAGAAGACATTCATTATGGAGAGGTAGGGACTGAGCCAATGCCTTGGACTTGGCCTCACAACAGCTGTCATCACCTGTTTCTCTCTCTGGACGCCTGCTTGAGAACATTGATGGAGAGTGTGTTCTCAGCTGCCAGCGAGACTTTTCCTCAGGCCTGGCTGAAGTTGGTCAGCCACTGGTGAGCCTTCCCCGTGTCTTTGTGAATCTCCACATTTTTAAAAATTTATTTATTTATTTATTTTTTTGACAGGCAGAGTGGACAGTGAGAGAGAGAGACAGAGAGAAAGGTCTTCCTTTGCCGTTGGTTCACCCTCCAATGGCCGCCGCGGCTGGCGCGCTGTGGCCTGTGCACCGCGCTGATCCGATGGCAGGAGCCAGGTGCTTCTCCTGGTCTCCCATGGGGTACAGGGCCCAAGGACTTGGGCCATCCTCCACTGCACTCCCTGGCCACAGCAGAGAGCTGGCCTGGAAGAGGGGCAACCGGGACAGAATCCGGCGCCCCGACCGGGACTAGAACCCCGTGTGCCGGCGCCGCAAGGCGGAGGATTAGCCTAGTGAGCTGCGGCACCGGCCAATCTCCACATTTTGAATTAACTCTCAGGATGTAATTTTCCTCCTGAAAGTATGGTACCTCATAATTAAAAGTATTCAGCAATTTCTTCAGGCCACTTCTAAGTGTATAAATACCAGAGTAGTTTAAAAGCTGTTTAAATTAACTTCTCCAAAGGCCGGCGCTGTGGCTCAATAGGCTAATCCTCCACCTTGCGGCGCCGGCACACCAGGTTCTAGTCCCGGTCGGGGCGCCGCATTCTGTCCCGGTTGCCCCTCTTCCAGGCCAGCTCTCTGCTATGGCCAGGGAGTGCAGTGGAGGATGGCCCAGGTGCTTGGGCCCTGCACCCCATGGGAGACCAGGAAAAGCACCTGGCTCCTGGCTCCTGCCATCGGATCAGCGCGGTGCGCCGGCTGCAGCGGCGGCCATTGGAGGGTGAACCAACGGCAAAGGAAGACCTTTCTCTCTGTCTCTCTCTCTCACTGTCCACTCTGCCTGTCAAAAAAAAAAAAAATTAACTTCTCCAAAATCACATTCCTCTTTAGTGAACCAAATTTCATGTTCATATCCTTATACTTTAAAATCATTATAAGTGTCTCTAAAATCTTGTCTTGCTGAGAAATATTTAAATTGAGGAATTTGCCCAAATTGATCTCTACTTTAAGCTTTTAGAGTGTAGGATGAAGTGTTAGTTCTTAAGATTCAAGCCACTTTTAATTTGACAGTCTACTTCTTAATTGATCCCCAGTCTTCCCCTACCTCTAACCTGGTTTTTCTGGGGAAAGGACCATCGCTTTTTTAGTCCTCATAACTTGTGTGGTTGTCAGAGGCAGTTGACTCACTTGCTCCCTTTTTAAAGATTTTTTGTTTCAAAGACAGAATGATAGGACAGAGGAGAGCGAGAGAGATCTTCTGTCTTTTGGTTCACTCCCCAAATTACTGCAATGGCTGGGGTTGGTCTGGGCTGATGCCAGGAGCCTAGAGCTCCATCTAGGTCTTCCACATAGGTGGCAGGGGCCCAAGTACTTGGGCCATCATCCCCTGCTTTCCCAGTTGCACTGGTACAGAGCTGGATCAGAAGTGGAGCAGTGGAAAAAAAAAAAAAAAGGCTGCATTCTCATTCGCAGCTGGGATTCAAACTGGTATTCTGCCACTTGGAAGAAGTTCTTGGTTCCTGGCTTCTGCCTGGCCCAGCCCTGAGCATTGTGGCCATCTGGGGAGTAAACCAGCAAACAGAAGATCAATCTGTCTCTCCCCCTCTCCTTCTCCCCTCACCTTGTGTCTCTCTCTCTCTCTCTCTCTCTCTCTCTCTCTCTCTGACTTTCAAATAAATAAATAAATCTTTCACAAATGGTCTTCCGTGAATTAAAGATTGAAAATAATTATTCATTCTCTTACTGCTTTGTGCTCTTCCCCAGTTCACTTTCCTGGCCCAGCGGTTCTCAAACCCTAATTATGCATCAGAATCACCTGCAGTTTGTTAAGGTGCATAGGCAGGGTCCAGGCCCAGATTTTTCTGTTCAGCAGATTGAGGTCAATTCGAAGCATTTTAGTTTCTAATAGGTTTCCTAGCAGTTCTGATGCTACTGCTCTGTGGACCACACTGAGAACCTTGTCCCAGATCCGCATATCCCAGAGTCCCAGAACTACTTCCCTTAGTGCTGAATTGGGCAAATGACCCCGGACGTGTAGACAGAGAAGGAATTCCCAGGGTAGAATGCAAGGCAGGTTATGGAGGCAGTGGGTGTAAAGCTAAGGAAAGTTTGAAGGGAAACCCTGACTCTTAGAATTAGGCCAGTTGGGCCTGCAAGTCGAGGATTCCTCCTTGTGAAATCCTGCTTTGTATCTTTGCCTTGATGACTGATCAACAATTGGTCTGCTTACGTGCATCACGTTCAAAGCACAATTGTTACAGTACACTAAAAGCATACTTTTTTGTTTCTGATTTCATTTTTATTTATTTTACTTCAGTTGGCTTCCCGAGGCACAGGTGGTCCAAAGGGCCCTGAATTCCGCAGCTAACAACGTGTATCAGTATGGACGAGAATGGATAACCCACAAGGTAGGGGAGAGCCTTTCTTACGGCTTTCTCTGCGGGATAGTCGCTGGCAGTGACATTTTGCTTTGTTTGAAATTATGTAGGACAATTTCCATTTTTTAAATAAAGACTATTTATGTATATGAATGGCAGAGTCAGAGAGAGGGAGAGAGATTGATTGATCCACCATCTGGTGGTCCACCCCACAAATGGTGGCAACACCCAGGATTGGGCCAGGCCGAAACTAAGAGCCAGGAGCTTCTTCCAGGTCTCCCCACATGGATGTGGGGGCCCAAGCATTTGGGCCATCCTTCACTGCCTTCCCAGGCACATCAGCAGGGAGCCGGATTGGAAGTAGAGCAGCTGGGTCTCAAACTTGCGCCCGTATGGAATGCCGGTGTCACAGGCAGCAGTTTTATCTGCTATGCCACAACATTGGCCCCCAGTTTCCGTTTTTGAAATAGGCTTAAGTCTACAGATTGACAAGTGACATGCCATGAAGTGTAGCCATCTGCGTGATCACATTGAACAGTGTGAGGGTTGGTCATTTACTTCATTTTCAAGATAGATCTGATTTCATTATTCGGATACCCACTAAGCTGCGGTGGTCAATTCGTACCTTATGGTATCAGTAGCATGTTAAGTCCTTTTATCTGAAGGCAACAGTGCCTGGCAGTATTCAGTTAGTTTCATGTAATCTTTCCAAGAAGCCTTCAGTAGTCTGGACCGTTGTGCCTTCTTCACAGATGACTTCTTTCAGGGACCAGACTGAGCTAGACCGAGTAAATCCCTGATGGTCAGGTGGTGAATTGCAGAGCTTGGTTTCAGACTTGTTCATTCTGCTATAGTATGCTAGAAGCATGTGCCTGGGACCAGAGGAAGCGTTTTCATTTAGGAGTGGACATAAACCCTGGCAGATCAAGGAAAAGTGTATTCTACTGATGTGAGTGAAGGTGCAGAGCCAGAAGTGTGCCAGTGGAGGGTGAACCAAGGGCAAAAGGAAGACCTTTCTCTCTGTCTCTGTCTCTCACTGTCCACTCTGCCTGTAAAACAAACAAACACACACACACACACACACACAAAAACTGAGAGAAAGGTATGTTACTGATTTTCTTGAAATTGTCATATGACAGATTATTTTAAAAGATTTATTGAATAACTTAAAAATAAGTATGTACATGTACATCTCAGAAGGGTTATAGAAGGAAGATCCAGCCATTGCAGGAAGCTGTTAGACTTATAGAAGTGTGTTATTTTGTGTAAAGCTTGGCCATCTGATTCTTACTTGATGTATTTGGGAGAAATTAGGATTTTTTTTAAAGATTTATTTATTTGAAAGGTAGAGCAGCATAGAGAGAGAATGAAAGGGAGAGGGAGAAAGAAAAAGAACAAGCAAACAAGTGAGCTTCCATCTGCTGCTTCATTCTCCAAATGGACACAACAATGAGGTCTGGACCAGGCTGTAACCAGGAGCCAGGAACTCTATCTGGTTTCCCACATAGGTGGCAGGAGCCCAAGCGTTTGGGCCATTTTCCATGGCCTTCCCAGGTCCATTAGCAGTAAACTGGATTGGAAGTGGAGCAACTGGGACTCAAACCAGCGCTCTTACATGTAGTGCTGGCCTTGAAGATGGCTTAATCTGCTGCACCACAATGCCAGCGCCAGGCATTTGATTTTTTTTTTTTTTTTTTTTGAGAGGTAGAGTTACAAATAGTGAGAGGGTGAGACAGAGACAAAGGTCTTCCTTCCGTTGGTTCACTCCCCAAATGGCCACAATAGCTGGGGCTGCGCCGATCCAAAGCCAGGTGCTTCTTCCCGGTCTCCCATGCAGGTGCAGGGGCCTAGGTACTTGGGCCATCTTCCACTGTTTTCCCAGGCCACAGCAGAGAGCTGGATTGGAAGAGGAGCAGCTGAGATTAGAACCGGTGCCCATATGGGATGCCGGCGTTGCAGGCGGAGGATTAACCTACTACACCAGCCGTCAGGCGTTTGATTTTTAGGTATTTCTGATTACTTACAGAATAGAGAGATATGAAATCTTTTGCTTAAGATTTTAAAAGAAAAGATAGCTAAAGGGGGATGGACATTGATAACATAAATTATAAATTGCATGTGATTCTGATTTTTAAGACAAAACAATAATATCTAAACATAAGTATCAACTGATAGATGGATGGATGGATAAATCAAAGATGTGTAGTCACATGATGGAGTATTATTTGGCCCTAAAAAGGAATGAAGACTGGTAAATGCTACAGCATTTGGATAAACCTTGGGAAAAAAATCATGCTAAATGAAAGAAATAGTCTCAAAGGCATATATATGATTCTATTTATATGAATTGTTCAGGGGAGGCAAGTACGTGGAGGCAGAACGCAAGCAGTGGTCCCTAGGGTTAGGAGAAATTTAGCTGTCTGTGAGACAGGGTAGGACAGAGAATTGATGTGGAGCTTCCTTTTGGGGTAAACAAAATATTTTGTTTGTTTGTTTGTTTGTTTGTTTTGACAGGCAGAGTTAGACAGTGAGAGAGAGACAGAGGGAAAGGTCTTCCTTCCGCTGGTTCACCCCCAAAATGGCCACTACGGCCGGTGCACTGCACTAATCCAAAGCCAGGAGCCAGGTGCTTCTCCTGGTCTCCCTTGCGGGTGCAGGGCCCAAGGAACTGGGCCATCCTCCACTGCACTCCCAGGCCACAGCAGAGAGCTGGCCTGGAAGAGGAGCAACCGGGACAGAATCCGGCACCCCAACCAGGACTAGAAACCGGGGTACTGGTGCCGCAGGTGGAGGATTAGCCTAGTGAGCCACGGCGCTGGCCAGAAAATGTTTTAAAATCAGTAGTAATGGTTATGTAACTATGAATCTTTTAAAAACCCTTGAATTGCATACTTGGTGAATTGCAAAGTGTGTGAATGATATCTCAGTAAAATTATTAAACAAAGCAATCGTTGAAACTGGAGAGGTAGCTTTCAAAAGGAGCCTGAGATCTTATCCAGCTAAGACTCAGAAGAATTGGGTTACAAGAGCTAAAGTCTAGTGTGGGCAGAAGCTAGCGAAGAATTGTCACGCCCAGAAAAGGAGAGTGTTTTAGGGTGTGCGTGGCGAAGAACAGAGAAGGTTCCTGCCTGTCCGCCCGCACCCTTGTGTCCTGTGAACACTGCATAGTGTTTGGGTTCTACTCAGGGCTTCCCTGTTTGTGTTCCTCACTCAACATATTTGCTTGAACTTTTTGCTCGGTATGATCTTTCTTTTTAAAAAACATTACTTTGGGCTGGCGCTGTGGGTTGAAGCTGCTGTCTGCAGTGCTGGCTTCCCATATGGACACTGGTTTGAGACCCGGCTGCTCCACTTCTGATCCAGCTCTCTGTTATGGCCTGCGAAAGCAGTGGAAAATGGCCCAGTACTTGGGCCCCTGCACCCACATGGGAGACTTGGAAGAAGCTCCTGGCCCAGCCCCAGCCCTGGGGCCATTTGGGGAGTGAACCAGTGGATGGAAGATCTCTTTCTCTCTCCCTCACCCCCATAACTCTTTCAAATAACTAAATAAATCTTTCAAAAAGAAAAACTTATTTCTTTGAAAGACAGAGACAGACAGAGGCCTTCCATTTTCTGTTTTACTCTCTAAATGCCTGCAATATCCAGGACTGTACCAAGCTAAAATCAGGAGCCAGTAGCTCATTCCCATGTGGGTCTCACGTGGGTAGCAGGAACCCAAGTGTTTGAGCCATCATCTGCTGCCTTCCCAGCATTCACATTAACAGGAATCTGTAATTAGAAGTGGAGTTGGGATTCAAACCCATTCACTGCAATATGAGATGTGCCATCCAAGTGGCATCTTAGCCACTGCACTGAGCACCTGCCCTGCCCCTGAGGTTTTAAGTAAGATGATTGGGGCCAGTGCTGTGGCGCAGTGGGTTGAAGCCCTGGCCTGGGGCGCTGGTGTCCATGTGGGTGCCGGTTCTAATCCCGGCTGCTCTTCTTCCAATCCAGCTCTCTGCTATGGCCTGGGAAGGCATTGGAGGATGGCTATGTCCTTGGGCCCCTGCGCCCACGTGGGAGACTTGGAGGGGGCTCTTGGCTCCTGGCTTCAGATCTGCACAGCTCTGGCCATTGCGGCCATCTGGAGAGTGAACCAGCGGATGGAAGACCTCTCTCTCTGTCTCTACCTCTCTAACTCTGTCTTTCAAATAAATAAAAAAATAAATCTTTTAAAAAAAAGGTAAGATGATTATAGAGTACTACCCACTGGCATGTATCAGTCCTGTTCTAGAGATGAGGTTATTTGTCTTAGGTTAGAGGGTTTTCAGATGGCATCCTGACAGCTCTTAATGCTTTCGTGCTTTTTCATGTGCAGACAGCTTGTCATCCACCACCAACAGTACATGTGCTTGAGCGATGCTTCTTCTTCTTCTTTTTTTTTTTTTAACAGGCAGAGTGGACAGTGAGAGAGAGAGACAGAGAGAAAGGTTTTCCTTTTGCCGTTCATTCACCCTCCAATGGCCGGCACGGCCGGCGCACCGCGCTGATCTGAAGCCAGGAGCCAGGTGCTTCTCCTGGTCTCCCATGGGGTGCAGGGCCCAAGCACTTGGCCACAGCAGAGAGCTGGCCTGGAAGAGGGGCAACCGGGACAGAATCCGGCGCCCCGACTGGGACTAGAACCCGGTGTGCCGGTGCTGCAAGGCGGAGGATTAGCCTAGTGAGACGTGGCACCAGCGAGCAATGCTTCTAATAGCAGTGATAAGTCCCTTAGACTCTGCTCTCCTTGTGACTTCACAGTAGCCTGTGCCTGAGTGTTCCCTTGTGGTTAACAGCACCACAGTTTTGGAAGGAGTGTTTCATAACATGTGAAATTATGCCTGACTGCCCTTTCCTTTAATAGTTGTGGTATTTTAGAGTTATTCACCACTCTGGTGAGAGAGAGAGACACTGTGTAAAGAGATGGGCTACTGTGGTTGGACAGCCTGGACTGAAGGCTGACTGACAGTTTGAAGCCTCTTCTGGTTAGGACATCTCTGAGGCTGACAAGAGAGGGAGGATTGGTAGTAGGAAGTCATGAGCGGGTCTGACCTTCATGGTGCATTCAAAGTAACCCAAGGAAGTTAGACTCTGAGTAATTGTGGCTTTTAATCATTTGGGGTAACTTTCTTTGTTGGATGTTATCTGTTCATAGCCTGCCTATGCTGTAGTTGAAAGAACATCAGAGAACTTTTAACCCTGACTCTGCCACTTAGCTGCATGACCCTGGGCATGTCATAGACCCTTCGCAGTTGTTCTGTCATCTTAAAAGAGCAAAGGTGATGACAAAGTCTTTTCTAACTCTTGGGGTTGTCATAGAATATAGAATACTTTGCAAAGGTAAATGGATTTTATTATATTTACTAGTTTGTGTTTCCTTTATGAATAAATTAATTAAATAATGAAGGCATATTTACATCAAAGATGTCTAATAACTAGTTCAGGTATCTCTAGGGCCAACATCAAGTGGACAAAAAGTAAGTAAATACGTATTTCTTAAAAGGATTTATTTATTTTATTTTAATGGCAGAGTTACAGAGAGGCAAAGGCAGAGAGAGAGAGAGAGAGAGAGAGAGAGAGAGAGAGAGATACATTCTGTTCACTGGTTCACTCCCCAGATGGCTGCAATAGCCAGAGCTGTGCTGATCAGGAGCCAGGAGCTTCTTCCAGGTCTTCCACATGGGTGCAGGGGCCATCTTCTACTGCTTTCCCAGGCCATTCCAGAGAGCTAGATTAGAAGTGGAGCAGTTGGGACTCAAACCAGTGCCCATATGGGATGCTGGCACTGCAGGTGGTGGTTTTACCTTCTATGCCACAGCGCCAGTCCCCAGTAAATACATATTGTAATCAAGTATGGCAGAATGGCCACTCTCTCACTAAAAAAAAAAAAAAAAAAAAAAGAATAAATAATTGGTTACCAATTATTGAAAAATTTTTAATATTACAATATGGTTTAAGTAATAAGAAATGGTAGATAATATAATCAGTAGCCTTCCTCTAATCACATTGTCTCATTGAACTTGATTCCCACAAACCCAGAAGCCAGTCTGACCAGTCATCACTATCTGAGACCAGACTTCTTGGCAATCAAACTAAGACAAGGACTTGTATTTATAGTGAAGGCCCTGACATTTTACTTAAAGTTCTGTGAATTCTTGGTAAAGCGATAAATGTAACTTGAGACTTGCGTTTACTGGGTGGGCGCTGAGGTAAGAGGGAAGATTCTTTGCACAGATGGATCAGATAAGTCACTGATACTCATGGCATTTGTGTGCCCCCAGTCTCTGGTACCCTCCAGTAGTTCTCTCAGAGAAAAGAAAAGAAATAAAAAAAGATGAGAGAGGAAAGGACATTGACTGGAAATACAGAACCAGGGGGTTTAATTTTACTGGATTGTGGTTTGAAGTATTAAACCAGATTCTATCTGTATTTTTTCTAGCTTCATAAAATTCTAGGAGATAAGATGAACAACACTGCTGTAATTGAAAAGCAAGTACTGGAACTTTGGGACAGACTGTATCACTCTTGGTTTGTAAAGGTGAGTTGTGTTAGCTGAGGCTTTCCATTGTAAAGTTAGACTGATCTCCTAGATAGTATTAACACTGGACTTTCATTTATTGAAGTTTTTAAATGGCAAGGTCTTAAGCCTCAGATCATAACGCTCTGCTTGAGTTGCTGGTTAGTCTCCAGCATTTAGACCCAGAAAGCTGTTGAGGGTTGCAAGGGAAGAGCTCTGTCTTCCACTGGAACTAGGCGTGAGCTGTAGACAGAAGCATATTGCAGTGGCTTCATGTTAGACTGTCTAGAGACTCAGGCAGTAGTGGCATTAATTCACTGTCTTAATATAATTAATATGCAGGAACGTCAAAAAGATCATGGACAATGGAATTAAAAGATAGATCTATTTTGGTACAAGATGTTTTGAAATTCATGCATTTGAAGGGGTTTTCAAAAAGTTTGTGGAAAATGTGTAGTATGAAAAAAATTACGCATGGATTTTTTGAGGCCATGACAACCTGCTTATTACCTTTGAATCATTACTGAAGTGCTTAAGTGAGTTTGAAGCAAAATGGCTCGTTTACACTTTGTATTCTGTAGATTAAGATGGGCACTTCACCTCTGAACTGTTTGGTTTGTAGAACATCACACATTCTGGGAGGCACAAAGGGCACAAGCTGCATGTGAGTCGTCAGAACAGCTGGCTGGGGGACATTCTGGACTGGCAGGATATTGCTTCCTTTGTTCACGAGAACATCGAGACGTTTCTTTCGGTAAGAAATGGTATTTGTAATTAAACTAGACTTCAGAGTAAAAACAGAAATTCCAAGTTCTTTTTACACACTTTGAGGTCTTCAGTTACCCTGTTTTTAATACCCTGACATTTGCAGGTTTGAGAACTCTATAAATGCACTGCAATGATACCTGATACCCATAGGCATTAGGTGTGTATCTCAGCTGATTCTTCTGTGGTTGAAGAGTAACCTAGAGAACTGTAGGCCCTCCGAGTCTCAACTAGGTACCTGTGTCCTCTGGGGTGACCAGATGTCCCCAGCTGGACTACTATTGAGGGACCTGCCTTTCTGGTGGGCAAAGCCCTCGACAGTTGTTCCGGCTGCATGGGAGAGATGGAATGTGCAATGGCTTATCCTGCTGTCTCCCCACCTACTTCCCCACCTCTGTGCACCTTCCGTGCACCTGTGCCATCTGGCAGCATTGCTGAGGACTGATTACCACGCTTCATTATCCAGAGTGCACTTGTCAAGTGTCCCGGCACATGGCTTTTCACAAAGAGAAAAAGAATTGTCTTGTGAATAAAATTATGGCTTCTGTCAGATTTACAAAAGTCTAGGGTGGCAATGTTGGATTCTTCGGAAAATTTAATTTTTATCAAAGTAATACCTGACCATAGCTGCAAAGTCAGTGCGGTAAGATTTTTATTTAAAAAAATTAACAATGGCCTCCTCTGTGCCTCCGCCTCTCCGTCTCATTCTCCAGGAGCAGTGTCCATCTCTTAGCCTTCTGTGAATGTTTACCTCTGAATTTCTGAAATAATGTTTGTATTGCTCTTTCTTGGTTTTGCCATTTTAGATGTTATCTTTTGACTTCCTACTATGGAAGATGAAGGTAAAGTACAAGTCCTGCCATGCTTGTGCCTCCCCTGAGTTTTCTTACAGCACCTCTGGCACTCACGCCCTTCCCGTCCTTTCCCCGACGCAGCTGTAACAGTTTGGAATTAAATTCAGAAATTCTTGTCCTTCAGATTTTGATAATCCCTTTCCTCTGTTTTTTCTAGTCCAGTGGTTTTCAAACTTTTTGGTCTGAGGACTCTAAAGTGCATATTTACTTGTTTGTTAAGTAACGTTACATGTTAACATAAAGAAAATACGGTTTTCTAAAACAAAAAAGTGAGAAGAATGGCTTCCTTTCACATTTTTGCAAATCTGCTTATTGTCTGGATTCTCTTATCTGCTTCTGTATTCAGTCTTTTGAAGTACGTTGGTCTGGTTGGAATGGATAAAGAAAACCCAGCCTTACAGCAGAAAGTTAGAGAAGAGAGGGTCTTTTAATAACCTTTTCTGAAACAATATTTGAAAATCAGGTTCTTGACTAATTAACACCTGTCTTATCAGAAAAAAAATGTTTTAAGAAGCTGTTAAGCTCACAGTGACCGATGTAAAATTTGTAAAGTTATATACATTTTTTTTCTTTTGAAATCTCAAATTTTGTTGCTGACAACAAATGCTGTCAGTTGTTTTCCTTGAAGTGACAGGCTTGCTCTGTTCACTTTTGAGAAAATTTCTGCCACACCCAAGTCCATCAGTTGTCCTTCTACATAGAAATGATGTCTGTGAGTTGGTGGACTAGTTCAGCTCCCAGCCTACTCGTGCACATGCTTTGCCTCCAGCCTGGCAAACAGCAGGCAAACATTCACCCAGAATGTTCAAAGACAGCCCTCAAGGATTGACTGATAGTTAATAAAATCAGTCATTTTGACCTCTTCAAAGGGGACATTCTTTTTAAATTTTTACTTATTTTAATTTTATTTGAAAGGTAGAGAGACAGATGGAGAGAGATTTTCCATCCACTGATCTACTCCTCAAGTGCCAGAAAAACACATGGGCTGGGCCAGGCTCAAGCCAGGAGCCTAGAACTCCGTCTGGGTCACCCATGTGGGTGGCAGGGACCCAAGTACTTGAGCATCACCCGCTGCCTCTCAGAGTACATGGTAACAGGAAGCTGTGTTGGAAGTGGAGTAGCTGGGCCTCAAGACAGGTGCTCCCATATAGGATGCAGGCAGCGACTTAGCCACTGTGCCAAATGCCTGCCTGCATATGGGGCACGCTTAAGGGAAGCTGGTGCTGAGTTTGAGGTGGTGAAAAGTACAGAGAACCCTGGAGCAGTGAGTGCTACTGCCTTGTGTCCTGCTGGAGCTCCAGCATTTTCATCCACCATTGATTGCCTCTGCACCATCCATGCAGCTGTCAACACAGTCAAAGTGCAAATGTTTCAGGCTTGTTTAAAAACATAGCTCTACCTCGCAGACCCTCCAAAAGGTTTTGGGGGACTCTGATTGTCCGGAGACCATACTTTGAGAACCACTTGTCTGACTTTCAAATGCCTTGATCAGATGTTGGGCCTCTGAGATGGATTCCTTAATTTTCAAAATATCTTTTCTTTTTTTCCTAAGAAATATTATGAACTTAATTTTACAAATCTTGATTGTTTTTAATTTTTGCTATCATGCTTGTATTATCCAGCTGTTCTTTCTGAGGTTCTGACTTTTTTTATTTATTTGTGGGATATTTTAATTAAATTTTTTTTTTCTGTTTTTTTTTGAGAGGCAGAGAGAGAAGGAGTTTCTGCTGGTTCACTCCACAAATGCCCACAATGGCTGGGACTGGGCCAGTGCCAGAGCCAGAGCCAGAACCAGAACCAGGAGTCAGGAACTCAATCCAAATCTCCCACATAGGTGGCAGGAACCTAATTACTTGAGCCACTATTGCTACTTCCCAGGGTCTGCATTGGCAGGAAGTTGGAGTGAGGAGCTGAAGATGGGAATCCAACTCAGATACTCCGATATGGACATATTAACCACTAGACCAAAATGTCCACTCCTTAAAAAAAATTAAAAATATATATTTTTAAAGATTTTACTTAATCAAAAGTGACAGAGAGAGGGAAAGACAGAGAAGGAGAGTGTCCATCCATTGCTTTATTCCCCAAATGGCCATGATGGTTAGGGCTGGTCCAGGTCAAAGCCAGGAGCCAAGAACTCTATCTGGGTCTGCCACATGGGTGGCAGGGCTTCAAGTACATGGGCCATCTTCTGCTGCTTTCCTAGGCACATATGCCAGGGAGCTGGATTGGAAATGGAGCAACCAGGCCTTGAACCTGTGCTCTGATATGGGATCTTACATTTCAGTCAGTGGCTTAACCTGCACCATATTTTTAAAAATTATTCTATTCTATTACTAATAAAAGTTTTAAAATGGTGTTTTTGCTTTGTTTGCTCTGAATCTCTTTCAGGTTTTTTTGCTTTCTCCTCCATTAGGCTGTCCTTAAATTTTTAGTGACCCTTTGTAATCTCTTCCTAAGAGTGAAAAACTAACAGACTGTAGGAGAGCCCAGTTTCATCCCCTTCCAAGGACCTTGCAGTCAACTTTTTAATGCCCAGTGCATATACAAGATATTGCATCATCCAGTAATATAGTGACTGTTGGTTTCTCCCAAAATTCCTTTGGTAGTTGAATTTTAAAGGATGTGCTACTAATTGTCATTATTGAATAAAATTAAGAGAGAGAGATAATACAGAAAAATGATCATCTAAATTTGATAGATTATTAAGAAAAGGATAGGCAGGTTTCAAAACTAAAATAACTATGTATTTAAAAAAAAAAGGAAGTTACACTTCCCATATACTCAACACATTTAAATACTGAATGTGGAGAGTTCAGGGAACAGATGATATAATGGTTTTTATATCAAATTATTTTCTGTAAAATTTTGTGCTAGGTGCTTTATTATTTTTCATTTTTTAAAGATTTATTTATTTTACTTGAAAGAGTTACACAGAGAAGGAGAGGCAGAGGGGGTGGGGATTGGTCTTTCATCCACTGGTTCACTTCCCAAATGGCCGCCACAGCTGGAGCTGCGTTGATCCGAAGCCAGGAGTCAGGAGCTTCTTCCAGGTCTCCCATGTAGGTGCAGGGGCCCAAGAATTTGGGCTATCTTCTACTGCTTTCCCAGTCCATAGCAGAGAGGTGGATGGGAAGTGGAGCAGCCAGGACTTGAACCAGCACCCATATGGGATGCCGGCACCGCATGCTGTGGCTTTACCTGCTACACCACAGCCCCAGCCCTACTAGGTGCTTTATAAATATTTTCAAATTTAATTCTTCCAAAGAATCTGTGAAGCCAAGGTAATTTCCTTATTTTGATAACAAAATAATGGGCTCAGAGGTATTAAATTGTTAGCCATAAGTAACAGTCAGGACTCAATTCTGTTTGCCTTTCCTTGGCTCCAGAGGCCAAGCTTTTCATGTAATGTCATGTTACAGTCCAACTTGTATTTCTTCCTCTGGAGGAGGCTGTGTGTCTTAGCTACACTTTCATGGTTTTAGTTGCTTTGCTTTGTTTTCTTTTTTAGTCTCATAGTTAACAGGCTGCTGAGAGCCAATCCTGCTTGAGAAATCTTCCCCGTGTATTTCAGAATACATTGAGAGTCCCCTAATTTCACACTCCTTTTGCATTTATTATTTTTACCCTTCTTTTGATACTTGAAGATATTTTACTTTATTTTTTTCAGTGTTAGAAAAAGTTTACTTGGAAAACAGAGAGAGAGAGGAAGAGAGACATCTTCATCTATTGGCTCACTCTCCAAATGCCCACAAAAACCAAGATTGAGAGAGACAAAGCGAGAGACCTTCCTTCTGCTGGTTCATGTAACTAGACGCTTGGAAAGGGGTGCAGGCATCCTGAGAGGCAGCTTAACTTGCTGCGCCGCAACGCCTGCCCCCTCTTCTTTAGTTTTTGACTTTCATGTTAGTACCTGATCTTCCTGACTAGATTTTAAGTTCTTGGAACTGGGTGGAATTTCATTTGTCACTACTTTAGAATCTAGCGTGCTGTTAGGTTCTCCGAGAAATTGAGAAGCACAAGCACATGACAGCTTGGGCAACAATGATGTTTGTGTTTAGAAGCGCAGAGGCAGAGTTGAAATGGTGTTTGGAGTCCACCTAGCCCAGTTCCTTCCTTTATAGACAGATAAGGAAGGACAGCAGAACTCACATGGTCTCCAGGTTGCGCGCAGGCTCTCAGAGTCAGAGAGAGATAGCCCGTTCCTGCTGGGACTTCTGCATCCTTGCACAGTTCTGTTCTTCCTCTTTTTTGCCCCTGAGCTGCTTCCTTTGAGACGCCTTCACTGGCTCCGTAGAAGGTAAGCTAATGGCTCTTAGTGAGGACCTGGGAAGCCAAACTAATAATCAGAGGCGGTAGGCTCGAAGGAAAGGGTGAGAACAGCTGGAAGATGGTGAGGCCGCCCAACTTGGCTCATGTTTTCTGCTTTTGGGTAACATTTTTTTGCACAGTTCCATTTTGTTTTCACAGTTTCAGGGGCCTTATTTCTCCTTCCTGTACTGATTTCCTCCTTTCTAAGCCCAGTGTATACACTAAAACTACTTTGTCTTTAGGACTTAGTTAGTATTCTTGGAGATGTCCTTTCAAAAAAATTTCTCCAGATGATTCTTTCTTTCAAATAAAGTTACTTGATTGTTGTTGTCATCTACAGTCAATGTAATTTGGTTAATTTCTGAAGAATTACCACAGGGGGTTTTCGATCCATGTGACTCAGAAACTATTTAATTTTTTTTAATGAAAAATTCCAGAATGACTGAAGCCCCCAAAAGACTGCTTGTCAAAATCACAAGTAAAGGCATTGTTGGTTTGTTTCTTGGAATCACTGGTGTTGTTCATTCATTCGTTATCCCACAAGGTCAAACGGTCAGTCATGCATATTTTTGTAGGCATTGGGAAACATTTTCAGGATTTTTATGTAAGGAGTTTTTGTAAATGAAACCAGCCTACTGAAGTTCTCTTCTAAAGACTGAGCTGAGATTTGCAAGAAATGTGGAGGGCAACAAAATGTGCCTTTATAAATGGTGCATTTGAAGCAGGAATGGAATGGGTAGGCCTTTCACAGAACAGATGGCATAGACTGGACATGTGACAGAAAGCAGTGCTGCTGTTTTGTGTATGGCCCCAAAATAAAAATCAGACATTATGAGTTCTGGTCCCAGCTCTGTTTCTGCTTCTTAGCTCTGTGCCCATGGACAAGTTTTTAAAAAAAATCTCTGAGCTTCAGTTTGTATACCTGTCAAACAGAGATGATATCACCTGCCTTGCTGTGCTCACTGCATTGTGCTGCGGTTTGTGGAAGCATTTTGAAAACTCTTACAGAAGGAGTTTTCCTAATTGTTTTGCTGCCATGTTTTTATTAGGAGGGAGGGAAATCCACTTGGGAAGAATAGAACAGACATAAGGGATGTCAGTTTCACAAAGAGATAGGAACTGGAAACATGCCTGTGTGCTGTAAACATTGTACATCTTCCTTTAATAACTTCTGTCTCCATATGTGGTTCTTGTGAATTAGTAGGTGATGGGTCAGCCAAACTCAGTAGGTCTGAGTATCATAGTTGTTGCTGTGTCAGGAATGATTTTCAGCAGAACTCTGCCTTTAACCCTGCCTATTCATTACTTTTATTGTGATTTTAATAAATTATATCAGTGATGCTTTTTATATTGGTTGATGAATCCAGGTTGGTCGTGGGGATGATAGAGGGTAGGCACCTAATAAGACAAATGCTAGCACTTTGTGACCTGTGTCTATGATCCTCTAGGGCAAATATAACCACAGTTGTTTGCTTGCATTTTCTCCTGTAGATATTTTTTTTCCATACATGCCATTTTTACATAGTTACAAACAGACAACGTGTAAAATTCTTACATTCTGCTTTTTTTTTTTAAGATTTATTTGAAAGAGAGAGAGGGAGAGACAGAAAGATGTCTTCCATCATCCAGTTCACTGCCCAAATACCCATAGGAGCTGGGATTGGGCCAGGCTGAAGTCAGGAGCCAGGAGCTTCTTCCGGGTCTCCCACACACTTGACAGGGGCCTAAGTACTAGGTCCATCTTCCGCTGCTTTCCCAGGCCATTAGCAGGGATCTGGATTGGAAGTGGAGCAGCAGAGACTTGAACTGGTGTCCATATGTGATGCTGGCATTTCAGATGCAGCTTTACCCACTACACCGTAATGTTAGCCCCTATATTCTGGTTTCTAAGCTTAGCGTTATATCATAAAGTGCTTTCCTAGATTTTAGTAGAGATATTTTTGATGACTAATATTATTTGAAGTGAATTCCCTATATTTTACTTAACCATTTTTCTTACTATTGAACATACAGATGTTTTCAGTGGATTTTTTTTTTCATTTAGGATAATCCTCAGTTCTTGTCTTTTGAGTTTAAGATACTTAAAAGACTGTAGGAAGTGGCTGGCGCTGTGGTGCAGCGGGTTAAAGCCCTGGCCTGAAGCGCCGGCATCCCATATGGGCACCAGTTCTAGTTCCGGCTGCTCCTTTTCCAATCCAGCTCTCTGCTATGGCTTGGGAAAGCAGTAGAAGATGGCCCAAGTCCTTGGGCCCCTGTGCCTGCGTGGGAGACCCGGAAGAAGCTCCTGGCTCCTGGCTTCGGATCGGCACAGCTCTGGCCATTGCGGCCATCTGGGGAGTGAACCAGCGGATGGA
This sequence comes from Oryctolagus cuniculus, assembly GCF_051225735.1. Taxonomy (NCBI): domain Eukaryota; kingdom Metazoa; phylum Chordata; class Mammalia; order Lagomorpha; family Leporidae; genus Oryctolagus; species Oryctolagus cuniculus. The sequence goes on along the minus strand of NC_142867.1, from coordinate 212,953,241 downwards.
AAACCTCTCTCTCTGTCTCTACCTCTCTCTGTAACTCTGTCTTTCAAATAAATAAAATAAATCTTAAAAAAAAAAGACTGTATGAAAAGCACAGCAGATGGCTCTAGAAACGTCTTTGTTGAGGGTCGGTTCTGACACCCAGCCTTCCCTCTTGCTCAGATCCTGGAGTCTCTGTGGATTGTTATGAGCCGGAACGTGAGCCTGCTTTTCACCACGGTCACCGCACTCCTGACCATCCTCTTCTACAGCGGGACTGCCCTGCTCAATTTCGTGCTCTCCCTGGTACGTACGCTAGATAAGGGCGGATCACACTTCCTTCCCGGGTGGGGTGTGCTCTTGGTTCTGTTTTGCATTTGCAGAGGTTGTCTGCCTGTCGTATCCAATGTGAGTTTTTAGGAGAAACTGTGCTTTGTTTTGCAGGTCATTTTCCTGACCACACTGTTTTATCTGTTAAGTTCCAGTGATGAGTACTACAAGCCAGTGAAGTGGGTGATAAGCCTGACGCCGCTCTCTCAGCCAGGCCCCTCGTCTAATATTATTGGCCAGTCTGTGGAGGAAGCTATCAGGTAGGGATGACACTGATGCTCTCATTTCCTTCAGGGACTGCTTTCCATGGGTAGCCAGTGTTCTGTCTTGAGTTTCCTGGTAACTGTCAATGCTAAAGCAGTGAACGACTGGGATTTTTTAAGACCCTCACCTCATTTTGAGAGACTGATATGAGCGGTGCAAATGTCAGTGAGAAACAAAATCGAAGCAGTTTCGAGGTCGCTCAAGCCTGCGACTAACGAAGATGCAATGGGCTGTTTGCCTCAGCCGTCCATCAGCAGGCCCCTAGCCTGGCTCTCACCACCACTTGACTTGCTTGAGAGAGTTCCCCTGCCACCCTCACCCTGCTATCCTCTCAGTACCCTCCTGTGTTCTCAGTGTTCTAGCGTTGCTCTGGGAGGCAGGGTGGAATCCTGGCCTCCCTGATTCTTCCTCCCTCCATCTGCAGCCAGACTTTGCCTCAGCACAAGTAGATTGGGTACTAGAAAGCAATGGTCTTGCATTATCTCCAAGTTGTGCATGCTTTGTGGGCTCTGGCCAGAAACTCCCATCATGCCTTCAGTAGTCCATGTATTGAAGACTGTTGCTGAATGAGATTCATGTGCACTTTTTACTCTCTGTGAACTTTTCTTGAGTCAATCGCTCTTGGACTTCTTTCATTTTTCCTCTTCATTGTTTCTGGTAAGGAGAGGCCTTTTGCAGGTTATGCCTCTCTCAGCTGCTCCCCTAGTCCCTGTCATTTTGTTCATTAACAAAGCTACATTTTTACCTCTTGTCAAACTCAAACTCTCACATTATCCAATGTAGTACCTTTTTTTAATAAGTTATTAATTAGCTAGGTGGTCTTAAACGTCTCTTAAATGGTGAATCTGGCTGGCATTTCTGTTCCATTTGTTTTGTTTTGTTTTGTTTTTTGACAGGCAGAGTGGACAGTGAGAGAGAGAGACAGAGAGAAAGGTCTTCCTTTTGCTGTTGGCTCACCCTCCAATGGCCGCTGCAGCCAGTGTGCTGTGGCTGACGCTCCGCGCTGATCTGAAGCCAAGAGCCAGGTGCTTCTTCTGGTCTCCCATGCGGGTGCAGGACCCAAGCACTTGGGCCATCCTCCACTGCACTCCCAGGCCACAGCAGAGGGCGGGACTGGAAGAGGAGCAACCGGGACAGAATCCGGCACCCTGACCGGGACTAGAACCCGGTGTGCCAGCGCTGCAGGCGGAGGATTAGCCTAGTGAGCCGTGGCGGCGGCCTGTATTTTGTTTTTTTTTCCTTAAGGTTTATTTATTTGAAAGGCAGATTAGAGAGGGACCGGGGAGGGAGGAAGATATTCAATCTGCTGATTCACTCCAAAAATGGCTGTAATGGCTGGGGCTGGGCAAGGCCACAGCCAGGAGCTTGGAACTATGTCCAGGTCTTCCACATGGGTGCAGGGGCCCATGAATTTGGGCCATCTTCTGCTGATTTTTCAGGTGCATTAGCAGAGAGCTGGATTGGAAGTGGAGTGGCAGGGACTTGAACTGATGCCCATATGGAATTCTGGTGTTGCTGGTGGTGGCTTAACCTGCTAAGTGACAACACTGGCCTCCATTTCAGAAAACTTGATTTGATCTTGTCATCCCTCCTGACTGATTTCACTATATTCATGTCAGAGCTAGAGAGAATACCACTTTGCTCTAGGAAACCCTCAGTTGCATTCAGGTAGGGTGTATGCTGCTAACACAGATCATTCTTGGAGACTCTGGGCTTCCTTTCGGTAGTAGGTTTTCTTTTTCCTACTAGCAAGGAATAGGTCAGACTTTCACCAATGTCTTGTTTTTTTGGTTGGACTTCAGGTGGAATGGAAAACTCTGTATCACCTCCACTGCACTCTCAGATATCCGTGTGGAGGCTCTCCCTCATCTAAAGGTTCCAGGTCTGGAGCATGTCATCCAGTGTGACAGTGTGGAGGATGCCGCTGTTTTCAGGGGAACATAAACCTTGCATCCCTTCTCTGTGACCTTTGGTTATCATCCTTAGTCAATGAGAGGATGAAATTCCAGCAATAGACTATCTTTTGTCTGAGGGGTATCTTTCTATCTTAATAAAGGTTTATGCAAATGCTCTGTAGAAAAGACAAATAACCTCTCCCCTCCCAACAAGGCTGAAGCTATTGAATCTGCCATAGCAAAAGCTGGCAAGAATCCTCTTATCAGTTTGATGCCAAGCCTTACAGAGAATGATACCTTGTCCATAAAGAGCTTCTAGAAAGAGCATGCTTCCTTTCCCCAGAGTTAGCTACATTAGCACTGACTCATTCTCACAAAATCTCTTCTATTTTCCATCCATGGCTCCTGAATTTTCTCTTGTTCCACTTTCTCAGAGTCAGCCACTTGCTGACTATCCAGTGAATGTCTGCCATTGAGTTCCCACCTTTGTTGTTTTAAGCTTCATTCCTTCGTGCCACAGTTGCACATGGGAGGTCCGTGGAGCTGTGGTTTGCCCTGAGGTCTGTGTCGTTGCACCTTCTTCCAGGAGGAGCTGACTGGGGGAGACAGTCATAAGTTTGTAGTGTTGCTCAGACCTTTAAAGTAGACACACAAAACTGGCTGCTGGGCTTGTAGGTCTTTCTCTTGGGGGAGAATCTGAGATTAGAGAGTGCTGTCATCCATATGAGGGAATATTTATTTTTCAAATCAGACTTGCCTTATCTTCTTGGGAGTACACACTGATTATGCACTATCACAGGAACCTATGTACAATGAGATAAAAACCATTCATTTTATTGTCACCTTATTTTTAATAAACAAAACAAAAGGATCCTAAGTGCCAACACTATAATCCTAATGGTTTCCAAAGCTGATAGATTATTGTGAGTCTAATAAATGTGGTATAATCTGGATAATGTGTTATGGCCTAAGCCATTTTTCTAACCAAAGCTGTACAAAATTATTTAAGTTAAAGATGATTATTATTTTTTAAAGATTTATTTTATTTATTTGAAAGACAGACTTATAGAGAGAGGTAGAGACAGAGAGGTCCTCCATCTCCTGGTTCACTCCCCAGATGGCTGCAACGGCTAGAGCTGTGCTGATCCGAAGCCAGGAGCCAGGATCCTCTTCCGGGTCTCCTACATGGGTGCAGAGGACTTGGACTATCTTCCACTGCTTTCCCAGGCCATAGCAGGGAGCTGGATCGAAAGAGGAGTAGCCGGGACTAGAACCAGCGCCCATATGAGATGCCAGCACTTCAGGCCAGGGTTTCAACCCGCTGCACCACAGCGCTGGCCCCTAGTTAAAGATTATAATTCAAGGTATTTTTTTTTTTTTAAGATTTATTTATTTGAAAGACCAAGTGACAGGGAGAGACGGAGGAGAAAATTTCCACCTACTGATTTACTTCTCAAATACTCACAACAGCCAGGGATGGGCCAGGCTGAAGCCGGGAGCCGTGAACTCCAGCTGAGTCTCCCATGTGGGTGGTAGGAACCCAAGTTCTTGGGCTGTCTTCTGCCTCTAAGGCACATTAGCAGGAAGACGGATCAGAAATGAAGTAGCCATGATTCAAACTGGCAATCTGATCTAGGATGTGGACCTTCTAGAAAAATTTTTAAAAAGATTTATTTATTGATCTGAAAGGCAGAGTGTCAGAGAGAGGGAGATCTTCTAGGATGTGGGCCTTCTAAGCGGTGGTTTAATCTACTGCACCACTATACTTGGCCCCAAGGTGAAATTTTTGCAGTGCAAGTCCTTTGGACTAATTTTTTTTAACTGGATCATACTAACAAATTAAAATTTACAGGTTCAATATATGTTCCTCTGGAGGAGCCTTCCCGTATAAACAATGTAGCAGTGAGTTCTAAGAGCTCTTGTCACATTTCTCATTCTGAAGGGTTGTGTTCAAGAAGCAGTATGTTTCTTCATAGAGGAAGATTCTAAGAGGAAAAAAGATCCAAATTATTATGCAAACATTGTAATGCCCTCCAAGTGCAGTTTAGTCTGAAAATTATCAGTGATATCAGAGTTTTAAGCACCAGTCAGTAATCACCGTCAACGTAGCTGTTGCTGATATGATCCATCAGTAAGTTAAAAATGTAACTGAAGTGGTGGGACTGCATGACCAGTGAAAGTGTCTGCTCTTGAAGTTTGAAACTTGTGATGCCTTTCTGTCTTGCTGAATTTTTGAACCTTAGTTATTATTTTAATTCTGAATATGTATTCTAAGTGAAATACACTTGTGATTGGGTGTTCATTTCATAAGTTTTTGAGTTGGTGGCATGCATCCTTTTTCCCAAACCATTTTCCTCCCTTTAGCAGCATGTTGTCTCCTGAATGTGTACATCACACCCTTCTTCCCCGATGCTCCCATTCTGCTTGCTCTGGTGGAGATATTGCACATTACTAAGTTGCATGTTGTCACGGCCTCAATGCAATTTAGTGTGTGTGATATTTTCACATGAGTGCATGCACACGGGTATGGCTCTTGCTTGCTGGGATTACGGCTTTTCAGTGCTGGTGGGTGCAGGTCCTGCTGATAAATTGGGAGAATGTGGGTGCCGTAGGTTCTCATTTGGAAAGCAAAGATGCTTCCAATTCCTACCCCCAGTTTTGGAGAATTAAAAGGGGGTTTAAAAATAGCATTGATCATTTAATAAATCAGTATTTGCATTTTTACTTTAAACCAGTTATTCATTGGAAAAATATTCTTACGGATTTAAGGTATAAATAATTTGTTTAGGTAACAATATATAAAAAAGAATTGAAAGCTGTTAAAAATGTGTTTTTGTTTATTTGAAGAAATCTGCTGACACTGAAACAGAGAGGCATAATCTCTAATGAATACCCAGGAATTCTTAAGTAGTAATCAGGACGGCAAGTGTATGCCTTTTAACCTGCTTAACTAAAGACTGGTCTGATATGCCTGAATCTATATTTTTAAGTTTCCAAGGAAAAAGCCTTAACATTTTTTGTCTTATATTTAGTTTCTCAATCTGATGCTTAACAATTGCTACATTCACTTTAATAGGCTCATAATAGAACTAGTTTAGGCTCAAGTCTTTACTCTTTGTCATGTAATTGAAACAAACCCTTTTTATTTTTTAGTTAGCATTAGAGTAAACATCCATGATCATTTAGCGTTATCAAGGACACAGAACTATATATTAATGACATAAAAATACTGAGTTCATATTGCTATAGCCAGAGTCTCCAGATAAGGAGATGCGATGCCTCTGTGGTGTTCCTTTGGCTCACGGCTGTGGGTGGCGTGCACTGGGGCTGCTGCATCGGCGGCGCTTCCCTGTGTTCCTCTGCAGCTCTCTGGGTCTGTGTGCACAGCCTGGGCTGCCCACCACTCTGGAAGTCCAGTGTGACCCGGTTTCTACACTGTGCTGTGGAGTGGGGTCTCTGGGCAGATGAACGAGGCAAGTTCTCAGGGGACGTGAGATGGCAGTCTGGTTAACTGGGGGTTTGTTTCCCTGTGGTGTATTCTGTGTGCTGTGTCTAGAAGCTGACCTTGCCCACCTGCTACTTGGAAGCATGCTGCAGTGCTGGTAGAATGACAGCTGCTGTTTCCTGGGGCAACAGCGTGTGCTAGTCTTCCTGTTTGCCCTTCAGAAGAAAAAGAGAGCAGGACCAACGTCAGGAAATGTCGTGGAATTTGATTTTGGATTTTTCATACCTCGTTTTCTGTTTCTTCCTCTTTAGACATGTGCTTCCTACTTGGCTATGGCCTGTGGCCCTGTACCCTCTGAGTACACAGAGCTTCTAGACTGTGGTTTATCTTTCTCCCCATACCACTTCTGGCTTCAACTCTCATTCTATTAAAAGCAGGTCATCTGATCAGACCCTGAGTTATCTTTTAAGTTTCCTCTTACTCAGTTTAGAAAAGGAACAAGAACAATCTTGGTCAGAAATGAGAGAGGGCTGATAGCTGAAAGGGAGTATCAGGAAAAGAGTGAAAATGTGGCAGTTTCATCTTAAGAGTTTATGAAGGATGGGGATAAAAGAGCTGGGTAGGAAGAATTAGAATCCTAAGCAATCACCTTAGACTGAGCCAAACCCCTGGTGCAAAGGAGTTACACACACTCATATAAATGCACTGGGAATCTGCAGAAAGTTCATGGAAAATGTGGATTACAAAAAACAAACAAAAACAGACAACAAGAACTATGCATGGAAAGTTCAAAACCTTTCTGTGCACCAAAATAAACTTACCTTGTAATTTCATTTTTCCATACTTTTTGAAGTGCCCTCATATATGGCTGTGTGTACCAGATATGGACACTGGTGCCTCTATTGCTATATAGTATAAAAATAATAGGGCTTATCAGGCCCAGAAAAAAAAAAGCAATTGGATGTGACACCTGGAGCTTTTGTCCCACACAGAGATGTGCTTAGGTGGGGCTGGCTGGATTGGGTGCACTGCGACCTGCCTTGTGGTGGTCTGCACACATGGTATGGGGTAGGGGAGCATTTCTGAGGCTGTGTGACATGGGGGCCTCTGAGTGAGCGATGGCCTTGTTAGCAAAGAGGAGCCTCCCCATCAGTGGCTGGTGTCAGTGTGTTCACTGAGTCAGAGCAGACCTTCGGAGTCAGCTCAGCTGAACTCCAGGAAAGGGGAGGAAAAGAGCCTCTCGAATCTGATTCCCCTCAACCATTGACTGCCAGGGAGGCATAGAGATGTAGTCAGAGAACAACAGTCAGAGAACAACAGTCAGAGAACAACTGTGACCAGTTTTGAAGAATCATGGAAAAAGAGAGGTCCCAGAAGCCCGAGGACCCGCAAATGTTCTTTAATTCAAAGAGGGGTTGTGAGGCCAGTGTTGTGGCACAGCAGGTTGAGCTGCTGCCTGTGACCCCAGCATCCCATATGTGCTCCAGTTCCAGTCCTGGCTGCTCCTCTTTTGATCCAGCTCCCTGCTAAAGTGCCTGGGAAAGCAGTGGAAGATGGCCCAAGTCCTTGGGCCCCTGCACCCATTCAGGAAACCACTATGGAGTTAGAGGCTCCTGGCCTTGGCCCGACTGAGCACTGACCATTGTGGCTGTTTGGGGAGAGAACCTGCAGATGGAAAATCTCTGTCTTTCCCTCTCTGTAACTCTGCCTTTCCAATCAATAAGATAAATCTTAAAAAAAAAAAAAAAAAAAAAAAGGATTAAGGGTAGAGGATGGCTATATATTAAATATGAGAATGGAGAACTTGATACAGGTTTTCTATCAGTTTCTACAGTAGATGCTTGATCGTTTGATTGCAAGCAGTTATAAAGGAAAAGGTAATTCCTGTTGGCACTGTGGATTCATATAACAGAAGTCATATATAACCACTCTTAGGGAAGGCAACAAGTCTGGGCCTATTTTGATTTTGTAAGAGATTTAATGAATTGTATTCTAATGTTTTCTCCTGACTTTAAGACATGAGACGTACTCACTGGATTTGAGTGTACAAAAAGTATTGATTAATTAATTGATAATGAATGAATAAAATAAAAAATGATCTCTTATTGGAAAGTTTGTAAAGCATATTCTTGGACCCAGCAAAGCCACTGTCTGCAGTGCTGCCAGCCCATATGAGTGCTGGTTCGCATTTTGCTCCATTTCTGATCCAGCGCCCTGCTAATGTGCTTGGTCTCCCCTGCACCCATGTGGGAGACCGAGAAGAAGCCCCTGGCTTCAGTCTGGCCCAGCCCTGGTTTTTGAGGCCATTTGGGGAGTGAACCAGCAGATGGAAGATTTCTCTCTTGGTTTTTCCTCCCACTCTCTCTGTAGCTCTGCTTTTCAAATAAATAAAAATAAATCCTTTTTTTTTAAAGAATAATTTTACATTGATTCAACTAATGATTTCTGGGAGCCCTTCCAGCTATATTGTGCATGCCATTATTTATTTGTCAAAGTTTCATTTGACTATGGATGTAAATTATTCCTAGAAGTCTCTGAATTTTAAATTCCAAAGAACCTGAGAGATGAGTTGATTATCTGATCATCATCTTAGGTTGTTATTTCCAAGTATTTTCTCCCATTTCGTATGTTGTCTGTTTGTTGATTCTTCTGCTATACAGAAGCTTTCTAGTTTGATATAATCCCATTTGTATGTTTTTGCTTCCATTGCTTGTATTTTGGTATCATGTCTAATAAATCATTGCCCAGACCAATGTCTTAGAGCTTTTTTCCTGTGTTTCTTTCTGATAGTTTTGCAGTTTCAGGTCTTGTGTTTTAAGTTTTTACTCCGTTTTGAGTTGATTTTTATATTTGGTGTGAGATAATGGACCATTTCATTAGGACTTTTGTGATTATATTGGGTTTATCTAAGTAATCCAAGGAAAATTTCCTATCTCAAGATTCTTAATTATACTATGAAGTTCCTTCTGCCTCCTTCTGCCTTGTAAGGCAACAGAGTCACAGGTTCTGTGGGTTTGTATATTGTTCAGTATATCACATGGATGCTTGGCAATTGTTAGTCTCTTTTGAACTTGCCTTCTCAATTCAGATATACTGGGCTGCTGAGGTACAAAATGCTAATGTCTTCATTATCGTTAAAGTCCTCTGAGCATTGGTTAAGTTACACCAGTCTCAAGAACTGATGTGCTGAATTGCTCTTTCTGCTAGTATCCACTCATGCAGAACCATTAGTGTGAAGTTTAGGCTCATACCTTGAGGGAGATGTGGGATGATCTAGGAGGCAGTGACTCCTTTTTTTTTCTTCAAAGATTTATTTATTTATTTGGAAGAGTTACACACAGAGAAAGGACAGGCAGAGAGGAGAGAGAGAGAGAGAGAGAGGTCTTCCATCTGCTGGTTCACTCTCCAGTTGGCTGCAATGGCCGAAGCTGTGCCTATCAGAAGCCAGGAGCCCGGAGCTTCCTCCAGGTCTCCTATGTGGATGCAGAGGCCCAAGAACCTGGACCATCTTCTGCTGCTTTCCCAGGCCATAGCAGAGAGCTGGATCGGAAGTGGAGCAGCCAGATCTTGAACCGGCGCCCATATGGGATGCCAGCGCTTCATGCTAGGGCGTTAACCCGCTGCGCCACAGTGCTGGCTCCGGCAGTGACTTCTGTTGGTGTCCATGGACTATAAATTTTCTTCAGATTGTGAGATCAAAATAATTTCTAGTGCTTCCTACAAAGTACAATAGACTGTATGACCCAGTGTCTCTACCCAGAGATACCTACTGAAGAAAAATGAAAGTATACATTCACGTAAAATTTGGGAGTCAAATGTTCATAGCAGCAGTATAAATTATTGCCCTAAACTGGAGACAGCCCAAATGTCTAGCAACTAGGTAAATACATTATGATATATCCATGTTATGGAATATTATTCAGCAATTTAAAAAAAACAAACTGGGGTAGGCATTGAGGCAGTGATGAACTCATCCCTTGTGATGCCTGCATTCATGTTGGAATGCCTGATTTGAGTGCTGGCTACTGTGTTTTTTTTGTTTTGTTTTAGATTATTTATTTATTTATTTGACAGGTAGAGTTACAGACAGTGAGAGGGAGAGACAGAGGGAAAGGTCTTCCTTCCGTTGGTTCACCCCCAGAATGGCCGCCACGGCCAGCGCTGAGCCGATCCAAAGCCAGGAGCCAGGTGCTTCCTCCTGGTTTCCCACGTGGGTGCAGGTGCCCAAGCACTTGGGCCATCCTCCACTGCCCTCCCGGGCCACAGCAGAGAGCTGGACTGGAAGAGAAGCAACCGGGACTAGAACCCGGTGCCCATATGGGATTCCAAGTGAGCCAAGGCACTGGCCCTGGCTATTGTGTTTCTAATCCAGCTTCCTTATGATGTACATCCTGGGGTGCAGTAGGTAGTGGTTGAAGTACTTGGGTCTCTGCCACTTACATGGGAGACCTGGATGAAGTTCTAGTATACCTGCTTCTGCCTGACCCAGTCCTGGCTGTTGTAGGCATTTGGGAAATAAACCATCAGAGGAAGGATCTCTCTCTCTGCCTTTCAAATAAAATGAAAATAAAAGAAGGAACAAACTACTGACATATTCAACAATGTGAATGAAGCTCAAAAACATTCTGGCTGAAAAGCATACTAAGTGAAAGAAGTCAAACACCAAAAGCCGTGTAATAATAATGTGAATTTACTTAAGTCTACTGAATTGTACACTAAATATTAAGATGGTAAATGATTAGGATGTTAAATATTATATATTTACTTCTTATGGTTCTTTTTATGTGAAATTCTAGAAAAGGCGAAACTAGTAGTGGTTGGTGTTCAGGGAGCCACTGACTCTACAGGGATACCAGAAAACATTTGGAAATGATGGAAATGTGTTCTATATCTTAATTGCAGTGGTGTTTATTTAACTTTCAAATTTGTCAAAACTTACTGAATTGTATGTTTAAAGTTGGTGGGTTTTGTTTGTGAATTATAGTTCACAAAAATAAATATATTGCTTAGGGATTTTAAGGAGTTAAGAAAATTCTAGGGGCCGGTGCTATGGCATAGTAGGTAAAGCCTCTGCCTACATATTGGTCCTGGCTCAAGTCCTGGCTGCCCCATTTCTGATCCAGCTCCCTGCTAATACACCTGGGAAAGCAGCAGAAGATGGTCTAAGTCCTTGGGCCCTTGCACCCATGTGGAAGACCCTAAAGAAGCTCCTGGCACCTGGCTTTGGATCGGCCTAGCTCCGGCTGTTGTGGCCATTTGGGGAGTGAACCAGCAGATGAAAGATCTCTCTCTCTCTCTCTCTCTCTCTCTCTCTCTCTGCCTCTGCCTCTGCCTCTGCCTCTCTGTAACTCTGCCTTTCAAATAAATACATAAATCTTAAAAAAAAAGAAAAAGAAAAAGAAAATTCTAGTTAGAGACGGAGTGAGTTCCCATCTGCTGGTTCATTCTGCGAATGTGCAAAACCTAGGCCTGAGGTGAGATCAAGAACACAATCCAGGTCTCCTACGTGGGTGGCCAAAGACCCAATTACTTGAGCCATCACCACTGCTTCCCATGTTCTGTACTGGCAGGAAGCTGGAGTGAGGAGCTGAAGCCCGGAGTCAAACCCAGACCCTCTGATGTGGGATGCAGACAAATTACGCACCAGGCCAGCCACCTGCTCTTAGACTTTGCTGTTTTACAACACTAGTGTGCCAAAATATGAGAGGTGAAATAGAGGAAAACGTACTGTCTTTTTATCCCTCACTAGTGTACATGAATATGTTTAGTAACTGCAAACAAAATATGGTGTATTTGGGTCTACAAAATTATTTGGAAGTTGAGTTAGTGAGAATATTACCAACAGATAGTATTTCCAGAGGTAGGAAAGAGGAGACCATGTATTGTTTCCTATAGGTGGTCCTTTTTTGGATTGAACTTTGCTCAGTTGCCCCCCCACCCCACCCCCAGGGGGGTGATTCAGCTGCAGTAGTCAGTTGTGCCTTCCCTGTGGACTTATTTGTTTAAAATTTTCCAAATACTGTATCACGTACGTGTCTTTCACAATGGCCTCCATAGTCCCATACTTCTCTTTCTTTCCCTGTGATAGTTGATATTATATCTTTTTCAAAAGCTTCCTTCTGCCCCAGTCTCTAGAAATACTACACTGAAGTGATTTTCCCCCTATAAACAAAATGATTCCATTATCTCTTTGGTGTGTCCGTGTCCTTAGTTCCTTTATGAGAATGCAACCTGTTGTTTCTTTTTCTCTGCGCATGTCCCTTGGGGATGTCTTAGCTTTTCCTGCGATTCACCTGTCTGGGTGCAGCTCAGGTATCTTGTGCTGAGTTGTCTGTTACGCCTTGTCTCCTGTTTCAGCTGCCTGCAGGGTATTTTCCTCATCCTTTTTGACTTAGTGTTGTTTCCATCTGGCCTTCCTGATGTCTGTGCGACTCAGCTATTCTTTTCCCCACAGGGTTAAATCCTGATGCTCCATCGTTTCCTCTTCTCCTCTGTCTCAGTTCAGGTACTGCACACATCCCTCTGCCTCTCTTTTGGTCTTTTTGATACCACTTCAATCTGGGTCCTTGTTGTCAGGGATCACGTGGGACCTTTAAGACCTTCGCAAGTGAAAGCTGTCAGTCCCTTGTCACTAGATACATGTCTCAGAACCTGATTAAGTGGCAGAAGCACTGGATTCTGGAGCTTGCCTTGGCTGTTATGGTAACACCTCTGGGAGCGATTCTTTGTGTGTAGAGTCACCTGTGTTGCCATAGTCTTTGCTTATCCTTCTCTTGTGACTTCCGGAAAGTACATCCCCTATGCCCTGCAGGGTTTAGATTACTTAAGTTGCTGCCTTTATATTCCCTGAACAGTGCCTTCTAACTCCTCCTTATCCAGTGCTGTGTTAGTAGTTTCAGCTGAAATGCAAAAACAATTGCTTAATGTTAAAGAATTCCTTGTATTAAATTCTTATATTCATCAGTGACCAGGCATCTGTTTTTCCCTCTTGGATTTTCCTTGAGAGTGAGTGAGATTTTTTTTTCCATAGATTCTTCCCCAGTGACCTATAGCAGTTGTAGGAGACCTGACCTGACTTTGTAGGCTTGGTTGCATAGTTAAAGCAAAGTGGGAAAATTTTGTTAAAAGGAAAAAGCGACTGACAAAGACAACTTCAACCCCTCACCTGCTTACTGTCTTTCGCTTGCTGTAGGGGAAGGCTGGCTACAACCTGAGTTTCTTAGAGTTTAACAACATCCCAGAAACATGTTAACCACACTTAATTTTCTGTTTATATTGGTAGTGAAATACGAGGGTACTTCAAAACATTAGCCAAAAAAGTTAAATGATAGATTTCTTTTGGTGCATAATCTTGAAAGTCATGTGTAGTTTTTCACAATAGGCCTTTTCCAGGAACTTTTTGAAGACCCCTAGCATATAGTTGCTTCAGCATTTTTGTGACATCAAAAATAAACTTTGATCCCATTTTTCTGAGAAGTTTTTGAAATACCCTTGTATTTGCCTCAGAAGTAAGCAATTGGTGAATTGTTTCAATGAACAGGATCTTTCAAGATGTTTCACTTCAGTTACCTTTTCATCACTGAGCAAGGTGCGGAACACTTGGGTGAACATATTTAGGAACTTTAAAAAGGAAGTCTTGGTGTTTTCCTGAAACAAAATGAGAACGGTGATTTCAGGCCTGTAACAAAATTGAAGCTGTTACCCGATTTGGAATGGAGTAGACAGATGCCTAAAAGGACTGATTTTTCTGACTCGCAACATGATTCTTTGCATATTCACTCCTTTCTTTTGTGTTTGGGCATTCCAGAGGGGTGTTTGATGCCTCCCTCAAAATGGCTGGCTTCTATGGATTGTACACCTGGCTGACTCATACTATATTTGGCATCAATATTGTCTTCATACCATCAGGTAACGACCACAGCACAACTTCCACTGTCCTCTATTTAAGGAAAGTTTTACGTCCATACATTTTACAAACGTTAGGAAATGCCTTCTAGTTTACAATGGTAAGTATTTTTGACATGTGATCTAATCTAGTACAGATTAGAGGCAGTGATGTGTATCCCCAGCAGCTGAACTCATACCCAGCACGTGGGAAGCACTGCTTCAGTGTTTGTTAAATGATTGGAATCCCTAGCACCTAGCCTAGCACTCAGGAGCACATAACTGGTGCTCGGTACATGCTGAATGGAGCTGGCTGGCAGGGAGCAGTGGGTTGTCAGCTGGCTCTGTTGTAATGAGGGGATACCATCCTCAGGCAAGGTGAATGGTTCTGAGGGCATGGACCCTATTTCTGTGCCCCCAGAGATCTGGTCTGTGATAATACCCTCATCCTACCCACAAGCCCCGGATGGCTTAATGGCCACCTTGTTCTTCCTCCTCTGGGTTCCATCACTCTGTTCCTTCCACCACTTCTTCCTTTATTTCCATGGCTGCTTATTTCCCTACATGTCTCGGCCTTCTGCATTCACCTCTCCCACTATATTCTCCCCTCTTGTCTATGTCCCCTTCCTTCTTTACATTCCTGGGTTCTCTCATATTCTTTCCTCCTCTAGTGTCCACTGCCCTGCCCTCGCACAGGCAAAGACCTAGGAACATGTGGAGGTTGTTATTTTATACCAGTCCTTAAGAGGCAGGCGGGATAGGTGGTGTTCGTGTCTTACAGATGAGGGTTTCCCAGGTCCCACACCTGGCTGGTGGTTGGACCAGAGGTAGAGTCCACACTGGCTTGCCTCAGCGGGAGGTCAGGCAGCTGGAGAGTCCTCGAACACATTACTCTGGAGGGGGCTGAGCTTGAAGGAGGCCCTTGAGTTCACAGGACTTGGTTTTAAATACATCTCATTGTTATTAGAATTGAAGTAACAAATGTACATTTTGTATCTGAGGATTAGAAACTTCTGATTTGGCTTTGGACTCAGAGCAAATTTTCACAGATCTTCCATAGTTGCATTTATAGGACTGTAAATTAACTAACCGCCAATCCAGAATAATAACTGTAGCACACTAAAATTTTATTGCTTAAGAACAGACTCATAAAGTAGATATACACTTTTGAAAAAAATTCAATATAAAATGTTAAGATAGTAGACCTTCCTTCAATTAAAAAATTAAGTTGAACAGGGTATACCATTCTCATAAAATTTAGGTTTTTAAGTATTTGTTTAATTTATTTTGGTGGAAATACGTAAGTGGGAGATTAAGGGCTTGGGTTTGCTGATAACATTGTTGCTTTTCTTCTTTAATCTTTTATTAGCATTAGCAGCAATCCTTGGAGCAGTGCCCTTCCTGGGGACATACTGGGCAGCAGTACCTGCAGTTCTTGACCTGTGGCTGACACAGGGGTTAGGATGCAAGGCCATTTTACTGTTGGTTTTTCATCTCTTGCCAACCTACTTTGTAGACACTGCAATCTATTCTGATATCTCAGGGTAAGTAGTATACAGAACTTTTGAAGTTACTGGTTGAGTCATACACAGATTGCTGCTGTTTTTCTGAAAGGAGTTTTGGGGAGTAGGGATCGAGGAGAATTGATGGTAGCCTTTTTCATTGAGGTAGCCTTTTGTGATACAGTGAAATTTGAATTTAAAATTGATGAGGTATATTTTTTAAGGTATGGTATTTTGTTATAAATGTATTGTTTATGATATATGAGACCCTAGGGTAAAATTAAATTGTAAATATTTTTGATTTTATGGCATTTAACCTAGGGAACAAATACCATCAGATGTGTGTAAAATATTTTAAGTATAATAAAAAGTTGTGGTTATTTTCAGCATTTCTTTGCCTTTTGGAGAAATATAACATGAGATTGTATAACTGAGGATTTCCATGTAAACCCAGTCTGAGCAAGTAGATATCTGACAAGCAGAGCTCTCTTACCTAAGATAGACTAGGGCGGTTCAGTGAGAAGGTTAAGTTTAAGTCAGAGTCAAAGCTTTGATCATATAATAAATATATAAATACCTGTTTTTGCAGTTTTGACATTTCTTCTAGAAATTGCATCAAGCAAATCAAGTCATTTCTTATTTAGTCCTATCAACAGGTTCACATTGCTTATTAGAATCTAGCTGATGACCGAATGTTGAATATCTGTCTGGTACTCAAATTCAGGATATGGCTACGGGAACTCTCATATCAGTTAACACATTCAATTTTCTGTAAGTAAACTGAATTAGGAGACAGGGTCTGTATTTATAGGAAGAGTAGTCCTGTGGTTAATTTAAATTACGTAGAAGCCCTGTTTTCTCTCTACTCTGTGAAAGTTGGAAATAACTGAGGGAGAACTACTCTGAAGCCTCAGAATTGCAGAGCAGAGAGGAACCCGCAGCTCCGTACGTCAGCTTTAGGGGGACTTTGTGCCTGAAATCTGAGCAAGAAAGTTTCAGTTAAGAGGAGAACATCAGAGTGGAGTTCACTAGTGTTCACCAGTTGAAATTCAAAACAGTGGAAATAGGAATATGATTTATATTTAAGTGCTTTCATTTCCTTAAACTTTGCTATAAATTTGTTAAGATTTATAGCTAAAATTTAAGATTTATATGTGATTTTATTTTAATAACAAAATACCTCATTAAACCAGCATTGCTAGGGAATGAGAAGTTTGGCATAAATTATTTAGTTTTTTTAAGTAAGATTTTATTTAAAAATTTCCACAAATTTTAAAGCTTTCAGTTCTTTTTTGGCAAAACTCTTCCTCAGATGGATTGTTTTGGGAAAAGGCTTATTTAACAATATTTATGAAATACTGCCCTAAATCCTTTTGGAATGAGGAAAAGAAATAAATTATGAATATAAAATATTGTTTTTTGGAAGACTGGCTGACTACAAGTGTTACTTATTAAGCTGTAATAGAGAATATCCTTCCAGGGTACTCTGTTGTTTGCCCCGCACTAAATTATTCTACTCCTCTGTGTTTAAAAACTGGAAACAAACAGAACCTGATTTATAGCCGCGGCCTAACCTCAGCAGTATTTCTTATCTTTCTCAGTTTGCTGTGCTGCTGCAACGTATCTTACTTTATTCCACTTTGTAAGTGATACTGTAATAGGCGGGAGTGCACTCAGGACTCTTTTGTGCAATAAAAATCCTGGGCTTTGTGACACGCATGGGGCCTTCTATCACTACCTGTGTTAAAAACTCTATTTTAGAAAGTTGCCAGAAGTCTAAGCTGCAAATTCCAGGGATGCTGTTGTTGTCATCTGTACGAAAGCATAATGAGCTGAGTGACATGCAAAGCTGTGCTCTTGAATTCTTCTCAAGGGCGGTAAACCTCACGCGTGACTTGTGTGACCAGTCCTAAGTCGAGATTAACTTGCCTTAGGCAACTGCCTGGAGTAGGGGGAAAACTTCTGTTCACGGTGCTGATTTAATCGTTGCTGTACCTATCAAAAGGGACAGATGGCACACCACTGGTGCATAGGCAAGAAAATTATTGCATCTTGGTATTATTACAATCAATATTTATTTCTCCTCCTTTAGATTATCTAAAAGAAAGCAGAGAGCATCATCAACAGGCTCGAGTATTAAAGAATGAACATGGTGTTAGAAATGCATTGCAGATTTACCCCAGGGATGATGTTTGTTAAGCCTCATGAGCTGACCGGTGTGCTCTGTGTTCCAGAGGTGGCCACCCATACCTGACGGGCTTGGCAGTGGCTGGTGGAGCCTACTATCTGGGCTTGGAGGGAGCAATCATTGGGCCCATCCTTCTCTGCATCCTTGTGGTTGCCTCCAATATCTATAGTGCCATGCTGGTGAGTCCCACGAACTCCATGCCCACGCCAAGCCAGACCCCGTGGCCTGCTCAGACCCAGCGGTGAGTTAAAGCAGGATAATCATAAACTGCAGACACTGATCCCTTCTGTCTCTGTATTTAAGTAGCTTCCTCCAGACTTTTCAAGATGAATGCATTTGAGTACTAATGGTGTGATAAAGGTTATGGAAGACACTAAGGAAGTGTAATTTAAGTGTGTATCCCCCACACAGCACATAAAACAGCCTCTTTGGGAAATGAGTCATTGACAAGTTGGTGCTGATAATATATGAACTCACCTGTTTTATATTTCTATATAAAATTCTCTGAAAACACAATTCTGCTTATTTTGTGTTTATAAAGTTTTGTGCAGACAGACATGGTCCTTTAACTCAGGACAAGTAGAATAGATTTTGAGTTAGACCTTGTAGGTGCCAAGTTGTGTGAGCCAGTTCCTTGATGGCAGAGAAAAATTGGTTTCTTCAATAACAGTGAAAGGAGAGCCTCACTCTGCAGGGATATCAGGGACATGGTAACCCCGCTTACGGCAGGTCCTTGGAGAAGCCACTGGACAGTGTTTGGGAAGCCATGGAGAGCACGTGCTGACTTCATGCTTTATTTCTTAGGATCGCCAGGAAGAAAAAAAGATAACTGGTTCATTAATACTGGTAATTTGGGAAAAATGTTAATGATTCCAAGTTAGTAAAGCATGAGTTCGTTTTTAAGGTGAAATGAATTATTCTAGACACAAAAGATATCCTTTCCCCTTGTGAAAATAGAAAGTGCTTAACCAGCTGAGGGAGGGGTTGAAAAAGGTCATGGAGAACCAGAACTGCCTTGTCTCTGCCTCGCAGAGCTTTCTGTGAAAAATAAAGCAGCTGCCTTCTCGCTGCTCCTGTTTTTTCTCCTCTAAGAGAAGCTACTTTTTAATCTATGTGTCTTGAAATAGCAGATTTATTCCTTTAGTCTTGTGTAGGTGTTATCCGTGAACTTCCCTTGAGAGAAAAGAAATTAGTTCTCACATTGTGCATACAATTAAACTGCTTCCAAAACAATCAAAATGTGATATTGGCTAGATCAGTATTAAGTTTTCAAATTATTATGACTGTGAATTATAATCGTATTTGAGCCTCCTGCATATTCTTTGTCTATATTTCCTTACCTTTACAACTTTTTGCTCTTGAAACTGTTTTTACTTTATTGTTTGTTTATTTGAGAGGTAGAGAAACAGAGGAAGCACACATACACGAAGTGCTCCTCCCCTGACTCACTCCCCAGATGCCCACAACAGCTGGGAACTCAGTCCAGGGCTCCCGCATGGGTGGCAGGAACCCAGTCACTTGGGCCATCGTCGCTGCCCTTCAGGGTCTGCAGTGGCAGGAAGCTGGAGTCAGGGAGCCGCAGCCGAGGACACTCGGGTTTGTGATGCGTGTGTCCTAAGTGGCGTCTTAACTGCTAGATGAAACGTCTGCTTCAGATAGTCTTCCAGTGGTTTTGCTTCTGTGTGCTCATAGCTAATCCAGCTCCATGCCGTGCCCCAGGCTGTGTGGCTCTCCAGGTGTTCGGCTGTATCATGTGTGCCACCCCTCTTGCCTTCCTGCAGGGCTCAGTCAGCTCCAGCAGACCATCCTCCTCGCCAGCTGTTCAGCTGGTACCCTGGGGCTCCCTCGTGTCTCCCTGTGTAGGAATCCTTAGTTCTTGTGTCCTGTGTATTTTCTTTCTTGATTTATTCCCTTCTGGTGGAGCACATTCTCCTGAAGATTTTTGCCTAGTAAGCAAATTTTGGGGGATGACGTGTGTTGGAAAAGGCTTGTCCAGATGTTATGCTTAATCAGTAGCTTGCTTGGGTGGAGAATTCTATATTTTAAGTGTTTTTTTCTTTTTCAGTGTTCTTTTTTTTTTACAGGCAGAGTGGACAGTGAGAGAGAAAGACAGAGAGAAAGGTCTTCCTTTGCCGTTGGTTCACCCTCTAATGGCCGGCGTGCTGCGGCCAGCACACCACGCTAATCCGAAGGCAGGAGCCAAGTGCTTCTCCTGGTCTCCCATGGGGTGCAGGGCCCAAGCACTTGGGCCATCCTCCACTGCACTCCCTGGCCACAGCAGAGAGCTGGCCTGGAAGAGGGGCAACCGGGACAGAATCTGGCGCCCCGACTGGGACTAGAACCTTGTGTGCCGGCGCCGCAAGGCGGAGGGTTAGCCTAGTGAGCCGTGGCGCCGGCCTCAGTATACTTCTTCTTTTTTTTTTTTTTTTTTTTGACAGGCAGAGTGGACAGTGAGAGAGAGAGACAGAGAGAAAGGTCTTCCTTTTGCCGTTGGTTCACCCTCCAATGGCTGCCGCGGCCGGCGCGCTGCAGCCGGCGCACCGCGCTGATCCGATGGCAGGAGCCAGGAGCCAGGTGCTTTTCCTGGTCTCCCATGGGGTGCAGGGCCCAAGCACCTGGGCCATCCTCCACTGCACTCCCTGGCCACAGCAGAGGGCTGGCCTGGAAGAGGGGCAACCGGGACAGAATCCGGTGCCCCGACTGGGACTAGAACCCGGTGTGCCGGCGCCGCTAGGCGGAGGATTAGCCTATTGAACCGCGGCGCCGGCCTCAGTATACTTCTTTATTATTTCCCAGCCTCTAGGGTTGTTAAAGTCTGAGGCTATTTTAATTTAGATTCTTGTGATTTTAACTGGTTGAAGTCCTGTGAGATCTTTTTGTTTGTTTCATCTATTTTTTTGTTGCTGGATAGTTCTTGGCAAGACCTTTAAAACTGGGAAGTTAGGTCCTGGTGTTTTGAAATTTTTCTTGAGTTTTGTCATGATTTCCTTTTCTTCCTTTCAGAAAGTTCTATTTTGATAATGGCTCTGTTCGTTTCATTTTCTTATCTTTTCTCTGCGATTTTTCCATTTTTGTCTCTCTGGCTCTGTTTTCTGAGTGATGCCTTCAAACTTTATGTTATAACCCCACAGTAGAGGTTTCCCTTTTCTGCTATCATGTTTTTTCATTCTTGTTTATTGAGGTGTCATTTACCTGGAGTATACAGGTCTGTCTTTTCTAGGAGGGGTAACTAATTACACGGATTTACCAGCTGAAACAACAGGGATTTATCACACAATTTTTTTTTAAGATTTTTTTATTTGAGAGGCAGAATTCTTTTTATTTTCTTTTTAAGATTTTATTTTATTTTTATTTGAAAGTCAGGGTTACAGAGAGAGAAAGAGGTAAAGGTAGGGACAGAGAGAGAGAGAGAGAGGTCTTCTATCTGCTGCTCGCTCCCCAAATGGCCACAATGGCCAGGGCTGTGCCGGGCTGAAGCCAGGAGCTTCATCCATGTCTCCCACATGAGTGCAGGAGCCCCAAGTACTGGGCCATCTTCTGCTTTCCCAGGCACATTAGCAGGGAACTGGATCAGGAGTGGAGCAGCCGGGACTCCAGCTGATGCCCATATCAGGTGCTTGCACTGCAGGTCTTCTTCCACGGTCCCCTTTTGTTGACAAAATTCATTTGCTTGCAGTTGTAGAACTAAGGTCTCAGTGATGTTAATAACATGGTATTGCATATTCAGGACCAGTAGGAGAGCGTTCTTCTGACTTCTGTTTTTTTGTCGCTAAAAAAGAGCTCATCTGATTAGGCCCAGTTCACCTGGCACACCTTCTTTTTGATTAAAGTCAACTGATTAGGGACATTCATTACATTTGCTGAATTCCTTCTTTTTTGCCATAGTAATATTATGAGGATTTCAGATACTGAGGGTTTTTTTGTGGCAGTTGACTCATATTAAGAGCAGGGCCCTCAGAAGCTGTAGGTGGGTTACTATGTGTGTTGCCCTGGTATAATCTAGCAGGGCCATGGCTTTGTGCAACCCTTGATGTCAGTGAAGTCATCTCATCTGCTGGCTGCAGGCTAGAAGCCTGGCTGCTGGCCTTCTGCAAGGCGGCCCTCAAGGTGTGAACTGTCAGGTAGCCGCCCTGTGTCGTGTGCACCCCCGCCTGTCGCTGTTGCTCCTCACTTGCAGACTTTGCATTTACCTTCTCCAGCGGGGAGAGAGCTCATTTTCTGTGAAGAAGGGGAGAGGGCGGAGCAGCTCCTTAGCTGCTTGGAGGTGGGGTGAGGATATTGGAGGGCTGGGGTCTCTCTGGGTTTTGCAGCAATCCTATGCTTAGCTTCGCCTTCAGCCTCACTTCCTGAATAACTTGATGTCACCGCATCCTGAATTTTATGGGGACTTTTGCTGCAAATCACATAATTTCTTGGCTTTTTGCACTACTGTCTTGTGATGCGGCCTTTTAAGGAATGCTGGGTCACAGCAGTTGCCCATCTACTTTCCATCCTTTAAAAATTTGTTGTTCTTGCCTCTTGGTTTCCTTTTTTTCTCCTCCACATGGGTTTATGCCTTTATAAACGTGCTTCCACTGGCATTCTGATGGGGTTTGGAGAGAGCCTGGAGGATGTGTGACCTCTTACATAGTAACATGACTCCTGCTAGCATTTTCTGGGACTTCACCGTGTGCTGAATCCTGCGATGAAAAACTCTGTATATGTTTTGACTTGATCTGCCCAGTGTTTTCCTGTGTGGTTGGGAACTCCTGTTTCCCATGTTGCACAGATGAGGAAATCGAGGCGCAGAGGTTGACTTGTCTGCACTCACGTGGCTGTTAGGCCTGTGAGCTGCTTGTGCTTCAGCTACACTCTGGTGCCCTGAAACACCAGCGTGTGTTTCCAAGCTCAGTAACTGTTCCTTTCCTTTAGGTGTGACATGGTGCAGCTGGCCTTACTGCTTTCTGTGCCTACACTCACTGTTTTTACCCAGTTTCTCCATGTCTCTGTATCCCTAGTGCCTCACCCCCCTGTTTACTCTGGGCCAAGCACCCGGCATTACTCCTGGAAGTGCTGCAGATACCTTTTCTCCTGGTTGGTGCCCAGCCTCTGCTCTTGCTCTCCTCCCATCCGTTCTCCAGATTGCAGCTCACGTGGTCTTTACAGAATGCAAGCATCGCTGATTGGATAGGTTTACCAAAAAAAGGCTTCCCACTGGTTTCAGGAGAAAGCAAAATCCTTGACGTGGTTAGCGAGGCCCTGTGTGATTGGGCCTGTGCCTCACTCACTAATCCTGCAACATGCCCACCTTTGTCATCTGAGTGGCCACTATACTGGCTTTCTATCAGTGCTTCCCATACATCAGGCACCATTCAAACTCCCCCCTTCCGAGGTGCTGCTCCCTATTTGAATACACCCATTTTTTAATTAACTGCTGCTCATTCAGATTTTTTTAAAAGTCAAAGTTGCAGCAAAAGAGAGAGGGAGAGACAGAGGTTGATCTTCCATCTGCTAGTTCACTCCCCAAATGGCAGCAATAGATGGGGCAGGGCCTGGTCAAAGCTGGGCAGTAGGAACTCCACCTGGTCTCCCACATGGGTGATGGGCCGAATTCCACTGCCTTCCGAGGCATATTATCAGAAACAGAGCCATGGGGACTAGAACCGGTGCTCCAATATGGTCTGCTGGCTTTGCAGGCAGCGGCTTAACTCATTGTGCCACAATGCTGGCCTCTCGTTCTTCAGATTTTGACTCAGATGTCAACTCATTAGAGAAGCTTTTTTCAGGTCCCAGGACTAAGTTCTATCCTTTCTGCTAGTTTAATACTTCCATAGATCTTATCGTTTACCTTTCCTCTATAGCACAGTTTTCATTTGTACACTTGATTATTTCTTGTCTTCCACATTCAACTTTGGCTGTTGTTCCTGCAGGGGCCATGTCAGTTTAGTGACTGGCATAGCCACAGCATCTGTCAACAGTGTTTTATATTTGGAATGTTCTCAATTCCTAGCTGAATGCATGGCTGATGGGCAGTGAGGGAAGCATGTCTCCCAAGGTCTGAGCTGTGAAAGGCCTTGACTCATTTAGGTGTTCTGTTGTTACTGACAGCCTGACAATTGAGGGCCGATGGTTGCATTTCCTTAGGCAGGTCTCTTAACTGCAGATGCAGGCCCTGGTGGCTGGAAAGACACACTCGCAAGACTGTTTCTCTGTCCTGCTGTCTGTCTTCAGACAATGAGCGACCCCCTTTCTCTGTTTCTCACTGCTGACAGGATGCAGTGTCTTGATGGTGGTGAACACGGTGCATGCGGTGCAGCATTGGGCTCCCAACTATTTGGGCCTCCATTTAATAATCAGAACCTTCCATACTGTTTTCTGTCAGTCCTGGGGCTGTTTGTGGCAAGGGGTGTAAGGATGGGCAAAATCGCTTCTGTAGTCATGTATCTTTCTTGACTCCTGGACAGGAACTCAGACTTGATCGGATGTATGCGTTTCACTCCTACCCAACAATGAGCGGCGATCTCTGAATATTAAAGTTTAGAAAAACCTGGAGGGAGATCCAGGAGTGCTCTTTCCTGTATTCAAGTCTTCCTTTGCCTTCTCTCACCGTGACAGTCCTGAGGGCAACAGCTGCACTGTGGTCCTTTAGGAATTCAGCTTTAACTCTCTCTAGGGGAGAGTTGTTAGTTCCTACCATTTTGGGAAACATTGTCTTAACCTGGCTGTGAATATTTTTCATAATTACTCAGTGTTCAATCAAAAGTAAGATTCTTTTTATAAAAAATGGTTAATTAAGGTTTAGAACATTCTACTTTATAGAGTTAAAATTGATTTTTGTCTTTGCAAAATGAGATAGGGAAGATGTTCTCCAAAGAGCATCCTTTATGTTAGCCTGAAGCATTTCAGTGAAGTGTACTCCCTGTGAATCCAGTTAGAATAATGAGGGGGAGAGGGAAAAGGGGAGACAACTGGGCTTGGGAAGGGACACTGTTTCACTCTTTCTCTGCTGGCTTAAAAACTCTGTTACTTAAAATGTTAATGGATCTGTTCCTCTTTCTTCCCAGTGATGTGACCCAGTGCTGGGATTTCTTCAATGGCCTTTTGGTTGCTCCCTGTGTCTAGTCTTGCTTCCCTCCTGTCTGTTCTCCATAGGGCAGCCTCTCTGGGTTTTCCAGAGCTTAACTCTTAGGTTCCTCTGCTGCTTAACATTCCCACAGTGGCTTCTCTTGCGAGAGAAAGTTGAAACTTTAAAATCTGGCCCTTTAGACTTTCCATGTCCCTTTCTCTCTACCTCTGCTGATTCATCTCTCTGTGCTGCCTGTTTTGCACTTTACTTTCTGGCCATACTGAACTTGTAGTTCCCTGAAGTCAGTGTAGTCTATGCACATCCTGTCCCCCTTCTGTCAAAAGTGCTACCCCCTTTATAGCAAAGTCCGGTGCCATG
This sequence comes from Oryctolagus cuniculus, assembly GCF_051225735.1. Taxonomy (NCBI): domain Eukaryota; kingdom Metazoa; phylum Chordata; class Mammalia; order Lagomorpha; family Leporidae; genus Oryctolagus; species Oryctolagus cuniculus. The sequence goes on along the minus strand of NC_142867.1, from coordinate 212,928,334 downwards.
TTCTGTGCTCAAAGTACTCCTCCTCTGAGAAGCATTACTGAAAGCCTCTGGCCTAGGTAAGGCTCCCTTGCCGTGTGTCCTATCCCTTGTCTTTCCCACCTGTTGGTAAGCGTTCTGAATGGTTCTGCCATTCCTAACAGGGCGTTTGATGCATAGAAAGTGCTGCAAGTGGAAGAGAATGAGGCATAGGAAGCCCCAAGCTTGGCATCTTATTTCAGATTTGTTGGGAGTCAACAAGTCCTTAGTTGTTAAACTAGGAAAGATTTCAGCATTTATATGGAAGAAGGAGGTGGTCTAAGAGTTGCAAAAGAAACTTGGGGGGAAGTAGATGATGAAATGTTTTTAGTTTTTAAAGCTTTATTTGAAAAACGGAATTACAGAAAGGTGGAGCCAGAGAGAGAGAGAGAGGGCTTCCATCCGCTGGTTCACTCTCCAGATGACCGCAATGGCCAGAGCTGAGCTGATCCAAAGCCAGGAGCCAGGAGCTTCCTCCAGGTCTCCCACGCAGGTGCAGGAGCCCAAGCACTTGGGCCATCTTCTACTGCTTTCCCAGAGCAAGAGGGAGACTGCACTGCTCGGTACCCGTGGCTCATAAAGGAGGTGTAGGATGCCAGCCGCAGGTGTTGCCCTTCCACCCTGCTGATTCTTAGATGAGCAGTTTGACAGCCGTGGTGCCTCAGAGCACAGTGCTCTTTATGGTTTGGGAAGGAATGCTGTATTTTGAGAGCTTAGGTGAGATATTAAACATTCTTGGAAATAGTGTAAATGCAGTGTTTGGCTCTTTGTTTCTTCTTCACCCAGGGAGTTATGGTTTTATGATCTTTTGCTGATTAGTTAGATGTGACTCTTGAATAGGCCAGAAAGAGCATTTCTGCAGTTCTAGGTTATGGGTTTTGTTCTCCTAGAAGTAGAGGTTTGTTCAATAGCATTTTAAACACACACGTGCCCCATTATCGCTATGACACCATACCCATCTAGAGATAACCTCGAGATGGAAAACTCTTAGTTACTGTCTTCTGAGATCCTTCACTTGGTTTTCTTTCTTCTGAGTCCTTTTGGAGGCTTTCTTGGCCTGAAGGCAGAATTGAATAGTAGGTATGAATTTCAAGGTTACAGCTAAGCTTACTTGTCAACAGAAAGCAGTCACCAGGCTAACCACAACCTTAATCTTATTTCGTGTGTCTTTGCCCTAAGGCAGAAATTTTCATTCTTAATTTAGAGGAGTTGAACAGTTATGCAAGTAGATTCAGACTTGTAAGTATCTTAGAAATTTGAAAAGATGTCAAAGGATGAATTAAGAACCCTGTTGGGTATTGGAAAATGCTTTGTAGAATAGCCAGGTTTTGGTTATTGGTTGTTAAGGTTTTCTGAGGCTTTCCAGAATTAAGTGCTACTTGAAATTTATATGGTCTGAGATAGTTTGTAGCCAGCTTTGCCTATATATGTGTGAAAATATAAAGTTGGGTAAGACTGTGAAAAACTGAGGCATAAAAAGGTAGGTGTCTATAGGAATGGTTCTCGGAGGAGTTGGGGTGATCTTTCTCCCCAGGCAGTTAGCCAAGTGTGGAAACATTTTGATTGTCACAACGGTAGCAGACAGAGCCTAGGGATGTTGCTAAAAAAATTATAACCCACAAACGCAGCAGTATTGATACTGAGAAATCCTGATAGATACCAGTACATATAAACATGAGTGTGTATGTACAGATCTTCATTTTTGGACATTTTTTTCAGAACATAATAATGTTCAAAGAAGCAAAATTCATGTCATTTCTTAGACCTGCCAGCATGTTCTCAAAATGGTGGATGATGTCACAAATACACAAAGCCCTTCAGTGCCTCAGGAGCCAAGGCTGTGAAGTTCACCTGTTTCTCAAAGCAGTACCTGCCTAGAGGCCTAGGAGGCCCCGGGCACTGTTCTTAAGACAGTTGAGCATCCTTGAATATCTCTTCTGTAACAGACCTGCATCCAGCTGCCAGTTAGCGTCATTCACCTCGCTTGTGTGCTGTGGGTCAGAAACATTACATGTGTACAAGGTCGTTTGGTTTAAAAAAATCCTACCCTCTTGTTCCTGTCCCTCGTGCGTTTTTAGGTGATTGTACACAATGAAAACTTTCTGCCATTTTTGTTTCTGCAACTGTTCCCTGAAGTTTGCAACAGTTACTTTATTTGATTTTAGCTCTCTTCCTAATGAAAAATTGAAACTGAATAATTGACTGATAATTACCAATACTCAGTTACCGGTATGAAAATAAAATCAGTTTTATTTGGCTGTGATTAACAAAAAAGTCTAAGAAGGAACAACATAGTATAGTAATATGGCTAGAAGCCAAATTTGAAGGCATTAAAATTGTTTTGAAAAAATGCAGATGTTTTAAGGTCAAATACTTTTTTGTATCCTTAATTGGTGGTGGTGTTATAAAGAAGCAATATAACTTATCCCAAAGAATGGTAATAAACTGGGTTTTGTATCTATATTATTTAAGGTAGATTTGGCTGTACATAACAAACCCATGGACCAACAAATGTAAAACCCAACATCAGTAGAATTCAAAGGAACAGTGTCTGTAATGAGCTAGCAGTTGATTTCCCTCTTGGGTAAAAGAAATCCAGAAATAATAAACTGTTCTACAGATGTCTGGGCCCAGCCTGTCTCCATCCTGATGTGCAAGTCTTAGTGTAAGGCCTTTTTGTCTAACATGGTTGCTGTAGCTCATGTTCATTGATAAACTCAGCTGTAAAGCTAACGAGGTGACAGCCCAGCTCAGGCATGTAAATCGTGCAGCAGAGGCGAGCCAACGGCTGCAGTCCTGAGGCAGGCACCACATGTGCACAGAAGGCCACCTGCATCCAGCTGCCGGTTAGCATCATTCACCTTGCTTGTGTGCTGTGGGTCAGAAACATTACATGTACAAGGTCGTTTGGTTAAAAAAAAAATCCCATCCCTTGTTCCTGCTCTCAGTCACGTCCCTGAGAGCTCAGACTCTGCTCAGCCACCTTTCCTACATTATCGTAAAATGTAACCAGCTAGCATTTAATCTTTGATTTCTTAGTGTTTTTTCCTCTTTATCGTCATCATATCCACTTTCCAGCTTGTAAGAAGGTGGAAGAGCTGAAGGCTGCTCTTCTCCTTTAGGAACTGCCCAGAAGATGCACTTACGTCTCATTGGTTGAAACCACTCCCAGGGTGTCTGTAGTTTTAAGGAGTCTGCAGAAATAGTCTTTTGGATCAGAGACAATAGACCCAGCTAAAAACTGGGGTTCTTGTTAATAAAGAATAGGTGACAACCAGCAGACTATGAAACAATACTCAGTGAAAATGCCAAGAAACAATAGATAGATAATGTTATTAAGATCTCAAAGATTTATAAAAAGGTATTGTTGGGTAGGAATATATTATTGTTTACATGCTTTTAAAATTGTTTTTTTTTTCTTTGGTTTTATTTATTTTGTATCTCTGTGGTTTTGTGTTTTCCTCCCTCCTTTTCTAAAAGCAAAACTGATCCCTCTTCTCTTCTCTCAGGACTTTCCGTGATATTTCTGAAGATCTGAAATCTTCAACAGACTGACATGGTTTGCCCTGCAGTGATTCTCTAGAAGTTCCACCCTGACAGTGAGTTCTGCTCAGCCCTGGCCTTCTGTCAGCTGTGCCTCGCAAGCAAGGGCGCTGGAAGCAGCAGAAGCCTCCGGCCTTGCGCACACAATGCCTGGACAAGAGAGAACTTGCTGTGGGCTGCTCTGCATTTTAAAGCACGGCTTGAGAGTTCAGAAATGTGGTTTGCTCTCCTAACTGTTGCTAAATGGCTTGAAAAGTTTCAGTTTATACACTGGGACTATGGCTTGAGGTTTTCCCACTTTGGTTATCTGTATGATTGTAATAGGTATTTATAAAGTTATTTTAAGAACTCTGAACTACCTGCTGTTAAAAATAATATATACAATGGAGTTTTCTCTTGCTTTAAGAAATCTATTCTTAAACTTTTCTATAACAGCCACTTTTCAGTGAAGAGGACTTTCACTTTTCAGTTCCTCCCTTCTTGCACAATGTATCATCCCTTCTTTAAGAAAGAACAATTCTTCATTGTAGGGTGAGGTAGCTTACTGATGTTCCAGGTATATGTTGTACCCACAGGAGACACAGAAAGACTGAGAAACTCTTCCTCCTTTCTCCTCCCTCCTTTCCCCACTACACTATTGCCAACATTTCAAAACTTGGATGACCACATTGAAGTAAAATTCTTATTAAGCTGCTATGAATGCTAATAATGTGATAGAATTCATGCTGTCTTTAAGTGTTTTCTTTGCAAATGTTAAAAACTCTCAGGTGTAGCAGTACTTTGATTTGTTAATCGTATCTCATTATCATTATTTGGAACTCTGCCAAATAGTTACCTATTAGCAGTAGAATTTTATATTTATGCAGTATTTTTCCATCACTTAGCATAGTGTCTTGCACATACAACTCTTATTGAATTGAATTGTAGCTTTGAAAATGTCTCAGATATAACAATAACCAGCACAGTGCTTTACATTTTATAAAGTCCTTTTGGACATATTATTTCACAACCACTTCACATCAGCTTTCATGTGGCTTTAAATTATTTTGCAACAGTTTCACACTAAGGGGTAAGCTAAGCTTCAGAAAGTGACCAAAGCAAATTCATGAAGTTCAATAAGATTTAGATTTTTCTGACTCCACAGCCTGCAAACTTTGTTCTCCTATGTCTTATGCAGTTTTCCCAATGGCATGAGATAGAATTGGTTATGAATGAGCACTTGTCCTGCAGTAAATGACAGAGCTGGGATTAGAATCCAGCTCGGCTCTTAGTTCTGTGCCCTTTGCCCTGTTGGAAACAATCATCAGGCCCTTCTGTTATTAAGGGATTTTGGAGGAGCAGGGGTTCCTAAGTATTGAAGATTTTTTTTTTTTTTTTTGGTAAACATTTACAAATACAACTAATTGTTTTCTTAAATACCTTCTGACTAGGAAGTTAATAGTAATTAGCTTAATAATTAGGTTACATGTGTTCCTATACTAAAGAAAAAACTCCATTTTGCAAAGATCGTCATGGGGATATTTTGACTGTTATGCAATAGAGCACATGCAGATCTCTTATTTTTACTATGAATCTTTCAGCATGTGTAATCTGTTCCTCCAGGTAGTAGATTTGGCACCCAAGTGACCCATTCCCCTCTTAGATCAGTTCCTCAGCCACTGATTCATTCACTGAAATACTTCTTGGGAGTTTGTAAACTCCAGAAACAGTGCAGGGTGCTTAGAAGAGAACTCAGAAGGCCTCTCTCACCTTAAGTCTTAGCCGGATCATGTGTAATTCTGTATTAAAAATACTTGCATTACAGGGGTAAAAAAAAATCAAGGTCATGTTTGTTAATTATATACTGCTACCTTTATAGCTGTAATTAGCACATGTTTATAAGAGTTAAGTATTATGCTCACAATGAATTAGTGGGCACATACAAATTATGTTCCTCCAAACTGTGCTTAGCTGTGTAAACTGAGACTGCAAGAATCTCAGCTTGAGCTAATGTGTGGCTGTTGCTGGGATAATTATTAGTAAGAGTACTAGGTTTTTAGAGGGGAACTCTGAGCTCTGAGAGAATAGAGTAGAGCTGCCAAAATTACCAGCAGTAATGTGACATCACCCTGAACTCTCTGGAGCAGAGCTGCCCCAGGGTGCTACCTAGTCCTCTTCAGGAAGCATGAACTCTCCCTTGTGACAGCAACAGCATGAGGACTAGGAAGGCCCACCAGCTCTAGGGATCTTCCTGGGACCCTCAGAACCAGAGAGAAGCAGCCCAGGACACCCCTTCAAATTTGGTGAGGAGATTTTTACAGAATTTCCATAGGGCAGACAGACCAGCTGGTATGAAAAGCTGAGAGTCTTAAGCTCGAGATAACCTCTCTTGAGTCTCAGAACTCAACTCTGAAAGAGTCGCTAAGAACAGACAAAAGCACTGATTAGCTGCAGTAAAAAATGAGTACAGATCGCTTTTCCCAATATCTTGCACTTTGTGGATTTCCTTTAGATTAGTTTCAAGTTCACATTTACCGTTTGGTTGTAAACTGAGAGGGTCGGGGGTAGGAGACGCAAGGTCTCCACTAGACATGCATGGGATTTTTCAACATAAACTCCATGTCATGTGAGTCTTGTATGAGTTCCAGAATTCCTGTCACACACTGTGTTCCTGGAAGTGATCTCTGGGGCTGCCTCAGATGCCAGCCTTATTGTGAAAGCCGGGAGGCTTGCTAATGCCCTCTCCCCTGAGAGGCGGTGAGCTGGTGGAGTTTTTCCTTGACTTCTGAGACCTGTGTGGGTTGACCTTTGGCAGGGGGAGGATACCTGAGACATGCTACATGGAGATCTTGTATTTAAGCAACTGTGCAGCCTTTGCAAATAGCAGCTGCTTATTCCAGCTGAAGGCCTGTTAAACAGCTTGTCCATGAGGTCTTCTGGCTAGCCCATTGTGACCTCCAGGACTTCCAAGTACCTCTAGTTGTTTTAGTGCTTCAGGAATTTGTCAAGAAATACTCAGAAATCCAGGCCTCGGGTATTAGATTAGAGCAGAGTAGCTTAGGTGTGTTATCCAGAGTTTATAGGGAAAAACCCCTTAGGATTGTCCATATCCTGGACTTGACCTTGCAGGCTCTTCTGGAGGGTCTCCCAAAAACCCTTGCAAGGGTATTAACGCAATAGGACTCTTGAGGGCACATTCCACAGTGGAAGTAACCTCTGGCAGCATACTCCCAAATGCGAGTTTCAGCAAAGAAAAAATACTTATTTTATCAGTTTCTCATCTTTACACATTATACTATCAAAATAGATTTCATTTTTTAAACTTATTAATGAGAACCTGTAGAAGATAGAGTGTCTGAAGCCACTGAGCAGTTATTTTTTGATAGTTTAGAAATAACAGACTTCTAAATCAAGATGTTCCTTCTGTCTACTGGGGTCACAGAACTTCTGTACCAGACTGGGCTGCTTTATAATTAAGAGAGCCTATCATTTTCTAGAGAAGAAAACAAATTCGTAGGTTCCAGTGGCTTGTCTGACACACAGCCAGTTAGTAACAGAATTCAGAGTAGAGTGCAGGTCTTTCCTCTCTTGGCTGGCTGTTCCACTTCTCTTTACTTTTCCTCACAATTGAGCAGCTTTTGGCAAAATGTGTTTCTTATAGCAGTAGTTCTAAGAAATGTTCATGGATGTAAGAGGAAATAATGTGTGTGGGGGCGGGCAGGGATTCCATGATAAAATTGCAGAATGCTGGGTTTGTTTCTGTAGCACTTCTAGGAGTTTCTGACTTGCTGTTATACCTGGAGAATTTTTAAGAGGGGACAAAGACTTTGTTGATTTAGATGGGTGCCCCTCCTCCTCCTTTTCTCAGAGCATCTCAAAATGCTACAGGTCCTCTGGGAAACCTGGCTGTTCATCAGGTTTACAGCTCTCTTAGAAGACATCCCTAATGGAACTTCTCAAAGGTGTGAATTTACTACTGAGCTACGTGTAATCTGTAGTAAGTCTCAGAGTTTCGTAAGATACCAGAAAGTATGTTTCCTGTTCAGAACTATACTTTAAGAAGTATAGAGATTGTTTTCCACCTATGGTATGTAAAATCAGTATTTGTGTTTAGTTTTGCAAGTTTCTCAAGGAAACTTAGTGTGCAGATACAGTGGTGATATATTGACACCACATTTTAGTAATGCTTTTGTACGGCACTTTATACTTCTCAGACTTTTTCTGGTGACAACCCTCTGTGATAGGCAGTATTATTCTCATCGTACAGATGAGGCACTGGAGGCTCTGAAAGTGTATTTTTGTGATTTTTTTTTTCTCCCAAATTTATACAACAAAATGATGGGGCCAGAATTTGCAGAACTTCTGACTCCAGGTCCAAAGTTCTTTGCTCCTCACTTGGCTTCTTATTATCTAACTTTGTGTTTTTCAAAGGCATGGAGGCAGATCTTAGAGGAAAATCATTTTGGCTTATTACCAAACATCATTTTTTTCAGTAGTGCAGTGACCCAGAAAGTGTAACTCTTGTTGTAGCTGTCCCAAAGAAAACTCTTCTTTGTCCTTTGTAATGGCACTTGATTAAGTGATTGGCATGTATTTCAAATACCATTTGATTTTAAAACCAAAATTGGATATGCCCTTGTAATTGCTTATGTACCTCTTTGAAAATCTATCGTCTCTAAATACTCAGGCAAAAAAGACATGGTTTAAAAATGAAAAAGAATATTCCAATACAACCATAAATATTCCTACACAGAATACTGTTTCTTAGCTTTAACTTGCTTTGACAACCTACTAATGTAACTTCTTTGTAAATGTAAAGTATTTATATTTTGAAATAAAATTACTGGTGTCGAATGAATCAGGTGGTAAACAGTCTTTTATCTGTTGAGAAACGTGATCTGTAGCCAAACTTCGATGAATACATTCATCTGTCCCTTACCTTTTCCTCTTGATGCCTGCACTGAATTTTTATGGAGTATATTCCACTTCTGTAAGCCATGGTGTGTCTGGGGAGTGAATGCTGAGTATCTTAAAGAGGCCAGCAGGTCCATGGCTGAAGCGGAAGCCCTCAATGCACGGGCAACAGGAGCCTTGGGGGTAAGGATGTGCTCAGGTGGATGACTGAGGACTAAGAATTGGAGGAAAGTTGAATTAAGGATAAGCAAGCCTCAGTGTGGCTATCTTCAGGACCAAAGCTACCCATGCAGCTCTGGGGGGGTGAAGCTGAGCTGCCAAATGGAAGCACCACAAAGCACGTTTCACCAATTTCAAAGAGCTTAGTGACACCTCGCGTGGACAGTCACCAGCTCAATCAATTTGAAAGTAACGACATAGACATGATCTTGCCAAGGTGTTAGGGTGGGCCAGCCACTCTCAGCCTGCTGTCTGCTCTGATGGGTTCTCATTGGCAGATACAGAACTTCACAAAACATTTCTTCAGGTTTCTGCCCCTTGCATAAGTCTAGGACTCCTTCACAAGGCACATGCTTCTGACACCTTCCTTTTCACTTGGCTCCTGGAAACCCACGTAAGCTCAGGGTTGTGCTTGGAGAACACAGATTCCTAGCCTGGCTGGTGAGTTCAGTCAGAAATAAACACTTGGGGACCGGTGCCATGGTGCAGTAGGTTAATCCTGCGGCACCGGTATCCCATGTAGACACCAGTTCTAGTCCCGGCTGCTCCACTTCCAATCCAGCTCTCTGCTATAGCCTCGGAAAGCAGTAGAAATGGCCCAAGTCCTTGGGCCACTGCACCTGCGTGGGAGACTGGGAAGAAGCTCCTGGCTCCTGGCTTTGGATCAGTGCAGCTCCAATCGTTGCGGCCATCTGCAGAGTGAACCAACAGAAGGAAGACCTTTCTGTCTGTCTCTCCCTCTCAAAGTCTGTAACTCTACCTCTCAAATGAATAAAATCTTAAAAAAGCAGTCCTTTAAAAAAAAGAATAGACACGCACGATGTTTCCATTCAATGAACAGTTATTAAGAAACTGCCTCCGTGAAAAGTAGTTTCAAAAAGTAGTATTGTTGAACAGTAGGTTTATTTTAAATTCACTTTAATTTTAATTCCCTTTTAAAGAGTTAAGTCTAAGCAGCAGCCTGAAAGATACACTGTCTTCTTGAGTACCCAGACATTCCTTGAGTGAGTGCATTATCAAATGTTTCATTTTCAACCCAGCTCAAAGTGTGTTGTGAGAAATGTGCTTAGAAAATGAGCCGGGGGGTAGAGGAGAATGGAGCTTCTGGAGAAACCCCAGGAAAATCGTCCAAATTCCCGCCTGGGACCCCGCAGACCTGACTGCTATGCGGGTTCAACCCCAGTGCAGCTTCCAGAACATTGCGGAAATTCAGATTAATTTAGGAAGAGTCACCTTTCCAGACCAAGAGGTAACTTGACAGGGATGGCTGTTCTTGTCCAGGTGAGAGGCCCGTAGCCAGGTGTCATCTTTTCTCTCCCTACCCTGGCGACAGGTGCTCTGAGCCTCCCCTAGGGTAGAGAGAGGGGCCATAGTGCCTGTGGTGGAGTCATAAGGCCAGCAGACCCGGCCCCGGAGAGCGACCCTAGAAGCAGCACGCAGGGGCGTGGCGGAGCCGGGTAGGCGGGGTGGGAGGGTCCTGGTGGGCGGTGTCGAGGTGGGGGCGGGGCCTCGGGTGGAGGGTAGACGGGATTGGGCCGAATGTGGGCGGGGCCTGCTTGGGTGTGGTGGGCGGGCCTGAGGCAGGGGCGGGGCTTCAGGGCGGGGCCTCGGGTGGCGCGGGTGCGCTGCGGCTGACGGGCGTGCTGGCGGCCAGAGGGCCAGCGGTGGCGCGGAGTCCGGGTTGCGCGTTGCGCCGAGGACCATGGCCGCCTCTCCTGGGTCCGCCGGCCTTGGCGGCGCCGGAGCTGTCCACGGCTCTAGCCCGTCGGGCTTCGCCTTCGACTCGGGACTCGAGATCAAAACGCGCTCGGTGGAGCAGACGCTGCTCCCGTTGGTTTCTCAGGTGAGTGGCGCGCGCCCGAGCGGCTCCTGGTCTCCCTCCCGCCGCGGCCCGCTATGGCGGCGGCTGCTCCCACGACCCGGCCCCCCGGCATCCCGCGTCGGCTCTGCGGCGTGGGTGTCGGTCCCTGGAACCAGGGTGCGGACCTCGCCGGGGCGCAGGGGGAATGGGCCCTCCGAGACTCGGCGGCGGCGTGACCCAGCGCGCGGAGAGCGGGGGCTGTGGGGTGGAGGGGAGAGCCCAGCAGGTGCGCTGCCCGCCCTGGGCCCCGGCGCCCATCTGCGCCGGCCGAGGACGCTGCTTCGCGGGGCGAGCGGCACAGTCTAGCCGCAGGGACCCCAGCGTCCTCCTAGTGGCCGCTCCCCAGCCTACTGTCGTCGCCCGTTCGCATCTCCAGTTGGAACCCGGCGGGCCGGCTAGCGGCCAGGGCACTGCCGCCGGCCTCTCAGTGCCGCGCGCTCTCCTGAGGCCTTTGTCCCTCTCTCCGCCGTGTGCTGGCTCCTGCAGCTCCGATTCACCGGTTCCCGGCCCAGGCCCCTGCCCCTTAACCTGCCTGCCCACGTGTGTCTGCTTTTGTCCGGCCACGAAGTGAGTCCAGATGCCTTTTCCCAACGACCCATCTGGGGCCGTGTGAATTATTGCACTTACCTGTAGTAACTCCAGACCGGGAACCAGCTCACTGGCCAGCTTCGTTTTGGAAAGTTTTTGTTACTTCGTGCTGGGTTGTTCACAGCCCGAGGGCTGGGATTCCTCACCTGGATGCAGGAGGTGCCTGCCAAGCACTGTGGGGAGGTAAGAATGCAGCGCCTGCAGCAGGCCAATGGCCTTGCGTGACTCACGCCTTGTAACTCTTGGTTGACTCACACTAGGATTTTCAAGATTGTAGAGCCAAGAGGAATCTTGAATGAGCTGACTCTAAATTAAAAGATTCTTCGATGCGGCATCCTTGACACCTGGCCACCAATACTCTGCTTCAACATGTTCAGTGATGGGGAGCCTAGAACTATTCCACAGAAGAGCCCAGCCCGGCAGATGATCGATTGATCGATCGATCCATCCATCCATCCTGCAAATATATATCTATAGCTGTACCTATATAGATAGGTTTATATTTAAATAGCAGTCACACAGGTCCCTTGATTCCTGTTATGCTGATTAAATAAACAGCCCCATTTTCTCCACCTGCCTAGCATGGCTAACAGAGCAGTGTTGAGTGCCCCTACCCCCTGCCTATGTTTCTGAGAGAGACTCCCCTCCCCAGCAGTGGAGAGGAGTGTTGTGGTCCCTAAGTGTTGTCTCCTCTGCCCCTCCTCTCCCAAGAACCACCAGCAGAACAACCACCATCCAACACAGAACTGCTGGAACAGTTTTAAGAGACAAGGAAGACAGCAATAGAGTTCAGGTTTACAGCATTTAACTTGCTTATTTAATAGTCCATGTGCTAGACCATGTTCTGAGCACTTTGTAAATATAAACTCTTTAACACTCAGTAACCCTGTGATGTTACTATGAAGGGTCTTCAGAAATTTCATGGCAAATGGATTTTGAAGAAAACTGATTTCAAAAATGTTTTACACCAAAAGACTCATCTGAAAAAAATTAATTTGAGAGGCAGAGAGATGAGAGAATGTGTGTGAGATAGAGACCAACTGACAGACTAAGAGACCTCCCATCCACGGATTCGCTTCCCAAATACCTACAAAGGTCATGGCTGGACTGGGGCTAGGGATAGGGCTCCCACAGGGATGACCTGAACCCAATTACATGGGCCATTACTGCTGCCTCCTCGGGTCTGCAGTACCAGGAAACTAGAGTCAGGAGCCTGGACCAGGAATTGAATTCAGGAAATGTGATATGGAACGTAGGTGTCTTTTTTTTTTTAAGATTTTATTTATTTACTTGAAAGAATTACAGAGAGGCGGGGGGGGGGGGGGCAGGGAGATCTTCCACCACTGGTTCACTCCCCAAATGGCTGCAACAGCTGGAGCTGAGCCGATCCAGAGCTGGGAACTTCTTTCTTGTCTCCCACATGGGTACAGGGGCCCAAGCACTTGGGCCATCTTCTACTGCTTTCCCAGGCCACAGCAGAGAGCTGGATTGGAAGTGGAGCAGCTGGGACTCGAACCAGAGCCCATATGGGATGCTGGTGCTGCAGGCAGTGGCTTTACCCTCTATGCCACAGCACCACCCCGAAATGTAGGTATCTTAACTGGCATCTGAAATGCCAGACCAAATACCTACTCCAACCTATCTTTTCTTTTTTATACATTTTTTTGAAGTACCGTCATATGTTTATTCTCTATGATATGGATGATGGCTAAGTATCTTTTTTAAAGTGGTATTTGAACCCAGGCAGTCTGTCCCAGAGTCCATTCTCTGAGTTACACTGTACTTGTATATTCTATGTCTCCTCTAGGGGTTAAAAGCAGTTATGAGGTCATCTAGTAGTAGGTACAGAGAGGAGTTTGCACGGTGGAAAAATATGCTGAAAAGTTGCAATCTGGAGAATGGTAACTTTTTATGCTTTCACTGCTAAAAATGTATCAGTCCTGAAGCTCTGCATTATGTAATTCTGGAGCAAAAGAGGGTGGGGGAGAGTAGGAAACCCCAGGAAGAAAAGTGTAAGTCCTTGCTGTAAGTTTACTAGAGGTCAATGCCAAAGGGGGAAAATAGCCACCCCCTTAAGCTCTTGTTCAGGGGCACAGCGAAGGTTCTGCACTCATACCTTATGTATCCATGGCTGTATCTCTAATGCAATACCATAACTGATATTCCTAATGACTGACTGTACTTAAAAAGAAAAAGAAATTTTGCCTACAATCAAGAACCGTATAAAATATAGTCAGAATATTCTGTTACCAAAGCAGGGATATGTTGCATATAATCTGTTAGGACTTTAAAACTGCAGCTCTGGAAAGCCCATGTGTTCAGAAGGCTCATTTTCTAAGGCTGCTACATCATTGTACAACTGCTCCTCTTTCACCGTTTCATCACTAGGGTTGCCTAAGGATTTTAAGCAAGGATTTTATGCTCATGAGTTGTTGTCCTTTGAGGGGCTTATATTCTAGTTGGTAGAGAGGATGTGTATAGAGTAACTCATGCCAAGTATCAAATGAATATCATCAATAATAAGTGCTATAAGATCTCACGAAAGCCATGGATGAGTCAGGAATGATACCACAGAGAAGGCAGGGTCCTCCTCCTCCTCTTCTTCTTTCTCCTCCTCCCCTCCTCCTCTCCTGTCCTCCTCCTCCTTCCCCCTTCTCCCTCCCCTCCCCTTCCCCTCCCCCTCCCCCTCCTATTTTAAGATTTATTTATTTATTTGAAAGTCTCCATATGGCTTCAATGGCCAGTGCTGAGCCAGGCTGAAGCCAGGAGCTTCATCTAGGTCTCTCACATGGGTAGCAGGGGCCCAAACACTTGGGCCATCTTCTCTTCCTTTCTCAGGCCATTAGCAAGGAGCTGTATCAGAAGCAAAGTATCCAGGACTCCAAGAATATCTACAGAAAACTATCAGTTAACACCATTGCAACAGACAAGTTTAAATATTTCTCATAAACTCAGAAGCAAGAGCAGGATGCCTGCCTTTACAGCTTCTGTTTAACGTTGTACTAGAAATCCTAGCCAGAGCAATAAGACAAGGAGAAGAAATAAAAGTGTAAAGATAGGAGATGAAAAATTAGAAGTCTCATTGTGATGTAATTATCTGTATAGAAATCTCAAAAGTTCAAGACTATAGGTTATTAAAGTCAATTGCAGACATTTTTCAAAAGAGGAAATCCAAATGGCCAACAGACACATGAAAAAATATTCAAAATCACTAGCAATCAGGGAAATGGAAATCAAAACCACAGTAAGGTTTCATCTCACCCCAGTTGGAATGGCTCACATACAGAAATCTACCAACAACAGATGCTGGCGAGGATGTGGGGGAACACATCCACACACACATGACCTGTACGCTAACTCAATGAATGGAAATTGGCATTGCTGGCCAGTGGAGAACGGAAGAACTTTTTACTGTTTTTTTTTTTTAACTTTTATTTAATAAGTATAAATTTCCAAAGTACAACTTTTGCATTATAGCGGCTTTTCCCCCCATAACTTTCCTCCCACCTGCAACCATCCCATCTCCCACTCCCTCTCCCATCCCATTCTTCATCAAGATTCATTTTCAATTCTCTTTATATACAGGAGATCAATTTAGTATATACTAAGTAAAGATTTCAACAGTTTGCACCCACACAGACACACAAAGTGTAAAGTACTGTTTGAGTACTAGTTATACCGTTAATTCACATAGTACAGCACATTAAGGATAGAAATCCTACATGGGGAGTAAGTGCACAGTGACTCCCGTTGTTGATTTAACAATTGCCACTCTTATTTATGATGTCAGTAATCACCCTAGGCTCTTGCCATATGAGTTGCCAAGGCTATGGAAGTCTTTTGAGTTCGCTGACTCTGATCATATTTAGACAAGGTCATAATCAAAGTGGAAGTTCTCTCCTCTCTCCAGAGAAAGGTACCTCCTTTGATGGCCCGTTCTTTCTGCTGGGATCTCACTCGCAGAGATCTTTCATATAGGTTTTTTTTTTTTTTTTCCAGAGTGTCTTGGCTTTCCATGCCTGAAATACTCTCATGGGCTTTTCAGCCAGATCCAAATGCCTTAAGGGCTGATTCTGAGCCCAGAGTGCTGTTTAGGACATCTGCCATTCTATGAATCTGCTGTGTATCCCGCTTCCCATGTTGGATCATTCTCTCCCTTTTTTTTTTCTATTGGTTATTATTTTCAGACACTAATCTTGTTTATGTGATCCCTTTGACTCTTAGTTCTATCATTATGATCAATTGTGAACAGAAATTGATCACTTGGACTAGTGAGATGGCATTGGTACATGCCACCTTGATGGGATTGAATTGGAATCCCCTGGCACGTTTCTAACTCTACCATTTGGGGTAATTCCGATTGAGCATGTGCTGAACTGTACATCTCCTCCCTCTCTTATTCCCACTCATATTTAACAGGGATCACTTTTCAGTTAAATTTCAACACCTAAGAATAATTGTGTGTTAATTAAAGGGTTCAACCAATGATATTAAGTAGAACAAAAATACTAAAAGGAATAAAGTATTAAGTTGTTCCTTGACAGTCAGGACAAGGGCTGATCAAGTCACTGTTTCTCATAGTGTCCCTTTCACTTCAACAGGTTTCCTTTTAGGTGCACAGTTAGTTGTCTATTTTTTTTAAAGATTTATTTATTTATTTGAAAAAGTTACAGAGAAGGAGAGACATAGGCAGAGAGATATTTCACCCACTGATTTACTCCCCAAATGGCCACAATGGCCAGGGTTGGGAGCTTCATTCAGGTCTACCACATAGGTGCGGGTGTCCAAGGACTTGAGCTATCTTCTGCTGCTTTCCCAGGCTCATTAGCAGGAAGCTGGATTGGAAGTGAAGCAGACGGGACTCAAATTGACACCTATATAGGATGCCAGCATTGTAGGCAGAAGCTTTGCCCTCCATGCCATGCCACATTCCAGTCCCAGGAAAGGATTTCTTAATACACCAAAAGTACATATTCTAAGCAAAGATTGACAACTTCAATTTCAGTATAATGAAGAACTTCTTCATCCAAGCACATTATACAGATGGAAGAATAAGCCACAAAGTGAGAGATTATGATTGACACCTGGATAACCACCAAATGACTCATGGTACCAAGAATAAATAAAGGACTACTTCATTGAATCAAAAATATAAAAATTAGCCATTAAAAATTGATCACAGAGGGTGCTGGCACTGTGGCATAGTGGGATAAGCTGCCGCCTGCCACACCCTGTATTTGAGTCCTGACTACTCCATGTCTGATCCAGCTTTCTGCTAATGTGCCTGGGAAAGCAGCAGAGGATGGTTCAAGTCCTTGGGCCCCTGCACCCACATGGGAGACCTAGGAGAAGCTCCTGGCATTAGCCTGGCCCAGCCCTGACCATTGTGAACATTTGGGGAGTGAACCAGCAGATGATAGATCTCTCTTCTATCCCCCAACCCCTGCATCTGCCTCTCCTTCCCTGTAACTCTTTCAAATAGATAACTAGATCTGTTAAAAAAAATTGATCAAACAAATAGTCGTGTTGCTATAGAGAAAACAAATAGTTAAAAGATATGTGAAAAGATGTTCAGCTTCATTAGAAATCAGTTAAGTATGGCCAGCGCCGCGGCTCACTAGGCTAATACTCCGCCTAGCGGCGCCGGCACACCGGGTTCTAGTCCCGGTCGGGGCGCCGGATTCTGTCCCGGTTGCCCCTCTTCCAGGCCAGCCCTCTGCTGTGGCCAGGGAGTGCAGTGGAGGATGGCCCAAGTGCTTGGGCCCTGTACCCCATGGGAAACCAGGAAAAGTACCTGGCTCCTGGCTCCTGCCATCGGATCAGCGCGGCGCGCCGGTTGCAGTGCGCCGGCCGCGGCGGCCATTGGAGGGTAAACCAACGGCAAAGGAAGACCTTTCTCTCTGTCTCTCTCTCTCACTGTCCACTCTGCCTGTCAAAAAAAAAAAAAAAAAAAAAAAAAGAAATCAGGTAAGTATAAGCTAAGCTAGAATGAGAAGTGTTGGTGATAGATGTGGAGATGGAAGGCATGTCAATGGTACAACCATTTTGGAAGAGTTTGGTGAAATCTAATAAGACAGAAGGCAGGTATTATCTATAGCTCTAGGTATCCCCTGCACATGGACTACAGAAATGGATTGGAATATGGACAGCGTTTTTTTGTTTGTTTGTTTGTTTGTTTTTGTTTTGTTTTGTTTTGCTTCTGATGGCAACACACTGGAAACTATGCAGTAGAATGTTTAGGTCAGTTGTGCTATATTCATACAGTGTGACAGTATATATCAGTGAAATAAATGAATCACAGCTATAATTATCAATATAGATGAGCCCCAAAACCATGTTGAGCAAAAAATGTTTAAAACTAGGTATAGCTAAACCATGTCTCATTTAGGATTATATTAATATGTGCAATAGTAACAATAAAAGAATAACAAGCACAAAATCAGGACAGTTTTTTTTTTTTTTTTAGATTTAAAAGTATTTATTAGAATCAAGGACCTCTAGCTAGAGTGGCGTGGAGGGGGACATCCAGAAGAGGAAAACCCCAGGACAGTGTTTTCTGTTCGAGTCAGGGAGAGAACTGATGTGGACAGGGAGGAGCTCACTGGGCACGTGGGCTGTCAGTGGCACTGACATTGTTTCTTAAGCGTGGTGAGGGAGAGGCATAGGTCTTCATTTATTTAAGTTGTCCATATGTAATTCGTATAACCTCATATGTGGTGTATTTTATAATTCAGGTGATTATTTTGGAAAGCTCCGAACTAAGAACCGAGTATGTTCTTTGCAGAGCATCTTTTCCCCCTCCTTTAATAATAACTTCACCCCTGCTGCCCAAACTCCCACTCCCAGGCTTTAATAATGACTTCACCCCTGCTGCCCAAACTCCCACTCCCAGGCTTTAATAATAACTTCACCCCTGCTGCCTAAACTCCCACTCCCAGGCTTAGCAGACTTCTACCCAAAGACGGGTAGAAGGGTATCAGGCAGCTCTACCCTGGTGTGGAATGTGATTCTGCTTCCTACTAGCCTTTTCCTGTCTATAATGGATTTCCTCCACTTACCATAGTGTACACCCTTTACATTTCTAAGATGGCTTCATCATTTTCCCATTTCTGTCTACTTTGTCCTAGGTTAAAGGTGAAGAGAGTAGTTAAGGCTCTTCCGTGCCCTTTGCTGATTTGTATTTGTCGATACGTGTGTGTGTGCAGGTTTTTAATTGCAGAGATAAACCATAACATTTAAAAGTAAAAGGATTTGTGAGTGGAATGCTTTCTTTCTGCCTTTTGGAAAACATACTGTTGTGATTAGCGTGTTTGCTTCCATATTATTTTCTATTTTTTTTTTTAAGATTTATTTATTTATTTGAAAGGCAAAGTTACAGAGAGAGAGATCTTCCATCTACTAGTTTACTCCCCAAATGGCCACAACAGCTGGAGCTGGGCCAATCTGAAGCCAGGAGCCGAGAACCTCTTCTGGGTCTCTCATGTGGGGGCAGGGGCCCCAGCACTTGGGCCATCGTCTGATGCTTTCCCAGGTGCATTAGCAGGGAGCTGGACCAGAAGTGGGGCAGCTGGGACTTCAACTGGCACCCATATGGGACGTCGACGTCAAAGGTGGCGGCTTGACCCATTATGCCACAATGCCAGCCAGCACCCCTCCCCCATATTGTTTTCTATGGCTAATTTTTAAATTTGTATAATTTTGAGAATTTAAAAATGAGTTACGCCAGGAGATGAACTTCTCTTCCTGGCCTCTAGGCCGTTCCTCAGGTCCCAGGGGATTGGGCTTCATTCTTTTTTCCCACCTGGACTTCTTTCCTTGATGTCTTGCCTTAGCACAAAATAATTAAGTAAACTTAAGAAAGTCCATTTCAATCAAGGGTTTACTTTGAGTTATTGCAGAGAATGAGGAAAACATCACAAACATGCAGAAAGAACAGAGATCGTAGCCATCTAACCAGTGTAATAATAGCTAATGGTTATATAATGCTATCATAGACAATCATATAATGCTTACTCTTCTGAGTATGGTGCTTGATATTTACTCATTTATTTGTTCCCATGATCACCATACAACCTTAGTGCTATTATTATCCCCATTTTCACAGATTGAGCAGAGTCATAGACAGGTTAGGTCACTTGCCCTGTGCTCACGTACTGGAGCAGAATTCAAACCTGTGCCGCGAGGGAAGGCAGAGTCCCTGCTCTGCACCAGGGGGATGGCCTGTACTCGATGCCCTTCGTTGGAAGGTATCAGGTGACGCTGTTCTCCACTCCACAGCAGACTGTGGTACATCAGGTCCTCTTTCTTGCCCCACAGATGCCTTCTCTGCCTCTTTTCTGCTTTAGTCGGGCATCCTCTAACAATCTCTAAGAGCTGTCTGTTAAGGCGGCTGCAGGTAGTGACTGCCTATTTAATATGCCTGCTATTTCTGTAGTGTTATAGCTCAGATGTTATTTGGCACATCACATTTGACAAAACACTCTCACTAGCTGACTTTCTCTTGATCCTTGGCACAGTCCTAGAAAGAAGGGGAGGAGGGTAATGATAACGAATATAGGAAACTTCTAGTTGTACTTATGAAAGTTATATTTATTAAATAAAAGCTTTCTATAAAAATAAAAATAATTTTAAAAAATGAATATAGGCAACTTCCTGGCTTGGTGACCTGGGCACATTCTTAACCTTTCAAATTTCAGTTCTTTATATATAAAATGAGAGTAGCAACCTAATGATACATCTATTAGATACTAGAGTTGTAAGCATTATGAATTCATACATGGAGAACATATTGGCTCATGCCTGGTACTATTGTGTTTAATAAATATCAGCTAGTCTTTTTTTTTTTTTTTTTTTGCATGATAAGGAAATTGAAGTTCTATGTTAATTTTGTGAAACTGTTTATATGTATATGTATGTATAAAATAAGACTGGGATGAATTGTGCCAAAATGCTCACAGGTAGTAGAATTATGGGTGATTTTTCTTTCTCTTTAAAAAAATGTTTATTTTTCATTTACTTGAAACAGGGGAGGGGGAAGAGAGAGAGAAAGAGAGAGGGAAGATAGCTCTTCCATCTGCTTATTTACTCCCCAAATACCTCTAACAGCCAGAGATGAGCCAGGCCAAATCCAGCAGCCTGGGTCTCCTATGTGGGTGGCAGGACCCCAGGCAGTTGAGCCAATGTCTGCTGCCTCCCAGTATGCATTAGAAGGAGGCTAGATCAGAAGTGGCGGAGTCCGACTCTTAACTGGTTCTGCGGGAGTCCCAAGCAGTGGCTTACCCTGCTGCACCATAGCACCCACCCCTGATTTTTCTTTCTTGAGTCTTTTGTATATGCCCCATTTAAATTTTTTTAAAAATTGTATTTATTTGTTATTTATTTGAAGGAAAAAGAGAGAGATGTCAATCTTCCCATTGCTGCTGATTCACTCTTCAAGTGCCTGCAGTAACCAGGACTGTGCCAGTCCAAAGCCAGAAGTTAGGAAGTCAGTCTAGATCTCCCTCATGGGTGGCCGGGACCCAGGTACTTAGGCTGTCATCTGTTGTCTCCAGGGTGTGCATTAACGGGAAGCTGGAGTCTGAAGAGGACATGGGACTCGGACCTAGGTACCCTGATATGGGATGTGGGCATCCCAGTGTCTTAACTGTTTTATCAAATGCCTGCTCCCATTTTTTTAAAAAATATTTTATTTGTTTATTTGAGAGGTAGTGTTACAGACAGTGAGAGGAACAGACAGAGAGAAAGGTCTTCCTTCTGTTGGTTCACTCCCCAAATGGCTACAAAGGCAGAGCTGTGTGGATATGAAGCCAGGAGCCAGATGCCTCTTCCTCGTCTCCCATGTGGGTGCAGGGGCCCAAGCACTTGGGCCATCCTCCTCTGCTTTCCCAGGCCACAGTAGAGAGCTGGGTTGGAAGAGGAACAGCTAGATCTAGAACTGGCACCCATATGGGATGCTGGCACTGCAGACAGAGGATTAACCTACTGTGCCGTGGCGCCTGCCCCATCTCCCAATTTTTTTTTAAGATTTATTTTATTTATTTGAAAGACAGGGTTACAGAACAAGAGGGAGGGAGGGAGAGGTCTTCCATTCACTGGTTCACTCTCCATATGGCCACAACAGCCAGAGCTGAGATGATCTGAAGCCAGGAGCTTCTTCCTGGTCTTCCACATGGGTGCAGGGGCCCAAGGACCTGGATCTTCCTTCACTGCTTTTCCAGGCACATTAGCAGGGAGCTGGATTGGAAGTGGAGCAGCCAGGACTTGAACTGGTGCCATATGGAATGCTGGTGCTGCAAGCTGGGGCTTTAACCCACTGCATCACAGTTCCAGCCCGCATTTTTTCTTTTTTTAATAAGCAGCATGTACATAGAACTTTTGAACAACCTCCCTTTTAAAACATATGAAACCAATTTTAGGTTATAAGTAGACCCTTTAGTAAGGAAATTTATTAATTACCATAGGTTCTCTCAGAGCCAAGTTTAAAGGCATACCTATCTCTATTTGGAGTGAACATTTTCCACACTGCCTCAAGTAAGAGGAAGACAGCCACACCTAATTATGCACTGGGGAGGATGCCTGTGATAAAAGCCAAGTGTGTGTTTGGGAACTGAACAATACTTGGCACTTCAGCCTAATTGCAGAATCTTTTCTTTATAATTGGAAATTTGTAACACTATGTAAAGGATTTGATAAATAGAACCATCTTAGTCTGTGCAACTGTAATAAAAAATACTTAACAGGCTTGAACAACAGAAATTTATCTTTCACAGTGTTAGAGGCTGGGTAGTAGGAGATCAGATTGCTAGCAGGTTCTGTATCTAGGGAGGGACTTGGCCTCAAAAGTGGCAGCATCCTGTCAGTTCCACTTTATTCTGTTAGTTAGAAGCAAGTGACTAAGTTTATTCCGCACTCAGGGAGAGGGGAGCGAGAGCCGACCTCTCGAAAGGAGGAATAGCATAGCATTTGTGGATGCACTTTGGGATGACCACACTGACTTCTGGCCACAGGTTGTTTATGTCTTCCCACCTGCAAGCAGCCTACCCTCAACCCGACCCTCCTAAACGTGCATTAGCAGGAAACGCAGGATGATGGCACCTAAACCCCAGGTTTTTTTTTTTTTTTAATCTGTAGGAATTCCTGAAGTGTTACTCCGTTCAGCTATAGGATAACATATGGTATATCCCAAACTGTTTGGTTCATAAAATGGGAAATTGGACATATGGGGGTAACTGCCACCACTTGTGTCCAAAAATGGGGACAATTTAATCCACTGCCCGGGCCCAAATTGGCTGCTCCTTGATTAAGACTCAAGTCCGGGGGATAATTCTCCAAGGCTCTTGGTGCTGCCGTCTGAGTCACCATTACCGTGAAAGGTAACCCCTGTTTGTAGCTGCATAGTTTGCTCACCCTGGTGCCTGCCTGTGGAAGCTTGGGATACAAAATCTGCCTTTCATTTTTGTGTTGATCTCTCCCTTTCAGTCTGAGCAGGTGGTGTTTCTGCTGATACAATTATGTTAATTTTGTTGGTCTCCTCTGAGCCATAGGCAAGGTAAACTCTTCTCTAACTTGTGCTTCTGTGGGGGTCTGCACCTTCCAGCTTCTTAGGAAACCTGTTTTTCCATCTGAATGGTTAACAGCAGCACCTCCTTGGATCTTTCTGAGATCCTGACATTAAGATTGCATCGTCGCTGGTGCCCTGGCTCACTAGGCTAATCCTCCGCCTTGCGGTGCCGGCACACCGGGTTCTAGTCCCGGTCGGAGCGTTGGATTCTGTCCCGGTTGCCCCTCTTCCAGGCCAGCTCTCTGCTGTGGCCAGGGAGTGCAGTGGAGGATGGCCCAGGTGCTTGGGCCCTGCACCCCATGGGAGACCAGGATAAGTACCTGACTCCTGCCATCAGATCAGCGCAGTGCGCCAGCCGCGGCAGCCATTGGAGGGTGAACCAACGGCAAAAGGAAGACCTTTCTCTCTCTGTCTCTCTCTCTCACTGTCCACTCTGCCTGTCAAAAAAAAAAAAAAAAAAAAAAGATTGCATCGTCACACTCTAAGCATCATCTTTAGATCTTGCTGTCTTGACCGTGTACTGGATTTTATATATTTTTGCCTGGAAGCCATCTGGAGAAGATAGGACTTTTCAAAGCCAGCAAGTTCTGGCTTGTTTCTATTTAACAGTGTTTCCCTTAATTTTTCTTTTTTTCTCATACATTTTATTGTAAGCAGCAAGAAGAAACCAGGTAGCACCTTCAAAGTCTGCCTTGAAATCTTAGGTAGACCACTGCTTTCCATGTTACTGAGGATGACTTTCTATCACTGTATAACAAGGGTCCTTTTTCCCTTGAGTTTCCAATAATATTTTTTCCATTTTCCTTTAAGTTTTAACCATAGCTTCTGCTATGGAATGGTGTCCCCCCAAGTTGGAGCTTTATCTCCATAGTGATTTTTTTTTAAATATTTATTTATTTATTTGAAAGTCAGAGTTACACAGAGAGAGGAAAGGCAGAGAGAGAGGTGGGGGGGCGGGTCTTCCATCCGATGGTTCACTCCCCAAATGGCCACAACAGCTGGAGCTGAGCCGATCCAAAGCCAGGAGCCAGGAGCTTCTTCCAGGTCTCCCACGCAGGTGCAGGGGCCCAAGGACCTGGACCATCCTCCATTGCTTTCCCAGGCCATAGCAGAGAGCTGGATCGGAAGTGGAGCAGCCATGTCTTGAACTGGCACCCATATGGGATGCAGGTGCTTCAGGCCAGGGTATTAACTCACTGTGCCACATCACTGGCCCACGTAGTAGCCCTCTTAGGTGGTTAGATCATGAAGGAATCCTCACAAATAGGATTAAAACTTTTACTTTTTCTTTTTGAGAATTATTTACTTATTTGAAAGGCAGGTTAGAGAGAGAGAGAGAGAGAGAGAGAGATCTTCCATCCACTGGTTCGCTCCCTAGATGGCTGTGATGGCCAGGGCTGGGCCAGGCCGAATCCAGGAGCTTCTTCCAGATCTCCCAGGTGAGTGGCAGAGGCCCAAGCACTTGGGTCATCTGCTGCTGCTTTTCCTAGGCCATTTGCAGAGAGCTGGATTGGAAATGGAGCAGCTGGGACATGCCCATATGGGATGCTGGCATTACAAGTGGTGGCTTTTACCCACTACTGCACAACGCTGGATCCCAGTATTTTTATCTTGAGGGAACCTCTTTTATTTTCTGCCATGTGAGGACACAATGTGCCAACTATGAGGAATGGGCCCTCACTGACTCTGAATCTGTTGACACCTTGACCTTAGACTTCTAAACTGCCAGAATTGTAAGCAATAAACTTCTGTTTTTTGTAGATTACCCAGTCTCAGGTATTTTTGCTTTAGTAGCCCAATGTAAGTCACCTTTCTCAGAGGTCAGAAAGTTTCTACAAAGTTTACTTAAAGACCAATCACCTTCCATTGCCTGGTTTCAAAGCCACTGCCATATTTTAGGTTATGACATCACTCTAGACCTTGTACCAAAATCTGTATTAGTTATCTATTGATGCAGAACAAATTATTCCAGATTTGGTGCCCTACAACAGCATATATTTATTATAGCTTCTTTGGGTCAAGAATTCTGGGTGGGAGCTGGCATTGTGGTGTAGTGTGTTGAGCTGCCACCTGTAACATAGGTATCTTATATGGGGACTAGTTTGAGTCTTGCCTATTCCACTTATTTTATTTTTGATTTCCATTCTGTTTTTTTTTTAATATTTATTTATTTATTTATTTGAAAGAGTTACATGGAAGGAGAGGCAGAGAGAAAGAGAGAGACAGACAGGCAGAGAGACAAAGACAGAGAAGGAGAGGGAGATCTTCCTTCTGATGGTTAACTCCCCAGATGGCCACAATGGAGTTGGGCCAGTCTGAAGCCTGGAGCTTCCTCCAGGTGTCCCATGTAGGTGCAGGGGCCCAAGTCCTCGAGCCATTTCCCACTGCTTTCCCAGGTGCATTAGCAGGAAGCTAGATCAGAAGTGGAGCAGCTGGGACTCTGGTGCCCATATGTGATGTGGGTCTTGTAGGCAGTGGCTTTACCTGTTACACCACAGCACTGGCCCCTACTCCACTTCTGATCCAGATCCCTGCTAATGTGCCTGGGAAAGCAACAGAAGACAGCCCAAGTGCTTGGGCCTCTGCATGTGTGAGACCCAGATGGAGTTCCAGGATCCTAGCTTCAGTCTGGTCTAGCCTCTGCCATTGAGCCATTTGGGGAGTGAACCAATGGAAGGAAGCTCGCTCTCTCTCTGTCTCTCCTTCTCGCTCTGTAACTCTGCCTTTCAAGTAAATAAATAAATCTTTAAAAAAAGAATTCTGGGGTGGCTTATTTGGTGGTTCTGGATTAAGGTCCCTCATGAAATTGAAATAGGAATGTTTGGCTGGGTCTGCAGTAATCCAGAGGTGACTGGGCCTGGAGAATCTTCTCCAAAATTCACTCAGCTGCCTGTTGCCAAGAGGCAGTAGTTTCTTACCCTTGTGCAGCTCTCCCTGGTATTGCTTGAGTGTTGCTTTGTCTGTGTTCTGTTGCTGTAACAGAACACCTGAGATTGGGTGATTTATCAAGAAAAGAGGTTTGTTTTGGCTCATGGTTTTGGAGGCTTGGGGTTCCAAGATCTGGTGGCCACGTCTGGTGATGGTTTTGTGGTGTATGTAATATGGCAGAAGTTGGAAAGGCAGGTGGGTGCATGAGGGAGAGACAGAACATGAGGGGTAGGGCTGGTGCAGTGGCGTATTGGGTAAGGCAGAGAGAGAGAGAAAAAGAACTTCTGTCCACTGGTTCCCTCCCTAAATGCCTGTAATGCTTGGACCGGGCCAAAGCTAGGAGCTAGGAATCCAAACAAAGTCTCCCACATGTGTGGCAGGGACCTAACTGTTTGAGTCATTACTGCATGCAACATTCTTTGGTAGCTTCTTTTTATATGTCAGCATGCTTCATATACTAGTTTTCTAAAACATTTTGAAGATTTGTATTTGTTTCAATGAGCTGAACTTGTCAACTTTTAAATTTTATTTCTGGGCCTGGGGGCAAGTATTTCTTTTACTTTGAGTCTGGTGCAGCAAAAGTTAGAGAAATGTAAAACATAGATTGTGAAGTATCTGGTTAATTGGGTCAACATGTATGGCACAAGGACTGTTTTGTACACCCCGTGCATCCTGGTGGCAGCGGAATGGAAAGCAAGGGAAGAGATGCAGTAGCCCGAGACGTAGTAGAGGAAGCTAGATCGGAAACTCGCATTTCCTGCGGGATCTGTGAAAGTCATGACCTGCCCACTTCCACTTTTCTCCTGTCTTTACGATTCACTGAAACATCTGGAGGGACTCTGGAACCATATGCCCCTCAAAACTTCTCTCCTGAACTTAGAATTGTAACTAATGGGAACCTTGTCCTGAGGGAGGAACGATGTGGGATGCTTTGCTGGCTGTGTGTCTCTGGTTGGGACCTCTAAAACTGTCCATTTGGTTAATGGGGGTAATCCAGTATGCTGCACTTACTTTTCTTAGCTTCTGTGACACAGCCTTTAAAAAAGATACTTCAGCAAGTTGCTTTTATCCTCTATTTTTAGATCACTACCCTTATTAATCATAAAGATAATACCAAAAAGTCTGATAAAACTCTGCAAGCAATTCAGCGAGTTGGACAAGCTGTGAACTTGGCAGTTGGAAGATTTGTCAAAGTAGGAGAAGCTATAGCCAATGAAAACCGGGATTTGAAAGAAGAGATAAATATTGCCTGTATTGAAGCTAAGCAAGCAGGTATGTGGATGTTGATCGTGAAGCTTACTTGTATTATTTTTAATTCTTGAGATATGATGATAAATTTTTGTTTCATTTGAGTAAAGATGTGCATTATGCTTTTTAACGCTCTGATTGTGGATACCAGGAAAGAAAGGCCTGGATTAGCTTCCAGGACTATTGCACTTTTCTGGCTCAAGTCCTGAATTTGAAATAGTTACCCTTCCACTGGTTAGAATAGTGATCTGCCATCCTCCTCACCTGCCACTGAGATATGAGGGCTGCAGACACGTGTGAGGCGTGGACTTTGCCCTCAAAGGGCATCAAAGGGCTTTTATCTTACCTCCCACATGTAGGAAATGGAAATAAAATGCTACAGCAAACAAATCTTTTTTTTTTTTTTTTAAGATTTATTTATTTGAAACAGTTACACAGAGAGAGAAGGAGAGGCAGAGGGAGAGAGGTCTTCCATCTGCTGGTTCACTTCCTAGATGGCTGCAATGGCCAGAGCTGTGCTGATCTGAAGTCAGGAGCCAGGAACTTCCTCCAGTTCTCCCAAGTGGGTGCAGGGGCCCAAGGACTTAGGCCATCTTCCACTGCTTTCCCAGGCCAGCAGCAGAGAGCTGGATTGGAAGTGGAGCAGCCGGGACTTGAACCAGTGCCCATATAGGATGTAGGACTGCAGGCGGTGGCTTTACCCACTATGCCGCAGCGCCTGCTCCGCAAACAGATCTTAGTGACTTCCAACTTGATGGTTTTTTACAATTCTCTATGGCTGGTGACACAGGATCCTGAGGTGTTTTGAGGGCTATGAATAGTTTGTTGAAGTGTTATTAATCTATTTATTCTTTCTATAAATGCCTACTGATTGCTGGCTATTACTAGGCTTTTGAGGTTGTGGGAGTTAGTCATGTACAAATCTGTCAAAAGTCTGTCCTCATGAAACTTGCATTCTAGTGATGGAGACAGACCATAAACAATGAGTAAGTAAGTATGTAATACCAGGTGGCGACAGTTATCATGAAGAAAGAAAGTTGGGTAAGGGAAAGGAGACCCATCTGGTGCTATTTTGGAGCGGGCAGGGTTTCTCGACTTTGATGCTATTTACACTTGGAGCTGGATAATTCTTTGTCATCAGGGGTTGTCTCGTGCACTGTGGAAGGTTTAGCGACATCCTTCGTGTCTGCTTATTAGCTGCCAGTAGACAAACCAAAAATGTACCCAGACATTGCTGTCTGTCTTAGGGAGTCTAAAAGGCTCCTGTTTGAGAACTACTGAGATACAAGATCTAAGGAAGGAATATTAGAGCACAGACTGCCAATGAAATTTGGATCTGTTATGTGAATGCCTGGGCAAATAGGAACTTAGGACTTTGTTCTAACTATATTGGGTGGCTAGTGGGAAAATTTGTATAGGCAGTGATACAATCTCATTTGTATTTGAAAAGGATAACTATTCTGTGCAGAGAATAGATTTTATGGGGTGTAAGGGTACAGTAGAGAAACAAGGGGTGGTTGTGGTGGCCCGGATGATAGACAATGGTGATGTAGACTATGTGATAACATCTGAGGCAGTGGAAGGTGGTTGCATTTGGAAATATTGTCAAGATGGAGCTGATGGGATTTGTTGATGGGTTGAATGTGGGATGTGACAGTAAGAAGAGTCACAGATAATTCCAGGATATGAACAGCTAGGTAAATGATTGTGCCATTTCCTGCAGTGGACAACCGCTGATGGGTTGTCAAGGGAAGGAAGTGGGTGTAATAAGGCTGAGTAAATATGGAGGGACCAACCAGGTCATACATGGTCCTGCGTGTTATGGGAGTGACGTAGGTGTTACTCTGTAGGTAACACAAAGTCACCAAGGAATTTTAAGCCAGATGAAAGACACATTATTTTGTATTAGAAATCTTTCTGGTAGTATGGAGGAAACAAATGAGAGAGGACAGGTTGAAAGAGGGTTGAGACTGAAGGGAGGGAGATTAATATGGAGACTTATCAGCTAGACCAAGACAGGACTATAAAGAGCAGGAGGAGTAGAGAAAACAGTCATTAATATAGTTGATAGACGGAACTGGGTTGTTGACTAAAGGAAATGGAGAACTCTGGGCTCACTTGGGTTTCCAGCAGTTACTGGAACAGGGGATAGGTTTTATGTGGGAAGCAGGGGACATAGCCTTTTTCTATTCATAATTTCTATTCATAATTCAAATTTCCCACTTTTAAAAAGGATTTATAATAGCTCACATTAAAAGGCATGTTCAATAAACCCATTAAAATAGGAGATAAAAATAAATGTGCTAGATACTTTGGCAAACCTGATTATTTTAACTAAGCATGAAATTTATCTTTATACTTCCTGGAAGGGAAGACAAAAGTGTGGGAAACAGCGAGTTATATAATTCTCATTGTTTGTCAAAAGGAAACAAACCAGCTTGTAAGAGGAGAAAGAGACTTTTTCCTGGCACTAAAATTATCGTGTGGGCACTCATAAAACAGACATTACATAATACAATGGACAATTCACCAGCAAATATTGGGATGTTCTTCATATTATTGTGTCTTGTAGCTATCTTGATTGAAGCAAGAGTAGGGATTTCAATCTTAATCCGTCTACTGCTAGTCATATGACATTGTGCTATTAACCATGTAATACTGTGCCATTAAACTTTTCAAAGCTTCAGGGTTCTCATCTATAAAATGGGGTTGTTTGTGTTTATAGAGGTATTTTGATGTAATGCTCAATAAATATTGTCATTTTAATTATTACTTTTTTTAAGATTGCATTTATTTGAAAGTCAGTTACAGGGAGGGAGGGAGGGAAGGAGGAAGAGAGAGAGAGAGAGAGAGAGAGAGTCTTTCGTCCACTGGTTCACTCACAAGATGGCTGCAATGGCCAGTGCTGGGCCAGGCAGGAGCCAAGAGCTTCTTCCAGGTCTCTCATGTGGGTGGCAAAGGCCCAAGTACTTGGGCCATCTGCTGCTGCTTTTCCCAGGCCATTATCAGGGAGCTGGATCAGAAGTGGAGCATGAACTGGTGCCCACATGGGATGCTGGCATCATAGGTGGCAGCTTTACCTGCTATGCCACAGCGCCAGCCCCCCTACTTTTTATTCTTCCTCCCCTGTGTTGAACTCTTGCACTGTATTTTTACTCTTTACTTGGCAACCAAGCAAGGTTTAGATTTCATTTGAAAGTTTAGTAAATAGCTGTGTTTGGTTGACTTTTGGATTTTACATTAAGATATAACACGGGGGCTGGTGCTGTGGTATAGTCGGATAGGCCTCCACTTGCTGCGCCAGCATCTCCTATGGGTGCTGATTCGTGTACCGGCTGCTCCTCTTCCAAACCAGCTCTCTGCTATGGCCTGGGAAAGCAGTGGAAGATGGCCCAGCTGCTTGGGCCCCTGCACCTATGTGGGAGACATGGAAGAAGCTCCTGGCTCCTGGCTTCAGATAGGCCAAGCTCTGGCTGCTGCAGCCATTTGGGGAGTGAGCCAGTATGTGGAAGACCTTTCTCTCTGTCTCTCCCTCTCTAACTCTACCTCTTGAATAAATAAAATATATTTTTTAAGATATAACACTGGTTAGTTGAATATAATAAATTAAAAATGGCAGCCATGAAGCTATATGACAACTTTGTGGCTTTTTCAGGAAAGTAATTTCTGAACATTGTGCATTTTGAACATCTTTATAATTTTTTTAAAGATTAATTTATTTGAAAGAGTTACACAGAGAGAGAAGGAGAGGCAGAGAGAGAGAGAGAGAGAGAGGCTTTCCATCTGCTGGTTCACTCCCCAGTTGGTTGCAATGGCCAGAACTGTGCCAATCCAAAGCCACGAGCCAAGAGCTTCTTGCAGGTCTTCCATGCAGGTGCAGGGGCCCAAAGACTTGGGCCATCTTCTACTGCTTTCCCAGGCCACAGCAGAGAGCTGGATCAGAAGTGGAGCAGCCAGGACTCAAACTGGCACCCATGTGGGATGTTGGCACCACAGGCGGCAGCTTTACCCGCTACACCACAGCACTGGCCCCAAACATCTTTATAATGTTAAGGGAGCTTTTGCCCAGGTTGGTGGAGCTGATCCAGTGTTACCATCCTGTACTTTTGAGTTCAGTGCCTTGTTTAATCAGACAAAGGAAAGGTTAACAGTGCCCTATGGGCAGGCTCCTATGTAGTATCTTTGGTAACTGAGAACTACAGGAAATGTTAATGTTTTCCAGAGGAATAGAGGCAACATTTTCATCCTTTTAGCTATTGCTCATAGAATGTGGACAGTTAATTGTTATATGTGTCTTAAGATTTAGTTGGAAGCAGTTTTGTTCTCTGTATGTTTTGCAATCAAAACTTTGCATTGGTTACCAATTGTTGTGTAACAAATTAACCCAAGCTTAGCAACCTAAAACCACAAGCATTTATTCTCTCACATAGTTATTGAAGGACAGGAATCAGGGAGTGCTTACCTGGGTAGTTCTGGTTCTTGTCGCTCTGTCTCCCAAGGGTGTAGGCCAGGTGTGGGCTGGGCCTCAGTTATCTGGAGGCTTGGTTGGCTGGCAGGATCTGCTTCCAGGCTCCTCTGCCTAGGTGAGCCTTCCCTGGGGGCAGCCGGCCTGAGGCCTTGCTTCCTCACCACTGTGCCTCTACTTGTTAGGGGTGGGCTGCTTATGACTTGCAGCTGACTTCCCTAAGGGGAAGGAGCGAGAGAATGTGAAGCAGTTCTTTCCTAACTAACTGCCATGGCCTCACCTCTGCTATACTAACCTGGTGGAAGGGGACAATGTAAGAAAGTGAATGCCAGCAGCTGGGGTGGTTGAGAATCATCCTGGGCCGGTGCTACGGCTCACTAGGCTAATCCTCTGCCTTGCGGCGCTGGCACACCGGGTTCTAGTCCTGGTCGGGGCGCCGGATTCTGTCCCGGTTGCCCCTCTTCCAGGCCAGCTCTCTGTTGTGGCCAGGGAGTGCAGTGGAGGATGGCCCAAGTCCTTGGGCCGCGCACCCCATGGGAGACCAGGATAAGTACCTGGCTCCTGCCATCGGATCAGCGCGGTGCGCCGGCCGTGGTGGCCATTGGAGGGTGAACCGATGGCAAAGGAAGACCTTTCTCTCTGTCTCTCTCTCTCTCACTGTCCACTCTGCCTGTCCAAAAAAAAAAAAAAATCATCCTGGAGCTGACCATAAACATCATCTGTTGGCAGAGCATCAGCCACGTCTAGTGGCTTATCCTGCTTGTGTTACTGTGTCATTTGAAACCTCTGTTGTCTGATATGAAGTTTATCATCTCCCTTCCCATGTACTTTCCCAGGTGTGTTAGCAGAGAGCTGGATTGGAAGTGGAGCAGTCGGGAATCAAACTGGCACTCCTATGGGAAGCTGACATGGCAGGTGGTGGGTTAACCCACTATACCACAGTGCTAGCCCCTAACCTCCAAGCCATTTCTCATTCTTCCTTTCCTTCTTATAATTGGTCAGGCACTAATTTGTGTTTTCTTTCCTCAGTATCTCCTCAGTCATCTTCTTTATAGTTCTGTGGTTGCTATCCTAATTAGTTCTTCCCATCTCATCCCCACAGTTGAAATGGCTTGAGTCTCTTTGTTCCAATCCATTTTATGCTCCCAGCAGATTGATCTTTCAGAACATTGACTTTTTATCACACCCTGTGTTCTGTCTATTGAAATTCCAATACTTTTCCTCAAAATCCTTAGACTATGGGTGGATGAAACATGATTGTATGTATTCAATAGGGTGGACAAGGTTTTTGTGAGAAAACCAATGCACTATGCATGTAGGATTATTTAGGACTTTAAAAATTATCTTGAATACTTCAAGATGATGGAAACATTTTTTTTTTTTTTAATTTTCAAGATCGTATAGCAGTAAGGAGGTTTGGAGAATATTATAGCCTGATTTCATCTTTGAGGAGAGCAATCATTTGTATTCTTGTGCTGATGGAGAGTTGCTGTATACAAATCAGAAGGTCAGATAGCAACAGTGAAGATGAGAATTTTTTTGTCCATCATGTGAATTCTCAGGAGGAAGGCTTTTTGTGCCCAGGGTCTAGGCTGACCAACAGACACACTTGCTTATTGTTCTGTGTTTACCCCTCTCATCACTGAAGAGGTTAGCTATCCTTTGGGGCCTAGTGCCTCATCTTTCTGCTCTCTCTGGACGTCCCTAAAAATGCAAGTCCCCTGAGGTTGTGGTGACTAGTGGGGACTCCTCTCCTGCCCCGGCCCTGCACCCACCCAAGCCCTGGCACCTGCTTACTGCTGTAGTTTCAGGTTCTTTTCTTTTTCTCTAATGTCTTTAGAGCAGAAGGCTTTTAGCTTGTGTAGTTGGTCATACCATTGGAAACAAAATTTATCTTGCTTTTCAGACAGGGCAAAGGCAAACATTCGCCATGTTCTTGAGTGTGCTATTATGTTTGTCATTGCAAAGCTTTCTAGGGTAATCCCCATGATGATCAAAGCAAAGCTGTTTCTTGTTCCTGAAGCGAGACTCCAAAGCTGAGTTTCTCCCCATCATGCATATTGCCTTGACAATTAGATGAAAGTCGGGATTTTAGTTTAATTGTGTCTTATTCCCAATTTAACTTCCCCATCCCCTTTCTCTTAGGAGAAACAATTGCAGCACTTACAGATGTAACCAACTTGAATCATCCAGAATCTGATGGCCAGATCACAATTTTTACAGACAAAACAGGAGTTATAAAGGCTGCAAGATTACTTCTTTCTTCAGTAACAAAGGTGTTGTTGCTGGCAGACCGAGTCGTCATCAAACAGATAATAGCATCAAGAAATAAGGTATCTGCCTTTCTGTTGTTGCTATACTTTGGCCTTTCAGAGTTGTTCAGAAATTTTTGTAGCATAATTGGTAGTCTGGCAATGGTTTTCTATTATAATTGTTTATAACTCTAAATGTCTGTAACTTAAGTGTTTCTTCTACACCTATAATTGCTGAATTTTTTAAAAGATGTATTTATTTATTTATTTGAAAGGCAAAGTTACAGAGAGTCATAGCCACGGGGGCGGGGGGGAGGTCTTTTATCTGCGGGTTCACTCCCCAGATGGCTGCAATGGCTGGAGCTGGGCCATTCCCAAGCCAGGAGCCAGGAGCTTATTCCTTGTCTCCCATGTGGGTACAGGGACCCAAGGACTTGGGCCATCTTCTACTGCTTTCCAAGGCTGTAGCAGAGAGCTGGATCAGAAGTGGAGCAACCGGGTTTCAAACTGGTGCTCAAAGGCCATTTTTTAAAAACATTTATTTATTTATTTATTTGAAAGGCAGAATTACAGAGAGACAGAGACAGAGGCAGAGAGAGAGAAGTCTTCCACCCGCTGGTTCACTCCCCAAATGGCTGCAATGGCTGGAGCTGGGCCCATCCGAAGCCAAGAGCCTGGAGCTTCTTCTGGGTCTCCCACATGGGTGCCAGGGACCAAGGACTTGGGCCATCCTCCACTGCTTTCCCAGGCACATTAGCAGGGAGGAGGATCAGAAGTGGAGCAGCTGAGACTCAAATCGGTGCCCATATGAGATGCTGATGCTACAGGCGGCGGCTTTATCCACTGTGCCGCAGCGCCAGCTCCAAGGGCCTAAACTTTTGAATGCAAATAATATTTCTTCTCAGAAAGTCATTATCCCCTTATTGAGGCTTATTGATAGAAGCTTTAATATTTTTAAAGAGAAAGCTTAATTCTTTAAAGATTTAATTTATTTGAGAGGCAGAGTAACAGAGAGAAGAGACAGAAAAGTGCTGCTTCACTCCTCAAATGGCTATAATAGCCAGGGCTAGGCCAGGCTAAAATCAGGAGCCAGAAACTCCATCCTGGTCTGCCAAATGGATGGCGAGGACTCAGCTACTAGGGCCATCATCTGCTGCCTTCCTAGAACATTAGTAGGAAGCTGGATCAGAAGTGGAGCAGCTTGGAATCTAACTAGCCCTCTGACATGGGATGCTGGCATCACAAGCAGCTGCTTAACACACTGCACTATCATGCTGACCCTAGTAAAGTTTAAATATGTGTAATGTGTGGAAGAACAGCCAAGCACCGTGGTGATGTCTATGATAGAAACCTAGTTGATAAAAATGCTGAAATATTTCCAAGTATGGTTTTCCAAGTCAGGGGGTAACAATGTATAAGCTTAAGATAAAATTAAATAATCTGAAACCATAATTATTCACAGTTAAAAAAAATTCTGTATGTGTAAACTGTGAATATTGCTGAATAGTTGTAGAATTTAGTGAATGGATTTAGGGTTGGGCATCGTGGTGCAGCAAGGTTAAGCCACTTCTTGGGATGCCCTATCCCATACCAGAGTACTCGTTTGAGTCCTGGCTATTCCATGCTTCACCGCCAGCTTCCTGTTAACGCACACAGGAGGCAGTGCATCATGGCCTAGGTGCTTGAGCTTCTGCCACCCACAAAGACCTAGATGGAATTCCTGGCTGGTACCTGTGGCCTGGCCTACCCCAGGGAGTTGCTGGCATTTGGGAAGTGAGCCAGTAGATGGTAGATGGATGATCTCGATTTCTCTCTCTGTGCCACTCTGCCTTTCAGAAAAACAAAAACAATGGATTTAAACTCTTCCAGTCCAGAACTCTTCTAGTCTCTCAGATAATGCCCCTTGATTGTTGGGGAACCCAGGGCACAAGTGATCCCTTCCTTCTGTGGAACTCTCCCTAGGCAAAGGGGAGGGCATTCGTTTGTGAAAGGCATTGTCCCCCTAGGGTTTGAGGACAGATGTGCCTAATGAGTGTTGAATGAATACAGAAATGTTAGTTTAGGGGCCGGCACTGTGGCACAGTGAGTTAGAACCCTGGCCTGCAGCACCAGCATCCCACACGGATGCTGGTTCAAGTCCCTGCCGTTCCACTTCAGATCCAGTTCCCTGCTAATGTGCCTGGGAAAGCAGCAGAGGATGGCCCAAATGCTTGGGCCCCTGCACCCAGATGGGAGACCTGAAAAAAGTTCCTGGCTCCTGGCTTTGGATCAGCTTAGCTCCAGCCATTGCAGCCATTTGGGGAGTGAACAGCAGATGGAAGACCTCTCTGTCTGTGACTCTGTCTTTCAAATAAATAAAATAAATCCTTTAAAGAAATATAAGTTTAAACATAAAAAGAAACCGGAGAGGTGGTTCAGGCAGTGCCTGAGGAATAACAGTCTTCCTGTCTGTGAAAGACAGAGGCTCTGTCCAGTGCAGGCCCAGTAGGCCTTATCTGTGCTGGTTGCTTGGGCTTCCTGAGCTGCCAGGGCAGATTAACACTGCCAAATAGCCATCACATCCTCATTAAAAGTAAGTAAACACAGGATATCTGTGTTTTTTTAACCTATCATAGTCAGACTAAAACTAATCCAGTACTGTTATTTTAGAAAAATATATTTGAAAATATGTTTCACATCTATTTACTTTACTTCAGGAAAGCACATCACACAGTCTGCTGACCCTGTGACAGACCCACACTCCCCACTCCCTCCCACCACCCAAAGCTTCTTGGAGATTCGTGTATTCCACGCAGGCAATCCCTGGCTCATCCAACTCTCTTCCTGCTCTTAAAGCCGGGGCCTCCCTTCCCACTCCTCACTCTGTGGATGACCTTCCTTCCGCTTTCCCAAGCTGCCCAGGGCTCCTCGGAGTCTGGCTCACTGCACCCTAAAGCCTCTGTGGGTCGCTGTCCATCCCAGCCCTTCCTGTTCTGCAGATTCGGTTTCTGTCATCCTGCCCTTTCGCACCTTTGCCAGACAAGGTTACGTAAACAGTCTCTTCTTTGTGTATTTCATCATTTCTTTGCCTCTTTATCAGTTTGCGTTTTGGGTGAGCCATCTCTTTTTCCTAAAGAAGAACTGATTCCCTTAATGATCCTAACTTTTAAATCTACTTGTGCTTCTCTGAGCCCCTCTTCCTCTTTCTTCTTTTCTGGCTCCTTGTTCTCAGCTTTCTCCTGAAATTTGCAATTTCCCCTTTTTAACTCTCTTTACTCAGTGTTAACTGTCTCAGACACTCTCACATCTATTACCTGATAGCATGGAATTCTCTGTTTTGCAGGTTCTGGCCACTATGGAACGGCTAGAGAAAGTGAATAGCTTTCAAGAATTTGTCCAAATATTCAGTCAATTTGGAAATGAGATGGTGGAGTTTGCACACCTAACTGGAGATAGGCAAAATGTATGTATTTACCACATCTTAAAATGTTCTGATAAATGCATCCTTTTTAGTTTGGATAAAAGTGGGATCTGCAATTGTTTGGGGTTGGTTTCTTTGCTTTTTAAATCTCTGACTTTGATCTTGAAATAATTTCATAAATAAGCCAGGATAAAGTAGGTCGATCTCTGTCTTTTTTTGCACACATATCATGGTTAAATATGTTCCTGCCTCACGTAGCAGGCAAGGTCAAACCTGCCTGCAAGGCCCACCTCGAGTACTTGTTTTGTTCATATGTATTCTTCCCGGGTTTTGTTATATGTTTGTATTATTGTCACTGCATTATGTTAATAGTAATAACCCGGCCAGCGCCGCAGCTCACCAGGCTAATCCTCCACCTGCGGCGGTGCCAGCACCTCGGGTTCTAGTCTCGGTTGGGGCGCTGGATTCTGTCCCGGTTGCTCCTCTTCCAGGCCAGCTCTCTGCTGTGGCCAGGGAGCGCAGTGTAGGATGGCCCAAGTCCCTGGGCCCTGCACCCCATGGGAGACCAGGAGAAGCACCTGGCTCCTGGCTTTGGATTGGCGCAGTGCTCCAGCTTTAGCAGCCATTTGGGCGGTAAACCAATGGAAGGAAGACCTTTCTCTCTGTCTCTCTCTCACAGTCTAACTCTGCCTGTGAAAAACAAAACAAAACAAAACAAAAAATAGTAATAACCCAACCCATTCTCAGTTTGCAGTCTGTGTATTAAGGACTTAAGCTACATGATCTTGTTTAATTCTTAAGCCACCTGTTTGAGGCAGATGTTGTCATTACTGTTTCACATATGAGGAAACTGAGCCTGCGAGGATGATATGCTTTCCCAAGGTCACTGCGCTGGAAGCTTTAGCTAAGTCACGTGTGATTCTAAAGCTGTAACGTGATACTGGCTCTTCGCAGCTCTGTTCCCCAGCTCAGAGTGTAGAGAGGTAGAAGACTGAGTTTTTCTTGGGTGTCTGTGAGTCCATCTTATCAGAAAGTTGAGCAGAACATAACTGACCGTGAAAATGCTTCTGGGTATTGCCCAAAAGATACTAAGTTTCTTGTGTTTTTTGGTAAATGTTTATTTATTCAAAAAGCAAAAGTGACTGAAAGAGAGAGAGAGAGAGAGAAATAGATATCTTCCAGAGAGAGAGAGAGAGAGAGAGAGAAATAGATATCTTCCATCTGCTCTTTCACTCCCCAGATGGCTGCTATACCTGGGGCTGGGCCAGGCTGAAGCCAGGATCCTGGAGCTCCATCCAGGTTTCCCACGTGGGTGTCAGGGATCTAAGTACTTAAGCCATCATCTGCCTCTTCTCCCCACGTTAGCAGGAAGCTGGATCAGAAGCAGAGTAACCAGGACTCAAACTGGCACTCTGATATGAAACGCTGGCATCACAAGTGGCAGCTTAACCCACTTTGCTACAATGCTAGCTTCTGCTCTCTTAGTTTTGATAAGTACTTTCCTATTGTAGCTGACACTGGGGAGATGAGTATTGGCCTGGAAAATGGCACACTGGGTAGTGGCGTTGGTCTGTAATTCCTAAGCTCTCTCCTTAGGCACCTTCCGGTTTCATTTTCTGTTCTGCCACATCTTTCTCCTCCTCCTCCTCCCTCTTCGTTCTCTCTTCCCTTTCCCTTCTCTCCCCCTCTCCTCCCTCCCCTCTCCTCCCCTTCCTTCTCCTCCTCTTTCCCCCTCCTCCCTTCTTCTCCTTCTCCTTCATTTATTTATTTAAAAGGCAGAGTTACAGAGAGACAGAGAGAGAGAGAGAGAGAGAGATCTTCTATCTGCTCGTTTACTCCCCAAATGGCCACAACGGCCAGGGCTGGGCCAGTCTGAAGGCAGGAGACTGGAAATCCATCCAGGTCTCCCATGTGGGTGGCAGTGGTCCACTTTTTTGGGCACATTAGCAGGGAGCTGCATCGTAGTGGAGCAGCCGGGACGTGAACCAGTGCCCATATGGGATGCTGGCATTGCATTGGATTAACCTGCTTCACCTCAACGCCAGCCCCAGCATTCTTCTTAATAAATAATTTTTCTTTTACTTCTCTTTCTTTTTGCTTCCTTCCTCCACTCTCCCTCCTACAAAAATGACTGGCTTGAATGTTTTATAATAGTAACAGCTTGTCATCCAACGTCTTCTGACTACTTGGGCAAGCATGATGTGATTCATAGGTTCCAAAGCTGCCATCCCTGTGTTACACTTTCTGCCCAAGCTGCTTCCTTTTCTGGGCACAGCTAGAAAACTTTCACCATTATTTTGATTGTAGTTAGGAATTTGTTATGGAGATTTTCATTTCTTATAACACCATGAGCCAACATTTTAAAACTTCTGTACACTTTGAGTGAGTATCTATATTTAAAATTTAACTCATTAAATTGGGGGCCCTAAACCTTACTAGCAGCCATTTGGGTATCTTTGTGTTTCCTAAGTGCTAGTAGTTGTGGATATTTTCATGGAATGTGCATCCAGTGTTTACATGATCAAATTAATCTAAAAATGGCTGTAGGCCAGTTTCTTTTGTTACTCATTTTAAAAGAGTTACAGAGAGAGAGAGAGATCTTCCATTCACTGGTTCACTCCCCAGATGGCCACAATGGCCAGTGCTGGGTCAGGTGGAAGTCAGGAGACAGGAGCTTCATCCAAGTCTCCCAGTGGGTAGTAGGGGCCCAAACACTTGGGCCCTCTTCCACTGCTTTTCACAGGCCATTAACAGGGTGGTAGATTGGAAGTGGAGCAGCTGGGTTTTGAACTAGCACCCATATGGGATGCCAGCATTGCAGGCAGCAGCTTTACCTGCTATGCCACAGTGCTGGCCCTGGTAAGTTTCATTCATTAAGGAAATATTCTTTAGCTGCTCACCGTGGGCCAGGTACTATGATAGGTGATGGGGATATAACAGTAAACAAAGGACACAGAAACCTTTGCCTTTGGGGAGGTTGCAGGCTAGTGTGGTTGGGGGAGATAGATGATTAAACAGATATACCTGTGGTGTGTTTGGAGAACACCACGGAGGCCAGTGGGTGGGTCAGAGTGAGCAAGGGGCGAGAGTAACAGAGGTGAAGTCAAAGAGGTGATGGGAGCTGAGACTGTGTGAGGACTTTGGCTTTAAGTAAAACAGGGTTCCTTTCACTGGAGGCACTGAGTAGGAGAATGGTATCTTCGGACTTCGATTTTAACAGGATCCCTCTAGCTGCCATGCTGAGAACAGTTTGGGAGACAAGGGCAGGGGTTGGGAGACCAGTTAGGCTATAGGAACCAGTGAGAGATGAAGGTGACTTGAACCTGGATAGTAGACAGTGACAGCTTGGTGAGAGCCTTAATTAAGCCTGGGAAAATACTTTAGGAGATAAGGGAATGTTGTACTTAGTATTCCTTGAATCAGCTTGGTTTTTTGCAGATCTTTGTTTGGTGCTGTTGACCTTTGCAAGTTGAGATGCTGATTTTTCCATTGCTTTTTCTCACCATACAGTATATGGTGTCATATGTGGCTTACAGGTATTATGATTGGTGTATACACTTGATGTAGGACACAGTGTTTTGGAAGTGACCCAAGTTAACCCTTGAGTTATGTGCAGTTTCTTCTGCACTAAATGTAATCCCATTCCTAGCTCCTATTAAAGAAAGCCATATTAGGATGCAAGTGAGTGAGTGATTATTAGAGTAATTACTGAATCAATTCTAACTTTTCATAACAAATTTCTTTCCAAAGACAAATCAATCTCAAATTTTAGGTCTTTCTTATTTCTGATAAAGGGCTTCTAACCAATTCCCTATTGAAAAAAAGACAAGAGGGGCCAGCGCTGTGGCACAGTGGGTTAAAACCCTGGCCTGAAGTGCTAGCATCCCATATGGGCACCAGTTCAAGACCTAGCTGCTCCTCTTCTGATTCAGCTCTCTGCTATGGCCTGGGAAGGCAGTAGAGGATGGCCCAAGGACCTGCACCCATGGGGGAGACCTGGAAGAAGCTTCTGGCTCCCAGCTTTGGATCGGTGCAACTCCGGCCATTGCAGCCATCTGGGGAGTGAACCAGCAGATGGAACACCTCTCTCTCTGTCTCTACCTCTCTCTGTAACTCTGTCTTTCAAATAAATAAAATAAATCTTCAAAAAAAAAAAAAAAGACTAATAAGACAGGTGAAAATTTTAATTAAAATCAGTGTCCATATATAAAATTTTATTGGAACACAGCCATACTCATATCTTTCTGTATTGTCTCTGGTGCTTTCACATTGCCACCGCAGAGTTGAATAGGTATCTGGCCTTTTATTGAAAATGATATACGACCTCTAATTTAGATGTAGTAACCAGGTTATTATTACAGCATTTGGTTGTAGATTAGATTTTCAATATTTGGGTGTTTCGTATAATAGCATACATTCTTTGAGGGTTTTGTGAAGAGAAATTAAAAAAATGTATAGATATTCATGATAGTGCTTAGTTCAGCATTCATAATCTGGTTGGAAAAAATTATACACTTTGAGAACATTTCAGAGCAACATAGTATTTAAGATTAGGACAAATAAGCCTCCTGTTGAAATGCACAAGCAGTTAAATGGGATTAATTGACACAGTTCCTGAAAGAATTATTTTTCTTTATTTATTTTAAAGTCATAATTACAGAGAGAGAGAGAGAGAGAATGTTCCATCCACTGGTTCACTCCCCAAATGGCTATAACAACCATGACTGGGCTAGGCTGAAGCCAGAAGTCAGGAGCCTCATCCAGATCTCCCATGTGGGTGTGGGGGCCCAAGCACTTGGATCATCTTCTACTGTTTTCCTAGGCACAGTATCAGGGAGCTGAATCAGAAGTAGAGCAGCCAGGACGTGAACTGGAGCCCATATGGAATCCTGGTGCTACAGGTGTCAGCTTAACCCACTGTACCACAGCATCGGGCCCCCCAAAATTGATTTCTAAGTGTTTGTTTTGAAGGCATTAATAATCAGTGAGTGGGGCCATCATTGTGGCTGAGGAGGTTAAGCCGCTGCTTATAATGCTGCCAGCATCCCATTTTGGAGTGGTGGTTCAAGTCTCAGCTGCTGGCTTTCTGAGTCCCTGCTGACTGACCTGGGAAAGCAGTGGAAGATGGCTCAGCTACTTGAGCCCCTGCCATGCACATTGGAGAGTTGGATGGAGTTTCTGGCTCTTAGCTTTGATCTGGCCCAACCCCAGCCATTGTGGCCATTTAGGGAGTGAACCAGTGCATGAAAGATCCCTGATTTCAAATAAAAAGTGAATTTTTCAACAAATGGCCAATGATGCTTAAAAAAAAAAAAGTCACTGTTAGTTAAGGAAGGCATAGAAAGGTTGTTTCTGGTTAGGAATGCGAGTGTCCAGTTGGACATGAGAATTTCAGGTGTGGCAGACCACGAGAACGTGAGCCACCTGGCACTTCTGCCACAGTCTCAGTTCCTGGCTCTGCATCCTTCTGAAGGGCAGCTGCAGCTTTTACTCATATCAAATTAATGTTCAGAGGCCAGCGCTGTGGCGTAGCAGGTAAAGCTGTCGCCTGCAACACCAGCATCCCACATGGCCGCTGGTTCAATACCCAGCTGCTCTACTTCCAGTCCAGCTCCCTGCTAACGTGCCTGGGAAAGCAGCAGAAGATTGCTCAAGTGCTTGGGCCCCTGCACCCACATGGGAAACCTGGAAGAAGCTCCTGACTCCCAGCTTCAGCCTGGGCCAGCCCCAGCCATTTCCCCTCTCCCCCTGTTTCTGTGTAACTCTGACTTTCAAGTAAATAATCTTAAAAAAAGTTAATGTTCAGTAGCACTCCTCATCCACTGGGGATGCATCCCATGACTCCCAGTGGATGGCTGAAACCACCAATAGTACTAAACCCTATGTATACTATGTTTTTTTTTCCCCTTATGTACCCTACAGCATAGCCACAAAGTACCAGAATGAATCCCTTCATCTATGTTTAATGCCTGGGTGCTTCCTTTGCATTGCTACTCTTGTGTTCTGGGGCTGTTATTAAGTAACATCAGGGTTATTTGAACACAAACACTGAGATGCTGTCACAAAGCCTCTTGTAACTGAGACAGCTGCCGAGTAACTAATGGGCAGATAGTGAATACAGCACAGGTTACACTGAACCAAGATGTGGTTCACAGCCTGGCAGGACAGAGTAGGACAGCACAACATTTCATCATGCTGTTCAGAATAGTGTATAACCTAAAACTTATGAATTGTTTATTTCTGGAATTTTTCATTCACTATTTTTGTAGATAAGGGGGGGGGGGGGGAAGGGACTACTATGTTTAGATTGAAGCAGTGACATTTGATACATTTTTATCATTTTGTTCACTTAATGTCCCTGAAATTTTGAATATTGTTATTGTTGAGTAAATGATTTTTCAAGAAATTGGATTATTTACATAATCCTAAACTACCCAGTGGTTTTATTTCATTTCTAGGATTTAAAAGATGAAAAGAAAAAAGCAAAAATGGCAGCAGCGAGAGCAGTTCTTGAAAAGGGTACAATGATGCTTCTCACAGCTTCCAAGGTAAGAAGACTTTGGTTTTACTGTGTTATGCATGATAGGAAACCTGATTCAATGCACCCAAGTTATATAGTCTACATTTTCTAAATGAACAAGTTGCTAACCTGGAAGATAGGCCTGAATAGTCAAGTCTAAGTTGTTATTTACATGAATGTTAACTTTCTTCTTCAACTCTACT
This sequence comes from Oryctolagus cuniculus, assembly GCF_051225735.1. Taxonomy (NCBI): domain Eukaryota; kingdom Metazoa; phylum Chordata; class Mammalia; order Lagomorpha; family Leporidae; genus Oryctolagus; species Oryctolagus cuniculus. The sequence continues at coordinate 212,884,639 of NC_142867.1, read as the reverse complement.
CAGGAATTAATCTCAGAGTCAGCCTTGATTGAGCAGCCGAGTGAACCTGGTGTGTCTATCAGGTGCTCCGAATCAAGGCCTGCCAGACATGGTTACTCCCTGTAGGGTTTGCCAGCCTCGCAGAGGAGCCAGCACATGTGCTGCAGAAAGATTTGGGCAAGTCAGGATCTGTTAAGTAACAGTGGAGCACGAAGTCAGCCCTTAGTTTGTTTATTCTGTAAATTCATACATCTGATTCCTTTTTCTGCTTTGCACAAAATTATCAATGAAGAGCTTGTATTTCCAGACTGCAGTTGGCCAGCAAATTGGTACAATTCCAGAATGAACTTGTAAATGTCTCATTAGCAGCCTGTTTAGAATTGTCTTGTCTTCTGAGAGTATTTACTGCATGCTCGGACCAGTGTAGTCACAGAAACAGAGACTTCACAGAGCCCACTTGGAAGGCACTGTTCACATCTGGCCCTTGAGTTGCTTTTCATTGACACCATTTTGTAGAAGTCAGAGACACATCCCCAGTTATAAACCAACTTTGTGCATTTCCTTCATTCCTGTTTTAGTTCTTGCATGTGTCAGGTTGTGTTTTAAAAGAGTTTTAATCATGATGAAGAGAGAGCCCCCCACCCCCAAGTTTAGGTAAACTGTCATTGCAGTGTACAGGTGTAGTTTTACTCTCTGCATCTTTCATTTAACCTTGCTGTCACTTTTTGCTCACCCTGCTTCCACTTTAGTGAGGAGAGGCAGCTGGGGGAGCCAGGGACCCAGGAGATTTGGGTAAAGAAACATTTTTATTAGCATGACCTGTTCTCTGTAAGATTTTGTGTGTTCTGGTGTGGGTCAAGTATGAAAATAAAAACTTGCAATTGTTTTGAAGACATGTCTCAGGCATCCCAACTGTGAATCAGCCCATAAAAATAAAGAAGGAGTATTCGACCGAATGAAAGTGGCATTGGATAAGGTCATTGAAATAGTGACTGACTGTAAGCCAAATGGAGAGACTGATCTTTCATTTGTCAGTCTTTTTACTGGAATTAAAGAATTCAAGGTAAGAGTAAAGAGAGCATATGTTGACTTTTTCTTTCTGTTTTAAACAAGTTGCATCACATGTGTGGTATCCATAATTTGTGTAGTGATTTAGAGTGAAGCTTAAATCGCTTGGCAAAGCAGGGCCACAGTGTACAAGCCTAACACTCAGTGGTATTTGGCCTAGTGTCATAGTTACAGAGGATACCAGCTTTTGCTTAGAGCACCACTCTGGCCTTGCGGAGCTGTGTGGTTTAGCTATCGCCTCCTGTGTAGGGACGTTGCCCTCCCCAGTTTTGAGCAGTGCTGTGCCATCCATGAATGGTGGCCAGTAGCAAATCCTGTCTGCTGGAGTTCCTGCTCTCCTTGTGTTGTAGGGTTGGATCTTTGAGACTGTGCTGACAGTAGCCCCAACAGTAATTAAAGTGTAAAAACAGACAGCTGCACACAGTAACAGATACTGAGTCCTAACTCTGTACCAACCCTTTTCCAAGTGCTTTAAATGCATGAACTCTTGCAGCCTTCACAAGAACTATTGTTATTACCCCTTTAAAGTGTCAAGGAGGTTGGGAAACATGAGGTTCGCCTGCTGGCCAAGAAGCACCGTGTTGGGATTTGAAACTAGGAAGTGCAACTCAAGGCAGTTCAACCTCTCATCCGAAGTGGAGAGATGGTACAGGTGCTCTTTGGGTGTGTGCAGTGTCTGAATCATCCAGGAGACTGTTCCCATTTAGCAGGTGGGAAAACCAAGGCCCTGTGAAGTGATGCTCTATGCTAAGGGTTATGCACCTAACAGAAGGGCCGTGACAAGGTTGGGCTGCTTCTCAGCTTACTACACTGTGGCTTCTAACTCTGTGACGGTCTAAGTAGGAACATGGGGTGAAAGAAATGGGAAGGACATCGGGCCATGCTTTCAATAAATATTTTCATTAATCTAACTGCTCTTTGAAGTGGATTTAATTGTTTTTGTTCTTTGGAGGAGGAAAGCTGTAAATGGTGGGGCCCTCGTTTAGACCCAGGACAAATCTCATAAAAACGTATATGTGGAGATTCTTCAAAAAGCCCCACAAAATTCTACAAAGTTGCTGTCTAAGACCATATGTATGTTCTCTCTATAGGAAGATTAAAAAACAACAACAACAACAACAACCTGCAATTAGATCCCCATGACTAATTTTTATGTTCAAATAATAATGTTTAAATATGTTTAAATTCTCAGGTCCTCATTTGTCACTTCCATACTTCACTATTTTGCATTTTCTTCCTTAGCTTAAAAAAATATGCCTGTCTTCCTAGGATGGAGTGATTACTGGATATAATGTGGGCCCAGAGAGAAGGGGAAGTGAGCACTCCCTTCTGGCCTCTTGACCTTCACTTGAAATGATGTGTATCTGAGCACACTATAAAGAGCTAAACAGATTTGAACTATGGTCATCGTGCTCACTGGGATCACAGTCAGGATCACCAGCTCTTATTGCCTCTTGGCCCGAGTTATCTCAGACATTTTTCATGGACTAGAGGTTAAACATGGTTGAAATGGCATAGTGTACCTTAGAAAGCTGAGCGAAAGACTGCCCGGGGTGAGCATGTGTTCACCACACACTAGAGAATATAATGGCTGGAGTGAAAGGTTATCTGGGCCTTGGAGAGACAGGTGTGTTAGAGAGAGAGGTGAGCAAGCAAGGCCACAGAGGATTTTGTGCATACTGTAGTAGTCTGGGCCTGATTCTGTGGATGGTTAGGAGCTAGTTAGAGGCTCTGGTAATGTCAGAAGGTTTACATTTTAGAAAGATTACATAGCTCCCTGACAGAGGATGTTTGGGTCATTGACATGCTCTTAGGGACATAAAGTAAAATGCAGGGAGCCCAGTTAGATGGTGAGGAGCATTTTTGCTGAATGAATGAAGGGAAAATTGATGCCTTTTCCTGTCCTTCTCATATCCTACACCTACCACACCTATCCGCCAGGCTGCATATACTCATACTTGGGTGTAATGTATCCTCCAGGTGTTGGCCCAGGCATTTTATCCAATGTAGATCCCTTATCTGGAGGCTGGCTCATTTTTCCTGTAGGTTGGTACATGCAGAAGTTCTTTTTGTATTCGCTGATCTTACGGGAATTTCATTGTGTCCGCAACTCTAGGAATGAACCTTTGCATGGCTATTGATGGCTCTGGAGCAATGTGTTCTCCCAGGTCAGTGGGTAATATAGTTAACATTGAGGCCAAATTTCCTCTCAGCTTGCAAAAGAGAAATGTGCAGAATGTTTCTGGGAACTGTTGGAAATTACAGTCCGTTTTGTTCAGGTGGGAATATTGACTCAGGTAGATGTATATGCTTTTTGTTCTTAGATGACTATTGAAGCTCTTCGGGAGAATCTTTATTTTCAGTCCAAAGAGAACCTTTCCACAACACTGGAAGTTATCCTGGAGCGTACGGAGGACTTTACTGATTCTGCCTACACCAGCCATGAACACAGGGAGCGCATCTTGGAGCTGTCAGCTCAGTCGAGAATGGAATTGCAGCAGCTCATTTCTGTGTGCATTCAAGCTGTAAGAACTTTCTCATCCAAGTAAATCTTTTTTTTTTTTTTTGTTTTGACAGATAGACAGTGAGAGAGAGAGAGACAGAGAGAAAGGTCTTCCTTCCATTGGTTCACCCCCTAAATGGCCGCTATGGCCGGAACTACACCTATCCAAAGCCAGGAGCCAGGTGCTTCTTCTTGGTCTCCCATACGGGTGCAGGGGCCCAAGCACTTGGGTCATCCTCCACTGCCTTCCCAGGCCACAGCAGAGAGCTGGACCGGGAGAGGAGGAACCGGGACTAGAATCCGGTGCCCATATGGGATGCCAGCACTGCAGGTGGAGGATTAACCAAGTGAGCCACGGTGCCAGCCCCCAAGTAAATCTTACATAATAGCTTTTCCCTAAAGTTTTGAGTGATGTGCAAGCTAATAACATAGTCATCAGGAGTATGCATTTGGTCCAGAATGGCAAGGATGTCTCCTTCCTCTTCTCCCTCCTAGTTGGCCAAAGCACCCTTCCCATGCAGTACAATCACAGTACTTGATGCTTCCTGTCTTGGCTACTCTGGTTTCTGTGCCGCTATCATCACTGCTAGTTTACCTGTGTCCCCTGTCTTCTACCAAGCTCCTCCTTTGGAAAATTCCTCCCCAAAATGCTCCCTCAGAACAAGCAGCAGAGGTGTAGACCCCTGCCTAGAGGTTGTGGGACCAGCGTCTTACTGCCAGAGCCATTCAGATATGCACACTTCTTAACTCTGGGGACAGCTGGTGCACAGACAAACAGCACTTTAGGGCACTTAGTGGGATCTAGATGCAATGAAGACCAGGGTAGACTCAACTGGCAGATAAAAGATTTTTTTCACCCATGTGCCATTTCCTGGTCTAAAATTGGTGGGCAGTCATGTAAAGAACCTTATGTAGGCTGTTTAAAACTATCTGGGAATGACTGATGGAGACTGGCAGAAGTGTATAATGTGGGAAGTATATTCAATGTCTTAGAATGGGTGAAGTACAAAATGGAGAGACAGGCTGAGAAACGCATCTGGCACCATTTACTTACTTCTTGGACTATGTCAAAAAGGATGAACATGTTTTATAGCTCACAGCAGGGTCAGAACAAACGTGGACAAAAGCTTTGGTAGTGAGGATGAAGGAGGGTGAATATGACTGAGTGTGAAGGAAGAAGCAGCAGTTTACTTCCTTGTAAATGAATTGATTTATGAATGAAGAGTAGATAGGAATCACAGATTTTTTGGATGTTTCCTTGGCATCACAACACGGGCAGGGAATCTTGCCCTAGAGTAGAGTGGTGTATGAGATTTGAGCATTGTTTTGTGTTTAGTTTGAATGATCCGTGTGATTTCTAATCTGAAATGTAGATTGTCTCAGTGTTAAATTTTAAGCTCAGGCCCGCGCTGCGGCTCACTAGGCTAATCCTCCGCCTTGCGGCGCTGGCACACCAGGTTCTAGTCCTGGTCGGGGCGCCGGATTCTGTCCCGGTTGCCCCTCTTCCGGGCCAGCTCTCTGCTGTGGCCAGGGAGTGCAGTGGAGGATGGCCCAAGTGCCTGGGCCCTGCACCCCATGGGAGACCAGGATAAGCACCTGGCTCCTGCCATCGGATCAGCGCGGTGGCCACGGCGGCCATTGGAGGGTGAGCCAATGGCAAAGGAAGACCTTTCTCTCTGTCTCTCTCTCTCACTGTCTAAGTCTGCCTGTCAAAAAAAAAAAAATTTTTTTTTAAGCTCAACATTCAGTATAAAGAGTTTCTTGTGTTGGGATTCTGATTCTTCCAATACTTAAATTTGCAAATAGTATCCTTCACCTATTTCACAAGCACTTGTCTGATTTTGCATGCCAGGTTAATTTTTCATTCATTCACTTTCCCCAGCAGTTGCTAATGCATGCCTTTTGTATGCCAGGAACCAGAAACCTAAAGATGATTAAGATAACATCTTTTTGACTTTTGATAATATAGGAAATTGCCATTTGACAATATAGAAAAGTATAAAAAGCTTTGTAAATATCCCAAGAGAAATATAGACCATGTATTGAGAGAGTTTGAAGCAGAATAAATTTACACTTAGGAACAAGAATCAGGAAGGCTTCATGAAGATACTGACATTTAAATTTCCTTATTCAAGGAAGTTAACAACTACTACCTACCACTTGCTCGGCCAGGTACTGTGGATTTGGTGGTGAGCAAGACAGGTGATCCTAGTCTTCATGGAGCTTTTATAGGCTTATTGGGTAAGAAGAGAGTCTAATCTATTTTGAGTAATCTGAGAAAGATATTTATGTAAGGTTTTGAAAGATTTGCTTATTTATTTGAGAAGTAGAGGTACAGGGAGAGAGAGAGAGAGAGAGAGAGAGAGAGAGAGAGAGAGAGAAAGAAAGAAAGAAAGAAAGAAAGAAAGAAAGAAAGAAAGAAAGAAAGAAAGAAAGAAAGAAAGAAAGAGGTGTTCCATCTTCTGTTTCATTCACCAAACGGCTGCAATGGGCCAGAGCTGGGCTGATCTGAAGCCAGGAGTTAGGAGTTTCTTCCAGGTCTGCCACATGGGTGCAGGAGCCCCAGCACTTGGGCTATCTTCCAGTGCTTTCCCAGGCCAGGCCATTAGCAGAGAACTGGATCAGAAGAGGAGCAGCTGGGACATGAATCAGTGCCCATATGGGATGCTGGCGCTGCAGGCAGAGGGTTAACCTACTACTACACAGTGCCGACCTCTTTATATAAGATCTTAAAGATGAATGGTATTTTCATTTTAACTAGATGAAGAGTGAAGAGATGGGATGGGTAGTATGGTACAACTAGTTAAACTGCCATTGGGATTGCCCACATCCTCTATTAGAGTGTCTGGGTTCAGGTCCTGATTCTACTTCCTATCCAGCTACCTGTAGGATTCCAATTTTAATTAGATAGAGTGAAGAGGTGGAATGGGTGTTGTGGTGCACCTAATTAAGACACCACTTGGGATGCCACTTCCATATTGGAGTGCCTGGCTTCAAGTCCTGGCTCTGCTTCTGATCCAGTCCTGGGAGGCAGTGGATGATGGCCCAAGAACTTGAGTCTGCCACTTACATGGGAGACCCAGATAGAGTTTCATGCCCCTGGCTTCTTCAACCTGGCCCAGCCCCAGATGTTGTGGGCATTTGAAGGGTGAACCAGTAGATGGAAGATCTCTTTCTGTCTTTAAGATTTATTTATTTATTTGAAAGGCAGGGTGACAGAGAGGGGAGACAGAGATCTTTCATTTGTTGATTCACTCCCCAAGTGGCCCCAACAGTTAGGGCTGGGTCAGGCTTTAGCCGGATGCTGAAACTCCATCCTGGTCTCTCAAATGGGTAGCAGGGGCCCAAGTATTTGGGCCATCTTTTGCTGCTTTCCAAGTGTATTAACAAGGAGCTGGATTGGAAGCAGAGCATTTGGGACTGGAACCAGTGCTCCAGCATCACAAGCGATGGTTCAACCTGCTATACCACTATGTTGTCCCTCCTCTTCTTTCTCTTGCTCTGCCTTATAAATAAATAAAAAATCAATAAATAAGCAAACATAAAATGCAGTGAAGAGTTAAATATTCCAAGCAGAAAATAAGAGACTAGTTTTAGACATGGTGAATTTAGTAAAGAAAATTGGATTTTAAAATTTCACCTGTTTATAGTTTGTATGTAAAAATATAACTGCAACTAAAATTCTATTTTCCAGAGTGATATTAAAATTTAGTATAATTTAAGGTTCAGATAATATTGGAATTAATGGATTAAAAAGATGAAATAACATCATATATTCTTTTAAAAAAATTTTTAGCAAAGCAAGAAAACCAAAAGCATTGCTGAAGAACTGGAATTATCTATTTTGAAAATCAGTCACAGTCTCAATGAACTTAAGAAAGAAGTAAGTATAGTTTGAAATTTGCCTTATTATAATTCTTTGCTGATTTTCATCTTTTATGGTTTAAATGAAATATATTAGTATTAGTATGTCCTTGTGCCTAAAAGATGGTTCTAGAAGTTTTCTTGAAAAATTTTAGTTGAGGCTGTCATTTTATTAGTGTTGTCATTCTCTGAGATCAGATGAGATTGGGCGCATTCAGGGTGGTGTGGCTGTAGACTGTGTCATCATTCTCAAAGCTCTTATGTGGATATCCATAGCCAGTTTATTGATAATCGTCCCAAACTGGAAGCAACCTGAATTCCACCAAATGCAATGAAAAGGAACAATATTGATGTATAGCACCTTATATGGGTGAATTATTACATTATTACAACATTAGACAGAATGAAAGAAGCTAGGTCCAAAAGAGGATACATGATTCCATTTAGAAAAAAAAATTCTAGAAAGGTAAAACTAATTTATAATGACCGAAAGCAATTTGATGTGTGGCTGTCTGGGGTCAGAAATTGGGGAATAATTATTCCAAGGGGTGCAGGAAGACTTTTTGGGCTAATGGAGATGTTTGAGATAATTGATTGTGACAGTTACGTTTGTCAGAACTCTTCAAACTACCTTTAAAATAGGTACTTTTTTGTATATAAATTATACCTCACTAAAGTTGATTTTTAAAAAGATAATCTGTTGGTTGAGAAGATTTCCCTGTTTCCTGAATGAAAATGTCATCACCTCATGACTTATTTGGCCACTCCTGGGTAATTGAAAGTCTTATGGTGTCCTGAGGTGTCAGTTTTTGCAAGTAGGATTTTTGAGACATGATCCTGCTCATTTTGTACATACTATATACTGTGTTTTTCTCTACAGCAGGAGAGCTTTGTAGTTGTCACAGAGCCTGTGTGGACAGTTATGCGAGTATCTTTGAAGAGAGTCAGAAAATGTCAAGAAAATGACATAGGTGTTTGGATGTCTCTTCTACTAATTATGTACCTGCTGACCTGTTTCACATCTTAGTACTGACGTCTCCCTTGAAGCCTCCATTGAAACATCCTGTTAAACACAGAAGAGCATGGTTTTCTGTGCTTAAAAAGCCTACCTACTTCATCCCAGCCCATTTTAATTCTAACTAAACTATTATTAAATCCTGACTGTCTGGTGAAGCATGAAATCCTTCAGGGATAGACTAAGTGACTTTCCACAGGCCTCCTCTCCTTAGCTCTTAAATGGGTATAACCACATCAACCTTGAAGAATTCTATTTATTTATTTACTTTTAAATTTATTTATTTTAGAGGCATAGAGACAAAGAGAGAAATCTCCCATCCTCTGGTTCATTCCCCAAATGCCCACAGCAGCTAGGACTGGGCTGGGCTGAAGCCAGGAGCCGGGAACTCAATCTGAGTCTCCCACGTGAGTAGCAGGGACCCAACTCTTAAGCCAGGAAACTACATTTTCCTGAACAAACCCTGCCTCGTAGGGTCCACATTAATAGGAAACTGGAATTAGGAGCTGGAATTGAACCCTGGCACTCTGATGGGGGACATGGGTGTCTTGACTGGCGTCTTGGTGGGCTAAGTGCCCGCCCCTTGAAGAGTCCTTGTAAGGATTAAGGGAGGTGACAGTGTATAAAGTTATTGTTAAGACATTGTTTGGAGCAGGAGCTTCATGTTTGTTTCTCTTCCTTCCTTATATAAGTTGTTCATGACTTGTCCCCAAAAACATTTGGAAGAGTTAGTGACCTTGGCAAATCAGTCTCTATGGTCTGTAGGATAAAGAACTGCCATTAGCTATTCTCTGAGGCCATTCTGGCTAAACAAACTCTCTTAAAGTTATTATGTGGCATTTAGTTTCCAAAGGAACATGAATTTTAATGTCTTTGTTTCTGACTGTAATTATTCTCATTTGGTTGCGTGAATGAGAATGACACTATTGTTATTTTGTACAAAGTCCTGTAACCTGAATTAACATTGGATAACTCCCAGGAAAAAAGAGATTGCTTCAATCAAATGGGCTTAATTCAAAGTCAGATGTTTCTTAGAACAATGTTATGAAAAATGATTTCTTTCTGGATAACTTCAAAAACCCTGTATACTGTCACATCATTTTTTTTTTCTTTTAAAGAAAAGAAAAAGAGGCAGGAGAAGAAGAAAAGAGTTTTGGAGTTGATAGGTCCAGTGATGTCTAATGAGAGTAAACCATGATTAAAATCCATTCCACGTGAAGTCAGACCTCCAGGGTTTTTGTTACCCTTTTATCCAATATTACTCCTGGAACCAACTTATGCACTGAGTCAGATAGTAAAATCTTGAATAGTAGGTGTAGATGGACTGTAAAACCCTGCTAAGGGCAGGGGTTGGTTCCACTTGTCACGTATGCCCAGCAATTGTATGGTGTCTGCCATGATCTAGGTACTTAACATTTTATTGAATAATTTATTTAGGCTCATGTTGATACTTTTCAAAGTATACTAAAAAATTTGTTAATGATCATGAACTGCCATTTGATTTTCCTCATAGTATGAATACCCAACTGTTGAAAACTTCTCTGTTCCTCACCAACTGTAAGAGAAGCAAAGGCATTTTTTACACACTTGATCTTGGCCAAAAGGCCGAGAAGCGATAAAGAATTTTTTTTTTTTAACAAAGAGAGAAACTGTGTGGGGAAGAACTGGTTGATAATAGGGTGAAAAAAGGGACCTGGCTATTTAGCTACTGGGTGGCCAGTTCATTTTCTCCAAACAGCACTAGTGTACCAGTAGACTCTAAGATGATGCGGACATCACTCCTGCCCTCGGGGGAGCTGGTAAGTTCCACAGCACCACAAATTTCTGCTGTGCTTCAGGCATCTTTGCACTGTCCTCTTGGCAGATCAAGTGAGACTGTTTCAAGGGTTCTGCTCTTTCGATATTAAAGTGCTTACGAAAGGCTTGGTCACAAAACCTTACTGTTTGTTTTCTTTCCTCTGCCACCGTCCCCCTCCCCGCCCCCATCTACAGCTTCACAGTACAGCGACACAGCTGGCAGCGGATCTCTTGAAATGCCATGCCGACCATGTGGTTCTGAAAGCATTGAGGCTTACTGGAGTAGAAGGGAGTTTAGAAGCCTTGGCTGAATATGCCTGTAAACTCTCTGAACAGAAGGAGCAGCTTGTGGAGGTTTGTTTGCTAAGGAAACTGAAGTTTCACGAGGGAATATTAATATGAGTTTTTCGTTAACTTATTGTGAGCATTTTTTTCTCCTTTGCAGTCTTGAAGGTATAGTGTCTGTCTGTTCTGCTCTTACGAGAGTCTGGCTTCTAAGCCAAACACAACCAAACCAGGCTAGACTCTACAAATGCACTTGTTAATCTTTTCCTTAACCTCTCAGAGAGATTAGACCTGGGAGTACAGCAATGGAGGTACATTGTGTGGCCTTGCTTCGGTTTGAATCTGTCGGTCTCAGCAGGAAAGAGATGGCACACTCAAATTAGGATCATGCGAAGAGAATTTCATAAAGGAGCTGCGTGCAGTTGCATGGACAGCATGTGGGGAATCCTGAAGGGAGAGTGGAGTAGCTGGGGACAGGGAGGTCAGGGCTGATGCCGCCCCTAGGCCCACATCAGCAGGGCAGGGTGGAACCTGCAAGTCATTCAGAGACCTGCCTTGAGAAGCTGTGATTTTAGAAGCAGGCGTGTGGCTGGCCCAAGGGGACCCTGCATAGGAGGTGACTGGGAGTAGACAACATAGGTACGTTTCCCGGGGCAAAGGGCAGATTTGAGCAGGGAGGAAAGTAGCTAAGAAGGGACAAAGCGTGGACATCCATTCCTCTCTGTGCTTTTTCTGCTACTTTATAATTGCAGTTTGACCTATTAACCTTTCATTGGTGGTCTAAGTCTTCCTCCTTTTGAAAATGTCAGGCATCTAGTAGTTAAAGAAAAGAAGACATAGAACAGAAGAACCACACTTCTCCCATGTGTACGTGTATATGTGAGATCTGTCCTACCTAGCATATATAGACACAGAAATGAACCATTAGCTGTCTTCACATTACCTAATACGTCCTGCTCACCAAATCTAAAAACTGGAAGAAATCTAGACTAATTGGACTAGCTTCTCTCCTTTACTTGTTGATACAATAGCCTAAAAACTTCTAGGGAAATTCTTAAAATGAGTGTACATATGTCTCCTTTATTTAACACATTAGATGCTGTTAGGTTTATAACTACATACTGTGATCGTAGGGAAACTTGCTAATTTTAGGATTTTTAGCACATCTTTTAAACAGTGAAAAATTTTTTTTCTAATTATCTGTTAAAAGCTTTGTTATGTGATAAAGACTCCCTACTCCTTGTACCAGTCTGCTTAAGTCAATATTATCTCCAACAAAAAGTGTGCTTAATTAGTTTATCATGAGTGGCAGTATTATTCGTATTACTTGTTGATGGAAAGAATAGACAGCTTGCTGATTAAGCATTAACTGAGTCCTTGGGTAAGTCACTCTCTGAGCTGAATTTTTTCATACATCAAATGCATGGGCATTGCTAGATTCTCTCAGAGATTCCTTCTGGTTCTAATGTTCTGTGACCACTTTGCCGTGATCAGCTAAGAGTGGAAACACTGTGCTATACCTAGAGAATCTGTTGGTGACCCATACAGTATTATAATAACTCCTCGGTAATTACAAATTTATTTTATAGGGTTTTAATAAGTTTGATTTATAAAATTGTATATTCTTTTAAATTGAAATATAATACAGTGTACTGTGAAGGATGAGAATATGAAAGAGAAATTATAAACATGTTTTCTCATAGGCCTGTCGACTGTTGCGACATGTATCTGGGACAGAACCTCTTGAAATAACCTGTATACATGCAGAGGAGACGTTCCAGGTGACTGGTCAACAGGTAGGATAACATAGATGCTCCTTCTGAATTATATCTTGTTTGAATGTCACAGCAAAGTGTGAGGAAGGAAGGGATAACACTGTTCTGTGTAACTTGATGATAATGGAATTTTCCTTGGTGGTATTTTTGAACATGGCTGATAGTCCATGGGATTATCTGGTCATGTGCTGGACTGAAAATTGGCTCATTTAGTAGATACCTTGGTTTATATCTATTTTTTTTTAAAGATTTATTTTGTTTATGTGAAAGGCAGAGTTATAAGAGAAAGAGACAGAGACACAGAAAAAGAGAGATCATCTGCTGATGTACTCCTAAAATGATCACAATAGCCATGGGCTAAACTGAAGTCAGAACCCAGGAGCTTCATCTAGGTCTCTCATGTGGGTGCAGGGGCCCAAGCACTTGGGCCATTTTTTGCTGCTTTCTCAGGTACATTAGCAGAGAACTAGATACAAAGTAGAACAACTGGGACTCAAGCTGGCATGGTGGTGGCTTAATTTACTAATCCCTTGTTTATATGTATTTATGTATTTAAAATTGATTTATTCAAGAGTCAAGGAGATATATGGGGAGACAAATATATAGAGAGCGTTCCTTTCTGCTGGTTCACTCCTCACATTCCTGCAAAGTTGGGGGGCAGGGCCCAAGCTGGGACTCAGGAACTCAGGCCTGGTCTCCCACATGAGTGGCAGGAAACCAACTACTTGAGTCATCACCACTGCCTCCCAGGTTGCACATTAGCAGAAAGCTGGAATTGGAACCTAAAATTGGGCAGCAAACCCAGGTACTCCATTGTGAGAAGAAGGTGCCTGTACAGGCATTTAACTACTAGACCAAATGTCTGCCTCCGTATGTATTTTATTTATTTATTCCCCCCCCCCCAAAGAAACCTTTTATTTAAGGAATACAGACTTTATGCATTTCATGAGTACAGCTTTAGGAATATAGTGATTCTTCCCACCCTACCCACCCTCCCACCCACTCTCCCATTCCTACTGCTCCTCCCTCTCCCATTCCCAGTCCCGTTCTCCACCAAGATCCATTTTCAATTTACTTTATACACAGAAGACCAACTCTGTACTAGTAAAGAGTTAAACAACTTGCATGGAAAAAAACCCAAAAACCAAAACAAACAAACAAAAAAGCTGTTTTTCAACAGTCGAGAAAAGGCTATTCCATGTGGGAGACCCAGAAGAAGCTCCTGATTCCTGGCTCCTGGCTTTGGATCTGCTCAGCTACAGCAGCTGCGGCCATTTGAGAGTGAAGCAGCAGATGGAAGACCTTTCTGTCTGTCTCTCCTTCTCTCTGTAATCTACCTCTCAAAGAAATAAAATTAAAAAAAAATCTTAAAAAAAAAGATAAAATAGTCAGTAATTCATTCCTGTAGTAGCTGACACAAGAAAGCCTGAAAACCTGGGGCTGGTATTTGGTGCCTACCTGCCAAGACTCTGGTTAGGGGTACCTGGATGTATATCAGAGTACCTGGGTTTGATGCTTGCCTCTAGCTCCCAATTCTAGTTTCCTGCTAATGCAGACCCCGAGAGGCAGTGGGGATGGCCCAGGTGACTAGGTTCCTGCCACCCATGTGGGAGACCTGGATTGTGTTCCTGGTTCCTAGCTTCAGATTGCCCTAGCTTTTACAGGCATTTGGGGATTGAACCAGAAGATGGGGAATTCCTCCCTCTCTCCTTCCCTCTCTCCCTCCCTCCCTGCCTCGCTTGCTTGCTTCCTTCTTTCCTTCCTTCCTTCCTTCTTCCTCCTTCCCTCCCTTCCTATTTATTTGTTTATTTGAAAGGCAAAATGACAGGGGCAGGGGGCAGGGAAGGGAGGGAAGAAGAGAGATCAATCTTCCACCTGCTGGTTCATTCCTAAAATGGCTACAAACCCAGGAGCCCAGAACTCTATCTGGGTCTCCTTTATGGGTGGCAGGGGCCCAAGTACTTGGTCCATCTTCCATTGTTTTCCCAGGGACACTAGCAGGGAGCTGGATTGGAAGCAGAGCAGCTGGGACTTGAACTGGCACTCTGATGCCAACATTGCAAGCAGTGGCTTAAACCCCTGCTCCACAATGCTGGTTCCAGATGGGAGATTTCTGTATGTCTATTTCTGTCTCAAATAATAGTAATAATTATAATAATGCCCCTGAATCCTCCAAATCCCAGTAGCTTAATATGATAGCAGCATATTTCTCAGATCAAGGCCTGCTTGGTGACATGGCTTTCTTCCTTGTGACTCACTAGCCACTAGGACCTCAGCATCCCTGCTGCATCAGTTGGGGAAGGGAGAGAGCCCTGGGGGGAGCTTGAGGCAGATGTGAGAGGCTAGTCATGGAAGTGGCGGCCCACGGTCAGATGAACAGAACTGAGTCTCCTGGCCATACCCTTCCATTATGGAGGCTGTGTGTCTGTGGAAAAGACAAAACAGGTTTTGTTGAAAATCTAATATTCTGCAACAATTAATTTCTTTATTCCTCACACTTACTTAGTGATTGTGGTGGTATGTAGACCACCTAGGATGATTCTGCCCATGTGTGTTTTGCAAGAAGCAGTGTGGTATAGTAGAAAGAGCCTGGACTTTGGGACAGGAAATTCTAAGTTCAGATATCAGCTCTGCATATATAAGTTAGAGGATCTTGAACAAGTTACTCAGTATCATTGAACTTCAGTTTCTTTAGCCATAAAATGGAAGTGATGCTTATTTGGGAAGAGCAGTATTTTGCTTGTATGGTTTTTGTTTTTAAAGATTTGTTTATTTATTTGAAAGGCAGAGTTACAGATTGGCAAAGGCAGAGAGAGAGAGGGAGAGAGAGAGAGAGAGAGAGGTCTTCCATTTGCTGGTTCATTCTCCAGATGGCCACATCTGCACAGATCTGAAGCCAGGAGCTTCTTCCGGGTCTCCCATGTGGGGCCCAAGGACTTAGACCATCTTCTACTGCATTCCCAGACCATAGCAGAGAGCTGGACTGGAAGTGGAGCAACCGGGACATGAACCAGCATTCTTATGGGATGCCGGCACTGCAGGTGGCAGCTTTACCTGCTATACCACAGTGCTGGCCCCTGCTTGTGTGTTTTTGAGGATTAATGTGTATAAAGCAACTGGCACAGTATCTCAGCCACATATCTAATTAGGTACTTGTAGGTATGTATGTCACCACTAGCACTGCTGCCTACCACAACTACTACTACCATCGCTGATACTGCTACCATTACTACTATATCATCACCACTACTGTTATTTGTTCTACTACCATAAACAATACATTCTTTGTACTCTGAGTATAATGCTTTAAACTGGGACCATTGTTGTGGCATAGAGTGTTAAGCTGCTGCCTACAATGCCTTCATCCCCTCTGGGTGCCTGTTCCACTTCCTATGCCAATGGACCTGGGAAAACAGCAGAAGATGGCCCAAGTACTTGGGACCCTGCAGCCACATGGGAGATGCAGAAGAAGCTCCTGGCTCCCAGCTTTGGCCTGGCCCAGTCCTGGCTGTTGCAGCCATTTGGGGAGTGAACCAGCAGATGGAAGATCTATCCCTCTTTTTTTTTCTCTCTCTAACTTTGCCTCTCAAATAAGTAAGTCTTTTGAAAAATAATGCTTTGAATTATGTTATGGAAATAGCTTTGTTGAAAAAAAAATTGCTCCCTGAATGCAGGTTTGTGTATAATAAATCATACTATTTCTGCATAGATCACATGATAAGACACACCAAGTTTTATTTCTACCTTGTAACTCTGTATTGCCCAACGTGGGGCTTGTGTATGGAAATTACTCCATAGTTGTTGAGTGAATTCAACACTACAGAGTTAAATTTGGCCTCCAGTATGATAGGGCTAAGATTTTGAAATTCACACCTGTGTATTTTGTGTTTCTTCAGATAATCTCTGCTGCTGAAACACTGACGTTGCATCCATCTAGCAAAATTGCTAAAGAAAACTTGGATGTATTTTGTGAAGCCTGGGAATCCCAAATTAGTGACATGTCCACGCTACTAAGAGAAATCACTGATGTGTTCGAAGGAAGACGAGGTGAGAAACTGCCCATACACTGAAATGTATTGTGATTTTTAATGTTACTGTTTTAGTTTTTTAACATCAAACTTCAAACGCAAAATGAATTATCATTATAAAAACCCAGCTTTTTTATAGTAAAGTATCTTCCATGGAAAAATTATGAAAATATTATTTGTCCTTCTTCATTTTAGTATATAAGCTGCATAAACTGTAAAATTTGCTGTATAACAGTGCAATAGATCTCTCTGGGTTAATATTAACATACTAACTTTTTTGTTGAAGTCATTTTTTTATCTTCTAAATTGTTTTATAGTTTTAGTACAAGAGCTCATATATAATAGAGTAATTCTCTGATTTAATTCTACTAATTTCATAATGAAATGAATGTAGTTATTTGATTTTTGAATTGCTTTCCCTCCACTTGGATGGAATCTTTCCTTGATGACTACATAAACTTGGAATATTGCCTGTGGTGGGTAAGTTCATTGGTATTTCTCCAACATGTAGAGTAGATCGTACAACATATAGGAAGGCATCATTTTTGTTCTTTATTTTAATATCAAGTGGGAGTTTTGTTTACTTACCATTGCAGTATGTGTCTCATTATTTATGTCCATGTGTTCTTATACATTTCTCCCTTTGAATTATTTCTGTTAATGTTAAAGCATGCATTTTTAAAAAAATAAAATGTCAGTTACAGTCATAACATCAAATTACACATTAATTTTACTGAATATGAGCATTTAAACATCTCCTATTTTTAAAATACCCACTTAGAGTAAATGTTGATTTGCTTACAAATCAGGGAATGGTAGCTGTTGTAGCTCTAACGTCAGTTGTAAAGTATACTAAATGTTCCTGCATTCAAATATTTCTAAGGTAACTAGTCTGAATGGCATATCATTTTGATGCTTTGACCAAGTGTTTATAGTTCCATGGGCTTTTATATGAGGCAAGTTTCAAGTACTGTATTAAAAGGTAAAGTGATGCTGGCGCCGTGGCTCACTAGGCTAATCCTCCACCTTGTGGCGCCGGCACACCGGGTTCTAGTCCGGGTCGGGGCGCCGGCTTCCGTCCCGTTTGCCCCTCCTCCAGGCCAGCTCTCTGCTGTGGCCAGGGAGTGCAGTGGAGGATGGCCCAAGTGCTTGGGCCCTGCACCCACATGGGAGACCAGGAAAAGCGCCTGGCTCCTGGCTTTGGATCAGTGTGATGCGCCGGCCGCGGCAGCCATTGGAGGGTGAACCAACGGCAAAAGGAAGACCTTTCTCTCTGTCTCTCTCTCTCTCTCACTGTCCACTCTGCCTGTCAAAAATTAAAAAAAAAATAAAAAAAAGGTAAAGTGATATGATTGCTCTGTGTTTAAGGAAGAATGGGTCTCTTAGCTGTAGGGATGCTAGGAAACAAAGAGAAAGGCTTGGTGTGATAAAAGGACGCTTGACCTCCGGGAGCTGGAGCACCTGCTAGGCCCGGCTCTTTCTCTAGCTGCTGCCAGAGGGGCCCTTCCCCACTCTGGGCCTGAGTGTCCTCCGCTCAGTAAGGAAGGCCTTAGGCTGAGTGATCTCTGGGGCTGCAGCCAGCTCTACCAGTTTCTGCCTGAACATTGCCTGAGGTGCTTCTGGGCTCAGAGAATGAAGATGTTTCTAGCTGTGTCTCCATCCTGCCTGCTTCTTTTTAAAGGTCAGAGGAATATTCTAGCCATCGTTTTGTTTTGTTTTGAAATCAGGTGTCATCAACTCATGACGGTAGGAAGGGCTGGGCAGTGCCAGTGGGCAGCCCTCTGTTTGTCTTCCAAAGCCTGTATGTACAAAGGTGCTTCGAAAAGTTCATGGAAAAGTGGAATGAAAGCCTTAGCTAATTTTGGGATTTTGAAACCCATGCATATGAGAGGTCTTCAAAAATTTTCATGGAAAAATGCACATTATGAAAAAAACTGCTTGCATTTCAAAATTTTCTTCCAACCAATGAAGTTTTCTTTTATTTCTGTTTTTCCATGCACCTTTTGAGATATTGTCACATTTTACATATATAGTACACCCTAATTCAAACTAGCTATCTTTCTTTTTGTTTATATATTTTATTGATAGGGAGATACAGAGAGACAGAGAGATTTTCCATCCTCTGGTTCACTCCCCAATAGCTGGAGCTGGACCAGAACAAAGCCAGAAGCCTGGAATTCCATCTAGGTCTCCCATGTAGGTAGCAGGGACTGTGTACTTGGGCCATTGTCTGTTGCCTCCCAGAGTGCTCATTATCAGGAAGCTGGATTGGAAGTGCAGTAGCGAGACTTGAATCGGCACTCCAACGCTTAGTCTACCATACCACAATGCCCACTGACTGGCCACTTTTTAAGTATATGAAATTTTAAGTATTTGTATAAACCATCTTACAAGTTTACACGGTTCATGTAATTAATAGTCATCCTATGAGAAAAGGGATGATTTAGCACTGTTACATTGTTTTTATTAGATTGGGCCATATGAAATTGGTGTTTTTGTGTTTCTAATTGGCTGAGTATTAGTAATTTCATACCTAATATATGATAACTGAATACATATATTTTCCTCGAAGAAGCAATTATGTTCAAATCTTGTCTTGAATTCTTACCCCAGATATCACAAACTAGCTTTAAAACTATTTTATCATCCATTGTACTCTGTGTACCTGATGTGGAAGAGTGATGGTAGTCAGCGTAGAGTTGAAGTGGGCGCTGCACATCCCTTTCTTGGTTGAGATACTGTGCTTCCTGCCATGGGTCAGTTCACAGTCCCACAGACTGTTGCTTTATTTCATCTCCTTTTCTTGTACATGGGGGCTTTCTTCTTCCCTAAGGGGATGTAGTCTGAGGTTAGTTTTAAAGGATCTGGTCTGGTACCTGCAGAAAAGGAAGGCACTGTGATACTGATAACCAAGGACTCCAGTTTCAGTAGAGGCAGGCTGCTGTAAAAGGACTCTATAAATGAAACTGATTGTAGGTACAAGCTGCCATCTGCGAGGCATTGTTTTTCTCTCTTTACCTAGGAAGAGGTAGAGACTGGCTAACACAGGCGACTTAGAGATGCAACTGTTGATAGTTTTCACATTCACCAGCAGAATCACAAGTTTATTTCTGAATTACCTGTAATTAATAAAATAAATTAGCAAAATAATATACTAATTTTCCTGTTTGTTTAATAATTGTTTAAGTTAAATATGAACAATAGAAAATATATTAATGGGAAAAAATTTTAAATTATATGTGTTATTTGTAGGAGAGAAGTATGGCTACCTTTCACTTCCAAAGACAACGGTAAGTAGAAAATTACATGCAATTCAGACTCTTTTAAAAAAGTTATTTGAGAGGCAGAAAGGCAGAGAGATGAGAGAGACATAGAGTGCTCTCACTGGCTAGTTCATTCCTCAAATCTCTCCATAACTGGGACTGTGTTGAGGCTGGAGCTGAGCCAGGAACTCAATCTGGGTCTCCTCTGTGGGTGGCAGGAACCCAATTAGTTGAACTATCATTGCTGCCTCCTGGGGTCTGCATTAGCAAACAGCTGGAGTCAGGAGATAAAACTGGGTATCAAACCCATGTACTTTGATATGAGATCCAGATGTCTTAACCACTAGGCTAAATGCCATCTCCATTTCAGATGTTTTTATTCAGAATTCAGATTATGCTACTGATTCCTATTACTGTTCTCTGCCTCACATACCTAAATACAAATAATTGTCATTATGGGAAAATTAGGATATTAAATATTGTCTGTTCAGAGTTTTTATTCTGGGTAGCAATCTAGATGTGGCATATTCTCTGAACATATATGTTGGGTTTAGGGGTTTGAAAGAATAGATAATAGAATTTGTGATTAATAAGAAATCATTATCTAAGGCCAGAAGTTGTTTTGTTCTCCCTATCTTGGATCTAATTTGCAAGGTTATATTGGAATTATTTTTGGCACAAATAACTTTCCTATGTTTTTTATGTAGAATAAAGTATGCCATAAATATGGGAGGAGATAGAAAGTAACAAATTAATTGAGCACTGGTCTAAGACCCCTTTGGGGAAGAAAATTCTCGTCGTCTTGCAGATAGATTTTAACATTAGTCATGTTACCCTGGTGACATTTCGATGACCCCAGCAATTCATTTGTAGAGATCATTTTATGGAGATTTATAATTTTGAATAAAATGCAGAATATGGAAAGTAGAGATTATGATAAGAAAGAGAATCAGTTATCAAGAAGGACCATTCTTCTAGAACCATCAAATGTCATAATAACTCCAACTTCAAAAGTAGAGGAAAAATAATGAGCTGTGTAGAAGTAGCTTCTCAGCAGGAAGTGGTCCTGATGGTAAATGAGAAAATCAAAGATTTATCAATTATACCCAGTTACCCAATAACAAAGAAAGGGTCACTTTTATGGCTGATAGTGTTTATAACAGGCAAAGTTTTATATGAGGTGAACCTAAGAAATTCATTCATTCAGAGCCAGTGTTGTGATGCTGGCATCCCGTATCAGATTGCTGGTTTGAGTTCCAGCTGCTCCACTTCTGATCCAGCTTTCTGCTAACATGCCTGGGAAGGCAGTGGGTGATGACCCAAGTATTTGGACCCTTGCTACCTATGTGAAAGACCCAAATGGAGTTCCTGGCTCCTGGCTTTGGCTTGGCCCAGATCTGACTGTTGTGGCCATTTGGGGAGTGAACCAGCAGATCAAAGATCTGTGTCTGTCCCTCTCTCACTATTGCTGTGCATATCAAGTGAAAAAATAAATCTTTAAAAAATTCATTCATTTATTTGTTAAACATTTCTTGATCACTGAACTATTTGCTAGGCACTATGCTAGCACTGGTGCAAAAATGATGGAAAAGGTGTTAAATTATAAATTCTACAGGTAGAGATTTAAAAAAATAATTTTGTTCACTCTGATATTCCTTTTGCCTAGAACTGCCTGGCACAAATTTAACACTCAGAAAATAATGTTATAATTTGTTGAGTCGGTGAAAAAAGGCATGGCCTCTGCTACTGTGAAGTTTACAGTCTAGTGCATCACTGCCTAATAGAAAAATAATTAGGCAATGGCTTTGAACAGCCCTTGTCTCGACTGTTGAGGAACAGTTTTTTTTTTTTTTTTTTTTTTTGCCTCTTACAATTTGTTGAATTCTAAGTATAGAGTTAATCTTCTGTGTATAAAGTTAATTGAAAATAAATCTTTGTAAGAAATAAGCCTGGGGATAGGAGAGGGAGGAGAAAGAAGGGTTGGAGTGTGGGTAGGATGGTGGGTAGGGTAGGAAGAATCACTATGTTTCTAAAGTTGTATTTATGAAATGCATGCAGTTTGTATTCCTTAAATAAAAGGTTTCTGGGGGTTGGGGAAGAAATATAATTTGGGGCTGGTGCTGTGACATAGTGGGTAAAGCTGCCACCTGCAGTGCTGGCATCTCATATGGACATCAGTTCAAGACCTGGCTGCTCCACTTCCAATCCAGCTCTCTGCTGTGATCTGGGAAAGCAGTAGAATATGGCCCAAGTCCTTAAGCCCTTGCACCTGTGAAGGAGACCCAACAAAAGCTCCTAGCTACTGGCTTCGGATAAGCCCAGCTCTGGCCATTGTGGCCATGTGGAGAGTGAACCAACAGATAGAAAATCTCTCTCTCTCTGCCTCTGCCTCTCTGTAATTTCACCTTTCAAATAAACAAATAAATCTTTAAAAAAAAAGAAATATAATTCAAGGCACATTTGTAATTTAACATTTTATAGTAGTCATCTTGAAAAATAAATGAAATTAATTTAAAAGTTTATTTAATCCAATATATCACAGATATTATCATGTCAACATGTTATCAACATGTGAATTTGGAAATCTTATATAGTCATTTTGTCATATAAGTCTTCAAAGTGGTATGTGGGTTTTTTTTTTTTTTTAAGATTTATTTACTTTGCTTGAAAGGTGGAGTTATAGAGAGGGAGAAGCAGAGGGAGAGAGAGAGTCTATCATCCATTGGTTCATTCCTCAAATGGCCATGACAGCTGGAGCTGGACCAGTCTGAAGCCAGGAGCCAGGATCTTCTTCTGGGTCTCCCACATAGGTGCAGGGGCCCAAGGACTCTCCCAGGCACATTAGCAGGGAGCTGGATCAGGAGTGGGGCAGCTGGGACTTGAACTAGAGCCCATATGGGATGCCAGTGCTGTAGGTGGTGGCTTAACCCACTGTGCCACAGTACCAGCCTGTGATATGTGTTTTACACTCACAGCACATCTCAGTTCAGAGTAGCCACAATTCATGTATTCAGTAGCAGTGTGTGGCTACCATATTGGATATTAGAGATTTAAACTCATGTAGGAAGAAAATGAGCAGAAAGCAGAGAAAAAATGTTGATGATTATTAATAGTGTCAGAGTGATAAACAACAAATGGTGATTATTATGACAGAACTGACAATGAAGAGAGAAAATAAAGCTTTTAAAGCTGCGGATGTAGAAATGACATTAGGAATGATCAGTGGTTCAGAGAAAGAATACATGATAAATCAAATCCCTAAACTTTGAGAAGGGCATACAATTGACTAATTAATGTATGTTTTGAGGTGGGACTGGCATTTAATACTGAAATATACCTCTAGAGAATGGAAAGTAGTTGGTGAGAAAGCAGTTATGACATTGCAGACTGATTCTGTGGCTTTTTTGGAAAATAATTTCTATGCTGTAAGCTATATCAGAACAGTTTGAAAAAGTATGGATAGAAACTTGTTTGTTATTATTTTCAGCCAACTTAACCCTAAAAGATGGTATTATAGGTAATAGCCCACTGGGCTTAAGCAAGTAAGGATAGATGGACTGCTCTTGTACATGCTGTGACTTAGGGCTGCCACAGAATAATTGTCTGAGGATTAGAGAAGACATTAGGAGACTTTTAAAAAGGTCAAATGGAGCAAAAACGTTACTGAGCTGAATATAAGCTTCATGTCTAAGTAACATGATTTTAGAATCATGAACCATTCCCTCAGTTGAGGATAGCATAGCTAATGATATTCCTAGAAAATTGTAGAGCTCTTCTTTTGGAAGCAAAGTGTGTGTTTCTATGTAGAATTTATGTTTCGATTGGCAAAAATGGCTCTCTGCACTTGTTGGGCCTCTTTTGTTTGCTAACCCTCGCAATACTGGTGCTCTAACCTCACCAGCGGGGGCCATCATCTCCAGGGAACTTTGGAATATAGTTTTCAAAGGCACATTTCTGTTGGTGGTGATATAGTCTGTTAGAGCACTCGATTCTTTAAGTAAATAGGCATCTAAGGACCTAACTGATATGCAAAATTTTTCTTCCTCCTTCTTGGGAAGAAGTTTCTCTGAGTTTCAATTAGTTTATATAAAAGCAAACCTGCTCTTTCAAAAACAGAAACCACTGAACATTAGCTCACACATTAAATCGTAAATTCCTAGTCTAATCTCTTTACAACCTGGGATATAGGATTAGCAGTGGGATGTCAATGAAAGCAGCCTTAAAGGGACTGAACCCTGGAGTCATAACCCTAGGAAAATACGGAATGCTACATACAGTGGTTGATTTTAATACATTATTTCATAGGTATAAATGAAGCCTTATAGTAATCTTGTTGCAATCGGGAGGTCAGGGAGGTTTGGGGGACTTTGGAAGTGGATTCGAAGATGTTGCAGAAGTTGTCTGAAAGCCCCTGAAGCCCTTGTGCAAAGAGGATTGCCCCTGTGGACGCAGAGGACACAGAGCAGGACAGGACACCCACCTGCTGTCTCTGGCCCTATGTCTGAAACCGATAACCTGTTCAAAGCCGAACTCACCTTCTGGTGGAGTATTTGCAATTGGTTTGTTTAATTTAAACCACGTAGTATAACTGCACACTGAATATGTTTACATTAGACTTCAGTTCAAGTATTTTTGGTGTGCTTACTATTTCTGTTGTATTTCCTCACACGTAAATGTGCTGCTTTGTAAGATATCTTAATCTCCTTTGTTGTCACAGAAGAATAACGCGAATGTCAAATCATCAAAGTCGGACAGGCCTGACTCTGAGGTAGGGTCTTTCCCCTTCTCATAGTCTTACATCTAATTTTCCCTTCTGCCGGTAACGACAGAGGTGTTGTGATTACCTTGTGGATTTTGTAGGAACAAGCCAGGGTAGCAAGACTGGGACTGAAGCTGGGTTTGCTCTCCTCCGATGCTGACTGTGAGATTGAGAAGTGGGCAGATCAGGAGAATGAGATTGTTCGGCACGGACGGAACATGTCCAGGATCGCCTATTCTCTCTATTTGTTTACCAGGTAAGTGTGGTTACATTCTGGTCTTTTGAAATCAGTATAACCATAACTGGGAGAAAGAGAAAGTGCCAAGTTAATTCACTGAGAGCCTGAGGTCGGTATCAAATATGTGGTAAAGAGACTACATGTGGTTATCATGGCAGTTTACTTTAGTGACTGCAGCAAGAAGATCCATCTACTTAATTAGGGTTTAGGTTTAGAAGGAATCCTAGTTTTTTGCCCCATTCTTGCCATAGGTTTTTTTTTTTTAAAGATTTATTTATTTATTTGAAAGTCAGAGTTCCGTAGTTACACAGAGAGAAGGAAAGGCAGAGAGAGAGGTCTTCCATCCGATGGTTCACTCCCCAGTTGGCCACAACGGTCGGAGCTGTGCCGATCTGAAGCCAGGAGCCAAGAGCTTCTTCTGGGTCTCCCACATGGGTGCAGGGGACCAAGGACTTGGGCCATCTTCTACTGTTTTCCCAGGCCATAGTAGGGAGCTGGATTGGAAGTGGAGCAGCCGGGTCTCGAACCGGCGCCCATTTGGGATGCTGGTGATGCAGGCTAGGGCGTTTAACCCACCATGGCACAGCGCCGGCCCCTTGCCATAGTTTTGAAATAAAGTGTTTATATCCTGCTTTTTGTGAATCTGCATATCAATGTCTCACCCAGTCGGCATCTATATGCTTAGAAAGCACACCCTTTTGTATTTTTATACAAGTGATTGATTAGATGTAGATCAAACAGTGGAGCTGTGAGACTTGCCTCTGTTGGTTGCCAAACCTCTATGTATCAGCATTCATAATGTTAAGCAGAACTTTGCTAACTTCAGTATGGCCTGGCCTATAGTCTTTGTCTTGTTCAAATTACAAGACTGTTGATCAATCACCTTGTTGAAACCAGTGTTGATCATATTCCATAGTCTCTCATTATCTTCACATGTGGAACAGGAATTGCACTTAGCAATCACTTTGTTGAAGTCAATGTTGATCACATTCCACAGTCATTCATTATAATAATCATCATATGTCGTATAGGAATTCCACTTAGCTAAAATCAGTTATCTGTTCAACAAGCTGTTGTAGAATTTCCTCAAGGAATAACTTCAGAATTTTTACTCTGCTTCTGCAGTCTGTTTTTTTCCACTTTTGGAAATCTGGAGGATACTAGATATTTTCTAGGTTTCAATACTTGGTATCTTCCTGGTGGCCCCTCGCTTCATTTTGCTTTTAGAAGTGAAGATTATCAGAATCAGGTCATATATATATAAGCTGTCTTATGAGTATTCTGGAAGGTGGAGCAGTTGGGTCTAGAGACTAAAGCTCAAGTCAAGTAGTTTGAGTCTCTAGAAGGAGCGGGGCTTGGGGTCCAAAAAGAATAATCCTTTCTCTCATCCAAGTTCTAAACAAACAAACAAAACAAAACAAAAAAAAAAACAAGCAAAAAAATAGAACAACTGGAGTCAATAATATTTATATTGATAAAGCTGATTGACAGAATGCAGTTCATATTCACAGGCAGATCAGTTTTTAAAATGATCTCTAGAGGGGCCGGCACTGTGGCTCACTTGATTAATCCTCCACCTGCAGCGCTGGCATCCCACGTGGGCGCTGACTTCCAGTCCCACTTGCTCCTCTTCCAGCCCAGCTCTCTGCTGTGGCCCAGGAGGGCAGTGGAGGATGGCCCAAGTGCTTGGGCCCTGCCACCCGCATGGGAGACCAGGAGAAGCACCCGGCTCCTGGCTTCAGATCGGCGCAGCACCAGGTGTGGCAGCCATTTGGGGAGTGAATCAATGGAAGGAAGATCTCTCTCTGTCTATAACTCTACCTGTCAAAAAAAAAAAAAAAAAAAAAAAAGATCCCTAGAATTAAGAAACCCTATTCATAAGGGCAGAATATATCTCAGTAAACATATGAAAGAGCAGGTATCTATCTTTCTTTCTTTCTCTCTCTCTCTCTTTCTTTCTTTCTTTCTTAAAAAAAGATCTGTTTATTGTATTTGAATGGCAGAGTTACGGAGAGAGACAGACAGAGAAAGAGATCTTCCAACCTCTGGTTCACTCCCCAAATGGCTGTAACAGCCAGAGCTGGACCAGACCAAGGCCAGGAGCCAGGAGCTTCTTCCAGGTCTCCCACACAGGTGCAAGGGCCCAGGTACTTGGGCCTTCTTCCACTGCTTTCCCAGGAGTTTCCTCCTTTAATAGCTTGTAGCTAGTTTGTTCTGCTCTTGAGTCTTCCCAACATGAATTTTGGCCTAAGGGATTCATTCTTAGTTCCTACCTTTTAAACATTTGATAGCTCAAGTCTGCAAAAGATTGTAAGATGGAATGGCTATGTTTACCTATATTTATAATAGATTTGCATAGACTAACTGAAATAACAAAATTATAACTTTTGGATACTAGTCATTTCAGTAATGGTGAAACTCATGCTTTAAAAAAAGTTTGTGGGTAACAAAAACTAGAGAAATAATGCATACGAGCCGGCGCCGTGGCTCAATAGGCTAATCCTCTACCTTGCGGCGCCGGCACACCAGGTTCTAGTCCCGGTCGGGGCGCCGGATTCTGTCCCGGTTGCCTCTCTTCCAGGCCAGCTCTCTGCTATGGCCAGGGAGTGCAGTGGAGGATGGCCCAGGTGCTTGGGCCCTGCACCCCATGGGAGACCAGGAAAAGCACCTGGATCCTGGCTCCTGCCACCGGATCAGCGCGGTGCGCCGGCTGCAGCGGCGGCCATTGGAGGGTGAACCAACGGCAAAGGAAGACCTTTCTCTCTCTGTCTCTCTCTCTCACTGTCCACTCTGCCTGTCAAAAAAATAAAAAAATAAAAAAATAAATTAAAAGAAATAATGCATACTGTATATTACATCTTCCCAAGTGTTTCATCAGTAGATTTTTTTTAAATGGCAACTACCCCTTTATCTAGTTCTTTTTTTTTTAAACTTTTATTTAGTAAATATAAATTTCCAAAGTACAGTTTATGGATTACAATGGCTTCCCCCCACATAACTTCCCTCCCACCTGCAACCCTCCCATCTCCCGCTCCCTCTCCCATTCCATTCACATCAAGATTCATTTTCATTATCTTTATATACAGAAGGTCAATTTAGTATATATTAAGTAAAGATTTCATCAGTTTGCACCCACACAGAACATAAAGTGTAAAATACTGTTTCAGTACTAGTTATAGCATTAATTCACATTGGACAACACATTAAGGACAGTGATCCTACATGAGGAGTAAGTACACAGTGACTCCTGTTGTTGACTTAACAATTTGACACTGTTGTTTATGGCGTCAGTAATCTCCCTAGGCTCTAGTCATGAGTTGCCAAGGCTATGGAAGCCTTTTGAGTTTGCCGACTTCGATCTTATTTAGACAAGGTCATAGTCAAAGTGGAAGTTCTCTCCTCCCTTCAGAGAAAGGTACCTCCTTCTTTGGTGGCCCGTTCTTTCTACTGGGATCTCACTCGCAGAGATCTTTCATTTAGGTCCTCTTTTTTTAAGCCAAGACACTCTTTTTTTTTTTTTTTAAAGATTTATTTTATTTATTTGAAAGACAAAGTTACAGAGAGAGGTAGAGACAGAGAGAGAGGTCTTCCATCTGCTGGTTCACTCCCCAGGTGGCCGCAATGGCCAGAGCTGCGCAAATCTGAAGCCAGGAGCCAGGAGCTTCCTCTGGGTCTCCCATGTGGGTGCAGGGGCCCAAGGACTTGGGCCATCTTCCACTGCTTTCCCAGGGCATATCAGAGAATGCTGGATTGGAGTAGGAGCAGCCGGGACTAGAACCGGCACCCATATGGGATACCGGCACTTCAGGCCAGGGCTTTAACCCACTGCGCCACAGCGCCGGCCCCTTAACTAGTTCTTATTTCACAATATTTTAGGATGATATGGGTGTGTTTGGTTCAGAGTTAGAATAGAGGATTGCGGTCAGGGCTAGAGTGCATCCCATGGATACAGAGAAGTATGAGGGGCTGCCCCGTGAGGGTAGGATGCCTAAAGCTCTGTGGAGTGGGCCTTGCTACTTAGAATATGGGTGGTGTTCAGCAAGGATGGAATTGAAACAAAGAAAATGGATTTGCTATTGTGACTAAATACCTCATGCTTACATTTTGGCAAATCTTGGTAATGTAGTTACCTTCTAGTGTAAGGTCACGGTGCTTAATTTTTTTTTTAAACCATACTGTTTCTATTGCCGTTTTCCCAGTCTTTTCTGTTTTTCCCTTTTAACCTGTGGTTTACCAACCTCATCTTGGTACTTCTTCCTGAGGCCAACTGTTAGCCTTCGCAGTATTGGCCTTAGTAGTTTAACACCTGGCGTTTCAGAGCCCTTCCTCAGGCTGTTTATGGTTGTCTTGATATATATTTAACAATTCATATTTCTTAATAATTTATATATTCAAGATTTTCTGGTGCTTTATAGTTTCAAAAAATTCTCAGACATAATGGTGCCTTAATATGATTTACAAACACAGTTGTTTTTAATTTGGTTGTGGTTTCATAATTTCATTTGATCCCCTGAACAGCTTATCAGAGAATAGGAAATGTTCACATCTCATAGTTACTAAGTTATGGAATTTGTAGCTACGATATTCCAGATCTTCTGATTTATGCATAGTTCATTGCTCCTCCTAATGCTTTGTTATTCTCTGTTGTCATTTACTTTTCATTTTTAATGTTTTTAATTCTTGGAAGTTTTTAGTCTAATATTACCCAATCTTCTGTTGACAGTGGTAGCACAAGTACTGTTAGAATTATTTCATACACTCAAGGTTGAAACATAAAAGCTAGACGTCTCATCAAAGCTACACATGTGAGTGCCTGCCAGACTTGAAGTTAGAATTACAAGTGAGAATTTCCTAATTTTTGGTCTGATCCTCTTTTCATTATGTAACAGACTTCTTTTGGTTAAGACATATTATCGGCTCTCATGTATTAGAACTTATGAAGCAAAATGGAAAAGGTTAAAAAGGATACATAGAAATTACATATGTCAGTTTTAAAGTTTTTTAAGTTATAAAATTAACACGTATAATGCTTATTTGGGAAAAAAAATAGCCTGAGAAATAATAGTTTTAAATATCAGTGTTGCTTTAAGACTAAATTCACAATATTATTAGTCTACTCATATTATTCTACTCATATTATTCTTCCAAATTTGAGACCTGTTAATACACAAAATGCTCTAAAATATTAATATTATCTTACCAACTACCGAGCAATAATTCTTAATAATTCATTTTATTTTAGAGGAGAGGGGCCCCTGAAAACTTCCCAGGATTTAATACATCAACTAGAGGTATGTTTTGTTCCCATTTTATGCTACTTCTTTAATTCTGGGTGAAAAATAGATAATGACTGACTCATTATATCATACATATGCTTGCAAGTATACACAGCTATCTGCTAAAGAGAGAGGTAGAGAACAAGAAAGATAGAGGGCTTATACTAACATTTTGTGGAGCTTTCTTAGTTATCTCTTTGGAAAGAAACATATATAATAAGGTTAGAGTAGAAAGGGCTTTATTTATAGTCAATAAATGCAATAGTGTTTTAGGTTTTCTCATGTGGATGAAATTCTCTTGTGAGTGGATGAAAATCCCTATTACTTTCTAGAGTTTGAAGGGCTTTTTGAGTTGTTCATCAATGAATTGGGTGAATGATACTGAGATAATACATGAGAAACCAGTTGTCTTAGTTTTGAGACCATTAGACAGTACTCAGTACATGTTACTTTCCTTTCTTGCTTCCATATTTATGACAATTTGGGGTCATTTAGGGAAGAGACAAACCTGCTAATATCTACCCTTGTGTTCTGTATGTCTAAAGCAAATTCCCATAAGTCTCTTACTCTCTTCTCTCTAGTTAGAGGCTTTAGGTTGGCATTTGTGTTGCAAAATGCCTTCACTATTTCAGATGGTCCTCAGTTTGGCTGGTTTTCCTCTGTAGAACCAAGAGTGTTCTTGCACTTGAAATTTGAAATTTTTGACATTTTATCACTCCTCTCTCTGTTGTGTTTTTTTTTTTTTCATTCCCACGTGCATCCGCCTGAACCTCTTCAGGAAAAAGGATTTCATCTTGAAGGTTGTCAACATGGTCAGAAGAACTGTAGAAAATGTTTTTTCTGGATTTTTCTACAAAGTAGGCTATAAGTGAGATATTTCCCTTAAAACAATTGGAATAAATTCTGGATTCACTCTGAGTCATGCCACACTTTACTACAAAAGATCCACTATTCACCTTCTTACTGTGTGAGTGGATTCAGTAATCCAGTGTCTGTCTCCACACCAATGACAACCGATCATCATCCGATGACATTCTTTGTTTAGGTTTGTCTCTGAGCTTGTCAGATCCTGGGACAAGAGCTCTTGGAGAAAAGTGAACAAAGAAAAGTACCTGTTCCCACAGAGCTTATGTTCTAGTGGCAGGAGATGGACAATTGAAAGTTAAATATATAACACATATGTATATCCTTGGAGATAAAATCCTGTAGGATATGAATATAGAAGTGATAGAGGGGCAATCAGAAAGGACCTCTCTAAGCACTTGAGATTTAGGTAGAGTAGTATAATACTAGTAAAGTGAGAGAGTGAGTTGGATGTGAAATTGGGGATAGCATATTTAGATAAAATGAATGTAATGGCTCTGAGGTGGAGGGGGAGAGCTGGGTGTATCTGAAGATACAGAGGCAGTGGGAGAGGGAGTGGAGTGAGCTCCAAGGGAGGTGGTGAAGTATGACATCTGAGTAGGTCATGGGGAGAACTTGGCTTGTTTTTCTCAGACAGAATGGTAAACCTGTTGAGAGTTTTGAGTAGAAATGGCATGATCTGACTTACACTTTGAAAGTTTTTTTTTGGCTTAACCAAAAGGGTCAATGGTAGTGCCATTGACTGACATAGGGAACTCTGGTAACTATTTCCAGCCTCACAATAGCTGTCAGACTTGAGGGAAAACACTATATTTGGAGAATGGAAATCATTCATTTTCTTTTGCTCATATTAAGTAGAAAGATCGAGCAGGATCTGTAAGACTGGTGTCAGGATAGTTCAGGAATGGAGAGACGTGGAAGTTAACCTGTGTTAAGGTGATTTTACAACCATGGTGTTCTGTGAGACCGACATAGAGCTTTGCAGGCTAGAAGGAAACAGAAGATCCATGAAATA
This sequence comes from Oryctolagus cuniculus, assembly GCF_051225735.1. NCBI lineage: Eukaryota > Metazoa > Chordata > Mammalia > Lagomorpha > Leporidae > Oryctolagus > Oryctolagus cuniculus. The sequence goes on along the minus strand of NC_142867.1, from coordinate 212,852,910 downwards.
GAAAAGTGGTAACATGGAGTAATTGGGCACACACAGGGAAAGGAATCACTGAAGTTGCTTAGAATCTCCATGTGAAGCTCATTGGTTCCTCTTTCAAAGGAGAGGGAAAGATGCAATGGATGGTTTGATTGTGAGGTCACACTCTCCAGTGCTAACAAGGCATGAAGGCTGTTGAATAGAAGGCAAAAGTTAACCCTGAAACTATTGCTTCTTCCTTCATATTCTTTAGCTAGTTTGTTACCAAGACCTGTTCTTTTTTAAGATTTATTTTATTTATTTGAAAGACAGAGTTACAGAGAGGTAGAGACAGAGAGGTCTTCCATCCGCTGGTTCGCTCCCCAGATGGCCGCAACGGCTGGAGCTGTGCCGATCCGAAGCCAGGAGCCAGGAGATTCTTCTGGGTCTCCCACATGGGTGCAGGGGTCCAAGGACTTGGGCTATCTTCTACTGCTTTCCCAGGCGATAGCAGAGAGCTGGATCAGAAGAGGAGCAGCCAGGACTAGGACCGGCGCCCATATGATGCCGGCGCTTCAGACCAGGGTGTTAACCCGCTGTGCCACGGTGCCGGCCCCCTGTTCTTTTTCTTTACAAATCACTCCCAGAATTACCCTGTTCTCCACATTATTATTGCCAACCACCTAAATCTAAGTCTTTATCTCTTTATTCTCCTGGTGTCTCTCACTCTAAAATATTCTACATATCATTTTTTTAAAAACATTTGTTTTATTTTTTTGAAAAGCAGAGTTACAAAGAGGGAGGCAGGAACTCCATCTGGGTCTCCCAAGTGGGTTCAGGGGTCCAAGCAATTGGACCTTGTTCTGCTGCTTTCCCAGGCACATTAGTAGGGAGCTACATTGGAAGTAGAGCAGCCAGGACTCAACCCAGCACTCATATGGCATGCTGGTATTGGAAGTGGTGACCTAACCCACTGTACCACAATGCCTACCCCTCTACATACCATTTTAACATAATATTCTAAAGATCCCTATCTTACCTGCACAAGTTCTTCTCCATCATCCTCTTCTCAGGATGCATAGTGAATTGTCACCACCTTTTTATAGTTGGTGATTTTTATGATGAGTATGTGTAGGTTTCATTAGTAAGTATATTTCTTATCAACTACTTGTGGGTATCATTTAAAACAGTAATGTTTTCCCTTCCCACCAGGTTTTTGCTGCGGAGGGTTTAAAGTTTACTTCAAGTATCCAAGGTTTTTCAAAACAGGTAACTCTTGTCTCTCTGCCTGGTGCTGGTTATAGTATCCTAGATACCCACTGGCATAGTATTAAGGTATCAAGATATTTAAGGTATTTCGTTGGGGGTGTTATAACTTCCTAAATTACATTTCAGCTGAAAGATGATGACAAACTTACGCTTCTCCTGGAAATAAACAAGCTAATCCCTCTATGCCACCAGCTCCAGACAATAACCAAGACATCTCTGCAGAATAAAGTACTTCTCAAGGTAAAGCAGAGGGAGGGAGTTATTCAGGCAGACTTTGAGAAACTTGCATACTTCTGTCTTTATCATATTTGCTCCAGGCTGTTTTTTCTTCAAAGAAAGTGTTAATACCTGCAGAGGCACAATTTATTTACATATTTCCCGATTTGATGGCAAGAATCTTATATTATCTGCTTTTGTAACTGACCCCAGAGAGCAACACATTCACTGAATGAATTGGCTTTTTGGACAGGATTAATTCCATAGCACTGGCAGCTACCGCTAAATCCTGTCATCATCACCTGTCTGACCTGGGCGTGAGTGCCTCCAAGGCTGGGCTCCCAGAATTTGTCTAAGGATATGTGGGTTTTTGCCCACAGAGCAGAGTGCAAGGAATGCCAAAGCAGGGAATTTGCTGTCACTATTTGGAGCATTTTGAGTAGCTCCTGAGTAGTCTGAAGGAGCACAGTTGCTTTTCCACCCATTCTTCCTGGGTGGAAACAGGAGTAAGACCTGGGTGACAACGCTGCACTTGTGTTCTGGGGCCTTGAGTCAGCTCCTGTGATCTCTGTACCTTCCAGACCCTTTGTAGTTCCACAATGGAGAAATGCCATTTTCACATCAACTATATGATAAAGTTTTGTGAATTCCCACTTGTAGAATACGATTTGCACGCTTTCTGTCACTATAGGTTGACAAATGTATTACAAAGACAAGATCCATGATGGCGCTCTTGGTTCAACTTCTTTCACTTTGCTATAAACTGCTGAAGAAGGTAAGGCAGTTTTTCTATCTTCAACTCATATTTGAAAAGTTAAAGGAAATTGCAAAAAAAAATTAGTAATTACTACTAATTTTGCAGCTTTTTTTTTTTCAGAATAAAGCAGAAATTAATTGTCTTAACTCTTTCTAACTTCAGACAGAAAATGTCAGATGGGTCTCGGTTACAAATAAAGACACCGTGGATGGTAAAACCTGAGAAGATTTTGGAGTCCAGTTTTTGCAACATCTCTGGCAAAGCCGACATTTTTAAAAAGCAAATTATACTTTAAGAAATTCAACACATTTATAAAGAAAACAATACTGAAATCCTGCTTTATTTTCTGATCATGAAACTGGTTGTGAAGCTTTTGACGACTAATAATTGCCCTAATAGCAGTAAGAATTTTAATTGCAGTGTGATTTTAAAATGTAACATTGCATTAAAACTGTAAAAGTCAAACCAAATATCCCAGATGTCTTAATGACAACTCCATCCAAAGAAGCTATTTTGAATATGCACTCGCCTTTGGCATACTTTACTTTAACTGTTTTCTTATTTAAGCCTATCATCTAGAACACTAATTTCAGCAGAAAATATACAGCAGTTTGGGTGAACACAGGGTTTTGCTATAACAAATGGACTCTTCTTCAGTCCCTGTGTCCACCAAGTGTGACAAAATCCCCTCTGATGCTCCCTCTATCGCAGATCATGCTACTGGCCAGAGTTTGTTCTCTAAGAAATGTTTCACAGAGCAAGGGCTAACTGCTGCACTGCATGTACTTCTGAGCTCCTGAAAGCTGAGTACAGGAACCCACTCCACGGAATCCTGGAGGGAGCAATTCCTGGGGAATAGCAGATAGCCGTCTTCTGGTCCTAGGTCTAGCATAGCTAGCCAGTCTGCCCTGAATACTAGCTGTAATACTAAGCCTATTTTCCTGGCTTAAAAAATAGTTTTGATCTATTCTTCTCAGTATTGATATAATGGAAAAGAAGACAGAAGGATGGAACCAAGAAGCTGTTTAGATTTTGAGTAATTATACATTTTATAATGTGGCCCTGGAATGTGCATTACAAAATAAACAAACATCTTTATTTAGTCATTTTAATTCGTGTTGAAAACTTGTTTTTGTGCTGTGAGTTTTGATGGAAAGATCTGGCTGATAGGTTTTCTCTGCATGTTATACTATGATTGACTTTGTTTTGAGCTCATTTCATAGTGTTTGCATCCCTTGCTTTGAAATTCATTTTGATATCCGATGGGTCATGTCCTTGCCACGTGGCAGTAGATAGATGAGTCTGATGATTTTTCTGTGTCAGCCACCACAATCAAGATTCACGGATTTTGAAGAACCACAAGACTAATGATATTTTACTGAAGAAAACTTTGTTTTTTAAAGATGTATTTACTTGAAAGTCAGTTACACAGAGAGAAGAAGAGGCAGAGAGAGAGAGAGGTCTTCCATTCGCTTCTTCCGAGTCCCCCATGTGGGTGCAGGGGCCCAAGGATCTGGGCCATCTACTGCTTTCCCAGGCCATAGCAGAGAGCTGGATCGGAAGTGAAGCAGCTGGGACTTGAACCAGTGCCCATATAGGATGCTGACACTGCAGGTGTCGGCTTTACCCGCTATGCCACAGCCCTGTACCCTGAAGAAAACTTAAAAAAAAGATTTATTTGGAGACAGGTGCTGTGGCGAAGCAGGTTGAACCACCACCTACCTGCATTACGGGCATCCCATTTGGGTGCCTGTTGGAGTCCCAGCTGCTCCACTTCTGATCCAGCTCCCTGTTAATGTGCCTAGGAAAGCAACAGAGGATGGCCCAAATGCTTGGGCCCTCAAACCCACATGGGAGACCAGAAGCTGCTCCTGGCTGCTGGTTTTGGTTTGGCTCAGCCCTTGCTGTTGGGACTGTTTGGAGAGTGAACCAGTAGATGGAGAACTCTGTCTCTCCCTTCTCTTTCTGTAAGTCTGCCTTTCAAATAATTAAATCTTTAAAAAAAAAAAAAAAAAAAAAAAAAAAAGCTCATCTGGATCTCCCACCTGGGTGGTAGTGACTCAAGTACTGGAGCCATAATCTGCTGATTCCCATGTACATTAGCAGAAAGCTGGATCAGAAGTGGAACAGCCTGGATTTGAACAGGCACTCTGATATGGGATGTAGGGTCCCTAAGGGGCAGCTTAAACTGTTGTACCACAAAGCCCACCCCAAATAAAACCTTCACTTTTCACTATAGTCCTGGGAGAAAATGGGGTACACTTAGCTTAGTTAATGACTTTATAATTGTTTAAACAGAAAGTCTTCTTTTTTCTCTGAAACAAATATTCTTTTACATGACAGTAGACTTCCTGGGGGAATTATGTGTGAATATGTAAAGTAGATGCAGACTGTTTTACTGTCAGTTGTGTCTGTCTCATGTACTCTTGAACATTCACTGTGCCAACTGCTGTGCTCGTTTGTGCTCACATTTTCACTTCATAGCACCATCACTGTACGTGTTGCTACCTTGTCATATTCGATGTGCATATTTTAGGGATAACTGTCCTGGCATTCGCAGGGGTAGGGAACCTTCTTTCTGCCAAGAGCCATGTGGATATTTATAGCATCATTTGGGGAGCATACAAAATTAGCCACTCAAAAATCAGCCTGCTGAGGACGCATTGAATTTCAAGTCCTGCCTGCAGTTGTCTTGGCAGGGCCAGACCAGTGATTTCCGGGACCTTACATGACATTTCACCACCCCGGGTTACAAGACGTTTTGCTTTGAACTAAAACTAATTTTAAATTTTATTTAAAAGATGTTGTTAGCCGGCGCCGCAGCTCACTAGGCTAATCCTCCGCCTTGCGGCGCCGGCACCCCGGGTTCTAGTCCCGGTCAGGGCGCCGGATTCTGTCCCAGTTGCCCCTCTTCCAGGCCAGCTCTCTGCTGTGGCCCGGGAAGGCAGTGGAGGATGGCCCAAGTGCTTGGGCCCTGCACCCCATGGGAGACCAGGAGGGGCACCTGGCTCCTGCCTTCGGATCAGCGTGGTGCACCGGCCACAGCGCGCCAGCCGTGGCGGCCATTGGAGGGTGAACCAACGGCAAAGGAAGACCTTTCTCTCTGTCTCTCTCACTGTCCACTCTGCCTGTCAAAAAAAAAAAAAAAAAAAAAAAAAAAAAAAAAAAATTAAAAGATGCTGTTACAGGCCGGCGCCACGGCTCACTAGGCTAATCCTCCACCTGCAGTGCCGGCACCCCGGATTCTAGTCCCGGATGGGGCACCAGTTCTGTCCCGGTTGCTCCTCTTCCGGTCCAGTTCTCTGCTGTGGCCCGGGAATGTAGTGGAGGATGGCTCAAGTGCTTGGGCCTTGCACCCGCATGGGAGACCAGGAGGAAGCACCTGGCTCCTGGCTTTGGATTGGCGCAGCGCGCCACCCATAACAGCCATTTGTGGGGTGGATCAATGGAAGGAAGACCTCTCTGTCTCTCTCTAACTCTGTCTGTCCAAAAAAAAAAAAAAAAAAAAAAGATGCAGTTACATACTTCAGTAGGTGTGGGGAGGGGGTAATATTTGACTTCAACAGCGTAAGAGGATAGAAACTGTAAAAAACACAGCTGTTTAAATATATGTAGTCTAAGGAAAAAGTGACATGTTTTCTTAATGTCCTTTATTTGGAATTCATTGTAAATCAGTATCCAATTTTAAGCCATAAATTGAGTTAGTTTGTTTCTTTTTAAGGATGTAGAAGTCTTTGTTGTGTTCAAAGGCAGAAGCTTGTTAGTTACCCAGTCACCAGAGTGACCTTGGTTGACTACAATGTATCCACTATGAGAACCAACTTAAGTTGCCTTATTTTCCATTTGTTAAGGCAGAATTTGGTATTTTTCAAAGATGTGTTCCTCATTTAGTTGTTTAATAGGTGTGAGGAGGACAAAAGGTACACTCTACACTCCAGCCTCTTCCTGTAACTTACAAACAGGCGGGGGCCAGCTCTCTGCTGTGGCCAGGGAGTGCAGTGGAGGATGGCCCAAGTACTTGGGCCCTGCACCCCATGGGAGACCAGGATAAGTACCTGGATCCTGCCATCAGATCAGCGCGGTGCGCTGGCTGCAGCGCGCCAGCCGCGGCCGCCATTGGAGGGTGAACCAATGGCAAAAGGAAGACCTTTCTCTCTGTCTCTCTCTCTCACTGTCCACTCTGCCTGCCAAAAAAACAAACAAAAACAAAAAAAACAAAACAAAAAAACAAAAAAACAGGCAGGACAAGACTTTGTGTCACACTCAAGCAGGGTGAAGAAAGGTCATTTAGGTTTTTGAAAAAACTTCAAACTGATAGAAAATTGAAGTAAAAACAACAGCCATGCCATAATGTTCAAACAATAGAAGTATGTCAAAATACAGTATTTACTTCCATTTAATACGATGAGGATGAATAAATCAGTTACTTAAAATTTCTCCATGTTTGCCAAATTTTACCCAAAGAGGGGTGTGTGTGTGTGTGTGTGTGTGTGTGTGAGAGAGAGAGAGAGAGAGAGAGAGAGAGAGAGAGACGGAGAGGGAGGGAGAGAAAGAATGAATCAAAATGCATCCCCTGCTTGAGAGAGAGAGAGAGAGAGAGAGAGAGGGAGAGAAAGAATGAATCAAAATGCATCCCCTGCTTGCTTGTTTACTTGGAAGCAAGGGAACAGGGTGAGGGTGAAGACAAGTGGGAGCCAAAGCTTATCAGGCAAGACAGAGGGAAAACTAGGTTAAGTGAAGGCTTAGGGCTCTTCTGCTGATGGCTGGGGGAGAAATGTGCTTCACACATTATGCTGCGTCTCCTTGAGGGCACTGATGGTTTAGGCCAGGTAAGGCTAAGAATCCCATGTTGCTCTGGCTCCATTGCAGTCCTCATGATGTAGCTGCAGTAGCATCAGCGCGTTTCAGCACAACTTCTTCATACTGTTTTTGTGTCAGTAAGCCTTCTGTTATGCTTTTGCTTTCTTCAAATTTGGGTAACACAACTGCAATGTAACCTTCAGTAGATGGCTGGAAAGGAAATAGAATATTTAGTACTGGCAAATATATCAGGGGGGTGGGGTGGGGTGGGGTGCGTATTTGGCACAGCAGTTAAGCTGCTGTTTGGGGGGAGGGGCTGTGCTCAGGTCCCAGCTCTGCTCTCAATTCTAGCCCTCTGAGGAAGTGGGTAATGGCTCAGTGGGTGATGGCTCCCATCCATATGGGAGACCCAGACTGAATTCCAGCTCCTGGCTTCAGGCATCTGGAGAGTGAACTAGTGAATGGGAAATCTCTCTTTCTCTGCCTTTCAAATATACTAATGAATAAAAATTCAAAAACGGTTTAAAAATCCCTTAAAAGATACAGGGATGAGATCATATATTTTTCCTCTTTTACCTTTTCTTGAAGAATAGATGGCTCATGGAGAATGTTTTCATTCACTTCCATCAACCGTCCCCTCACACAGCTATTAAAAACAGAATTATTTGTATGAAAAATATTATCTGCTTTGTCTCTCCTAAATGATGGTGAAAAAGTTACTCACCTAGATATGGTATATTCTTCTCCATCTGAGCAGTAAATCTTACACAGAGGTGCGAATTCTGTTAGAAACTGCGCCCCCTGTGTGATGGAAGGGAAGAAGTGAGGAATTGATGGACATTTCTCCAGCTTCCCTAGAGAAGCAGCCCACAGTGCTGCCAGTATATCTGGGCCAGCATTGTGGTAGCTGGGATAAGCTGCCACTTGGGATGCTGGCATCACTAATATGCTCTTAAAATTGTCTGTGGTGTGAAACCCTCTTTCAATAAAATGTCATCTTGCCTGGACCTGTGGAGATACCATGTTTCATAACTGAGGACTGTGAGGAGGTAGAAGGTGATGTGGGTAACTGTGTATTAGACTGGCAATGCAAATACTGTATGTTTTCTCAGGTTGACATATTTTCCTACTCTGTCCAGATTTTTTCCTTTTAATTTACATGTGAAAAATATGGTAAAGAAGACATGGTCACCTAAATTTTATAGAGCTCAAGACACTGGTTTAATAAACTAGAAGGGACAAAATACCTTGTTGATGTTAGAGGTGTCTGTTAAAAGGCCCGCATTCCCCCTCCTCCATCCTGGAGATAAGCGAGAGAGTGGCCCACAACCTAATATGACAGATGTAACTCCTGAAATATCCCATCTTTTTGGTCTGAGAATCTCTTTAGGGTTCAAGGATACATAAAACCAGCGAATCAAAGTGCCAGAGAAGCATGCTGAGCTTGTGTTACCAGATTCTAAGGCTGACTGGATGTGTCACTACCGTGCATGCAGAGGAATTAAGTAGATAATCACAGAATTACAGCAACATACCCGCTTAAATTTCCCAGAGACCTTGTTCTGGAGTCTGCTACAGTTGGTACTTATCTGATAGGAAATGCTCTTAATCGTTTTTCCACTTTGAAGGACCGGATGAGATCCTGCCAATGTGATGACACATATTCTAGAAGGAGAAAAGATTGATCTGGAGTTACTGCTTGCTCTAGTTCTTCCTCTTACATCACAGTATTCCTGCTGGCACAAGAGGACTTAACTACATCTGTTTAGTCAAGCTACCAAACACCTCCCTTTTTTTCTTTGGCTATTACTGGGGCATCACTGTAGAATGGGGAATGCAATAAAGAGAAAATAAGATTGACTTTCCTTCCCAGGAAAGAAGCGTACCAGAGGTGTTGAGGTGGCACTGGGGTAGAAGGGAGAGAAGCAAGGCACTGTGTGGACAGGGTACCGCGGAGGCCTCTGTGGTAGCAATACCTTGGGCCCTGGCAGTTTGGTGCTGAGGCACAGGCTGGCCACTTCAGGTAGCAGCTGACTGAGGGTGAGGTCCTCAGTTTGGACATTTGGAGAATCAAGTTTATTTTTTCAGAGTGAGTAGGCCTTGGAAGATTCATCTCTGCCAACCAACTCTTCTAACACCATTTCAACACAGTGGAAAATGATGGACATTGTTCAAGACCATACCAGGCTAAAATTGGAGGGGAGGGGCTTTTTAGTAAATTAAAATTCCCAAATTGCTTACCGGTTAGAGTGCTGTAGTATACAGTGGTCCTCACAAGGTTTTCCTTTGACATCTGGAAGAAAAAAATTTTATTGGTTATGGAATGAGTATGTATTCCTGCTATTTAGTACTTTATTGGGTTTATATAAATAGTAATTGTGAAGACTGCACACATACTGATCATTGGTATCCTTTCATTACTCAAAAAGATAGACCTAAAAGCTTCCAAAAAGTACTTACAGGTACAGGGACTTGGCCTGGACAGAATCATTTATTCCATGTTTAAGTTCCTTGCTCTATCTTGCTTTGTCCTCACATTAAGAACATCCATTATTTCTACTAGAAAAATGCAACTGGCATTGCTTTCTTTCTTTCACAGTAGTGTATTTTTGTGGGTGGTTTCCAGGGCTGATGTTAGCTTGGGAAGTCCTGCATTTGGATAAATCCCTCAGTACTGGGCAAACCAGGAGGGTTGGTCACCTAAGTTTAGCCAACAGGAAATAGAAAGGACTTAAAAAATGTCCATAGAAAAAAATGAAATTCAAAAATCAGTTTGTTTTGGTGCAAAAATCTTTTGAAGTCCATACATAGTTTTTTTTTTTCCCCTCAGAATGTGCATTTTCCAAGAATTTGTTGATTCCTCATATTATGGACTGCAAAAATCTTTTTGCAGCAAAATTTGTTTTAATCCATTTTCTTGAACTTTTTGGAAGTATCTTCGTTTGCTACAGTATTTTTTTTTAAAGCACACTCTTAAGATCTCCGAAGAAAGTAGGGGTCAGAGAATCCCCATGAAGTTTCTGCCACTGGGGTTACTGTGTACACAAAACGGTACCACAGGAAGACACACTTCTAAGTGACAAATGGTCAGTGCGGCAGCTTCTCATTGAGAGAAAACCGCAGATTCTGCTCTCCAGTGAGTCTATCATAACACCCTCCTCCCGCCGTCGCTGCTGCCTCTACCCGACCGCAGAGCTGATCCTCTGAATAATTTCATGCATCGCTACTCCCGGTAGGATGGCGCTTTCGTCCCAACCGGCAGGCACGCACTGTATACACCTTCTGGCCGCCGCCGACCTCGAGGACCTCGCTTTACTTTAGAATTCCCGCGAGCAACCCACGCCGGAGCCCGCGCTGCCCTGGAAGCCCCGGGAGGCGCCCCGCTCCACGGGTGTTCCACGCCTGCGAGTCCTCCCAAATGCCATCCCTCGATCTAGAGGGTAATTCCGAGGGCCAGCTCCTCCGACGCGGGAGGAAGCGCGAGAGCGCGCGCGCATCCTCATCCGTCACTGCCGTCCCCACAGCATCAGGCCTCCGCGGCCGAGCACTCACCCGTTTTGTACCAGCGAGTGAAATAACGATCCACCAGCGAAGGCACGGCCGGCTCGCCGGCCGGCAGCTCGGTAGCCATGGCGACCCCCGGGGCCGCTGCCCCGCCCTCCGGGATGCGAGCGCTTCCTCCCGCCGGGCCTGCCTTGGGGGGTGTCCTTCCGGTGGGAGGCCACGTCCAGCGCACGCGCACTACCCCCCAGCCAACAGTCTCCGCCCCCTACCCCCACGACAGAGCTTAGGGATCTGATGTCAAAGCAGGAATCAAATCCAGTAGGGTGGGCAGTAATCATAATACAATAGGGGGAGATATAGGACGGGTGCTAGCGCAGCCCCTGTATTTCTACTTCTCCAGGGTTACAGAGTCCACCAAGCCGAATGGCCTGGGAAGCCACCCTTTACTCGGCCACGCCCCGTCGTGTGACGTCACTCCCGCGCCGCTTAGCGCGTGTCCGGCCAGCCCAGCCCGTGGGTCTCTGTCGCACGCTTAGCACCTGAGCGGCGCTTCGCGCTCCACCTTTGGGTGTCCAGTGGCTGTAGCCCCTCCAGCCTAGCGCGCTCCCTGAGAGCTCGGAAGCTGCAGACAGAGGCTTCGGGGGGCCAGCGGCGCCCTGCCGCGTAGGCGAGGGTTCTCGGCGCGGCGCAGGTGAGCGTTCCAGCGACCCCTGCCTGAGCAGGAGGCCAGGATTGGGCCCTGCGCGCCCAGGCATGTCCTAGTGAAAGGGACACCGAGGGTCCTGTGTCTGCTGCAGACCCAGGAGTAGAGTGAGGCGTGGGCGACCTCTTTCCTCGATCGTCAGCTTCTGACTGCGGACGCGCCATCCTTGGCCGTCCGGGGGAGCTCCCGCAGGGGGATGACAGCCCAGCCTCTGGATCCTTGCAGCGGGGAGCTAATGCCCCCGCCGCGAACGCATTAACCCAGGCTGGAAAGCCATGATTCGTAGAGGTGGGGGTGCTACGCTGCGGGTCCCTTCTCGCGAATGCGACTTTTCCGTGGACGTGAAGTCCCGGTGCTTCTTCAACTTAAATTGGGTATTTTATGTGGCTTGCTGTCCCGTTCAGCCGTGGTCTCCGTGGAAGCAGTGACTGAGTAATCGCCTAGCACTTCGTTCAGTCGTTGTTTGGTGGAGGTCACAAACCGGGTCGCGGGATAAGGTGCTGCACTTTGACAGCCACTGATGGGACCAGTCAACTGTAAACTGTGAAAGGGTGGGCAGAAGGGCAAAGACAGCTTTCTGTTTAAAAACGGAGAGAGTGGCAGTGCCGTGTCCCCAAATAGAGCAAACTGACATTTGGTGGAAGAGTAGTTAATGCTTCCTTTCCCAGGTTGCATTTGATGTGCTTGTGAGACATGCTTGTGATAACATCAGAAGGTTGAAAATGTGGACTTAGTGTACAGTAGGGCTTCTTCAGCAGGGCTGAGTATTTCATAATACCTTATCAGCATATCGGTGATCTGCCTGGGGCTGTAGTCATGAGCACCAAGTTAGCCAAGAGGGGGCTAGGTGAGGGGCAAGGGAAGAAAATGGAGTTGTCAGAACAGTAGGAGAGATTCCCAGGAGTGACCAACAGTGTGGACGGATTTTGGGCACACTTAAGTACCAAGAAAATTGAGTCAGTGGAGGCAGGGGAGTTGAACATTACTGATGTCAAGGTAAGAGTATTAATATGGCTGGGTCCTGGGGGACTATTGAGGATATTTCTGTCCTAGCCTGGAAAGGGCTGGGCATGTCTTTCCCTTGAGAGTGTAATGGAGTAAGAGTGGTGAGTGTGAGAATTAAGAGTAGTTAACTTTTGGGTGGGAGGGAGATGAATGAGCTCACCTTTGCAAGCTCAGTGGCTTTGAAAGCTCTGATTTGAGAATGCAGCTTGTTTGTGTTAGGCAGGGCCCTGCCAGAAAAGTAGAAACCGCACAGATTTTCAGTGGAGAGAATTTAATGTAAGAGTTGCTTAAGGCCGGCGCCACGGCTCACTAGGCTAATCCTCTGCCTGCGATGCCGGCACCCTGGGTTCTAGTCCCCGTCGGGGAGCCGGATTCTGTCCCGGTTGCTCCTCTTCCAGTCCAGCGCTCTGCTGTGGCCCGGGAGTGGAGTGGACGATGGTCCAAGTGCTTGGGCCCTGCACCCACATGGGAGACCAGGAGAAGCACCTGGCTCCTGGCTTCGGATCAGTGCGGTGCGCTGGCCGTAGCGCTCCGGCCGCGGCGGCCATTGGAGGGTGAGCCAACGGCCGCAAAGAAGACCTTTCTCTCTCTCTCACTGTCCACTCTGCCTGTCAAAAAAAAAAAAAAAAAGAAAAGTTGCTTAAATAGCTGCTGGAGGAACAAAAACTGAAAAGGAGCAGTGAAGGAACAGACCAATAGACCTGGAAGAAGGAGCTAGCTGCAGTACCTAACTAGGGCTAGGGGTCAGAACAAGGGGAGATGTGGGGGGCTGTTACCACGGAAACCCTGGAGCATTGTAAAGCTGGGCTCTGACTGCTGGTGGTACTCCCTCAGGAATTCAGAGGGTGACACCCACAGGGTTGGGTTTCAAAGTCTGTCAGGGTGCAGGAGAGCCTGCCTAAGTGGTGCCTGGGGGTGCCTGGGGGTGGTCGTGGAAGTGCTAGAGATTGGGACAGAGGCCCCTGCAAGAGCGAAGGTCCACTACTGGGCTATCGTTGGGGAAACCAGTAAGGCAGGAAAAAAGTGGATCCTTTCGTTTTGCCTTTACCGTCCCTCTCACCCCGGGGTCCATGGATCAGGTTGTTGGCGAATAGGTTACAAGTTCACAGGGAGGGATATGGAGATGTGATAATCTGGTCATGGCAGTAGTATGGGCATATGGTGTCGTTTGAATGTGTTCCCTAAAGTTCATTTGTTGGAAGCTGAATCCCCTGTGCAGCAGTGTTGAGTGAGACCTTTATAACCCAGTGGGAAGAACAGCTGGGAGACTCCACATGGGTGACCTCCTGTTGCCTGTCCTATCTCTTGTTGCTTGCTCTATCCCTTGCCGGGCGTTCTCTCATCTCAAATATACTCATCTGTTCAGATGTGTTTCAGTGGTCATCTTTGAAGGTAAAAGACATCTAACTTTTATACGCCTTGAAAAATCCAATTCTATAGGTGGAGCTGGGTTTTTATTAAAAACTTATGTGGTATAAAACTTGATGACATAATTTCCAGAAGTTCTAGAATATAATGTCTCTAAAACTTACTGAAACCATCGTCTGCCTTGATTCTCTTCTTCACACCCACCATACATGATGTTGCATTTCTTTTAACCCACATTATGTTTTCTCATTCCTGTTACAATTGGCAGTATCTGCTTTGTACTGTAAGGAATGTCTCATTTTTATTCTTTTACTGTCCTAAGCATGAAGTGCCAAGATGAGACAGTTTACCTTGCATTAAAGTGATAATAAGGCCAGTGTGGTCTTTGTAATTTCCACCCCTAACATAAGTTAGGGAACTTCTAATTATAAACCTTAAAGAGATCTGAATATAACTATGCAGCATATTAATATTTTTCCCTATTTAGATAATGTTATGCATTAAAACAAGTCTGTTTTTACCAGACCAAAGTAGGTATTCCTATTTAGCATTCTTTTCTTACCTTTTCTCTTATGCTGATAAAAGCCTGGCCAGGAAAATGAAGTTGCTTGAAGTGGTTGTATCAGGTCATCAGACTGATGTCGGTCATCATTTGGAAGCAAACTCTTACCATTCCACAGTATCTTCCTTGCCCTCTGAGAATAATAAATGTTTTTGGCTTAAATTTTTATTTTTTATAAACATATAAAACTAGTTTATTAAGAGTTACCTGATGGAGGCCGGCGCCGCGGCTCACTAGGCTAATCCTCCGCCTTGTGGCGCCGGCACACCGGGTTCTAGTCCCGGTCAGAGCGCCGGATTCTGTCCCAGTTGCCCCTCTTCCAGGCCAGCCCTCTGCTGTGGCCAGGGAGTGCAGTGGAGGATGGCCCAAGTGCTTGGGCCCTGCACCCCATAGGAGACCAGGAAAAGCACCTGGCTCCTGGCTCCTGCCATCGGATCAGCGCGGTGCACCTGCCACAGCGCGCCAGCCGCAGCGGCCATTGGAGGGTGAACCAACGGCAAAGGAAGACCTTTCTCTCTGTCTCTTTCTCTCTCTCACTGTCCACTCTGCCTGTCAAAAAAAAAAAAAAAAAAAAAAAAAAAAAAGAGTTACCTGATGGATATTAAAGTCATTTTATTCCATATTATCTTCAACTGCTAGTTCATATATGTGGATTTTATGTAGTTCTAATGAGTAGCACAGTCTTGTTTTCTCTTATGACTTTATAAATCTATTGGGTTATAAAATTCCCTAATGTGCAAAAATAAAACATTTTCCTGTTTGCTTGTTCTTTTCAACTTTTCTGAGGAGTATTTTTTAAAGAAGCTGTGAAGTTGAGTCTTGCCTCTCAAAGAGTGAGAACCTAAAATAGCCTCTAGCACCCTCAGTGTGTGGCTCTGCACTGTACATGTTATACAGCAGGTGCTGCCACACCTGAGTATGTGGGGTGGGTGTGTGTTCATGTTGGTAGTTGTGTTTTTTTACTCCATCGACCGCTTCTCCACCCTGAGTTATTCTATGTAGGTGAGTGGCCGTTTATCTCTAGTAAGCTGTCCCTTTCTTTCCCAGGGATTAATGCTTCATCCAGGGAGATTTGTACTTTTCTCCTGGGAATTGCTTCATCATGCGAAATCTAAAGTTACTTCGGACTCTGGAGTTCAAGGATATTCAAGCTCCAGGGAAACCTCAGTGCTTCTCTCTGCGAACTGAACCGGGGACAGTGCTCATTGGCTCAGAACATGGCCTGATAGAAGTAGACCCTGTTACGAGGGAGGTGAGTTCCTCATGGAGAATCCCAGCACTTGACATGACCTTTGACTTGTATCCTGCCAGACTTCCTTCCCCCAAGATGGTCGTTCTTTACATCTTATTGAATTTCTTTCTTCCTGAATAAATATTCTCTTTGATTTACATAGATGCCATGTTAGACATTGCTTAAATAGTAACCTTCCTTTAACTACGATTTCAAACCAACTTGATAAGACTCTGACCATATAGTTTGTATGGGTATCCTGTGTTTTACCCTTTCTGCCATGTGTGTATATTGATATGACAGTGGTCCTCAATGGGGAACGCACCTAAGCTTGAGTCCTTAACCCATACCAACTGGTCACAGTCCTCAGTGCTGGAGCCGACCATATACATTTTTAAATGCTCTTTGGGTTGATTTAAAGTATTTTATTTCTGGAAACGTTATGAATTGTTCTTGAAAGTGGGCTGAGTTAATTTGTTCATGTGTTTGCTTTGGTAAAAGGTGAAAAATGAAATTCCTTTGGTGGCAGAAGGCTTTCTCCCCGAAGATAAAAGTGGCTGCATTGTCGGTATTCAGGACTTGTTGGATCAGGAGTCTGTGTGCATTGCCACAGCCTCTGGAGATGTCATTCTCTGCAATCTCAGCACACACCAGGTGAGTAAGGAGGAGGGTCCCGCAAAGAGGAAGTCACAAGCATCCTCAAACAAGTCACTTACTTTGTGTTGATTTTCGAGTCAGTAACCGTAGTATTTAAGCCTTTGAAGTTAGAAACTTTGCATTTTGTATCTCTTTATTAAAAAAAATTGGCATAGCTTTAGCTATATTTCAGAATTTTTCCAAAGTCTGATTTTGTCTATTGGATCTGTTAGAACATTCCAAATTAGAACTCTAAAAAAGTAGTGAAAACTGGCCTTTCCTGGGTGGTATAGGTCACGTCACTTCTTATCAGAATCTCATCCTGAGTTGTAATCTTTAGTTGTCAAGTTAGAACATCTTCAAGATGTTTACATGGCTAATGTTTCTGTTATGGATCTGGTTGGTTAACATACTGAAGTAATTCACTATAGTTGCATACATATTTTAAGACTTCTAAAGAAGATAAATTTCAGCCTGTTGATTTTTTTCTCTACTCTAGCAAAAAGTTGAATTTCTGGATTTCCAGCCTCACTTGCTTAACTACACACTTTCAATTTTGATTGCCTGATTCTTACTTAATCTTCTTTGATTCCTCCATTGGTTGTGATCTCTGCAACCTCGATTATGTCACAGGAGTTATACTGTTACAGGTAATAGGATAATAACAACAGCTTACATTTACTAAATGTTTAGAGTACACTTTTTCAAATGCTCTTCATGCAAAGTTTAATTTAATCCTTACTGTGACTTTATGATGTAGGTCATTGTTTCCCATTCTTCAGAAGAGGAAATTAGGCCTAGAGAGCTTAAGTAACTAAGCCAAGGTCATACACTTACTGGATGGAATTTGAACCTTGTATAAATCCGAGACCTTAACTCTGTTTTTATTTGAGTTACAGAGAAAGAGGGAGAGACATAAAGAGAGAAAAAGAGCAATCTTCCATCTGTTGGTTCACTCCCCAGGTGGCTACAATGGCCAGGGCTGGGCCAGACCTAAGCCAGGACCTTTATCTGGGTCTCCCACGTGAGTGGCAAAGGCCTAAACACAACTTTCACTACTTTTCCCAGACCATTAGGGAGCTGGATTGGAAGTGGAGCAGCCGGGACACAAACCAGAATCCATATGGTTTGCAGACAGTAGTTTTACCTACTACACACAACGCCAGCACCCGAGATCTGTACTCTTTGTTTGTTTGCTTGTTTTTTATTTGACAGATAGAGTTATAGACAGTGAGAAAGAGAGACAGAGAGGAAGGTCTTCCTTCCGTTGGTTCACTCCCCAAATGGCCGCTATGGCCAGCGCTGCACTGATCCGAAGCCAGGAGCCAGGTGCTTCTTCCTGGTCTCCCATGCAGGTGCAGGGCCCAAGGACTTGGGCCATCCTCCACTGCCCTCCCAGGCCACAGCAGAGAGCTGGACTGGAAGAGGAGCAACAGGGACTAGAACCTGGTGTCCATATGGGATGCCGGCGCCGCAAGCGGAGGGTTAACCAAGTGAGCCACGGCGTCGGCCCCAACCTTTACTACTCTTAACCATTCTGTATAATACAGTAACAGACTACTCTCAATTCATGGTGGGAAACATCAAGGTCATTATGTACAATTTAACATTTTATAGAATTTTTTCCTAATACTGTGCTCTTTCAGTCCATTTATATCCATTTAGTGGTGTTGATCCTGTCCCTTTGTGGCTTCTCAATTGTCTGCAAAACAGAATCTGTGTTCCTTATTGAGCATTATAAGGCCTTTTACTGTCTGTTCCCCAAATTCATTTTTAGCTGCATCCTACATTGTTTATATCTTATGTTCTAGTTGCAGCTCATTCTTAAGTGTTCTTTTTATGCTTTCTTGCTTCAAAACTATGTTTTTCTTTCTGTCTCTGTCTCCTGACCTTGTTATCACTCTTTGAGACACAATCACAGAAAAATGTTCCCAGAGTTTCCTGAGCTGTTGGTCATTCCTTGTTTTAAGACACACTTTATTTCCCAGAGACCTCAGTTATAGCTTAATCCTGCTGTAGAGTTGTATTTTTATCTCCTTTGTGAAAGAGTTTTGGGAAGAATGAGGTGTCCATTCGCATCCTTGTGCCTAATACCCTGTCTGGTCTCTATCTCTGTTACTGATGAAATGCGGAGTAAATTCACATTTATGTATGTTTTCAATTGTTTGGGTTGAGGTCATAATAAATTTTTACTGAAACTTGGTGTTTTGAATCTCCCTTTTCAATTTTCTTAATCTTAGCTGGAGTGTGTCGGGAGTGTTGCCAGTGGTATCTCTGTCATGAGCTGGAGTCCTGACCAAGAGCTGGTGCTTCTTGCTACAGGTAAGTTTGTCACCAGTACCTAATTGACTTTTATAAAACATTATTCCTATTATCTTACAGGCTTAAATTTTGGCATTTCAAACAATTTCTTTGAATAGTAATATCACTAATATACTGTAGAATGAGTATTTTTTTCTAACTTAAGTTTTACCTCATATGTTATAAAAGTTGTTTCATGTAACTTTTTGAGTCTTAAGGAATGAGAATGAAGTCATAGAACCTGGGAAGATTGCTAAATTCCACACACGTTATTGTTAAAAAAAAAATCCACACACGTTATTGTTAAAAAAAAATTCCACACATGTTATTGTTAAAAAGTGTCAACAATATTTAACTCAGTTTGATATGCTTTTATATAAACAGATTCTAAAAACTCCTCTGGCATTACTTTTTTTTTTAATTGTAGTCACTTCACTCCAGGTGTATTCTGTCAGCTTGTATCACACTCAGATATGTTTGAAGAGATGTCTTGGAACTAGAAATGGTGAAGTTAGTTGGGAGAGGGCTATGTGGACTTTGATATCGGGCTTTACACACACGAATACCTGAGAATAAGCACCAGGTGATATGTTGAGTCAAGACTTGATTTTTTTTAAGTGAAATCATTGTGTGTGTTCTGTCTGCCCTATTCTGACTATGAGTCTTCTACTCTGGCTCTGTAGCTTATAGTGCCATAAATAGTTATGGAATGGCAAATTAGTTACAGGAACGTGAAATCATTCTTGTTTGTCCCTTCTAAGGTCAACAGACCCTGATTATGATGACGAAAGATTTTGAGCCAATTATGGAGCAGCAAATCCATCAGGATGATTTTGGTGAAAGTGAGTATAGCTTTGTTTAAAACCGAGGTTTCTCCTCAGTTTTAATCATTTCCTTGTGCACTAAGTTGTATCATAATCCAAAGAACCATGGAGCTTCAGATTCTGTAATTAAACGTTTTTGAGCACATTTCCTTCAGCCCATCCCAGAGTTTTTGTGTGTTTTTTAATTTTATTTAAGTTATATAAGTTTCATGTATTTCATATATACAGCTTTAGGAACATAATGATACTTCTTTCCCTCCCACCCTTGCTCCAACCCTTATTCTTCCTCCCTCTTCCATTCCCATTCTTAATTTTTACAGAGATCTACTTTCAGTTTGTTTAATGATCCTAAAGTTAACCGTACACTAAGTAAAGGAGCTCAACAAATAGAAAAACAAAACGAAACACTGTTCTTCAATAGAAGAAACAAGGGCTGTAAACAATCACTGAATCTCAAAATGCCCATTTCACTCCAATGCATTACATTTTAGGTACTCTGTTCGTTACCCCAGATCAAGGAAAACATGATATCTGTCTTTTTGGGACTGACTTATTCCACTGAGTATAATGGTTTCCAGTTGCATCCATTTTGTTGCAAAAGATGGGATTCCTTTTTTACAGCTGAGTAGTACTCCCTAGTGTATATATACCGTAATTTCTTTATCAAGTCATCAGTTGGTGGACATCTGGGTTGATTTCGTATCTTAGCTATTGTGAATTGAGCTACAGTTAACATGGGGGTACAGATAAGTCTTTCCTTTGCTGATTTCTTTTGGTTTGAGTAAATTCTCAGGGATGAGATGGCTGGCTCATTCTCTGGTAGGTCTCTATACAGACTTCTGAGGTATCTCCATGCTGCTTTCCACAGTGGCTGCACCAGTTTATACTCCCGCCAGCAGTAGAGCAGGGCACCTTTCCCACACATCCCCAGCAGCATTTGCTGTTTGTTGGTTTCTGTACGGGAGCCATTCTAACTGGGGTGAGGTGAAAGCGCATTGTGGTTTTGATTTGCATTTCCCTGATGGCTAGTGATCCTGAGCATGTTTTCAAGTATTTGTTGGCCATTTGAATTTCCTCTCTTGGAAAAGTGCCTGTTCAAGTCCTTTGCCTGTTTCTTAACTGGATTGTTTGTTTTGTTGTTGAATTTCTTGAGCTCTTTATAGATTCTGGATATTAGCCCTTTATCACTTGTGTAGTTTATAAATATTTTTTCCCATTCTGTTGGTTGTCTCTTCACTTTGCTGTGTTCCATCCCAGAGTTTAAAAAGCTTAGTTTTAGTGTCTCTCATGGACTGAGGTTTGGCTTTGTTAGTAACTTAGGGAATAGGAATCTATGCTTAAAGTCTATTGCATGGTTGTTGCCCCTGCGCTAGGGAGTACTTAGGCTGGGGTCTCAGTGAAAAGGACTGTACAAGTTAGAATAAAGAGAGTATTTCTAGGGTACAGTTCTGGGGAGAAGAAAACGAGAGAAAGCAGAAGGCTGATTTTTGTTACTTTTTATTAGTTATGACTCTGCATTTCCATGAGACTAGTTAGATAGTTTTCTTGTTAAAATCTACCCACGATCATTTGGACGTTGAGGCTGGGAGAGGGCTGAGAGGAAGGAGAGAGGAGATGCTTATTCAGCGTAAGAAATTCTGGCCAGCTTAAAGGCACTGGATAGCTGGCCTGATTAAAGAGAGGGGTGGGAAAGGGAGTATTTCAGCTTTGGCTGATGAAAACTTGACTTCACCAACTCTGAGAAATCATTTTTAAACTCTTAATTTTATTTAAAGCAATTTGCTCAGAAGTCATTTCTGACTAGGTATATATTTGGTGATATGACCATTTGAAAAAAGGGTTAAGTTGTTGGCTTTTCCCTTAAGGAGTCCCATATGCATAGTAATAATGTGATAAGTTGGTATTAGGCTACTAGAAGGGAGGGAAGGGAGTCACTGGGGAAGGAGAATTTCCCAGAGGAGGCTGACCTGAGCTGAACCTCAGCTGAATTGGTGTTGGGTGTTTGAGGGTTGAAGGTGGGAGTAGCCCAAGCATGTGATTTAGTCCATTCCAAGGGAGGAATGTTATATAAAAAATCATGGTTTATCCAGGGAATTGCAAGTAATTCAGTATTTTTTTTTTTATCCGATGGCAGGAGCCAGGTACTTATCCTGGTCTCCCATGGGTGCAGGGCCCAAGCACTTGGGCCATCCTCCACTGCACTCCCTGGCCACAGCAGAGAGCTGGCCTGGAAGAGGGGCAACCGGGACAGAATCCGGCGCCCCGACCGGGACTAGAACCCGGTGTGCCGGTGCCGCAAGGCGGAGGATTAGCCTAGTGAGCCGCGGCGCCGGCCAAGTAATTCAGTATTACTGGGGGGTAGGACATGAGAGTAGAACAAATGGCGGCCGGCGCCGCAGCTCACTAGGCTAATCCTCTGCCTGTGGCACCGGTACTTGGGGTTCTAGTCCCGGTTGGGGCGCAGGTTCTGTCCCGGTTGCTCTTCTTCCAGTCCAGCTCTCTGCTGTGGCCCGTGAGGGCAGTGGAGGATGGCCCAAGTGCTTTGGCCCTGCACCTGCATGGGAGGCCAGGAGGAAGCGCCTGGCTCCTGGCTTCGGATCGGCGCGCGCTGACCAGATTGGCTGGTCTTGGCTATATAAGATGTAGTTTCAACTGAAATAAACGAGTCTGTAGGCTGCTCACCTCAAGCCTGCTTTCACCCGACTCCCCCGGTCTGTGTGGTGACTCCGTGCCTCTTGCCCCCACCACTCTGCTCCTCTCAGAAATGAATCCACTGCAACATTATTGAGAAATCAACAGCAACAGTGGCCATTTGGGGAGTGAACCAATGGAATGAAGACCTTCCTCTCTGTCTCTCTCTCTCACTGTCCAACTCTACCTGTCCAAAAAAAAAGAAAATGGTGTGCGTTTTGATTACATTTTTGTGCAGTGGTAAGAAATTTGGAAATGGAGTTCTAGGTGATTAGCAGTGAACAGTTTTGAGTATTGGATTCTGAATATATGATTTCCAGACCATCTTTCTATTGCCTCTTTTTTTTTTTTTTTTTTAAGATTTATTTATTTATTTGAAAGGCAGAGTTATAGAGATGCAGAGAGAGAGGGAGAGATCTTCCATCCTCTGGTTCACTCTACAAATGTTACAATAGCTGGAGCTGGGCCGATCTGAAGCCAGGAGCCAGTAGCTTCTTCCAGGTCTCCCACACTGGTGCAATGGCCCGAAGATTTCAACCATCTTCTACTGCTTTCCCAGGCCAGGCCATTAGCAGAGAGCTGGATTGAAAGTGGAGCAGCCAGGTCTCGAGCCGGCGCTCATATGGGATGCCGGCACTGTAGACAGCGGCTTCCCCCACTATGCTACAGCGCCAGCCCCTCTATTGCCTCTTGTAGCTCCTAGCTCCAGGGACAAGAAAAGCTGCATTGTTTCAGCAACTCTTCATTTTTTATGAAGGTACTTCCAAAAATTTGTGGAAAAATGGAATCAAGGTACAGATTTATTTTGGTGCAAAAGGTTTTGAAATCCATGCCTTTTTTTCCATAATATACATTTCCATAAACTTTTTAAGGTCTCTTATAGGTACTAATCTCAGATTTTTATTTTCACCAAAATAAACTTATATTTTAAAAATTATTTATTTTTATATATTTTAAAGGCAGAAATGGGGAGGGGAGAGAAAGAAAGAGTTGGTTAGAGATCCATCTACCATCCACTGGTTCACTCTCCAAATGCCCACAACAGCTCAGGCTGGGTGAAACCAAAACCAGGGTCCTGGAACTCAGTTCAGGTCTCCCTTATGGGTGGCAGGGACCCAATTACTTGATCTATCACTTGTTGCTTCCCAGGATGCAATTAGCAGGAAGGTAGAATTGGAAGTGGAGCCAGGACTTGAACCCAGGTACTCTGGTCTGGAATGCAGGCATCCCAAGAGGTGTCTTAACTGCTGTGCCAAATACCTATCTCCAAACTTATCTTTTAGTCCTTTTTCCACAAACTTTTTCCAGATACCTTCATGTTTATGTAAGGGAAACATTGTGATTTAGAAAAAACCCCAGCCTGGAAGGCAGAGCCCAGTGTTCAAATTTGGGCTTAAGGGACTCAATCTTAAGTGTACAAGAAGGGCTGTTTTCTATGATCTACAGTCCCTTCCACCACTGGTGGGAAGATTGATACATTTGGCCTATTTAAAGCTGATAGAATTCTGTTCTCAGCTCTTACTTGAGTCTGTTGTTTTGATATGCATGGGCATATTGTATAGATTCTCCAACTTTTATTTTTCTTGTAAGATGAAAATGAGATTGCTGTTTTTGTTTTTAAGGAAACTTACAATATTTAAGATGACAGTTAAGTACTTTCCAAAATAAGGGGTATTTCAAATTCTGCCAAGTCACTGCTGCATATAACACATGCTTTTCAAATATTGACTGCTGGTCAATTTATTGAGAGGCCCTAGAGGACTCAAGTAACTGTTAGTGTCTAACTTTGTAAAGAATAGTAATGAATGGCCGGCGCCGCAGCTCACTAGGCTAATCCTCCACCTGTGGCACCGGCACACCGGGTTCTAGTCCCGGTCGGGACACCAGTTCTGTCCCGGTTGCTCCTCTTCCAGTCCAGCTCTCTGCTGTGGCCCGGGAAGGCAGTGGAGGATGGCCCAGGTCCTTGGGCCCTGCACCTGCATGGGAGACCAGGAGGAAGCACCTGGCTCCTGGCTCCTGGCTTTGGATCGGCACAACAGGCCGGCCGTAGCAGCCACTTGGGGGTGATCCAACGGAGAAAGGAAGACCTTTCTTTCTGTCTCTTTTTCTCTCTCTCTAACTGCCTGTCAAAAAAAAAAAAAAAAAAAAAAAAAAAGGCAATGAAATTCTTATTTCATTTTACGTAACTTATTGGTTGTCATGCATGTTCTCAATTGTTCTTTAGGTAAGTTTATCACTGTTGGATGGGGCAAGAAGGAGACACAGTTCCATGGATCAGAAGGCAGGCAGGCAGCCTTTCAGATACAAACGGTAAGGTCGGTTTGATGGCTAAAGAACCTTGATTGGAACTTATGGAAGTTCTGCCACCACCAGGACCTGGGTGACCAGGTAGAGACCAATAAAAGACAAATCTCTTCTGTTTTAGTAAAACTAGTTGTTTAGAGCCCTCAGGGATTGAGTCACCTAAGATTTTTTTTCTTTTTCATTACTGAGTTTATCTGTGATGGTTTTAGTGTAGAGAATAATTATAATATGGTTTAAAAAATGAAACTTCAGGATAAAAATGGAATGCCCTCTGTGGAGCCCTTCTTGATGTGCTTTCCTCCCTCTCCAGAAGGCTGCCGTCTGGTGGTCACTGTTGATCAGTCGCATACATGTTTCCATACTTTTCCTCTAGATGTAGATATTTTCTGAGTTTTCCTTTTGGATGAAACTTTTTTCCCCCCTCTTTTGGGATTGTAAATTTCTAAAGATTACATAAGGGCATCTTGATGATAGAAGGCAGGGCTTTTCAGTTTTGTAACGTGCAGAGCCCCTGGAGCAGAAGAGTGTGAATAGAGATTCTTTGGGCATCTGGGGAGTAGCTTCAGTGTCTTACCATGTTAAATTTCTTTAAATTCTTACCTTTTTCAATTTATTTGTGCAATGTGAATATTTTTAAAACATTAATTTGCTTTAAAAAACATATGAATGTACTACTGAGTCAAATTAAAGCCCAGGAATACGTGCTATATTTATGCTTTGGCCCACTGCCAGGTACCTCCCAGGATAGAATATCTCTGTTAGAGAAGTGCAGATTACATTATTGCCATGACACTTAATAGCTATGCGACCAAGTTTCCTAACATTTCTGAGCTTCAGTGTTCTTGTACAGTGAACATAAAAGTGTCTTCCTTATAAGGATTGAGATTTGGAAGTAATAATAGGTAAAACAGCTACAACAGCACCAGCCCAGAGCAGGCACTTGGGAGGTAGTTGCTGCCCCTATTTTAGTGGACAGATAACTTGTGAAACTTCAAAACAAAAATTTAGTTTTAATTTCAAAACAACTGTGTTATAAGATGTGCATGGCAGATCCACTTTAATGTTCTGAAAGGTATGCTGACCTATTAGAATTAATGTAGGATTATTAGAGGACAGAAAAATGGAATAAGTATACATAGATATAACCTTGCTTCATTAGGAAAGACTTCTACAACTTATAGCTTAGGACAACTGATTTATGTGTGCCTGGCTTATGAGTGATTTTTTATTTTTTATTTTATTGTAGAAAGACTAAAAAGGGGCTGGTAGGAGGGAAAGAACTTGACCAAGTAAAAAGAATTTTACACAGTCATGTATTCTTCTTTCAAACAACAAATAAATATGGTATAACTTTTTTTTAAACTTTTATCTAGTAAATATAAATTTCCAAAGTACAGCTTATAGATTACAATGGCTTCCCCCCCCCACAACTTCCCTCCCACCTGCAACCCTCCCATCTCCCACTCCCTCTCCCCTTCCATTCACATCAAGATACATTTTCAATTATCTTTATATGCAGAAGATCAATTTAGTATATATTAAGTAAAGATTTCAACAGTTTAATGCTATAACTTTTTAAGAGCATATATTTTAAATTTTAAAATTAGTACTTTACTGATACTTGCTATACCATGTTAAACCTCGTAAACATTATGCTAAATGAAAGAAGCCAGTCACAAATGATGATGTATTGTGTAATCTCATTTATATAAAAAGTCCAAGAGAGGCTATGTATTGACAAGAGATGAGAAAATAGATTAGTGGCTATCTAGCACTGGGAGTTTTAGGGACAGGAGTGGAGTCACTCCTGATGAGTTTGGAATTTCCTTTGGGATTATGAAAATGTTCAAAATTTAAATTATGGTGATGGTTACACAACTTTGTATGCTTAAAAACATTCACATTTCAAATGGGTAAACTTTATGATACATAAATTGCATCTCAATAAAGATGTTAAGAAAAAGAAATAGTGCTTTAATGGAATGTTCAGTAGTCTTCAGAATCGGCTGCTTTCTTTAATCTGTTAAATCCTGGAGAGGACATTTTACTCCTGCTATGTTTAGAGTAAGTTATCTAGTACTGCCAGAATTGGGTTGTAAAATTATTCAGGTGATGGGTAGAGGAGGGAACCCACATTCTAATTTATAATGTGCTCTTCAGTAGGTTTTTCTAGCTTTTGTTAGGAACTTTTTTTGCAGGCTATCTGGAACCTTTTCTTGTTTGAAAGGTCATTGTTACCCTTCAGAAAATAGAACAGAAGTTCATGAGTTAATCAGGTGCAACTATTCAACATGGATAGTTTGGTTTTTAAGTTGTATTTCTTTAGCTTATTCCCTACCTGGCTCTCCTATTGCCCAGACACACTGACTCAGGAAGTTGCATTGTGTGGTGTTTTCCTATTCTCTTAACTGTTGATCACTCATTCATTATAAATTGTTTGTTGAATACTTACTATGTGTTGGGCTGTTTCTGAGGCACAGGATATACTTGTATAGCAGAGAACACCCTTCCCTTAATAGAGCATGCATTCTGTTGAAGAGAACAGACATTAAAGTGAAATTAATTTTATTTTTATTTTTATTTTTTTTGACAGGCAGAGTTAGACAGTGAGAGAGAGAGAGACAGAGAGAGAAAGGTCTTCGTTCTGTTGGTTCACCCCCAAGTGGCCGCTACGGCCGGCGCGCTGCGCCGATCCGAAGCCAAGAGCCAGGTGCTTCCTCCTCATCTCCCACGCGGGTGCAGGGCCCAAACACTTGGGCCATCCTCCATTGCCCTCCCGGGCCACAGAAGAGAGCTGGACTGGAAGAGGAGCAACTGGGACAGGATCCGGTGCCCCAACTGGGACTAGAACCCGGGGTGCTGGCACCGCAGGCAGAGGATTAGCCAAGTGAGCCGCGGTGCCGGCCTGAAATTAATTTTAATATAACATTCAGGAAATGAAAGATGCTGTGGAGGAAAATAAAGCAGAATAAGGAGTAACCGATAGGAGCATATGGAATGATCAAGAATGACCACACTAAGATGGGCATCTGGGGACAGCATTCCAGGCAGAGAGGACAGGGAACAGCCAGATGAGTCAACACCTTGCTTGTCATCTATGTTTTCTGCCTGAATTATTACTAGCTACATTTCATATAACTCATATTTCAGTCCTTAACCCTTCACTAGAAGAATTTTGTGGTCTATACCATAGGCAGTTTCTCTGAAAGTGAATCTTGCCAGGCTGCCTGTGTATTCCCTGTTGTGCAGACTCCAGTGCTGGCAACATGCTGACTTAATGCTGTCCCTGGAGTATGGTGAAGGCTCAGGTGGTCATTTGTTTCCCACCTGATAGAGTTGGCTGCTGTCTTCAGGGCCTTCAGAATTGAGATGCAAGTGTCAGAAGAGACCTTTCCTCCCTCAGATGCAGAGTGCAGAACACTGTTTCCATCATTGCTGCTTTACCACCTCTAGCTCTTTCCTACTCACCTTCCTCTCATCCTCTTAACTCTTCTGGGGCCTGCTGGGAAGCTTATCCATTCATTACATAAGACTCTTCCTGTTAAACTTACTTGAACAGCATACGTTTCCTTATCATAGTTACAGGTTTCTTAGCTCATTATACTTGGATATAATATCTAACTATGTAACTGTTCTACAGTGCTCCTAGGCTACTTTTGTTTTTAATGCCCAAAAAGGATTTTTTTAATGTTCTCTTTTCTGGGTGATTTCTGATTCTGTGAGCTCTTCTGCATGGGTTCCTGAGGTTTCTATGAGGCTGGTTTTCTAGATAGCTTAGACCTCATAAAAGATTTGTCTCAGGCTTGTTTGATTCTGGGCCACTTAAGGGTACCCTGTGACATTGGTGTTCCTTCCTCTCTTCAGCATGAGTCTGCTCTGCCCTGGGATGACCATAGACCACGAGTTACCTGGCGTGGGGATGGACAGTTTTTTGCTGTGAGTGTTGTTTGTCCAGAAACAGGTATGGAAATAAATTACAGTTAAACCAAAAAAATTTTTTCTTAACCTCACTAAAGTTCAGGAAAGTTTCTTCTGCTTTGAGTAGGGTGTTAATTACACTTGTCAAGTTCAGATGTGCTGCTTTAGGTGTTAAAGGAGTTAAGAATTAGAAGAGTCCTTTGAGAACATCTGGGCCAGTTTCCCACCTCATGGATACACATTTTTAACAAGATTGATTTAGCTAGCTTTGTGAAACCATGGCAGTTTTTGTTTAGAAAGGAGTTGTTTGAAAAGTTCCAACTTGATGACGTTTATCATAATGTTTTAAATGTGTGTTTCTTTGACTCTGTATTGAACAGGAGCTCGCAAGGTCAGAGTTTGGAACCGAGAGTTTGCTTTGCAGTCAACCAGTGAGCCTGTGCCAGGACTGGGACCAGCCCTGGCTTGGAAGTGAGTGGGAGAAGAAACCTTGGGACTTCTTTTTCAAACATTTATTTGGAACCTGGATAGGGATGGTGTTCCCCACTGAATATACACATTTACATAACACTAAAGGGTATCTTGTTTTATTCATTTGGCTGTAAGCCTTTCAATCTATCAGGCTTATCTGTTTCTCTGAAGTCTGAAAAAAATTTTTTTTTAAGATTTTATTTATTTGAGAGGTAGAGTTACAGACAGTGAGAGGGAGAGACAAGGAGAAAGGTCTTCCTTCCGTTGGTTCACTCCCCAGATGGCCACAATGGCTGGAGCTGCACTGATCCGAAGCCATGAGCCAGGTGCTTCTTTCCAGTCCTATGCAGGTGCAGGGGCCCAAGCACTTGGGCCATCTTCTGCTGTTTTCCCAGGCCATAGCAGAGAACTGGATTGGAAGAGGAGCAACCGGGACTAGAACCAGCACCCATATGGGATGCCGGTGCTGCAGGTGGAGGATTAACATACTGTGCCATGGAGCCGGCCCCATGAAGTCTGAAATTTTTTAACAATATTTATTTATTTATTTGGTAGTCAGAGCTATGGGGAAGGGTAGAGAGAGAGAGAGAAATCCTCCATCTGCTAGTTCATTCCCCAAATAGCTGCAATGGACAGGGCTAGGCCAGACTGAAGTCAAGAGACAGGAGATTCTTCCAGGTCTCCCACGTGGGTGTGGTTGCCCAAGCACTTAGAGCATCCTCCACTGCTTTTCCTAGGCCATTAGCAGAGAGCTGGATTGGAAGAGGAGCAGCCGAGACATGAGCCCATATCAGATGCTGGCGTCACAGATGGCGCCTTTACCCAGAATGTCACAGTCGGCCCTGAGGTCTGAATTCTACTTGATGAGTGGATTCTGGGCTTCCTCACAGACCTCATCATTAAAAGACCCACACATTTGTATTCCTAATTCTTTAAAGGTTATGACTGTTGACTGTGCCTAGTGAAACCATGGTGTAAAACAGCCAGACTCTGTGGGGCAAATGGAGCTTTTGTGAAATCTTCAGAGCTTCCTTCCTCTGTGTAGTCTCCCACAGTATGGGATCTGCTTGCAGAGGGACCTGCAGGCTGGATTTGGGTTCTTCCCATTTACCTCCTTGGTCCACTGCCCTTGTGGAGGTCACATTGTGCCTGTCGTATGCAGCTGCTTTGATTATAGATCTGTGTCAGTGGCATTGTTATGTGCAGAACCACTAGGTCTCTAGGATTCAGATATCTTGGTTCTCACCAGAATTTGAAAGGCATTGGATGATAGAATAAGAGAAAAGTATATTTTAATTAAGACTTTAGAGATGAATATGAATACAATGAAGAGATTTTCATTAGTTGGAGGCCTTAAAAAATGCTTGCCTGATCATAGAATATTTCCTGAAGTCATGTAATTGAAGGAGAAATAGGTTTCAGTTTTTAGGACATTTAGAATGGTTTATATATACATACATATATGTAATTATGCAAGTATAGTCTGTATATAAGGCTTTGTGGGCAAGTAGAGGCTTTGTGCAGATCAGGAAAAGGTACTCTTTCTTCTGGGCAAGTGTAGTTCCACACCAGGAAGAATTGCCTGCCAATCACAGGGAACTAGGGACTTAAAACTTCTTGTATGAGGAGTTTTACTGAAAGAAATTTCTTGTCTGAATTTCCCCTTGTTCTCAAACCAGCTGTATGCGCTGTAGGATGTTTAACACTCGGATTTGCTTTAAGACCCTCAGGCAGTTTGATCGCATCTACACAAAATAAACCAAACCAACAGGATGTTGTGTTTTTTGAGAAGAATGGACTTCTTCATGGACAGTTTACACTTCCTTTCCTCAAAGATGAAGTTAAGGTGGGTGCCTGAGTTGTTTGACCATCAAATCCAGAGGACTTTCATATTTGCTGGTTTTATCACGTACAGAGGTTCACAGGTGATATGGCTAGTGAGTAGAGGCTCCAGAGTAGATGATAATAAACATGCTGGCTTCTTACAACTGATTTTTTTTTAAAGATTGATTTATTTACTTGAAAGTCAGAGTTACACAGAGAAGGAGAAGCAGAGAGAGCGAGAGCAAGCGAGTGAGCGAGACAGAGGTGTTTAATCCGCTGTTTCACTTTCCAGTTGGCCTCAATGACTGGAGCTGTGCCAATCCAAAGCCAGGAGCCAGGAGCTTCTTCTAGATCTCCCACGTGGGTGCAGGGGCCCAAAACTTGGGTCATCTTATACTTTTTTCCCAGGCCATAGTAGAGAGCTGGATTGGAAGTGGAGTAGCCGGGACTCGCACCGGCGCCCATGTGGGATGCCGGCACTGAAGGAGGCAGATTTTACCTACTATGCCACAGCGCTGGTCCCCGCATAATGCATTTTTTAAAATCATTTTTTAAAATCATCTCCATGTAATGACATTTCTCAGAGTTGTTTAGTGACTCTGTAGGTTAGTAATTTATGCTAATAATGTATAGTAATTTTATTATTTGACTTTTAAGAACAGGGGATTCAGCTGTTTGTGAAGATTTTGCTGTAAATGCAAAAGGCATTGCCAGATCTTTTTCTCCTACTAGGTAAATGACTTGCTGTGGAATGCAGATTCCTCTGTGCTTGCTGTTTGGCTGGAAGACCTTCAGAGGGAAGAAGATTCCGTTCTGAAAACCTATGGTAAGACAACGGAAGTGTCTCAGCTTTATGCCCCATAAAATGTAGTTGAAAGTAGAAGGCTATGGGATTTCCTTCGTTCCTTCTTAGTCTCTTACTGGAGTCAAAGACATCTAAGTGAATATATGGGATAGGGGAGAGATTAGATTTTAATTATTTATGAGCTTTGCTCGTATCTTAGTGTTCTGTAGAGGAATAGAACCAATGGAGCATACATACACACATGCACGTTTGCATTTGAGTACTTAAAAAACTTTAGAAAATGGAATTTAAAGATAACTTTATTTTGGTGCAAAATATTTTGGAATCCCTGTATATATATTGAGAGGGGAAGGAGAGAGAACAAGCAAAAGTATTGGTTGACTTATTTTAAGGAATTGGCTCATCTGGTTGTAGGAGATGGCAGATTTGAAACCTGTGGGGCAAGTTGGAAACCCAGGGTTTCTCTATTAGAATCTTGAGGCAGAGTTGGCTTCCTTTGTGGGAAATTCAATTTCAGTATCTAAGGCCCCTGAATGAAATCACCCTGTTATGAAGGGTAATCTGCTCTACTTAGAGTCAGCCAGTTATAAATGTGAATTACATCTACAAATTACTGTCATAGCAGCATTTACACTTGTGTTTGACTGGACAGCTGGACCCTAGCCAAGTTGACACATACCATGAACCATCATAGATTGTCAGTGACTTGCATGATGACTGTGGAAAGTCAGAACACCATTAAACTAATACCAGGGAAGAGAAAGAGGAATTAGATTTGAGAGAGAACCTTTTCTTTTACTTTTAAAATGTGTAAGTAATGTGTTTTTTTAGTAAGTGTTAAGAGGTATATAGAATGTTATTGAATAAAGATGAGAAGAAAAGAAAAAATACCATATTTCTACCACTCAGTAATAATCACTTAAACTTTTCTTTTCCTCTAGGTTATCTTGTGTGTATATCTCAATATACTATGAGCTCATTTTTTTAAAAGTGTAGGTGATATATATGCAGTTTTGTCGCTTTTTTTGACACTGTATCACAGGCATATTTCCATTTCAGATATACATCTGTATCACTTTAAGTTGCTTTTAGCCAGTTATTAAATCTCATACTGCTAGACATCCAAAGTTTTGTAATTTCTCATGACCACCAACAACACTACACTGACCATTTTTATTCATACATCTTTTTACCTTCTGGATTATTTCCTAAGTGGCTTCCAAACTCTTTAGTCAGTAGAACTTTTTTTTAGCTGAAATGTTACTAAGAAATTCATCACAATAGTGATATACTTTTAAAAAAGAATAATGATATCCAGGTTTCATTTCAGAGATGGATTCATTGTGTTGGAATGGGGAATACTATCCGTCAGTATTTAATTTTTAATAAAACCTCCTAAGCTATCTTAACATAAGCCAAAACTGACAACTACTGATAACTGGTGGGTGAAGTGATGGACTGTGATATGTTCAGGATAAAAACCTTGCACCTGAGCAGTTCCAGCATCTGTCCTTGTGGTGCACGAACACGTGGTTTAACTTAGCAACTCATGGCAGTACAGAAGCGTTGTAAGATTTAAGAGTAAGTGTGTGAGAAGTTTAAGAAAATAAATTTCTTTATGTAACTTGTTTAGTAAAGGTTTGTTTTAATGCAGTTATGTCTTGTTCTTTTAATAGATATTGGAAAGGGTAATTGCATGCTTAAGTCCCTTGTGCATTTGAATCACAGTTAGAACTAGATTTGCTTAGAAATGACTGCATGAAGAACACCTGGAAGAAGATAGGCATCTGGGCCTGGCATTGTGGTGTAGCTGGTAAAGCTTCCATCTGTGACACTGGCATCCCATGCGGCTGCTGGTTCATGTTCTGGTTGCTCCACTTGCAGTCCAGCTTCTTGCTAATGACCTGGAAAAAGCAGTAGAAGATGGCCCAAGTGCTTGGGCCCCTGCCACCCAGGTGAGAGACCCAGATGAAGCTCTTGATTCCTGGCTTCTTCCTGGCTCAGACCTGGTTATTGCAGCAGAATGCAACAAGTGATACTATTATTTTCTTCCCAGATCTTCATACTAAATCACTAAAACAGTGCTTTGTCTAGTAATTTTCCATCATGATCATCAGGTTTGAAGGTAGAAGTGAAATAAGATTGTATACTTCTGACCTTATTTGATACTTGACATTTTATCTCTATGGAAAACTAACTTAACAGTGGTTATTACATTACTGTTTTAATTACGAGAAAAAAAGGGTCATTTGAAAAAGAAAAGATTTTCCTTTTTCCCTTCTAGCTAGTGGCTTGAAATCTGGTTCCCTGGCCTCTGAAGGTTTTTATTTCGTTTTCCTTTTCAGTTCAACTCTGGACTGTTGGAAATTATCACTGGTATCTCAAGCAGTGTCTGCCTTTCAGCACCTATGGGAAGAGCAAGATTGTATCTCTGATGTGGGACCCAGTGATTCCATACAGGCTGCATGTCCTCTGCCAGGGCTGGCATTACCTCTGCTATGACTGGCACTGGACGACTGACAGGAGCTCAGGAGATAATGAGAGTGACTTGGCAAATGTGGCTGTCATTGATGGAAGTAAGCAGCTGGGAAGTGTGTCCAAGTGCCTGCAAGAACTCCTGAGCCCAGGGTCTGCAGATGTAGTTGGACATGGGGAGCTTTGTTTTGGTTGTTTGATTTCTTTGTACTTGTGTGTTGTTTTATCTTTGGTTCAATGGGAATACCCTTGGGTAGAATATAATCTCCTGAGAACCATATTCCCTTCCCCCTTTGCCCATTCCTTGTTGTACCCTATCCATGGCCTTTAGACATTTACTTGTGTGGCTGTTGGAGACTGAAGATGTTGACCCTTTGACCCTGGGCAGAGAATTAACAAAGGTTAAGTGTCTCCTTGCCCTAACACAGATTTGTGTTGACCCTTGCACCACTCCATGTGTGTTGCTTTGTTTTCTGATAGAAGTACTCTCCATTAAGTTCAGTTCAAGTCATAGATGTCTGTCCTGTATGAGTATTAGGTTGGTTTTTTGTAATTACGTTGCAGGGGTTTTGTGGGGCCTAGGTTGTCTCAGAGTGGGGGTAGAGGGTAAGGCTGAGGAATGAAGTAGCCACATGAGTAGTTTACTTATTGCTGATAACTTAAAGGTCACTTAATTCTAAGACTATAATGTGAGTTAGTTGGTATACTAACTCATTTCTGTGCAGTAATCACAGTATTGATTTTATAATCTTATGTTCTGTATAGATAACTTGATCAGATCTGCCCTACTACACAAGGCCACACATGGGAAAAATAAGAATTTTGAAGGTGTTAATTTCCTTGGTTTAGTTTGACTTGACTGAAGGCCCAGATTTAAAGCTGAAACTCTGACCTCTTTGCCTTAGTTCTTGGCACCTGAAACTTTCAGGTCAGATTTGGACTACTCTAGGCCTGGAGGTTACAATAGTCAGATATAAACAGACCCATGACACTTACTCCTCACTTGTTATACTATTTTTAAACTTACTTTTGAGAAAAACATAAAAAATTACCTTTATACATTGCTGTTTTTTACTACCAGTAGTACTTAGGGGTACTGTGATGTTGAGATGCTTGTTTTACCAGTTAACTATCCGCTTGTCTAATCCTTCTCTTTTGTTTTCACTTGCAGACAGGATATTGGTGACAGTCTTTCAGCAGACTGTGGTTCCGCCTCCCATGTGCACATACCGACTGCTGCTCCCACACCCTGTGAATCAAGTCACATTCTGTGCACTCCCTAAAAAGAGTAATGACCTCGCTGTCCTAGATGCCAGTAACCAGATTTCTGTTTATAAATGTGGTATGTTAAAAAACTTAACAGGATATTCAGAATGAAATTCTTCCCCACACCTACACAGAGGCAACTTATATTTTGGTGTTGCCTTAACAGTAGTTTGAAGTCTACAGTTAATTTCATTGATATTTAATAAGCTTGTGTACCCCTTTATCCCACCCACTTCCCCTCACCCCCCAAATCCTACTCTGGCTTATGAAAGCAATTCCTTTTGCCTTATTGAACTTGAAGAGTCATTGGTTTATAAGCATAATTAATTCAGCCCTGGAAATAATGTCATATATACTATGTATCTATTTAACATGTTTTAATGTATTTGTTGCTTTTATACATAATTTCGCTTGACCACATACTCCTCCTAGGAACTATGCCAGGGCCGGAGTTCTCTTGTCTGATAGATGAGGGGACATGGTGCCAGAGGGGTTGCAGTTTTCTTAAGCAGGAATGGACACAGACATCCTAGCTCCTAATCCAATTGTCCTTTCACAGTCCCCTTGATGCCAATTCCTTGTTGCTTTCCTGATGTACTAGGGAACCTGAAAGTTGTTTTGTGTGTGAATTCTGTAGTCATCTCATAAATTATACTGGCATGTGTCAGTGGTAGCCTTACTTTCAAATATCTTGTAAATTCGTATAAAAAGCCTAGGTAGCTGCTGGGAGAGAATAATCAAAATTAATTCATATTGGAATTCCCTGGGTTTTTTTTTTATCAGCTTTTTTGTTAAATCGGTAGCCTACTGCTTTTATGATTCCTATTTAGATGTGTTACCAATTTTTCTGATTTGTTTCACTCTGTAAAATGCTGTTACAGTCTTCCTTAACTTTTTAAAATAACTTAAATAAATACTGATGTGTGCATTGTCAAAGTAAATCAAAAAAAGAAATTGTTTTTCAAAGAAGGCTTTCTATTAGCCTGTCAAATCAAATTTTTGTCCTCACACTGTAACTGTTTGGGTATCTTATTGCTAGTTTTGTAAGATTCAAAACAGTCAGGTGCAGATTAGTGTTACAGTACTTATACTATATGATTTTATGTATCATTTTACAATGTGTGAGATGCTTTGTCCTGAATTCACTTTCTAGAAAGGTAGCCTTGTACTAGTCCTCTGTTTCACATGTATAATTCAGTGATATACACATCAACACTTCAGAAAGCACATAGAAACCTGGAATTAAAAGATGAAGTTTATATTGATGCAAAAATTTTTTATATCTATGCAGATTTTTCATAATACACATTTTCTATGAAATTTTTGAGATACTCATGTACATATTCATATTCAGAGTTATATAGCTACCACCACAATTCAATTTTATAACATTTTCATCTCTCCTTAATGAAATCCTATGCCAGCCTACATTCATTTCACTTGATACTTAACCCCCTGTGGTGAGGTAGGGCAGGTTTAGTGTTCTGGTTTTGGGAGATTGGATGACATCAGTGTGTGATGTTGGCCATGAGAGGAGGGCTCCTGGAGGCAGAGAAAGCAGTTAGGAGAAACTGTTTTAGAACGTCTAGGTGGGAGAATAGTGAGTTAGGCCAGGGGAGAGTTTGTAGAAATGTAAAGAGAAAGATTATACAAATGCTCTGGGAAGTTTGAGGAACATGTTGTGGAGGGTTTGTATATAAGAGAAATCTGGAAAAAATGGGGGAATCCTTATTTTTTTTTTTTTTTTTTTTTTGACAGGCAGAGTGGACAGTGAGAGAGAGAGACAGAGAGAAAGGTCTTCCTTTGCCGTTGGTTCACCCTCCAATGGCTGCCGTGGCCGGCGCGCTGCGGCCGGCGCACCGCGCTGATCCGATGGCAGGAGCCAGGAGCCAGGTGCTTTTCCTGGTCTCCCATGGGGTGCAGGGCCCAAGCACCTGGGCCATCCTCCACTGCACTCCCTGGCCACAGCAGAGGGCTGGCCTGGAAGAGGGGCAACCGGGACAGAATCCGGCGCCCCGACCGGGACTAGAACCCGGTGTGCCGGCGCCGCTAGGCGGAGGATTAGCCTAGTAAGCCGCGGCGCCGGCCCGGGAATCCTTATTTTTTAAAGATTTATTCGTTTATTTGAAAGGCAGAGTTAACACAGAAGGAGAGAGAGAAGGGGAGGTCTTCCATCCTCTGGTTCCCTCCCCAAATGGCCACTATGACTGGGATTGGGGCAGGCCAAAGTCAGGAGCCAGGAGCTTCTTTGGGTCTCCCACGTGAGTGCAGGGGCGCAAGCACTTGGGCCATCCTGTGCTGCTTTCCCAGACATGATTGCAGAGAGCTTGATCAAAAGTGGAGCAGCTGGGATTTGAACCAGCACCTTAATGGGTTACTGGTGCTGCAGGCCAAGACTTAACCCACTGCACTACAGCTCTGACCCTGTGAGTCCTTCTTAGAATGTAGCATTTAGAGATTAGCCTCTGAAACCCCAATTGGATGAATGTGGTACCAGGACAGGCTGGGGAGAAATTAAAGAATGCGTTTGTAGAAGCAGCTGATGTCAGCTTCCAGGTTGTCCAGGAGATCTGGTAAAGGTTGAGAGCTAGTACATTTTACTGAGATAAAGAAACAATGAAAAGAAGAAGGAGCAGAAATTGAAGTCAATGTCAGAACATTCTACTTTGAGATCGCATAGAGGAATAGGTCAGAGTATTGAATAAGAGTCATTAGTGCCCAAGAGAAAACAGTGCTTGTTGGAAGTGAACTTGGAGGCAACTGATTGGCATTGGAGTGGTGTGAAGACAAATTAGTTGCCAAAATTTTCAAAGGTGGCTTTTGATGTGTCCTGAGTATCACCTCTTTTTCTCCTTTACTGTTTATTGATCGTTATTTGCCAGACCCTTTTCTAGTCATTGCATTTGTGGAGTTTATCAGATGGCATGATCCGTAGAGAAAAGTTATCCACGATGGGGTTATAGGGAAAGCTTGAATCTCGGGTCGTGCGGAGAAGGTGGCTTTTGTATTTAAGGTGATTAGGGAAGCAGAACCCTAGGGTAAAAATAGTATTCTGGGGGCCGGCGCTGTGGCGCAGCAGGTTAATGCCCTGGCCTGAAGCGCTGGCATTCCATATGGGTGCTGGTTTGAGACCCGGCTGCTCCACTTCTGATCCAGCTCTCTGCTGTGGCCTGGGAAAGCGGTAGAGGATGGCCCAAGTCCTTGGGCCCCTGTACCCACATGGGAGATCTGGAGGGGGCTCCTGGCTCCTGGCTTCGGATTGGCACAGCTCCGGCCGTTGTGGCCAATTGGGGAGTGAACTATCGGATGGGAGACTCTCAAAGACTGTGACTCTAAGTGAGATAGGAAGCCACTTTCAGAGTGGAACAGAAGAATGCTGTGTTCTTGCCTTTGTAAAGACTTGCAGTGATCACTGTGCATGAGTAAACTGGATCAAAAATGCAAAGAGGGTA
The DNA here is from genome assembly GCF_051225735.1 of Oryctolagus cuniculus. Classification (NCBI taxonomy): domain Eukaryota; kingdom Metazoa; phylum Chordata; class Mammalia; order Lagomorpha; family Leporidae; genus Oryctolagus; species Oryctolagus cuniculus. The sequence goes on along the minus strand of NC_142867.1, from coordinate 212,814,573 downwards.
TCCTTTATGCGAGTACTTAGGACTTCAGATCATGCAGAGTTACTGAGAAATGGTTGTAGGACCATGGAGGAACCAACACTGCAGGAGACAGCAGCCTGTCCACCTGGGCTGGCTGGCATGAGGTCTCGTGAGGTGTGACAGTTATGACAGATATGGTGTTACAAAGGCAAAAGTTGGTTTTGTTTAAACTTGAAAAATAGGCAAAGATTTAAGAAAGAAATTGAGATGTGGTTATTTTCTAGATTGCTTTATTTGCCTTCTAGAATCGACAATTGCATATAGTATTTGGTATTAGGAGCAATATTTATAGTTTGTAATGATAATATTTACAATTTTGTTTTTAGGTGATAGTCCAAGTATGGACCCCACAGTGAAACTGGGAGCTGTGGGTGGAAATGGATTTAAAGTCTCCCTTAGAACACCTCATCTGGAAAAGAGATACAAGTAGGTTCTTAATTATCCTGGACCTCTGAGAATATAATCCTAAATTCACTAACTGTTAAACTGCCTGATGCTGAGTAGAACAGAAATAGAACGCTAGGGCTCTGGTTGGGGATGCTAGTCACTTGGCTGTTCAGAATGTCATGTATTTTGAAGAGTGGCAGGGGAGCGTGGGTTGTAAACTAGCCTAGATCCACTCCCCACAGTAGCCCTTAGTTCTCTTGGAAAATTACAGGAAAGATGGAGGTGATGGTGATCAGGCAGAGTTGTATTCCTTTGCATCAGTGAGGGTGTCTAAGTTGCTAATGTAGGAATGGCCTCATATAGCCTTTGTCTTTGCCTCATCTCAGACTCTAGATCCTCAGCTTGGAAATCAGTGGGTTTTCCTACTGAAACTGTATTAGAAACAACTGGATACAATTGAATGCTTCAGGTACACTCTAGGAGTTTGCTGTGACCCAGAAGCCAAACTTGTAATGCCACTTCTGTGGGAAAATGTTTTTTAAAAGTGTTATTTGAGTAAGTGCTTCCAGATAAGAAAATAAAGTATAGAGGTTAGGTATCTTCCCAAAGATGTGGATCTGGTAGCCAGAGGATCCGGGATTTGATTCTCTTCTGTTTTATAAATCCATGGTGGTTCTTTACTGAACTGCCCCACCTCCTGGAAGTATTTATTCCTAAATTAATAGAAATAATCTTCTGAGTGCAACAAATAATAGAATTTAGTAAGTATTATATACTTTAAATATATGTGTTGTATATGTTCAACCTGTGTGTTATTTAGGAACTGTTTAGTAGGTTTTTTTTTGTTTTTTTTTTTGTTTTTTTTTTGTTTTTGATAGTTAGAGTAGACAGTGAGAGAGAGAGAGACAGAAAGAAAGGTCTTCCTTTTGCCGTTGGTTCACCCTCCAATGGCCTCCGTGGCCAGCGCGCTGCAGCCGGCGTACCGTGCTGATCCGATGGCAGGAGCCAGGTACTTATCCTGGTCTGCCATGGGGTGCAGGGCCCAAGCACTTGGGCCATCCTCCACTGCGCTCCCTGGCCACAGCAGAGAGCTGGCCTGGAAGAGGGGCAACCGGGACAGAATCCGGCGCCCCGACCAGGACTAGAACGCTGTGTGCTGGCGCTGCAAGGCGGAAGATTAGCCTAGTGAGCCGCGGTGCCGGCCTGTTTAGTAGTTTTTAAAGAAGTTTACATGCATTATTTAATTTCACAGCCTTGATACTACTAGAGAGAGGACAGAGACATAAGGCAAAGTAGAAAGTGTGAGACAGTTTAGAATATGGTTACAGTTTAGAATATGGTTAATGGGAGGATAACTCCAAGTCTTCAGAGATCTCATAATGACACAAGTATTTCTCTTGAACCTTGAAGAAGGAGTAAGCTTAGGATTTGAAAGAAGGACTGAGGGTGCTGGGTCTGGGGGAGGAGAGTGTTGGTGACTAATAGATAGGGAGGATCCTGTGTAGAAAGAACACCTTGGGCTGAGTGCAGTGCAGGGGCTGAGTCCAGAAAGGCTGCTTGAGTGGGAACGTGCGGCTAGCGGCAGCTGAGCATTTGTCTCTGGATCTAAAGGCAGGCAATCTATGGTATGGGTTCCTGTGCGAGGTTGCAAAACGAGTGCACTGGTCAGAAGGCTACCTAAGGAAGGTGTTGGAGACAAGAAGACCATCTCTGGAGCTAGTTAGTCATGTTGATATGAGGTGCTTAGGAAATGACCAAATCTCCTGAGACCCAGAGATCTGCTGGAGCCGGGATTGAGTGCTGGTACCCAATTAGGTAGAAGGGCTCTGGCGTTCATTAGTGTAGGGCTTGGAGCCCGATGTTTTTGTGTATTCAACTTCCTGAATTGTTCCCTTCAAATTTAAACATATCAGGGGCTACGAAATTTAACTTGAAGTAAGTATAAAAACGTTCTTGAGCCAATCAAGCATTATTACTATTACTCAGTTTTTATTCCTCTTAATAATTAGGAATTGGGTGTATACAAGATAGTTCATTCGGGAGGATCTTTGTGCTTTTAAAGTTCTATTCATGTCTTAAATATTCTCCAATATTTAAAACAGAATTCAGTTTGAGAATAATGAAGATCAAGAAATAAACCCACTGAAGCTCAGCCTTCTCTCCTGGATTGAAGAAGACATTTTCTTGGCCATCTGCCACAGTCAGTGCAGCCCCCAGCAGTCTGTCATTCACCGCTTGACTGTGGCCCCTTGCGAGGTGGACGAGGAGCAAGGGCAGCTCAGTGTCAGGTATTGCTATGCACATACATCTCTATAAACAAATGGAGGAGGTTGTTTGTCTTTTTATTTTATTTTATTTTATTTTGGCTTCTAGTTAGCAAGGTTGAGAAGCAGTAGCTTTCCTGGTAGGCATATTTAGCTTAGCAAGATTAAGTCTAGTTTTGAGTTACATCAAAATAACCAACCAAAAATAAAAAATATAATAAGAAAGTAAAAAATAGGACAAATACCCATAAAGAGGCAGAACATTTTCAAGTTATGTTAAATATTTTAATTCAGCATGTACAAACATTCTTGCAGAGTAACTATTAGATCTTAGAACTTATGTTAATAAAGATGGCTAATTCTCATGGACTAATGTAATGGGAAGAGATTACAAATGTAGATATGCTTCCTTTTGATGTGGTGACTTCAAAAGGCTTCTTCTGGCTACCTCATCTATACATCCTGTTTGACGTTAGACTGCCTTTGCCATCAGAAAGTCATCTTCGTTTTTCTTTGCTGAAATTTCTATGCTCCCTGTACCTGAGTTTTGTTTTGATTCCTGACCACATCTTCATCATGTAACAGACTTCTGATGTTCTTTTCTGTAATATAAGCCTGTTGGGCAGCAGGTAGCATTCTGGCCAACTCCCAGAGCTCCCCTTAGGTTTCAATATCAGAACTTGGCAACTAGTCATATACTGATATTATCCCTAGATTTGTTTGTAATTAAAGCTCTACTTGTTAGATTTATATTTTGAGAACCCTCATTGCTGTTGAAAGAAAAACTGCAGGGTGGGCTTTGTGCTGCAGTAGGTTAAGCTGCCATTTGGGACTTCGACATCTGTACTGGCCCCAGGTCAAATTCTGGCTACTCTGCTTCTGATCCAGCTTCCTGCTCATGTGCCTGGGAGGCAGCAGATGATGACTGAAGTTTTGGGCCTCTGTCTACCCATGTGAGAGCGTAGGTTGAAGTCCTGGCTTCTGACTTGCCTGGCCCAGGTTTGGCTATTGTGGCTATTTGGGAAGTGAACCAGCAGATGGAAGATTGATCTTTCTCTCTGTCTCTCTGTCTGTCATTCCACCTTTCAAATACATACATCTTGAAAGGAAAAAAGAAAAACTGAGACTAGTTAAATATAACAGTTTTCTTGAGAAAGAAAAAAAGATTCCAGAACTAGGTGGCACTCCAGGCCAAGATGATTGAGAATGCCCCTTCTTTTAATGTGGTGAGCTACTTTTCTAATCAGAACAAAAGGAAATGACATGTAGGGTTTACCTGATTGGTGCAATTTGACATGGCTGTATTTGGGCATAATTTGAGCAGCCTTGAACCTCAAATTAACTGAGGGGTCAGCTACTAGAATTGGCCAACATGCATTTAGTCAGGTGCAAATGTGTACTCTTTAAGTTAGGGGACAGCCTGCTGGCACATCAAGTTAAGTTATGGTTCACTATATATGGGGGCACAATCGGGCCAAACGCATTGGTAAGTGCAGAAGTTGGTTTAGGCCTGCTTATTCTTACTCAACTTTGGAAAATTAAGAACCTTTCCTTATTATATATAAATGACATAATACAGTCATTCATTTTTAATCTTTTATTCATAATGCTTCATGATACAACGGGTCTTCAAAAAGTTCATGGAAAATACATGTTACATGGGAGACCAGGAGGAAGCACCTGGCTCCTGGCTTTGGATCGGCACAGTGTGCCAGCCGTAGCAGCCATTTGGGGGGGAACCAATGGAAGGAAGACCTTTCTCTCTGTCTGTCTCTCTCTCAGTGTCTAACTCTGCCTGTCAAAAAAAAAAAAGAAAAGAAAAGAAAATACATGTTACAGAAGAACTATGCATAGATTTCCAAAAAATTGTACCAAAATAAATTTAGAATTCCATTTTTATGTTAAATTTTTGAAGTACCTTCATAATTTGAAGAAACTTTCTGTGAATATGTCGAGATGCAGAATATGTTTTAGATATATGGAACACTCAAAGTTAATGGGATTTTACTTTATAAAGAAAAGTTGAGTGGTTTACATAAGACATTAGAAATGTTTACATTTTACAGGTTTTACTTCCTCAAAAATTTTTTATTTTTCTTAAAGATTTATTTATTTATTTGAAAGGCAGAGTTACAGAGAGGCAGAGTCTGAGAGGGAGAGTGAGAGAGGTCTTCCATCTGCTGGTTCACTCCCCAAATGGCCACAACAGCCAGAGCTGGGGTGATCCGAAGCCAGGAGCTTCTTCCAGGGCTCCCACATGGGTGCAGGGGCCCAAGGATTTGGGCCATCTTCTACTGCTTTCCCAGGCCATTGCAGAGAGCTGGATCGGAAGTGAAGCAGGTAGGACTCAAACCCATATGGGATGCCAGCACTGGCAGGTGGCAGCTTTACCTGCTACACCACAGCACTGGCCCCCTCAAAAAAATTTTTTTTTTGACAGGCAGAGTGGATAGTGAGAGAGAGAAACAGAGAGAAAGGTCTTCCTTCTCTGTTGGTTACCCCCCAATGGCCGCTGCAGCCAGCGTGTTGTGGCCGTCACACTGTGCTGATCCGAAGCCAGGAGCCAGGTGCTTCTCCTGGTCTCCCATGCGGGTGCAGGGCCCAAGGACTTGGGCCATCCTCCTCTGCACTCCCGGGCCACAGCAGAGAGCTGGACTGGAAGAGGAGCAACCGGAACAGAAACCGGACCCCGACCGGGACTAGAACCCGGGATACCGGCACCGCAGGCAGAGGATTAGCCTAGTGAGCTGCGGTGCTGGCCAAAAAAAAATTTTTTTAAAGTTTTATTTATTTTAAACATTTATTTATTTATTTGAAAGTTTGAGTTACACAGAGAGGGAAGGAGAGGCAGAGAGAGAGAGAGAGAGAGAGAGAGAGAGGTCTTCTATCCACTGGTTCACTCCCCAATTGGCCACAATGGCCAGAGCTGCAATGATCCGAAACCAAGAGCGAGGAGCTTCTTGTGGCTCTCCCACGTGGGTGCAAGGGCCTAAGGACTTGGGCCATCTTCCGCTGCTTTCCCAGGCCATAACAGAGAGCTGGATTGAAAATGGATTAGCTGGGTCTTGAACTGGCACCCATATGGGATGCCGGCACTGCAGGCAGCGATTTTACCTACCATGTCACAGTACTGGCCCCAAGTTTTATTTATTTATTTATTTGAAAGGCAGAGTTAGAGGGAGATCTTCTTTCCACTGATTGACTCCGCAGATGGCTGCAACAGTCAGGACTAGGCCAGGCTGAAGCCAGGAGCCAGGAGTTTTGAGGTTTCCCACATGGGTAGCAGGGGCCCAAGGTCTTGGGCCATCATCTGCTGCTTTTCCCAGGCATATAAGCAGGGAGCTCGATTGAAAATGGAGCATCTGGGACAAGAACCGGTGCCCATTTAGGATGCCAGCATTGTAGGCGGCAGCTTACTCGCTGTGTCACAAAGCCAACCCCCAAATTTGAAATTCTTTGTCTTTAGTTTGTAGAAGGAAAAATGAAAGGCAGTCATCTTATTTGCTGTAAAGGAGACGAGAAGTGATTTACAATATGTTTCTGTTGCTTTGGTTTTCTCAAGAAAGCTAATTTTGTTTCTATAAAATGTGATTATTGGTGTCGTTTTTCGTTTTTTAAGATTTACTTATTTGAGAAGCAGAGTTACAGAGGAGAGACAGAGAGAGAGATCTATCTGCTAGTTCATTTGCCAAATGGCTGCAACAGCTGAAGCAAGGCCGTTTCAAAGCCAGGAGCCAGGAGTTTTCTTCCTGGCTCCCATGCAGGTGCAGAGGCCCAAGCACTTGAGCCATCTTCCACTGCTTTCCAAGGCTGTTAGCAGAGAGCTGGATCGAAGTGGAGCAACCAGGACTCTAACTAGCACCCATATAGTATGCCAGTGCTGCAGATGGAGGCTTAGCCTACTATGCCACAGCACTGGCCCTGATTATTGATGTCTTAAAAGCAATATAATTTGAAGTCCTTTGATTATTTTATAACTGTTATTAGCTTACATTTACTATAGCTTGAACTTCATAAAAGATACTCTTTTAAGCGTGTTCCTTGTATTGGCTCATTTATTTCTCACCATAACTCTGTAAAGTATGTGCTTTCAGCACTGCCATTTTATTGATGGGGCAACTGAGGTGCAGAGGAGTTTTGTAACTTGCTCCATATCATACAGCTGGGAGCAGGATCTAATGAGAACAGTCTGTTCTCTTAATCTCTTGATAATTTAGCTTCATAAAATTTGAGGGCCGGCACCACGGCTCAATAGGCTAATCCTCCGCCTGCGGTGATGGCACACCGGGTTCTAGTCTTGGTCAGGCAGGAGCCAGGTGCTTCTCCTGGTCTCCCATGGGGTGCAGGGCCCAAGCACCTGGGCCATCCTCCACTGCCTTCCCTGGCCACAGCAGAGAGCTGGCCTGGAAGAGGGGCAACCGGGACAGAATCCGGCACCCCGACCGGGACTAGAACCCGGTGTGCTGGCGCCACTAGGTGGAGGATTAGCCTATTGAGCCGCGGCGCCGGCCCCTTGTCTGTTTTTAAAACTTGTGAACTGTTGCTACTTTTGAGAGTAATAATTGTTCATAATACTTCTTTTTTTTTTTTTTTCAACTTTCATCAGTTCATCCATATCGGTGGATGGGATCATAATCAGTATGTGTTGCAATTCCAAAACCAAATCGGTAGCATTACAGCTGGCTGATGGCCAGATACTTAAGTACGTTTGGGGTAAGTATCAAATTGGTAGGAGAGTATGTATATGACTTAAATAGATATTTAATTCTTTTTGTACTTGTGAGTAACTTGTCAATGTATCAGTGATTGTTAGGCCTTGTAATTACCCTGGAAAACTCTTAAGCTAGAGTGGAATTAGCAGATATATACTTCTGTTTTCTTACGTGATGAACTGGAGTACCTTAATTACTTTCCAATACACATTTAAATGCAAATACATTTGGGAAGTGATCCAAATTGCATGTTAAATGTTTTATCAAGTATTAGTTTTGACAGGTTTTTAACAAAGAGCAGATTAGCTATTTGTAAGCCAGATCTCTTCATTTTGCAGAGTCACCTTCTCTGGCTGTTGAGCCGTGGAAGAACCCTGGTGGATTTCCCATTCAGTTTCCTTATCCATGCATACAGACTGAACTGGCCATGATTGGAGGAGAGGTAAGTGAACACAAAGCAGGAAAATTTGCCACTTAAAGAGGTTACCCAGGGACTGACAGCATTAGGTGGAAGGAGCATGGGCTTTGGAGTTGGGAGTTTAGTTGGTCTCTAAATCCCAAGACAGCAATGGGAAGTTAATGTACTCTCCCGAGCCGTACCTTCTTCATCTATAAAATAAGAAAATCAAAATCTATCTTTTAATGTTTTGGAAAAACTATAGAAGATAATATTTTTATCCTTGTTTATACAGCTTATTGAAAGTTTTATTAAATGTCTTTTTATGAAAACACAGCTGTGATCTCAAAAATAGTGTTCAGTAGGTTGTCATTCAACAAATACTAGAATGTCTATTATGGTGGGCGGTGGAATACGGTGGTTACAAACAAAGCAACAGGTGAATCCTTTCTCTTCTGGAAGTTGTAGTCTAGCAGTGTAGCTGTATTTATTTCTTCAGTTGGAAGAGTAAAAGAAATGAGCAGTGTGTAATGGTATAGAATAGTGAGGGATATATGGAGGAGAAGGGCACTAAGAAGATAGTAGCTATAAGAATGGCAATACTTCTTTTGTAGTCCCAGAAAGCCTCTGAGCCAGTGATGTGTAGGCAGAGATGTTAAATAAAAGAAGTTTGTCTCCCCAGAAAGAAAGAGAGATCTTCTGTCTGCTGGTTCATTCCCAAATGGCTGCAACAGGTAGGGCTGGGCTAGGCCAAAGCCACGAGCCAGGAACTCCAACTGGTCTCCCACATGGGTGGCAAGGAGACCAAGTACTTCAGCCATCCTCTACTGCATTCACAGGCACATTAGCAGGGACCTGGATTGGAAACAGCAGCTGGGACTTGAACCAGGCTTCCAATATGGGACGCCTGTGTTGCAAAGCAGTGGCTTAACCCACTGCAACACAGTGCTGGCTCCTGATTTAAAAAAAAAACTTTCTACCAAGATAAACTTCTTCCCATTCCATTTTCCATGAGCTTTTTGAAGTATCCTTTATATTCAGGCCTGATTACAAGGATTTTGTTGGGGAGTAGAACTATATAGTACAAAGGTTAGGTTTAACTAGTTTGAAATAAAATTGCTTATTGTTTCACTTTTATTTCTTTGCAGGAATGTGTCCTTGGTCTGACTGACAGATGTCGCTTTTTCATCAATGACACTGAGGTATCAGGGTTTGGTTTGATGTTGGATCCTTTTTACTGTCTTGGCTACAAGTAGTAAAGCTAACTTTCGCTCCCATCTTTCTTGCATTGTTGCAGGTTGCATCAAATATCACATCATTTGCAGTTTACGATGAGTTTTTATTGTTGACGACCCATTCCCACACCTGCCAGTGTTATTGCCTGAAGGATGCCTCAATTAAAAGTAAGTTTTCAGTAAAATAAAATAGAAATAGTCCCTCTTTCAATGTCTTTTGTCTTTTAGAGTTTTGATGACATTTTAAATTCTTCACCTCCTTTGGCTTTTTATCACAGAGGACTAAACTGGAGGAAACCTTCTGAGTTCATTTCTGTAGCCCTTATTCTCAATATAGTATCTGATTTAAATCATTCTGCACAAGTTAGCAGACTTCTTTATTATTTTTTAAAAGATGTATTTATTTGAAAGAGTTACAGAGAGAGGTAGAGACAGAGAGAGAGGTCTTCCATCTGCTGGTTCACTCCCTAGGTGGCTGCATAGCCAGAGCTGCACCGATCTGGAGCCAGGAGCTTCTTTCGGGTCTCCCACATGGATGGGTGCAGGGGTCCAAGGGGTCCATCTTCTACTGCTATTCCAGGCCATAGCAGAGATAGCTGGATTGGAAGTGGAGCAGCCAGGAGTAGAACCCGCATCCATATGGGATGCTGGCACTTCAGGCCAGGGCTTTAACCTGCTGTGCCATAGTGCTGGCCCCTAGACTTCTTTTTAAAGATTTATTTTATTTCTATTTGAAAGGGTTACCGAGAGAGAGAGAGGAAGCCAGAGAGAGAGAGAAAGAGAGGCCTTCTATCAATTGGTTCATTCCCCAAATGGCCACAATGGTTGGGGCTAGGCCAGGCTGAAGCCAAGAAAAGGAGCTTCTTCCAGGTCTCTCAAGTCGGTGCACGGACCCAGTACTTAGGCCATCTTTTGCTGCTTTCCCAGGTGCATTAGCGGGGAGTTGAATCAGAAGTGGGACAGCTGGGACTCAAACTGGTGCCCATATTGGTTATTGACATGGCAGGCAACACATTGCCACAATATTGGCCCCAAGTTTACAGACTTTCAAAGGACGGTTTTCCTTAAGAAGGACATTCAGGAAATTTCATTATGTAACTAACTTGAAATTTTATTTTGAGTTACTGTGTAGGTTTCAAGCTACCAGTGTGCTTTCAGTATGTTATCTAACTTTTCTCACTGTGATTACCCTTTGTTGTATATCTGGACTCCATCTCATCGTTTGTAGGATATTGGCTCCATTTTTTCTTGTATTTCACACCCCATCTTTGGGTGTGTTTTCCTTATTCTGAAAAGCCCACTTACTTTCTTTGCTTCTGACTTGCAAAATGGCATCTTTGTTTCATTTATTTGGTTATAGTACACTGATAATGCTAAGAAAGAGAGAAGCTCCCTAATCTTTCCTGTGTTTTTCCAGATCACTTGAGAACTTGTGTATGTGAATATGCATAAGGGCTGTGTGTAGGAGAGAGGGCAGTTTCCAGAAGGACTCAGGGTTTGGAGGTTGAGTGGAGACCAAAGGAACCTGGTAGTTAATTGTTTTCTTCTAGTTCAGATAATATGTGTGGTTTCACTGCAATTACTGGAGAGAGAATTTTTAAGCCTTGCCCAATGATATCTTTAGCATTACAGGCAGGTCTGAGCAGCAGTCACGTGTCTAATGGGGAGATTCTGCGGAAAGTGGAGAGGGGTTCACGGATTGTCACCGTTGTGCCCCAGGACACAAAGCTTATATTACAGGTAAGCTGATTTTTCAAGCTGTCCTTCTGATTGTCACTCTGTCAGTACCGAGCAGAATTGTATTTTAGGATCCCTTGTCATTTCTATTCATTCATTATAAACCTTCCTTGCTAGGTTGTCTGTTAGCTTTATGCAAAGGAATGTTCATACGGTTTATGACCAGTGAGACTCAAAAGGAAACTTTTTTTTGAAAGTCAAGATACTGAGCACAACTAGATTCTGCTAAAAGTATGCCCATTTTAAAACATTGCAGTGGTTCTCTTTGAAGAGTTCAGTAGAATTGTGTATCCTTCTACTTAAAAGTGTTATTTTGATTTATTTATTCCAAGATGCCAAGGGGGAACTTAGAAGTTGTTCATCATCGAGCCCTGGTTTTAGCTCAAATTCGCAAGTGGTTGGACAAGTAAGTGCTATATATATGACTAGTTGTTTTGTGATCCATGTGAAATAAGAAGTGTTTCATTGCGATTTTTAAAACTTAAAAACTGACAAAGCTTCATTTCAGGTATCTTTAGTCAGTTTTAGTTCCTTCCTACCTTCTCCGCCTCTCCCCATCCCATCTCCCTCTCTTCCTCTTTAGTACTGTATGTTGTAGTAGACATTCTTTTATCAGAAAGAATCTTGAAGCTTGTCATATAATGCAAGTCTTCTGTTAACCTAAGGTATCTGTGTAGGCTTTCAAGTTGTCCTGTGAACCCAGAGAAATTGTACACCAGCTTGTGTCTGTGTTTATTTATCTAGATAAAAAGTTTGAATGCTTCAACAGATTGATAGAGGGGCCTGTGACCCAAAAAAACCTGAGACACTATTATGCAGGAAATGATCCATTTGCTGGGCCTGTTTAGGGAAAACTTTATATTAGAAGGGTCTGCGTAATGTTTTGTTGAAAAAGTAGACCTAAGTTCTGTCAGAGTTTTCTGTTGTGTGTATGTGGGGATATAGTCCTCAGACTGCTGGGATCACACCTTTTCAGAAGGTGGATAAATCTGGTCTCTGGTGTTTTTTTTTTTTTTTTTTTTTTTTTTGACAGGCAGAGTGGACAGTGAGAGAGAGAGACAGAGAGAAAGGTCTTCCTTTTGCCGTTGGTTCACCCTCCAATGGCTGCCACGGCTGGCGCGCTGTGGCCGGCGCACTGCGCTGATCCGAAGGCAGGAGCCAGGTGCCCCTGCTGGTCTCCCATGGGGTGCAGGGCCCAAGGACCTGGGCCATCTTCCACTGCCCTCCCTGGCCACAGCAGAGAGCTGGCCTGGAAGAGGGGCAACCGGGACAGAATCCGGCGCCCCGACCGGGACTAGAACCCGGTGTGCCGGTGCCGCAAGGCGAAAGATTACCCTAGTGAGCCACGGCGCCGGCCGGTCTCTGGTTTTGTCATCCTGTAATTTCAGAGTTGAAATCCAGTAGTAGGTGTGTGGCAAAGAGACTGTAAACTGATATAACTGGTTTGTATGCTGATGACAACATTCTGGGTCCGGGAAGCTTTGTTTTTGTGCATTATCCTTTCTCTCTCTTTTGTCTCCTTACAGAATTATGTTTAAAGAAGCATTTGAATGTATGAGAAAACTAAGAATTAATCTCAATCTGATTCATGATCATAACCCTGAGGTAACTTTGTAAATCCTACTTTGTAAATCTGGTTTATTTTATACTTGAAATATTGTGATCTGAACTAAAATGTTTTGTGCTTTTTTTGGTAGGTATTTCTTCAAAATGTGGAAACTTTCATAAGGCAGATAGATTGTGTAAATCATATTAATTTGTTTTTCACAGAATTGAAGTAAGTATTTTCAATAATTTATGAGTATCATTGCCATAATTTTCTTGCTAAGGAAATCATACATGAATATCTAGAGGAGAAAAACAACCTTAGTAACACTCTTAGATACCAGTAGGTTTTTGCTCATTTCTTTGGAAAACAGCCTACTTAAGACTATGACTTCAAAATTTGTCATTCAGAATTATTGATTTTTTTGGGTAGGCATGTTAAACTATCTGTTTTTCTTAGGAGATTGAAATCAATTGATATCTTTCTCTGTGATGATTGTTTTCCAATTTTTTAATGAAACATTTTAAACAGAGAAAAGTTGAGAGACTTGTCCAGGAAGCATCTGGTACTACCACCCAGCCTCTCCAGTTCATATTTTACTGTATATGTATTATCATTGTCTAATATGTCCATCTGTCATTCATCTTGTCTTTAGACAAATTTCAAATGACATTGTAGATATTAGTCTACCTTACCTCTTAGTACTTCACCTTGCTTGACATAATGAGAGTATTATGTATAGATTCATTTTGGACTTTTTTGTGGTCAAATTTATCTACATTGAAACATACCACAAATCATAAGTGTGAAATTCAGTGAAATTTAGCAAGTATAGAGTTTCTGTAGCCTGAGCCTCTGCTGAGTTAGAGAGCATTTCCCTCTTCTTGGATAGTTCCCTCAGATTCCTTCTCAGTCAGTCCCTGTCCCGTTCCGTAGGCAAGTACTGTGCAGAGTAGTTGTGCCTATTTAAGAATATCTTATACCCGGTCGGGGTGCCGGATTCTGTCCTGGTTGCCCCTCTTCCAGTCCAGCTCTCTGCTGTGGCCAGGGAGTGCAGTGGAGGATGGCCCAAGTGCTTGGGCCCTGCACCCCATGGGAGACCAGGATAAGTACCTGGCTCCTGCCATCGGATCAGCGTGGTGCGCCGGCCGCAGCGCGCTGGCCACGGCGGCCATTGGAGGGTGAATCAACGGCAAAAGGAAGACCTTTCTCTCTGTCTCTCTCTCACTGTCCACTCTGCCTGTCAAAAAAAAAAAAAAAAAAAAAGAATATCTTATAAATGGAATCATATGGTATTGGTTCTTCTGTGTAAATAATGTTGCTTTCATTCATTGTCTTGAGAGACATTCACTTTTGCAAGTATCATCAGGTAGTCCTTTTCTTCATTACCAAGTCATGTGCCATTGTGTAACTATACCACTATTCATTCCCCTGGTGCTGGACACCTAGATTATACCCTATTTGGGGTAATGTGAAGAAAACATTTAAGAACATTATCCTGTAAGACTTTTGTAGATAGTTTCATTTTTCAGTATTTTTATAATTAAACTCTTGCAAAAGCCATTCGTATTTTTTGTCTCATCAGCATGCCAGGTATGTGTTTGTAATTTGATTACAGAGCCTTGTGTTCCCTTAGTGACCCATTCATACACAATTGTTCTCAGGGAAGAAGATGTCACAAAGACCATGTACCCTCCACCAGTTCCCAGCAGTGTCCAGCAGTCCAGGGATCCTGGTGGGACAAAGCTCGACCTTATCTGTGATGCTCTGAGGGTAGCCATGGAGAATATAAATCCTCACAAGTACGTTTGCCGCCATGCACGGGCATCTTGAATCACAAAAGTCCAAGTTTGTTCCAGGTCAGCTTATTCAGTTTTCTGGTGTTTTCCACTTGTTACCTTAGGTACTGCCTGCCAATACTCACATCTCACGTGAAGAAAACAACTCCAGAATTGGAGATTGTGCTGCAGAAGGTACACGAGCTTCAAGGTAGAGACCTGCTCACAGAGAGTGTGTTTAACTTGGCCTTGACTGTCACTATTCTGAGATGATCATTGCCACTTCACAGGTCAAACATGTGGCCCTTGGGTCACCATTTGAAGACCTGTTTGAGTTTTTTTGAATGCTGCCCTACAAAGCATGTAAAAAAGAGTCAAAAGTGTATATGTTCATCTGCTGTCCAGTTTTATAGGGAAAATGTTCTACTTTGTATTTTTCGTTATATTACTAGGTTTGTGGATTTCCCCCCCACCCCAAGTGGTTTTATTCTGTTTTGTTTCCTCAAACACTGACAGGGAATGCTCCATCTGACCCTGATGCTGTGAGTGCTGAAGAGGCCCTGAAATATTTGCTGCTTTTGGTAGATGTTAATGAATTATATGATCATTCTCTTGGGACCTATGACTTTGACTTGGTCCTCATGGTAGCTGAGAAGTCACAGAAGGTAGGTGGAGTTAGTACTTTTTACATCATTTTGGCTCTCTCTATAATTTTGATAGAATGGAACCCTGCCCCTGATAGTGCCATGTCTTGTCCAGGGTTACCGTCTGAGTACAGGATGGGAGGCAGGTCTATGAGTCTCTGCGGCCATGCCACACTCCTAAACCTAACTCTCTATCATAGTTCTGGGCCTGTTTAAATGTTTTGATTGCTTGGTTGAGCAAGTGAAATAAAATCATATGGTTATTTTTAAGGTTATAGATATATGTCTGAACTAATTCTTTTTTTTTTTTTTAAGATTCATTTATTTATTTGAAAGTCAGAGTTACACAGAGAGAAAAGGAGAGGCAGAGAGAGAGGGAGGTCTTCCATCCGCTGGTTCACTCCCCAGTTGGCCACAGTGGCCGGAGCTGTGCTGATCCGAAGCCAGGAGCCAGGTGCTTCTTCCAGGTCTCCCACGCGGGTGCAGGGGCCCAAGAATTTGGGCCATCTTCTTACTGCTTTCCCAGGCCATAGCAGAGAGCTGGATCAGAAGTGGAGTAACCGGGGCTCGAACTGGCGCCCATATGGGATGCCGGCACTGCAGGCAGCAGCTTTACCCGCTGCACCACAGCGCCGGCCCCATGAACTAACTGTTTTCTTACAGAGAGATGTCACAAGTGGTTCATGTCCTGCTCTTTGAATACGGCTCTTTTTGTAGTGGGAAGTGGGAACATAGAGCATAGGAAGGCTCACAGTCTCTTTTCCCAGCTTGGTACGTGTGCTGTGGTCAGAAAGTGGGAGCATCACTGCTCTAGGTATTTTATTTGTTTTTTACAGCCTCATTCTCTTCCCCTGTCATTACTTTCTTAGCTATTGCCAGAGTAATCCTTCATGTCTCGGCTTCAAATCCTGTGTGAGTTCTGCATTGCCCCTAGGATAAAGTACAGAAGCCATCAGTACTTTAAAAACCTTCCCTGATTTCACCTCTGTGTGTGTTTGAGTTCTCATCTCTGCCCTTGGGGGACAGGCAGAGCTTTTGTCCTTCCTCTTTCACAGCCACCGCCACCATGTGCCTTTGCCAGTAGCATTACTTCTGCCACCTACGGGCTGGTGCTTCCATTGCTCTCACCCGCATATTCACCTGGCTGATTCTCACTCAGCAGGTCAAATGGTGCAAGGTGGCAACTTCCCAGTAAGTCATTTTTGCCTCCCTCTAGGGACTGGAGGCTTCTGTTGTATCCAGTGACTACCCCTGTCTCCTTCTAGGATATGTTTCCTGAGCTTAAGGTTACATTCTATTGCATTCTTTATACTTAGTAGATTCTAACTAAATGTTTGTTGATTGAATATTTTGGCCCACAGTTATCCTCTGTATCGCATATGCATGAACCTTTAATTATGTAGTTTCTTGTTTTTTTCTGATTTTATTCTTAGGTGTATTCCTCCTGGTTAATCAGTGAAATTGCATTCAGAACAGGAAACATGTCTTCTTTAGGAAAATAAATAATTTGTGATAGTCCAAGGCACCAAGCTGGACATACTGTCAAATATTAGTGTGGTAGGGCCTCAGAGCTCTCAGAGCTTAGCTTAGCGTAACAGTAGCATGTGGTGTTTGCAGATGGAGGGCACGGAATATCGTGAAAACAGTAACAAGAGCATACTCTTAGAAGAAATTTGAGTATCTTCTAGATTAGAGCCTTGTTTCCTTATTAGCTATGACATACAAGTGGCTGTTATGAGAGTTGAAGATTAATCATGACAATTGTTATTCCACATATAAACAAATACGTAGATGTGATTTGTACCAAAATTTGTTTGATGTAGTTTGATTTTATATATTATATATTATTATATACATCTTGAAATTATAAAGCTTTGGGTTTATTGCTATAATTGTTGTAGGTATTTTTATTTTCATATGTAGATGTCACAAGTAACACAATTCTTATTTTTTAGGATCCCAAAGAATATCTTCCATTTCTTAATACACTTAAGAAAATGGAAACTAATTATCAGCGGTTCACTATAGACAAATACTTGAAACGATATGAAAAAGCCATTGGCCACCTCAGCAAATGTGGTAAGCGGGAGGATAGTATGTTTATTTCTGCTTCAAATCTTCTTTGGACATAGTTAAGTTGTAAATTAAGATAAAATGTTAATTTAGGGGCTGACATGGCATAGTGGGTTAAGTCGCCACCTGCAGTGCCAGCATCCCATATGGGTACTAGTTTGAGTCCCAGCTGCTGTGCTTCTGGTCTAGGTCCCTGTTATTGTACCATAGAAAGCAGTGGAAGATGGCCCAACTGCTTGGGCCCCTGTACCCACGTGAGAGACCTAGATGAAGCTCCTGGCTCCTGGCTTGTCTGGCCTAGCCGTGGCTGTTGTGGCCATTTGGGAAGTGAACCAGTGGATGGAAGATCTCTTTCTCTCTGTCTCTCCCTCTCTCTCTGTAACTCTGCTTTTCAAATAATTATATTTATTTGAAAAACAAATATATATTAGTTTAGACAGAGCCTGATTTCACTTTTCACTCCTGAAGGCTTTAGTGATTATGTTTGTTTTACCTTATTTTGCCACATGTTCTGAGAAGCTGAGGGTAAAACAGATCAGTTCAGTGGGCTGGAGGAACTCGCTGAACTGTGAGATAGCACAAACCCTTCTTGGGTTAAGAATGAGCACCTCCTAAATTAACTTCATTGTCTCAAAGTTAAAATTGATAATTTTCTCTTGTGGTCTTTGCACACATGTGAAGGATACCCCCAGCTACCTGCAGTGAGTAGTGAGGTTCCCCTTTCCCCCTGTCCAGTGCCCTGAAACATGGTTTTAGTTGGAAGTGATGGCATACTGATCCCAGTCGGTGCTTCTCCTTCCTCACTATATTCGGTGGTGCTCATTAAAAATTCAGGTTCCTGAATTCCGTTTTCCAGACACTCTTGATCATGTTGGTCTTAAGAAGTCGCTCACTGATTTTTCCGGGGACAGTTGGTGTAAGTGGAGGGTGTTGTGCTTCCAAAATCTTAAACTTGTGTTTGTGTAAATCTTATCCCTGCAGGTCCTGAATACTTCTCAGAATGCTTGAACTTAATAAAAGATAAAAACCTGTATAATGAGGCTCTGAAGTTATATCCACCAACCTCACAGGAGTACAAGGTGTGTTCTCTGTGGGATGACACTCTGATTTTTTTTTTTTTTTTTTTTTTAAATTTTTGACAGGCAGAGTGGACAGAGAGAGACAGAGAGAGAAAGGTCTTCCTTTGCCGTTGGTTCACCCTCCAATGGCCGCCGCTGCAGCCGGCGCACCGTGCTGATCCGAAGGCAGGAGCCAGGATCCAGGTGCTTTTCCTGGTCTCCCATGGGGTGCAGGGCCCAAGCACCTGGGCCATCCTCCACTGCACTCCCTGGCCATAGCAGAGAGCTGGCCTGGAAGAGGGGCAACCGGGACAGAATCCGGCGCCCCAACCGGGACTAGAACCCGGTGTGCCGGCGCCGCAAGGTGGAGGATTAGCCTATTGAGCCACGGCGCCGGCGACACTCTGATTTGCTTTATGCATTAGTTGGAAAGAGATGAAGATCCTGAGTTCATAATTTCAAGGTTTATCTGAAAATGCACTGGCCTCACATTTACTCTCCTATCTGAGAGACTGGCTCTGACCCACTGTGAAGAAATGCCCAGGACGGAAAGCAAGTAGCTATCCCTGGCCCCTTACCCTGAACACCACAGTAGCTTCAACATGAGGTCCCCTACTCCTGCCCCACCCATCTTCCAGTGCAGCCTCATGCTGCATGACTGATGAGCCTAACAAGCACAAACTTTCCCATGTACTTCAGGAGAAAGGGAGTTTTGTTTTACTTGTTTCTTAAATATTTATTTACCTTTACTTAAATGCCAGACACTTGCCTTGCAAGCCAGATGTATTGTACGGCCTCAGTACCCTGTAGTGCACAATTTATAGATGAGGGAACAACTTACCTAAGTGTCTGGGGCTACAGCATGCAAACACAGGGAAGGGAAGCCAGGATGTAGCCACCAAGCCTGTGCTGTCAACATCACTCTTACCGTGCCTCCATCACCACCACTTCTGGTTTGTCTGCAGATCCCACACCTGTCTCTGTGGTCTGCCCCGTGTTTAACACTAGCTTGGCCCCTCTCCACATTCCCAGTTACTTGGAGGTAGTTGCACATTGTGCCTCTGCCAGCTCTACCCTCCACTTCCTTTAGCCCTGCTTGTCCATCAGACCTCCTGAAACTCCTTCCTGAAAAAGGTGCCAAATGCAGAGTTCCCAGAATACCTTGTTCTTACGAACTACCAGTTTGTGGCTTTGTCTCCCCTGCTGGGTTCTGGGTTCCTTAAGGGCAGGAATTCCATGCCTTGTCTGTGTCGCTGTCTAACACCAAGCCTGAAGAAGACAGGATTTGGCCAATGACTGCCTCTTTGCTCTCATTTTCTGTTCCTCTTTCCTGTGCTCTTCTGCTGCAGCCACAGCAGCCTTGTTGTTCCTCAAACCTGCTGTGCACATTCCTGTCAGAGGCCCGGGTGCCTTCTGTGCTGGTGATGCAGCACTCTCCTGACGTCTCACACAGCTTCCTCTCACAGCCCTGAGATGGGGCTCCCATCCCACTCTGCCACTGTATCATGTCCATGAGGCCATTCTTTATCACTGGAAGAGCAGGAACTCGGTAGTGGGTCTTGTAGGGTTTGTCACATTGATTTTGCTCTTTGCCTGGCACATATGTTGGAACTCAGCAATTATTTGTTGAATGAATAAATGACATACCCCAGAAGGTTTTGAATGAATAGAAAAATTATTGGACTAACTGATCAACGAAAGGATTTTCCCATGCAGTTCAAGGGTTTCAAGTAAGTCACTAAGGTAGCCTAGAGTGAAATGATTGTCATATTTCCTCATCCACCCTAAATCTCCTCTTGTCACAGGACATCAGCATTGCTTATGGAGAACACCTGATGGAGGAGCACCAGTATGAACCAGCAGGACTGGTGTTTGCTCGCTGTGGGGCCCATGAGAAAGCTCTCTCAGCCTTTCTGACTTGTGGCAGCTGGCAGCAAACCCTCTGCATGGCAGCCCAGCTTAACATGACTGAAGAGCAGCTGGCTGGCCTGGGCAGAACTCTGGCAGGTTTGCATGGTCGTTTATTTGTCTACTTCTCTGAAAGGTTTTCCTGCCCCTTTTTTTTGTTGTTTGTTTTGCTTGTGAGTAGGGCAGCATACCTAAGACAGTCTCATACTCACTGATAAAACTTAGAATGGTTTACTAAGTAAGGTAAAGGTTAAGCTGCTGCAACAAGAGTCCTGAATACACTGGCATTCTAAAGAAAGTAGTTTATTTCTCTCACAGGAGGACCCATGAGTCCTTCCATTGTGTGGCTCTGTGGTCTCTTAGGCAGGCGGTTGTAGCTGGGTTATCTCCATATCTTGTGTTCAGTCCTTGGAATGGAGAGCAAGGCCAGAGTCATGAGAAAATACTTACCATTAGTTTAGAAACTACCTGGAAGTTAAACAGTCACTTCTGTTTCATTTCAGTCGCTGAATGTATGTCATGTGGTCACACTAAACACTGTTTAGCTGGGGCCATGTGCTCTGTCAAAAGATAAAGATGAATCTCCCTCTTTTTTTTTATTTGAAAGGCAGATTTAGAGGGATACAGAGAGATCTTTTATTTGCTGATTCACTCCTCAAATGACTGCAACAACCAGGGCTGTTTCAGGCCAAAGCTAGGAGCCAGGAGCTTCATCTGGGTCTCCCATGTAGGTGCAGGGGCCTAAACACTTGGTCCATCTTTTGCTGCTTTGCTAGGTGCATCAAGAGGGAGCTGGATTGGAAATGGAGTAGCTGGAACCTGAATCGGCACGTATGCTGGCACTGCACCACAGGGCTGGCCTCAAGATGAATCTTCTTAGACCACAGATTGTTGGAAACAGTAACAGCTGTGGGCATTAGGTGGTAGAAAAGGCCACATACACCAGCAGTGTAAAGCAGACAGTTCTGTTGCTTCAAGGCCTAGAGATTGCCTGAACCACAGGCAAGGCTGTGGTTCTGATTTCTCAGATTGGAAGAGAGTAAGGATGCCTATAGAAGAGAAGAGTAGGACCCTGCCTTCTCAGCAGTACTTTGAAGTAAAAAATGACCGATAGACTTTCCCCTTTACCTTTTTTGTCCTAGTCCGTTTTCTGTTGCTAGTAACAGTATCACAGACTGGGCAAGTGATAAAGAAAAGAGGTCTATTTTGGTCCTGGTCTGAGGTTGAGAGTGTGCATCTGATGATAGCCATCTTGCTGTCAGAGTCCTGAAGCAGCATGGGGCATCACTTGGTGAGAGATGGAGTATACATGGTGCAGGCAGCCACTTGTGTGGCTTCTTACAAAGCCACCAGTATTCAGTCATGGAGATCCACTCTGATAAACCTCATCTCATCTAATTGCCTTCCAACGGCCCCACCTCTAAACACCAGAGTTGGATTAAGTTTCCATTTTCTTTATACCTCACAATGGGGAGTGAACCGTAGTAGGAGCTGGGGTTTGAACATGAGACAGACCATAACATTTTGTTTTAAAGTCTTTATAAATACTGTTTGGTCTCAAAAAACAAAAGAAGCACTCCTGAAAAAAAATTCCAGATTGTAGCATGTTGAATTTATGTTCATGTTCTCCTGTGTTATTCATGTAATTCCTTTTTCCTTGGGATTATAAAAATTTTGAGATTATTGCATTTCTTTTTCTGGTTATTAGATCTGTAGACTCTTCTATAATCCTCAAGTTCTATTTAATGTTGAGTATTTCATATTAAGGCCTATTAATTATTCATTCTGTCTCTGTTACTTCTGCATTAGCAACTTAAGTTCTTAGGGGCCAGTGTTGTGGCCAGTGCATTAAGCTTCTCCTTGCATCCCATAGTGGAGCACCTATTCAAGTTCTGGCTGCTCTGCTTCCAATCCTGCTCCCTGCTAATGTACCCGGCAAAGCAGTAGAAAATGACCCAAGTACTTGTGCCTCTGTCAGCCACATGGGAGAACCAGCCGGAGTTCAGGATCCTGGCTTCAGCCTGGCCCAGCTCCAGTTGTTGAGGCCATTTGGGGAGTGAACCAGTAGATGGAAGATCTCTCTCGCTCTCGCTCTCTCGCGCGCGCACTCTCTCTCTCTTGTTCTTTCTCTGTTGTGTGTCCTCCCTCTGTCACTCAACCTTTCAATTACATCTTTAAAAGAAAAAAGAAACTTATGTTCTTGGATGTTTATCCCATCTAGCTCTGTTCTTGGGCTCTGTTAACTCCTTAGTATTCTTTACGACTCTTAGTGTTGCTGTTTACCAGGTCTTATGATGAACTATACCAGGTTCTCTTACATGTTAAGCAGGAAGGTGGAAGGGGAAATGATCAAAGATTTTGGGGTAATGTTACCCAATGGAGGCACTGTGAGCGCACATGTAACTTAGACAGTTTTGCACAATCAGCAAAAGACAGAAAACATAACTTGAAACAGTGGAGATGACTATCTATTTTTTTTAGTGATAATGTGAGTGAGCATGAAATGGGAGGCAACAATCTGTCAGCTCCTTTCCAAGCCTTGTGTTCTGTGTGCCTCTCATAGTATGTTTATCTCACCTGGGATGAGAGTGATTCTAGAATTTGAAGACACTGCATGACCCCAAACATAAGCCAACTACCTCCATCTAGTGCTCAACCAAAGAAACAGCAGCTTTTTCTGTAACAGAAATAGGTGGATTAGTGAGGTCGGTTTTGCATCTCTAAGCCTTTGGAAGCATTTTTCAAAGCTAGTCTTGATTATTTGTGATTTTTCTAATCTGCTAAATTTACATTCTGTCATTTAAGATACGATCTATTCCCCTCACAGAAACTCATGGGTTATATAGTTTGCTGCATAATAAAGACATATGGAAGAGGCACTTTGGCCAGCGAATCTGTTTAACTTTGTTGTCAAATGCCTGTTCTTTGCAGGAAAGCTAGCTGAGCAGAGGAAGCACAGTGATGCAGCCATTGTTCTGGAACAGTACACCCAGGTAAGCTTGGTTCCTCCTTCATAAAACTCTCCAATCTGCCAAAAAGGACTTCCCAGTTGTACCTTCATCATAAAGATTAAAGGACATTGTAAAGTCCAGAGATAGTACTGGCCCTGAATATCTTTCTTCTTGCTGCCTTGACAGAAATTTAAATTCAACACATCTAAATACAGGTTGATCATCCTTAATTCCAAATTCATAGAGTTCCAAAATCCAAAACTTTTTGAGTGATAACACAATGCCACAAGTGAAAAACCTCACTTGAGACCTTATGAGACAGGTTGCAGTCAAAATTCAGGCACACTAAAAGTAATTGTATAAAATTAACCTTCACGCTAGGTGCATAAGTATATGAAATGTAGATTAATTTCTTGTTTAACCTTGAGTCTCTTCCTGAAGGTATCTGTCTCATTATGTATATGCAAGTAGTCCAAACTATGCAAAAATCCAAAATACTTCTGGTTCCCAGAATTTCAGATAAAGAGTACTCATAAGTGTAAGTTCCATGAAGGTTGAAAACACAAGAGGTCCATGATAGTATATAGTAGTGGTTTAACCTTGATAGAAAGTACTAGAATAAATCTCAAGGTAGTTGTCTTTGTACAAGTAGAAACAGTGAGAAAGGACAGTTAGGAAACAAAGTAATTGAACTTGTGGATATTCTTTGGCTTTTATTCCTGTTCTCTCCATGGGAAATATTGCTATTGTCTCCGGCAAGCTTGATAGGTTCCAGTTATACCATGGATTATAAAGATAAGTACCCATATGAGCTTTTGATATAATTGTAGTATTTGTTATGAAAGTAATAAGGATTTACTGACACAGGCCACAGACTAACAGGATTCATGTACATAGTTGACATCAGGGATTACTGCCTTGTAGAGCTTTGACCTTTGATGAGAGAATGTTGGTTACAATTGCTGGTGGCTGCATTTCTTGACATAACTATTTTTAAAATATCTGAGTGTAATAAGTGAAAGAATATAACTGAAATTGTTATCATTAGAGCTTGGAAAGAAAATATGCTGAGTGATTGCATTGAAAATATCAATGAACAAAACATGCCTACAAGGATAGAAAAGTTGAGGTGGAACAGTATCTCACCAAGTCAATTAAATGGATAATTTGCCACCATCTTTTTTTTAAATTTACAAAATATTAACTCATGAAGTTAATATTGTGATATACTTTACATCTAATAAAGTTCAATCACCAGTTTTAAGTGATGAATTGTCTGAGTTTTGACAAATGTCTACAGCCATGTAAGCCACACTGTCACCCCCTCATGATATGGAACATTTGTAACACTCCAGAAAAATTCTTTGCTTTCTGCTTTGCAATCCATCTTCTTCTGCCACTTCCAGCCTCTGGCAACCACTGATATTTAGGATTTTATATGAATAGAACCATATAAACAAATGTGTACTCTTTAGTCTGGCTCCTTGCACTCCTGTGATGCCTTTGAGACTCACCTGTGTGCGCTTATATCTGTAGTTTCTTCTTTGCTGCTGAGTAGCACCTCGTATGGATCCGTCTTAGTTTGTTGATCTACTCACCAGTTGATGTACATTTGTATTATTTTCACTTTGGCTTATTATGAGTAAAGCAACAACTAGTCTCTGTGGAAGGAGTGGGAGGGTGAGGTCACATGGTAAGTGGAGGTTTACCTTCACAAGGCTGCAGAACTCCTGCAATGGCTGCACCATTTTGTGTTCCCACCAGTGAAAGAGTGCTTTAGGTACTTCTGTGCTCCCAGCACTGGTGTATTACCTGTAGCTACATAACAATTTACTGGAAAACTTAGCAACTTAAAACAACAAACACCTGTTATCTTGCCATGTCTATGGATCAGGAATCTGGGCAGGGCTTAGTGGCCTCTGACTCAGAGTCTCACAAATCTGCAGTTAAGGAATTGGGCTAGAGTCATCTCAAAGTTTAATTAGTTTTTCCAATGTTTTATTAGGAGTGTATAGAAATATAGTTGGGATAGGTGTTTTTGTTTTTGGTATATCCCTTTGTATACTAAAGCTTTGCTAAACTCATTTATTAGTTCAAGAAGCTTTTGCAGCACTGGTTTTGTGGTACAGCAGGTTAAGCTGCTGCCTTTGACACCGGCATTCCAAATGAGCATTGGTTCAAGTCCCAGCTGCTTTACTTTCCATCCAGCTCCCTGCTAGTGCTCCTGGGAAAACAATGGAAAATGGCAAAGGTGCTTGGGCCTCTGCCACTCACATGGGAGACCTGGGTGGAGTTTTGGGATCCTGGTTTTGGCCTGGCTGAGCCCCAGCTATTGAGGCCATTGGGGAGTAAACCAGTAGATAGACATCTCTCTTTCCCTGCCTGTCCCTCTCTCTAACTGCCTTTCTTTTTTTTTCTTCTTCTTCTTTTTTTTTTTTTTTTTGACAGGCAGAGGGGACAGTGAGAGAGAGAGACAGAGAGAAAGGTCTTCCTTTGCTGTTGGTTCACCCTCCAATGGCCACCGCAGTCGGTGCGCTGCAGCCGGCGCACCGTGCTGATCTGATGGCAGGAGCCAGATACTTCTCCTGGTCTCCCATGGGATGCAGGGCCCAAGCACTTGGGCCATCCTCCACTGCACTCCCTGGCCACAGCAGAGAGCTGACCTGGAAGAGGGGCAACCGGGACAGAATCCAGTGCCCCAACCGGGACTAGAACCTGGTCTGCCGGCGCCGCAAGGTGGAGGATTAGCCTAGTGAGCCGCGGCACCGGCTCTAACTGCCTTTCAAATAAAATAAATAAATCTTTTTTTAAAAAAAGTTACACAGAGAAGGAGAGGCAGAAAGAGAGGTCTTCCATCTGCTGGTCCACTTCCCAATTTTTTTTTTTTTAAACAAGCTTTTGGATAGACTCTGTAGGGATTTTTACATTAGTAAACATGGTTTCTATGAATAATTTTAAATCTTTCTAATTCATATATATATATATATATATATATATATTTCTCTTTTATTTCATTGCTAGGACTTCTGGTATAGTGTTGAGTAGGAGTGGTAAAAGTGGATATCCTTGCCATTTCCCTGATATTAGGGGCAAAATTCAGTCATCTTTTATCGTGAAGTATCATTTTTAATTTTATTATTACTATTCATTCTCTCTATTGCAGGGGTTGGTTAAATACCTGTGGCAAACCTAGCCTGCTGCCTGTGTTTGTAAATAGTTTTATTGGACAGCACAGCCATGCCCACTTGATTACATATTGTCAGTAGCTGCTTTTACACAGCAGCACACAGTTGAGGAGTTCTGACAGAGAGGGTATAACTCACAAAGCCTAAAATATTTTTTGTCTAGCCTTTTACAGAAAAATGTGCAACTCACTGCCTGCTTAGTTGAAGAAATCTTTCTATTCCTGGTTCCAAGAGTTTTGTTTTGTTCTGTTTTTTTTTAAACCACAAATGTTGTTGGAATTTGTCAAATACATTTTAACTGTATTTTTTTGTTTTGTTTTTAGACTAGTGATATAGTAAATTATATTGATTGATTTACAATTATGAAACCTCCTTTGCAACCCTGGATTATACTCTTTTTTCTTTTTTTAAAGATATACTTATTTATTTTGAAAGTCGGGGTTATAGAGAGGGAGAGATAGAGATATCTTCCATCTGCGGGTTCACTCCCCAGATGGTGGCAGCATCCAGGACTGTGCCAGGCTGAAGTCAGGAGCCAGGGGCTTCACTGGGACTCCCACATGGTGGCAGGGGCCCAAACACTTGGACCATTTTCCACTGCTTTTCCCAGGCCATTAGCAGGGAGCTGGATGGGAAATGAAGCAGCCAGGATATGAACCCATTTGGGATGCCAGCATTATGGGTGGTAGCTTTACCTGCTGTGTCACAGTGCTTGCCCCCAGGGTTATATCCTTGATCATCATGTGTTATGTTTTTTTCTGTATTGGTGGATTGGGTTTGCTAAAATTTTCTTGAGGACTTTCATGTTTGTGTTAATGAGGATTTGAAGTTTCCTTATGTCATCGTTAGTTTTCCACCAGGTTTGGTATTAGAATAATGGTGCCCTCAACAGAGGGGAAATGTTCCTGTTCCTCTTTTCCTAAAAGTTTGTGTGGAATTGAAGTGAGGAGTTCAGCTCTTGGTTACAAACCTATGTGTCGTTTTTTCAAGCCTGACCCAAAACAGTTGCAGACTTCACCTGGGACGCCTCATGGGGAAAAGCTGGCCTCCCCTCACCAGATTTGGGGTACTGCCAGTGCGCTGGTGGCTGCTGCTGCTGCTGCTGCTGCTTCTGCTTCTTGATAAAGATTTATTTGAAAGGCAGAGGAACAGAGGGCAGGGGGGAGATCTGTAACAGCCTGGCCTGGGCCATGCCAAAGCCAGAAGCCCTGAATTCCATCCTGGTTTTCCATGGGGTTGGCAGAGTACCAATCTTTTGGGCCATCTTCTGCTGCTTTCTCAAGTGCATTACAGGT
Organism: Oryctolagus cuniculus; assembly: GCF_051225735.1. Taxonomy (NCBI): domain Eukaryota; kingdom Metazoa; phylum Chordata; class Mammalia; order Lagomorpha; family Leporidae; genus Oryctolagus; species Oryctolagus cuniculus. Next base: position 212,787,385 of record NC_142867.1, on the reverse strand, counting down.
TTTAAGTGAGTTGTGGTCAAGGATTCACTCCCACTTGTAGGTCTTGCCCTTCATGTAGTTGCATTCGTAGCCATGGCACTTTTATTTCTAAATTTTTTTATCTGAGGCCTTTGGCTAAGTCCAATTCAGACACCTCTGCTGAGGCCTGTCTATGGGTGGGGATGAGGGGGGTGAGAAGCCTTGAAGACATTTTTCTATTCTCTTACTACCCAATACTTTTCTGCTCCTAGCGTTTCCACTGCGAAGCCCCATGGCCACTCCCAAGGCCCATAGAACTGCTGGAGTTATGTTGTAGGCTTCTTTAGCAGTGATACATGTTTGTATTGATCCACCAGATCCTCTCCTGGTGTTTTTCCTTTGGGAAGAATGAAACAGAGGGAGTTGGCACTTAGTGTGGTTTTAGCCTCTTGCTTGTACCAATGCAGTTACTAAAGGCTTAACTCTTTTATTTTTGACTTGTTTAATCAGCTCCTACAAGTCTTGGCAGCTCCTCTCTCTCTCCCAGCTCAGCTGAGCTTGTTATGATATTTTCCTTAAATATTTAGTAGAATTTACCATTAAAACCATCTGGGCCTGGAGTTTTCTGTGTTGAAAGGTTTGCACTATGAATTCTATTATTAGTATACAAAAGCCTATTCAAGTTAGACATTTCTTCTGGAATGGGCTGTGGTAGTTTATATCTTCCCAAAAAAATCAGTCCATTTCATTTAAGTTGTCAGACTTCCTGGTATAAAATTGTTTATAGTGTTGTTACCATGTTATTATTCAATAGGATCTTGAATGATGGCCTGTCTTTCATTCCAGATACTGGTTATTTGTGTCTTTTGTTACGATCAGTCTGGCTAAAGATTTATCAGTTTTGTTGTTTTTTGTTTGTTTGTTGTGTTTTAAAAGAGTGAGGTGGAGCCTGCGTTGTGGCACAGTGGGTTAAATCACTGCCTGCAATGCTGGCTCCCATAGGAATGCCAGTTCGAGTCCCAGCTGCTTGACTTCCAATCCAGCTCCCTACTAAGGTGTCTGGGAAGGCAGAGGAAGATGGCCCAAGTACTTTGGCCCCTGCCACCCATCTGGGAGACCCAGATGGAGTTCTGGCTCTTGGCTGTAATCTGGCCCAGTCCCAGCTGTTACAGCCATTTGGGAATTGAACCAGAGATGGAAGATCTCTCTCTCTATCTCTCTATCTCTCTCTCTCCCCCTCTATCTCCTCCTCTCACTCCTCCTCTCCCCCATCCCCCTCTCTCCCTCCCCTTGGTAACTTTCAAATTAAAGAAATCTTTAAAAATAAATAACTAAAAGAATCAGCTATTTCATTGTGTTTCATTAATCTCTGTTTATTTTTCCCACTTCATGCTTGCTTTGTGTTAAATTTGTTTTTTATTTTCCTAGTTTTTCATAAAGTGATGGCTTAAAGTAATTGATTTGAGACTTTTTCTCAAATCATTTAATGCTATAATTTCCCTCAAGCACTGTTATGGTTATATCCCATGAAGTCTAACATGTAGTGTCTTCATTTTCTAATTTCCCTTGTGATTTCTTCATTGACTCTGGGTTATTTCAAAGCAGATTGCTTAACTTGCAGATACTTGGAGATTGTCCAGCCATGTTTCTGATACTAATTTCTACTTTAATTCTGTAGTGATTAGAAAGCATAATTTTTGTTAATTCAGTCATCTTTCTGTGCAGCCCAAAATATTGTCTGTTTTAGAGAATGTTGTGTGTATACTTAAAAGAACATGAAGTAGATTGTTATTGGGTAGAGTTTTCTGTAAATGTTAACTAGATTAGGTTCACTTTAGCAGGAAGCTAGGTCAGACAGAAGTAGAGGAGCTGGGTATTGGCACTGGCACTCCCCAAGTGGCATCATAACCGCTAAACCAAACACCCACCCCCAATTTAGTTGGATTAAGTCTGCCATCTTGCTGATTGTTTTCTATCTAATTGATCCTTTGTTTTTTGGGTTATTTTTCCTTGCCTTCTCTTGGGTTTAGTATTCTTCATAAATCCATTTTATCCTGTGCTTGGTTTATCTATACTTTTTGTTTTAATATTTTAGTGCTTGCTGTAGGATTGACAATAAAAATCATTAATTTATCACAGCCTCCCTTTAAGTAATCGTGTACCACTTCGTATATAGTGTAAGAACCTTACAAGTTATACTTTCTGCTCTCTGGTCCTTTTTGCTAAAGTTCATGGCATTTGAATTCTGTATGCTCTCTGCTGTGGCCTGGGAAGGCAGTGGAGGATGGCCCAGGTGCTTGGGCGCCTGCGCCTGCATGGGAGACCAGGGAGAGGCACCTGGCTCCTGGCTTCGGATCTGCGTAGCTCCGGCCATGGCGGCCATTTGGGGGGTGAACCAGCAGAGGGAAGACCTTTCTTTCTGTCTCTCTCTCCCTGTCTAGCTCTATTTGTCAAATAATAAAAAAATAAATAAATAAATAAATAAAAAGAGAGAGAGAGAGAAAGGTCTTCCCTCCGTTGGTTCAATCTCCAAATGGCCACAACGGCTGGAGCTGCGCTGATCTGAAGCCAGGAGCCAGGTGCTTCTTCCTGGTCTCCCATGTGAGTGCAGGGTCCCAAGGACTTGGGCCATCTTCTGCTTTCCCAGGCCACAGCAGAGAGCTGGACTAGAACCGGCGCCCATATGGGATGCCGGCGCCGCAAGTGGAGGATTAACCTAGTGCGCCACGGCGAATTGGTTAATATTTAAGGAGATTTAAAAGTGACTCCAGCATGTCATATTTCTTCTCTTTTTTTTTTAAGAGAAGCTGGAAATAGTTAAGTTGTAAAACTGTGAAAATCATAGGACTAAATCTTCATAACGCTGGATTTGGCAGAGGAGTCTGAGACTTATTACAAAAAAAGCAGCAAAAGAAAAATAATCAGTAAATTGGATTTCATAAAGATTAAAAACTTCTGTGTATCAAGGACATGATTGAGAATATGAAAAGCCAAGTTATAGAATGGGAGAAAACATTAGCAAATTATATATCTGATAAGGTCTTATATCCAGGATATACTTGTAAAAAGAACTCCTATAACCCAGTAACAAAAAACCAAATAAACTAATTTTAAAATAAGGGGAGAATTGAATAGTTATTTTTCCAAAGATAGATTGTCAGCAAGCACTTGAAAAGATGTTCAACATCATTGGTCATTAAGGAAATGCAAACCAAGACCACAACAAACTATTACTTAATATTGCAAGAGTGGGATTGTCTGTTTTTTAATGAAGATACAGTTTCAATTTTGTAAGATGAAAAGAGTAAATCAACCATCTGGAGATGGTTGGCCAATCGTGAATTTTCTTAACATTTATGAAACTGTATTCTTAAAAATGATTAAGATGGTAGATTTTATTTGTTTAGTTTACCACAATTAAAAAAAAAAAACAAAAAAGGAAAATAAATGATGACAAGGTTTAAAGAAATAAGAACCTTCATACATTGCTGGAGAGAGTATAAAATTATGCATTCTCTGGGGAAAACAGTTTGGAAACTCTTTGAAATTAAGCAGTTAACATGTGACCCAGCAGTTAACTCCCTAGATACATACATTCAAGAGAAGTAAAAACATGTCCACAAAAGACACTGGTACATGTCTGTTTATAACAGCATGCTTCATGGTAGCCAGAGGGGCAGACAACCCAGATGCCCCTCCATGGATGAATGGGTAAACAAACTGGTCTGTATATAAAATGAAATACTACTCAGAATGAAGAACTGATATGTGCTGCAAGTTGGAGGAACCCTCAAAACATTAGGCTAAGTGAAAGAAGTCAGACACCAAAGGTCACTATTGCTTGGTTCCTTTGATGAGATGCATCCAGAATAGGCAAATCCAGAGACAGCAGATTAGAGGTTACCAGGGGAATGCTGGGAGTGGGAAATGGGGAGTGATTCATCAGTGCATATGAAGTATATGGGACATGGGAAAACTTTAGTCCTTTTTTTAAAAATATATATATATTTTCATTATTTTGTTTTTATCAAGTATCTTTTATGCCTAAAAATATATATATATTTATTTATCTACTTGAAAAGTAGAATGACAGAGATCTTCAATCTGCTATTTGGCTTTTCAAATGCCTGCAGCAGTCAGAGCAGGACCAGGCCAAAGACAGGAGCCCAGAATTTCATCCGGGTCTCCCACAGTTGGCAGGGGCCCAGGTACTTTAGCCATCATTCTACTGCCTCCCAGAATGCAGTAACAAAGTTATATTGGAAGCAGAAAAGTCAGGACTCAGACCAGGCATCCCAAGTAGTGGCTTACCTTGCTGCACCACAACGTCCACCCTGGGGTACTGAAAACTTCTGAAAGTAAGGAGACCACAACATTAGAAATACATTAAGTACCAGCAGTTGTATAAAGTGACCAAGTCAGTGTTATGTGAATTTTGCCTCAGTGATACACACACTCACTCATACTCTACAGGTCAGGCAGCACATTCTACTGTGTTCCTTTGTGATTTGGGGTATGGGAATAAAATATTTACTTTTATTAAATCTTTAATTAAAAAATAACATTTTTTCAACTTTTATTTAATAAATATAAATTTCCAAAGTACAACTTTTGAATTATAGCTGCTTTTTCCCCCCATAACCTCCCTCTCACCTGCAACCATCCCATCTCCCACTCCCTCTCCCATCCCATTCTTCATCAGGATTCATTTTCAATTATTTTTATATACTAAGTAAAGATTTCAACAGACAGCACACACACAGACACACAAAATATAGAGTACTGTTTGAGTAGTAGTTTTACCGTTAATTTGCATAGTACAACACATTAAGGACAGAGGTCCTACATGGGGAGCAGGTGCACAGTGACTCCCGTTGTTGATTTAGCAATTGACACTCTTGTTTATGGAGTCAGTAATCACCCGAGGCTTTTGTCATGAGATGCCAAGGCTATGGAAGCCTCTTAATAACGTATTTATAGTAGTATATGCATATTGTAGATCGTTTAAAATACTGAAAGACAAGAACATGAAAGCACCTTATTCCTGATACTCCAAGTTTGATATTTTTAGCTTCATATTATATATCTTTCCAGGGTTTTCTCTGTGTAAGCATGCACGTATGTGTGTGTGTGTGTGTGTGTGTGTGTGTGTATGAGAAGGGAGTTTTAACCAAAATAAAATAATATTCTGTGAGATAGGCTTTGATTTGCTTTTTTTTTTTTTTTTTTTTTTTTTGACAGGCAGAGTGGACAGCGAGAGAGAGAGACAGAGAGAAAGGTCTTCCTTTGCCGTTGGTTCACCCTCCAATGGCTGACGCAGCCGGCACGCTGCAGCCAGCGCACCGTGCTGATCCGATGGCAGGAGCCAGGTACTTATCCTGGTCTCCCATGGGGTGCAGGGCCCAAGCACTTGGGCCATCCTCCACTGCACTCCCTGGCCACAGCAGAGAGCTGGCCTGGAAGAGGGGCAACTGGGACAGAATCCGGCGTCCGGACCGGGACTAGAACCCTGTGTGCCGGTGCCGCAAGGTGGAGGATTAGCCTAGTGAGCCGCGGTGCCGGCCATGCTTTTTTTTTTTTTTTTAAGATTTATCTATATTTTTTTTTGAAAGGCAGAGTACAGAAAGAAAGGGAGAGACCGAGAAATCTTCCATCTGCTGGTTCACTCCCCAAATGGCCACAATGACCAGAGCTGGGCCAATCTGAAGCCAGGACACAGGAGCTTCATCTGCGTCTCCCATGTGGGTGCAGGGGCCCAAGCACTTTTCCAGCCACATTAGCAGGGAGCTGGATGGGAAGTGGAGCAGATGGGACTTGAACTTGCGCCCATATGGGATGCTGGCACCACAGGTGGCGGTCCAACCTACTATGCACAGCACTGGCCCCTTTGATTTACTCTGTTATGAGTTTCATCTTTTTAAAATGTGTTACATTCTATATGATTTATCACTATATTTAGTAATTACATGTTGGGGAACAAAAAATATTTTCCTGATAAAGGCACAGCATCAAAACTGAAGATTGGCAGATATTGTAGTATAGCAGGTATAGCAGGTTAAGCTTCTGCTTAGAATGCTCATGTCCCATATTGGGATGCCTCATTTAAGTTCTGTCTACTCTACTTCTGATTCAGCTTCCTGCTAATGAGCCTGGGAGACATCAGACAATGGCCCAAGTACCTGAATTCCTGCTACCCATGTGGGAGGCCCAGGTGGAATTCTAGGCTCTAGCTTCAGCCTGGCCCAGCCCTGGCTGTTGGGGGCACTTGGGGAGTGAACCAGCAAATGTAACATTGATATCTCTTTCTCTCTGCCTCTCAAGTAAGGAAAAATAAAAATGTATATATTTATTAAAAAAAACCTTAAGAACTTTGGAATATACAGAACTTATTACAGTCATTTTCCAGTTTTCTGTAGCTTTGAAGTTTTTCAAAATAAGTTAGAAAAATGTATTTTTTTTTTTTTTTGACAGGCAGAGTGGACAGTGAGAGAGAGAGACAGAGAGAAAGGTCTTCCTTTGCCGTTGGTTCACCCTCCAATGGCCGCCGCGGCCGGCGCGCTGCGGCCGGCGCACCGCACCGATCCGATGGCAGGAGCCAGGAGCCAGGTGCTTTTCCTGGTCTCCCATGGGGTGCAGGGCCCAAGCACCTGGGCCATCCTCCACTGCACTCCCGGGCCACAGCAGAGGGCTGGCCTGGAAGAGGGGCAACCGGGACAGAATCCGGCGCCCCGACCGGGACTAGAACCCGGTGTGCCGGCGCCGCTAGGCGGAGGATTAGCCTAGTGAGCCGCGGCGCCGGCCAAAATGTATTTTAAAAAACCGAACATGTTGAGAAGATTACTGTTTGTCTACCCCTTTTCAGTGTGTAATCGTATTAGCCGTTCTGGAGCCCACCTGCACCTGCCGAGTCCCACTAGGTGAAGTGGAGGGGTGGGCATTTCTAATAGTCCTTTTGGTCTTGCCGCCCAGGAATGCAGAGAGGTGGTACTTGTGTTTCGTCATTATTTCCAGGAGAAACTCCTCTCCCTTGTCTTTGTACCAGTATTTATGGAGCATGGAGACTGGCCCAGGCACCATGCTGAGAACTGGGACTGCAAGGGCTGCCAGGGAGAGTGGAGCAGTCCTGTGACCAGGTTTGCCCTTGGTTCTGATGGCATCCGACACTCACCTGGTGTCTTCCTTGCTATTCCCTTGTCAGGATTATGAAGAAGCTGTTCTCTTGCTGTTAGAAGGAGCTGCCTGGGAAGAGGCACTGAGGCTGGTAAGAGAATTTTTAAAATCCTCCATATGTTGGATGCTAAGCAGAGAGAGATTGCAACAGAGACCAAATCAACTGGAATCTCCTATCTTCAGAGGTGAATGAAATTAAGTAGAAACAGTTTAGATTTCTTGTCTAAGGGTGCTTTTAAACCCATTTTAAAAATATTATATTTGATAATGTTTTGAATTCTCTATATATGAAATATTACTGTTGTTTACTGAGGTAAATTTCCTTGGGCACCTTATAGGAGGCCTGCTCCTCAGGAAAATAATACTGCTCACCCCTGAAACGGACCCATTTCTTTTCAAGTATTTTTCAAAAGATTCTTCTTCTTTTAAAGATTATTTGTTTGAAAGGCAGGGTGAAGAGAGAAAGGGAGAAACTGAGAGAGATCTTCCATTCTCTGGTTCACTCCCCAATGGCTGCAATAGGGCTGGGCCAGGCCAAAGCCAGGATCCTGGAACTTTATCTGAGACTCCCGTGTGGGTGGCAGGGGTCTAGGTACTTGGGCCATCTTCTGCTGCTTTCCTAGGCATGTTAGCAGAGCTAGATTGGAAGTGGAGCAGCTGGCACTCAAAGTAGTGCCTGTGTGGGATGCCAGCATCGTGGGTGATTGCTTAACCTACTACACCATAATGCTGGCCCCTCTTTTCATGTATCTTAACTTGCCAGTGACTAGACATTTTCCTGCCTAAAATTATTGTGTTTTTCCTTTTAGGTATACAAATACAACAGACTGGATATTATAGAAACCAACATAAAGCCTTCCATTTTAGAAGGTGAGGGTTATATTTAGAATTCCTCATTTGTTTTTATATCAGTATTTGGAGAAGTTAGAAGAGAGATAAATGGGAGAGCAGTCCTTCTGTTACTGCATTTCTTAATATATTGTGTGGACTCAATCAGAAATTTAAAAAATATTGTTTTAAAAAACTTGTTAAATAGTAACACACAAGAGATTTTAATGTTAGAGACATAAAATTCATTTCAGAGTCTTTGTAAAGCGTGGGCTTGTCCTCCTGCCCTTTCCTAGTATCCTTTGTTAGAGCCAACTGGGTCTCTGAACCAGTGCCTGTCCCCTGCGCCTCTACACCACTGGCACTGAAGCAGGTTGCACAGTGGGGGAAAAAAAGAATCTGTATTTGGGAATAGTTGGTAAACTTGATTATACAACTATATTAGATAATACTATTCTATCAATGGTTAGTTTCCTGCACTTACGTAATATGGTTATAGAAGAAGATATCCTTATTAATCTTAAGAGAGAAATGCTGAAGTACTTAGGAGTGAAGCATCACATCTACAACTTACTCCTAAAAGGTTTCACAATAGTAACCATGAATGTGTTTGTGCCTGTGTTCACAGAGAAACAGGAAATAATATGGCAAAAATGTTTACAGTTGGTAAAACTTTGAAACGTATTTGTGTTCATTGAGTTATTACAACTTTTGTGTATGTTTGAAAATCTTGAGAATAGTAAAGAAAGAAATCAGAACTCTCACAAACGAAGTTTATGTTTTCTAGAGAACAGCTGAGTTTTAGCAGTTCTAGAATAGTCTTGTCACTGTGTACCCTTAAAGACAAGTGAAAAACAACATCAATTTGACTCACAGAAATCTAAGGCAGTGAGGGTTGATTTTAAGCTTTGACTTAAAAAAAAAAAAAAGATTTATTTATTTGTTTCAAAGGCAGAGTAATAGAGAGAGAGGGAGAGGGAGAGAGGTCCTCCATCTGTTAGTTCACTCCCCAATGGCCCCAGTGGCCAGAGTTGGGCTGATCTGAAGCCAGAAACCAGGAGCCAGGAGCTTCATCTGGGCCTCCCACATGGGTGGCAGGGCCCAAAGACTTGGGCCATCTTCCACTGCTTTTTCCAGGCCATTAGCAAGGAGCTGGATTGGAAGTGGAGCAGCTGGGACTTGAATCGGCACCCATATGAGATGCCAGTGCTATAGAAGGTGGCTTAACCACTACACCATTGCCCCTGCCCCTTTGTCTTTTTTTTTTTTTTGACAGGCAGAGTGGACAGTGAGAGACAGAGAGAAAGGTCTTCCTTTTGCTGTTGGTTCACCCTCCAATGGCCGCTGTGGCCGGCGCGCTGCGGCCGGCGCACCGCGCTGATCCGATGGCAGGAGCCAGGTACTTATCCTGGTCTCCCATGGGGTGCAGGGCCCAAGCACTTGGGCCATCCTCCACTGCACTCCCTGGCCACAGCAGAGAGCTGGCCTGGAAGAGGGGCAACCGGGACAGAATCCGGAGCCCCGACCGGGTCTAGAACCTGGTGTGCTGGCGCCACAAGGCGGAGGATTAACCTAGTGAGCCGCGGTGCTGGCCCCCCTTTGTCTTTTTAAACAAGCCTATCCTGCAAGTAGTGTCTAGCCTTTCTTAGGTTAATTGACATCCACCTCCCCATTCTTATTATCCTGCTTTCCTGTGGTAATTAAAAGTGTTGGTGAGATAATTTTTGTGTCATTCACCTTTGGTATGCCTAGTGACTAGATTTTTTTTTTAGATTTATTTTATTTATTTGAAATACAGAGTTACAGAGAGATGTAGAGACAGAGAGAGAGAGTTCTTCCATCCACTGGTTCACTTCCCAGATGGTCGCAATGATTCGAAGCCAGGAGATTCTTCCAGGTCTCCCACGTGGGTTCAGGGGCCCAAGGACTTAGGCCATCTTCTACTGCATTCCCAGGCCATACCAGAGAGCTGGATTGGAAGAGTAGCAGCCAGGACTAGAACCGGCGCCCATATGGGATGCTGGTGCTTCAGGGCAAGGCTTTAACCCTCTGTGCCATAGCGCCAGCCCCATGACTAGATTTTGAAAGCATCCTTCCTGACCCTGTAACAGTTTGCCTGGCCAGCTCTTACTTGGATTTTCACCAGTAAAAAGGACCTAGAAACATGCAAATAATTCATCTGCATAAAACTAATACCTATGAGTAAAATGTATCCTTGGGTGGTAGTATTATTTTGTTTATACATATATTTCTGAAGATTTATTTATTTGAGAGGCAGAGTTACAGACAGACAGCGGGAGAGACAGAGAGAGAAGTCTTCCGTCTGCCGGTTCACTCCCCAAATGGCTGCAATGGCCGGAGCTGGGCCGACCAAAGCCAGGAGGTTCTTCTGTGTCTTCCACGTGGGGACAGGGGCCCATGCACTTGGGCCATTGTCCACTACCTTCCCAAGCCATTAGCAGGGAGTTAGATGGGAACTGGATGTGCACACTGCAGATGGAGACTTGACCTTCTAAGTCATAGTGCCAGCCCCCGTGTTGTTTTTGTATATTCTGTTAGGGCCTTTTTCCTCTTGTGTGTTTTTCTCTTGGATGATAATTTTCAGACATTATTAGTTCATGAGCATTTTAATAGATGCTTAGGAAGAAACATTTAAGTAATTTGCCTCCTATTTTTGTTAACAGCTTCCTGTGCACAACATTTATTTGCCAGTCTTCTTGGGTTAGATAGCAAATCTCCATTCAGGTGATTTCAAGTTTGGTAGTTGAGAGTGTTCTTGTATGATATTGATGACACTGAGATCTGGAATCTGAACTTTATTTCATTAGCACTCATTTATTTGAGAGACATAATAACCTCTTTCATTTTATTAAATTCTAATCCAGTACCTCCCTGCTTAGTTTTTTCTCTTTGGTTGAACATTGTGCTCAAATTCTTTTTCCTGCTGCCTTACCAGCCTATAAAAATTACATGGCGTTTCTGGAGTCTCAGACAGCCACATTCAGCCGCCATAAAGAACGTCTGTTGGTGGTTCGAGAGCTCAAGGAGCGAGCACAGCAGGTGGATCTGGGTGAGTGTCTGTGCGAAGACCTCTGATACCTGGTGGGGAGGTGGAAGTCAGTCAGTACCACCCATTGTCCAAGCTGCTAGGTGTTCCCTGTGATTTGACAATCTTGACCCCATGGGGAAGGCTGAGGCTGTCACTCAAGCTCTCGGGGGCCGTGGATGGCTATGCTTATATGTGTTAGGGGAGGCTTTGCGGGACAAGATTTCTGCTAGACTTTCCCACCTACCTTATCCAACCAGAGCAGTGACCATATCTCTTCCACTAAAGAAGTTTCTGTGTTTCCAAAAACAAAAAAGAACTTTAGTAAACTACTGATTTATAATAAAAAGAACTTTATTTCAGTGTTGTCTCATTCATTTTGAGAATAACTTTGTGATACCATTCATGTGCTCCGGTTGACTGTGATCCACTTCACCTCTTGAAGGTGAACCCAGGCTAACAGAGAATGTTTTCCGGTGTTATCTGGTTCTTCTTTTCTAGATGATGAGATGCCCCATGGTCAAGAGGCAGACCTCTTCTCTGAAACTAGCAGTATTGTGAGTGGCAGTGAGATGAGTAGCAAATACTCCCATAGCAACTCCAGGATATCAGCGTATGTATCCTATTTTTTCATCAGAATGACCATCCCTGGGGTGAATGAGGAAAGTAAAAGCAAGGAAGGTTTTCTACTAGGCCAGTAAGGTGGGAGTGGGGAGGATATTCTTCAAAGCTATGTGGAAGCTGTGCGAGGACTTTCCCAGTCTCACAGAAACATTAGACTTTATGTTGAAATGTTTCCTTCTACAGCTTTGTGACATATGTACTTGCCCAGTGCCCATGAGGTTCTTCTGTTGGGTACACAATTTATATGACATCTGATTTTACTCATCGAGCAAATGTTAAGTGACTATAATGTGTAGCACCAAAAAAATGAAATGATGAAGAAAAAGGATTCAGGTTTCTTCAGTTCAAAATCATGATTGGAAGAAATTAAAATATAAATTAAATCATCACACTTTTACTCAGCAATTTGGCAAAACTATTTACTGAACACCTGTATGCTATGTTCAGTGACAGTTACCAACAACTTTGAAAGAGATTTGATTTATAAGAACTTATTTTGTTTGGGAGACATGAAATAATGCAAAATTATATATTTAAACAATGTTTTAGCAATTCATAGCAAGAGTCTATGACATTATATGAGATGATGAGAAATTGCAAGAAAGATAACTAGAACTGGACTTCTAAGAGTTGGAGAGAGACCAGCCTTGTGGCATAGCAGGTAAAGCCACTGCCTGTGATGCTGGCATCCCATATGGGCACCAGTCCCTGTCCCAGCTGCTCCACTTCTGATCCAGCTCCCTGCTAATGGCCTGGGAAAGCAGCAGAGGATGGCCCAAGTGTCTGAGCCCCTGCCACTCCTGTGGGAGGAGACGTGGAAGAAATTCCTAGCTCTACCCTGGCCTAGCACTGGCAATTGTAACCATGTGGGGAGTGAACTAGTGGATGGAAGATCTCTGTTTCTTTGTCTCTTCCTCTCTCTCTGTAACTCTTTCAAAATAAACAAATAAAAAAAAAAAAAAAAAAGAGAGGGGCAGCATTGTTGCTTATTGGGTAAAGCTACCACCTGAGATGCATCCCATATGGACACTGGTTTGTATCCTTGCTGCTCAACTTCTGATCCAGCTCCTTTCTAGCTGCTTCTTGGTTGTTTCTTTTTTTTTTTTTTTTTTTTTTTAAGGATTTATTTTTGTTTATTTGAAAGAGTTGCAGAGAGAGGTAGAAACACAGAGAGAGAGAGAGAGGTCTTCTGTCCGTTGGTTCACTCCGCAAATGCCCACAATGGCCTGAGGTGGGCGATCTGAAGCCAGGAGTCAGAGCTTCTTTCCAGGTCTCCCACGAGGGTCCAGGGGCCCAAGTACTTGGGCCATCTTCCTCTGATCTCCCAGATGCATTAGCAGGGAGCTGGATTGGAAGTGGAGTAACCTGGACTTGAACCAGCACCCATATGGGATGCTGGCACTGCAGGCCAGGACTTTAACCTGCTATGCCATAGTACTGGCCCCTGATCCGGTTCCCTTCTAGTGGCCTGGGAAAGTAGCAGAAGATGGCCCAAGTGCTTGGGCCTCTGCCACCCACAGGAAAGGCCCAGATGAAGCTCCTGGCTCTGGCCTGGCTTAGCCCTGGCCATTGCAGCCATTTGGGGAGTGAACTAGCAGATGGAAGAACTGTCTCTCTCTCTCTTTCTTTCTGCCTCTTTCCCTCCCTCTCTCTTTCTCTCCCTCTCTGTGTAACTCTGCCTTTCAAATAAATAAATAAATCCTTTTTTTAAAAAAAAAGTTGGGGAGAGAAAGTCCCAAACAAAACAAATGACAAAATGAAAGATCTCTGAGCCAGGAAAACATGGGATTCATATATATTTCATTATATTCAGATTTTAACCTAGTATGTCTTTTTCCACCTTCTTTAAATTTATCTTTGTCTTTAAATTTATTTACCTTATTATATTAAAATTTGCATTGGTTGTTCTTCTGTTCATTGTTCCATCCTATTACCAGAACTAACCTCATTTTACTATGTATTTCAATTAAAACTTTGGAGCAAAACATCCCTTTTTAGAGTTTTCCTTATTATTTCCTGCTTGTAAGACCCCTCCCACGTTTATGTGTGGCTTTATCACTGTGATGCCATTTTATCCCATCCCCCATACCAATACCATCCAGTTTCCCAGCAGCTACATTCATTTTTGTCAGTGCGTCACAGGGGGACCCCCTTTTAAAGAGCTCCCTGACTCTACAGGAGATCTTCCAAGAACCGTCGCAAAGCGGAGCGGAAGAAGCACAGCCTCAAAGAAGGGAGTCCGCTGGAGGATCTGGCCCTCTTGGAGGCTCTGACTGAGGTGGTCCAGAGCCTTGACAAGCTGAAAGGTATATTCTCAGTACTGGCCACCCCAAACAGTAAATGGACAGCACAGATAGAATTCAGTAGATAGTTAAAACACAGTTTCCCATCTGGGGAAAGATAAAGACTTTGAACAGGAAGGGTTCTTTCAGTGCATGTTCTGGAAGCAGCTCTTCTCAACCAGTCACCTGGAAGCCTCCTTCCTTTGGCGTCTACCCAGCTGACGTGTGAGAGATTAGCACTATGCTGGACTAGAACATTGCAGGACACTGCTGCCAGCTTGGCCCCAATGTGTTTGTTTTCCTTTTGCAGTAGATGTGTTGAATTATATGAGCATTTCCAAAGAAAGAAGAAAATGTGGGAAGAAGCAACTGTAATGTGATATTAGAAGTGTTTGCTTTGAAAGGGAACTATGGTATGATTCAAGCAGGGGAGCTAGGAACATAACTTACCGCTTTCTCAAATTTCTTCTCTTTAGATGAAGTCTACCGTATTTTAAAGGTACTCTTCCTCTTTGAGTTTGATGAGCAAGGAAGGGAGTTACAGAAGACCTTTCAAGACACTCTGCAGTTAGTAGAAAGATCACTTCCAGAAATTTGGACTCTGACCTACCAGCAGAATTCAGCCATGCCTGTAAGTTTTATATTCACACAACCCAATAGAAGTCAAGCAAAATGCTTTCTGTGCTTAAAACATAACATGCCATACTTAAATTATCTTAGTTTTGTGTTTGGGCTGTCAGTAGAACTTTCTGTATGCCTGTAGTGAAACTGGTACATCTTGGTGTAGATTAAATGGGCTCTTCTTTTTCCCTTCTGGATGGAGCAGTTGTCCTGGAGTAGATGGGAAAGTCAGATACCCACCCCTGGCCTTCCATGAGGTTGGGTTAGGGAGTGGGTATAAGTGTCAGCCCTTCTTAACCTGGTTTGGAACTCATGGATGGGATCAGAGTCTTTAAAGGAACCACAGAAAATTGTTTTTCCTTTTATTTTATGGAAAATGTGACTTGTCACTTCTGTGTTGTTGCAATGAACTTTGCTATTAATGTTTAGGGCTGAATCAGCTTTGTGTCCCATGAAGAATTCTAATGTATTGTCATCTGTTTTGCTTGTTGTTTGCTCCTCTGTTCACTCTCCTACCTCAAATCTATCATTAAGAGTTTTGATTTGTATTCAGAAAAACTGATCTATCCGTCAGGCTAGTAAGGAAAACTGTAGTGTATGCATTGGTTAAGTGATGGAGCACTCAAGGGAAAGGGAGCTACAGAGGAGGAATGCAGAAGTAGTAGTGTCTAGGAAGCAGCTCTACAAAGAGAAACCTCGGTGACTTACAGGTCAGAAACTTGGATGCCGGAGCCTGCAGGGCTGCATCTGGAACCTCTGGGAAGAGGGTGACAGCCAGCTGGTCCTCAGATTTCTGAAAGGGCATGATGAGGCTGATTCCAAGTTTACAGAAATCATTGGAAACCACAATGAGCAGCTGCTGTTGGGGCGGAAGCAAGCAAATCCTTTTCTTCTTCCAACAGAGCATAGCAGGGAGCCAGCCGACAAGGAGGAATGTTTCGTAAGGCCTCCTAAGTCATGAGCAATGTATAGAAGAGCAGGCTGAGAGCTGAGAGAGGATGGCGATCAACTCTGCTTAGAAGAACATAGGCCTCCTGGGTCTTGATTTCCTTATTTTGAAATAAGGATAATTCTTCCCCACTGTGCTTCACTGGAATTTTTTTTTTTTTTTTTTTTGACAGGCAGAGTGGACAGTGAGAGAGAGAGAGACAGAGAGAAAGGTCTTCCTTTGCCGTTGGTTCACCCTCCAATGGCCGCCGCGGCCGGCGCGCTGCGGCCGGCGCACCGCGCTGATCTGATGGCAGGAGCCAGGAGCCACGTGCTTTTTCCTGGTCTCCCATGGGATGCAGGGCCCAAGCACCTGGGCCATCCTCCACTGCACTCCCTGGCCACAGCAGAGAGCTGGCCTGGAAGAGGGGCAACCGGGACAGAATCCGGCGCCCCGACCGGGACTAGAACCTGGTATGCCTGCGCCACTAGGCGGAAGATTGGCCTAGTGAGCCGCGGCACCGGCCTCACTGGAATGTTTTGAAACTTAAGTTGAAGTACTTTACAAAGCATAGAAATAAGAATCAGGACCCCACAAACACTTCAGTTTGCTGTAATAGGTGTTTGCTAGAAGAAATGTAATCATTATCTTCAAAACTGTAGTGAATGTGAAGCTAACAACTTATGTGTGCCTTCCCCTTACATATCCCTTCCCCCTTAACTGCTAATACCAATTTTATGACTCTTTTAGGGAAAATGATGAGGAAAATGTGGTTTTGGTTGGTAGGTTAGGTTTGGTAAGGAATATATGGCATATGTCCTAGTATATGTTCAGGATGGCTTGGAAGTGCTTTTGAGCTTATGGTATTGCATCTGAGACTGAGGGACTACATTCCAAGATGAGTGACAGCAAACCAGAGGGCCTGGCCTATGTCCAGAGGCTGCTGCAGGCATGAAATTCCTATGAGATCCTGTGTTTTACCTTTGGCAATGTGTGCAGAGTTTGCATTCTGCTCCAGAGGATGCACATATTTGTTTTGATGTAAAATATGCATTTCCCACAACTCTTGCGTGTAAGATACCCTGTATTCTGTAACTTTTTGTACTGTCCCCCCTCCCTTTGGGGTGGGGCTTGCTCATTTGGAAAAGGTAGAGCATTTTGTAGGATTAATTTTCCTACCCTTCCCTCTTGTTCTTCTGGGACAAAGGAGATATGGACATCTGAGACGAAACTGTAAAAGGTGGAAAATTAAAAACACATAGGAAAAAAGAAAATTGCTGTGTTTGATGCTACACCAGACATGACCTTTGGCTTTTGCAGTCATCAGAAGTGTAAGATGGCATTTGCTGATACAGTCTGCTTTCTATTTAGGTTCTAGGTCCCAGTTCTACTGCAAATAGTATCATGGCCTCTTACCAACAACAGAAGACTTCCGTTCCTGTTCTTGGTGAGAATTTTTTATTATAATGCTAAGCAGAAGGAATATTTGTCAGTGTTGAAAGAAGTGTAAAAAGAGATTGATTATTAACTATAATTCTCCCTCAGTTCTAAGAATACATCTTTAGTGTGGTCATTTTGATGTTCCTAGATGGGATCTGGTGCAGTGAAATCCAATAGAACTTTAAATGTATAATTAAAAAAAATTTTACTGACAGTGGCATATACTTGTCCATACAAGTATATCACAGTGACAGTTTGAGTCTGAACAGTCTATATTTACATATACATTAGAAAGATTCTTCTGGGAACAGGTGTTGTGTACGGTAGGTTAAGCCTCCACTTGGGATGCTGCATGCCACATCAGAGTACCTAGGATGGAGTCCTGCCTCTGTCTCTGCCTCCACTTCCCATCCAGCTTCCTGCTGGTACACTTGGGAGCCAGCAGATGATGGCTCAGTTACTGAGTCCCTGCCACTCACATGGGAGACCCAGATGGAATTCCTGATCCTTGGCTTCAGCTTAGCACAGCCCTGGCTCCTGCAGGGTTTGGGAAATGAACCAGCAGATAGTATCTCTCTCTCTCTCTCTCTCTCTTCTCTCTCTCTATATATATATCTGACTCTCCCCTTAAATAAATAAGAATAAATATTTTAAAACAATGTTAACTCCTTCTTTTAAAAAAGAGAAAGGTTCTTAGGAATTGCTGTTTTTGGCTATTGACAATCGTGCATTGAACCTCAAGGGCATTTTCATAATCCTTGCTTATATGAGGTCCTTGTGAAAATTGAAGAGCCGTCAAAACAATTATTTTAGGGCCATAAAATCCAAACATGGAAATGTAGAAGATGTTAAGTCCCACCTCCACCTCCACTCCTGATCCAGCTTTTGTCAGAATTATTACTGTCTTTGCCAAAAAGTTAATACTTGATGTTTATTTTCAGGTAAGTATAGAATCAAATGTAGTTGTATTTATGCCTAATTTTTAAAAGTGTTTTATTTGAGAGGCAGAGAGATACATAGACAAATAGCTCCCATCCTCTGGTTCACTTCTCAGATACTGCAATGGCCCCTAGCTGGGTCCCCAGCCATAAGCCAGGAACTCAATCCAGGTTTACCAGGTGTGTAGCAGGAACCCAACTGCTCAAGCCATTACTGCTGCCTCTCAGGGAGTGCATCAGCAGGATACTGGAGCCAGGGTACTCTGATATGTGTGTGACATGGGTGTCTTAATGGGCTACTTAACAATGAACCCCTGCCCCATGCGCAGTTTTTAAAGTGAAATAGAGTACTTTATAACATTTTTTAAAGAAAAAGTCTCATTCAAACACTTTATGAAATTATGGGCCTTTTGGCATTTTAAGTAATGTTTTCTCAGTGCTAGGGTTCAAAGTAATCAAAAACTCTCGTGGGCTTTTACTTAGTTTTTTATTTTGGGAAGATGGGGTAGGTAAAGAGCCAGAGTATCCAGGAGTACATCAAAAGTTCACAATTTTTTTGCACCAGGATAAACTTATCTTTTATTTTGATTTTCCACAAATGATTTGAAATACCCTTCTATATATAAAATTGTAAAATCTATGTGATTTGTTGAGACAATCTAGATTCTAAAGTATGTCAAGGAAAATTAAATTTGACAATTTCTAGTAATGCATCTATATATGTACATACATATATTTATAACTTGAAAGTCATGATTTTTTTAAAAGACTTATATATTTATTTGAAAGGCAGAGTTACAGAGAGGCAGAGAGAGAGAGAGAGAGAGAGAGAGAGAGAAAGAGGTCTTCCATCTGCTTGCGGCCAAAGCTGTGCCGATCTAAAGCCAGGAACCAGGAGCCTCCTCTAGGTTTCCCATGTGGGTGCAGGGGCCCAAGCACTTGGGCCATCTTCTACTGCTTTCCCAGCCCATAGCAGAGAGCTGGATTGGACGTGGAGTAGCTGGGACTCAAACCGGTGCCCACATGGGATGCTGGCACTGCGGCAGCAGCTTCACCCGCTACACCATAGTGCCAGCCCCCGTGGTGTTTTTAAAAGCCATTTTATATTTTCCACACATTGTTAAAATATTCTTTGAAAATAATTTTTAATATCTTTATGGCTCATGTCAGATGTACTATTAGAAGTTTAATTATCATAAATAATGCTGGGAGAGAACATCGTTATATATACATATTTTTCATATTACCTCTACTTCCGCTATATGATTCTTAGTTAGATAAGAGTCCTTAAATCTAGAGCATGCCTGGAGTTTTAGGTACAATGAAGGCTTTTCCCTGACCCCTGCTCCCTTTACTTTTCAGGCAGGGATATCTTCATTGATCAGCATGTCTGTAGAATTTCTATTAGCTTTCCTTATTGCCTACAAGCCACCACGTTTTTGGTGCTCTTTTACAGTCAAGCTGTTGTACAGATAGTAAATCCCACAGATCTTAGGTGTAAATCTGATGAGTTTTATTAAATGTATATGGCCACCACCACTCCTTTCCAATTTCAGTATGAGTGTAGAACGTTCTTCTCCCTTGAATCACTGGTAAACATACCTGGAGCTGAAATGCAGTCCTTCTCAAGGTAGGGCTCTGACCACGAGGCTGCGAGTGTAACAGGCATGTGAACTCTGGTGCTGGTGGCCGTCATGCAGGTGCAGAGCCTGTTCACCCAGTTTCTTCCACTTAGTTACTTTCTCAGCTCCCCACCAATCAGAGAGTGTCTCACAGTTTTCCTCCTTGTCTTTTAGATGCTGAGCTTTTTGTACCGCCAAAGATCAACAGAAAAACCCAGTGGAAGCTGAGCCTGCTAGAGTGACTGTGCCCAGCTGGGAGGGTTCTGACAGAGGAGACCATAGACCATTCCCTGCCCTTTCCTGGTTGTCCTTCCACCCCTTGTTCCTTGAGGCCTGGCTGTTGAGAATGAGCCTTGCTGGGAGTGCTGTGTGTGCCACACTTCAGCAGACACCAAGTGATTCTATTTTTATTTTATTTTCTGTATATCTTAATTATTAGAAAAACTTTTTAAGCTTTAGCTAATATAGCATATTTTTAAATGCTACTCCTTAGTGCTGTGTGAGAGCACATTCCTGGTAATCATGACATTGGGTTCACTCTCAGCTTTAGGTCTGATTCATATTGGACCCTGGACAAGTCACATAATTATGTTGTGCTTCAGTTTTTTGTCTGTTGATTGGGAATAACGTTTCATGGCTTCTACCTCAAGTTTAAAGACAAGTAAAATAATGTTTCTAAATTGTTATGTTACTGGAAGAGAGCACTCTATATAAATATTGTGGTTATTAGAGCTACTGGTGTTTGGTTAGATATAGTCATTTAAATGATGTCTCTTCACCGTAACTAAAGCAGAATAAAAAAATGAAATGTATGCTGTGAAATTCCAAGCCTTCCTATGCTGACAGCTCTGTTTTTAACACCTTCTTGGGTCTTGTGCTTCCAGGTGTAATTGGGCTGAGCCTCCTGTAGTTACACTCTCCACAGGGACCATTTCATTGTTTCCAACTAGAGAGTTAGCAGTGTTAAAGCTGGAACAGTTTAGAATTTCCCAGCCAGGGCCGGCGCCGCGGCTCAATAGGCTAATCCTCCGCCTAGCGGTGCCGGCACACCGGGTTCTAGTCCCGGTCGGGGCGCCGGATTCTGTCCTGGTTGCCCCTCTTCCAGGCCAGCCCTCTGCTGTGGCCAGGGAGTGCAGTGGAGGATGGCCCAGGTGCTTGGGCCCTGCACCCCATGGGAGACCAGGAAAAGCACCTGGCTCCTGGCTCCTGCCATCAGATCAGCGCGGTGCGCCGGCTGCAGCGCGCCGGCCGCGGCAGCCATTGGAGGGTGAACCAACGGCAAAGGAAGACCTTTCTCTCTGTCTCTCTCTCTCACTGTCCACTCTGCCTGTCAAAAAAAAAATAAATAAATAAAATTAAAAAAAAAAAAAAAAAAAAATAGAATTTCCCAGCCAGTGTCATGCGGCCGGTAGGTATTGTATGGCATACAGGGTTGTGAATTACTGTTTGTTCTCCAAATATTGCTTCCTTTAAAAGAAATGTTTTTGTCAGTGTCTAGGTCATTTCACATTTTTCTTTGTGGTGCTTAGCTGACCTCTGTTGCATTCAGTTTCTCAAAAGAACTTTCAGTTATTTCCTTTGGAGTAAATGAAAATGTTTTCTCTTTTTGGTGAGTCCAGAAAAGGCCCTGTTCATTTTGACAACAGTTTTGTGGCTAATCACTGGGTAAAGTAAAACAGTTTTTCATGTTTTTAATACCAAAACTAGACTTTCATTACTGTACATAAACAGGAAACACTGCTTTTGATCCTCAGAGTATAGATTTACTCAAGTGTAATTTAAAAAAATTCTCCCTAGGGGGCCAGCATTGTAGTGTAACAAATTAAGCCACTGCTCACAACACCAGCATCTGATATGGGCACCAGTTCATGTCCCAGCTGCTCCACTTCTGATCCACCCCCCTGCAAATGGCCTAGGAAAACAAGCAGAAGATGGCCTAAGGCTTTTTGGGCCCCTGCCACCCACATGAGAGATCTGGATGAAGCTCCGGGCTTGTGGCTTTGGCCTTGCCGAGTGCTGACTGTTGTGGTCATCTGGAGAGTGATCTCTCTCTTTGTCCCTCCCTCTTTCTAACTAACTCTGACTTTCAAATAAATAAATATTGAAGAAGAAAATTTTCCCCAATATAACAAGATGCTCACTGCAGAATCTAGCAGCATTTGCCATATCAATCACCTTTTTAATGTGTTTGAACATTTTTGCCAAATAGAAAAAATAAAAGAAGAACAAGATCATAGACTGCTTTGGGAAATCTAATTTTTGACTCCTAACCCTACTGGATTTGCTATAATTCAGTGCCCCTCATTGAAAAGTTGAAAGTACCTTGTGACTACTCTTTGGCATGGTAAATGGGCATAGTCGCTTACCTAGCACTTCAATGTAGTGTAGTCTTCTTGTTTGGATAGTAGACTGTGGTCTGTTGATAACAGTGTGAATCTTCACAGGGAACAAATTGGTACGAATGCAGATTACTGTTGATTACTGTCAGATTACTGTCTGTTGTCTGAGCAGAATTGAATTTTGTTTAAATTGAAAGCAAGCGAATTGCTAACAAAGCCAAGGGAGGATTCTTGGACAAAAATTGAGTCAATAGAAAAAGGAGAAACCCCTGTGAGTGATAAATGCCTGAAGTGGGGGAAAAGTTCTGTCTAGTTCTAGAAGAGAACATGCTCTTTCCAAAAATGTGTACTCTGTCCCATTTATGCTGTGTCCCAAAGCAAGTTCATGCTGTAGTACGCCAAAACTTTCAGGTTTCTTAGTTCCATTGAATCAGACAACTTTACTCAAATGTTCTAAACATCAAGAGGGAAATTGGAGAGCAATCCAATTAAAGAGTAATCTTTAACAACATAGATTTCAAAGTACACTTTCTAAAAAACTGAGGCAGTAGCTAATGTTTGTATTATGTCTTTATGAGTGTAGGTTTGTGTAATTTCTCAGCACTGCCACAAATTATAAAATAAATTTATATATTTATACACTTATATATTTATACATTTATACACTGTATAATATATACACTGTATATATTATACAGATCCTTTATACATCCACAATGTGCATACATGTACATAATTGTGAATTTTTTATAGCCATAACTGAAAAAGTTGTCTTTAGAAAGAAACAAAATTGGTAATTCTTAGTAATTGAAGGTGATTACAAGTTTGAGAAACAAAATTACGTTTTTTGCCTCTTGTGCCAGTCTCCACATACCTGTGCGTTTCTGGAAGCACCACCTGGACATGCCTGTGGGAGCCTTGGCTTGTCCTTGTGGATATTTTTTGGTAACTAGGGTAAGCATGAAAATCTTGAACTCTAGGTGACTGTACACATCCCAAGGGGACAGACAAGCCAAAGCTAGTATGATGAGAACCTAGTATTGTTTTTGTTTTTTAATTTTACTTATTGGAAGGGCATAGAGTCAGCGAGAGAGAATTAATGTTCTCTGTCTATTGGTTCACTCCCCAAATAACTGCAACAGCCAGGGCTGGGCTGGGCCAAACCCAGGAGCCTGGATGTCAATCCCTGTCTGCCACGAGGGTCACAGGGACCTGCTACTTAAGCCATTACCTGTCGCCCCTCAGTGTGTATTATGAAGGCCTGCTCTTGATCCTGTATTACGTGTTCTCTCTGCTCCCTAATGCTGCTATTGGCTCAAGTCCCAGGAAATTTAAGAACAAGATGCCCTGGTATAAAGGATAGAGCAAGGCTTTGAGCCATGGTTCTGTCCTTGGACAGAGTTATTTTACCTTACTGAACCTTGGTTTCCCACAGCCTTGTATACCCAAAGGGCTGAGCAGAGTTTCTCAGTGATGCCTTGGGTTTGGGGCTGAGACTGTCTTGAGCATTGGAGTATTTTTAGCAGCTTCTCAGGTTTCTGTTCACTAGATGCCAGTAGTATAAACTCCGACCTTGGCTTTGGTAACCAAAACTCTCTGTAAACCTTGTTAAATGCCCTGTGGGGGTCAAAATTGCCTCCAGTTGAGAATCACTGGGCTTCGATGATGTCCACATACTAAAACTGTTCATCTTTTTTTGTGTGTGTGAGGAAGATTCTCTTTTTCTGCTAGAGCAATTGTAAGAATCAAGTGAGAGAATTCATAAAAGTGCTTTGAAAAAAATTGCAGTTGTTCAACCTTATGTTGGTACTTTTCATTTTCTTTTTTCTTTTATTTATTTATTTATTTTTTGACAGCCAGAGTGGACAGTGAGAAAGAGAGACACAGAGAGAAAGGTCTTCCTTTTCCATTGGTTTATTCTCCAAGTGGCCGCTAGGCCGGCGCGTTGTGCCGATCCGAAGCCAGGAGCCAGGAGCTTCCTCCTGGTCTTCCATGCGGGTGCAGGGCCCAAGCACTTGGGCCATCCTCCACTGCCTTCCCGATCCACAGCAGAGAGCTGGACTGGAAGAGGAGCAACTGGGACAGAATCCAGTGCCCCAACCGGGTCTAGAACCCGGGGTGCTGGCACCGCAGGCAGAGGATTAGCCTACTGAGCCATGGCACTGGCCGGTACTTTTCATTTTCAAATGAGCTTTTAGGCCAAGGATGACTCTCATCCTCCAGAGATCCACCTCTTTGTCAAACCCTCACTTTTTGGAGGTTCTTAACTTGGAGTGCATAGAATTTATGCATTTAAGAACTTCCTGAGAGGGTTTCATAGGTTTTAGCTCCCTGCCAAAGAGTCCAAAGCTTAAGAACTAACTCCAACTTGCCCATCTGTCAGTGTTCATGGAGTGTTGATAGCGGAGTGGTTTGGACAGAAACCATGGTGAACAAGATGCACCTCTCTCAAGTCAAAGTACCCAAGTCCTGGCTGAGCGCTTAGTTCTCCAGGACAAGACTTAGTCGTCTCTGCTGAACCAGGCTCGTCAGGTGCCCTTCTATGGCTATTACTTGTCTCCACCTTGGCTTCCCTGCTCCAGCTTGCTGTTGCCAGCCGTGTGTGCTTACTAACCAGGCCTGGAGCTTAGGCCAAGCACATTGGGTCTTCCAAGGCTGTCTAGGCAAACGTGGAGGCTATGAGGGGGCAGCTCTTAGGGTTTCTCCCTGAAGATGGGAGGAGGTCAGCTCTCTTCTGAACACTGAGTATGTGCCGTTGAGTGCAGGTGTGACCAAGGACCATAGTTAGAGACTTTCAGACACCTGTATAAGAGGTAGATGGGTGCTGGCATTGCAAGCAGCAGCTTAACCTGCTGTGCCAAATGCTAAAACCCAGCACTTGTAACAGAGTTCCCCCAAATGAAAAAAAAATAGCCCAGTCATTCCTCCCCTTCCCCTGCTAACAAATGGAAAACAAGTCCCTGAGCCCTGTCAACCGTGTGCACTGACAAGTTTCTCCCAAGAAAATGAGTGTTTATAAGCAATCTACATGTGCTTGTCTTCATCGATCCTCCTCCCCGCCCCGGCTTTTGTTTTGGCAAATGCATATTGTTAAAACAGAAGCCGCATCCGTGGGATTGTTCTCACCAAGTAGGAAACACATACTGCAGAGGGGAACATGAGGGCTGTTTAATGCTACAGGAAGGAGTGTGCTGGCTCAGCTCCCCGCGTGGAGGGTGGACGCTCACCAGGCCACGCTGCCGCACGGTCACGGCAGTGGCTCGGCATCATGCGTTCAGAAGCACCTTCTGTAGAGGAAGAAGGGCCCGTGTTCCTCGTACTCAGAGCGATGGACCCACAGGGGTTGGAAGCCCTGCAGCGAGGCCAGGATGGAGCCTCCGGTCCACACCGCAGTGTCCCTCTCCGGCAGCACGTTCACCTGCGGGGTGTCGTTGGGACACATGCTGCTTAGCTCCTTCTGCAGGCGGTTGGGGAAGCCGCTGAGCATCGTGCTGCCTCCGCAGAGCAGGATGTTCCCCATGAGGTCCCGCTTGAGGGCAATGTCGCACTTGTTAAGGCAGGACACAGTCTGCGTGTGAAGGCCCAGCTGCATGGACTTGATCAGAGAGGGCTTGAAGAACATCTCGGCGCAGAGGAACCTTTCCTGGTAGAGGTATATCTCCTTCCCATCGGGCAGAGTATACTGGATCGCGTGCTCCGTGGGAGGGACTTTCTTCTCCTCGATGGGGTCCAGGGCCACGAAGCAGCATTTCTTCTTGATGTCCTCCACAATGCACATCTGGTCCTCGCTGAAGTATTTCCCGGCGTTGTTCAACAGGTTCATCAGGTAGGCGGTCAGGTCAGAGCCTGCGTAGTCCAGCCTTCCGGTGATGCTGGGCAGAGGGTAGCCCTCATAGATGGGGACCACGTAGGACACGCCATGGCCCACCTCCACCACCAGGCCGGAGGTCCGCCCGTAGGAGTACATGGACAGGCGGGACTGGTAGGCGATGTGCATAGCGGGGGTGTTGAAGGTCTCAAACAGCATTTCGGCGTACTTCTCTCTGTTGGTGTGTGGGCTCAGGGGCGGGTCTGAAACCAAGACCGCATGCTCCTCCGGGGCGATCTTCATCTCCTGTCGGAAGAGATGCTCCCAGATGTCCTGCACCGTATCCCAGTCCACGATGATGCCGTGGCGCAGGGGGTTAACCAGCCTGAGGCGAACCTTTGGGTTGATGAGCTCTTGCCCCACGAACGTCTCCTTGCGATTGTCCCCGGTCTTGGCTGTCTCCATGTAGGGCTTGCCCACTGTTGTCGAGATCTTGTGGGTGGGCTTTGGCAGGCCAGCAAAGCCACATTTACAGTAGCCAGTGCCAAGGTCCACGACCACTGCTTTGGTCACCCCTAACTTGGGCCGCCTCTCGGCCACTGTTGATTTTGTAGGCTCTTCTGGCTCCGAAGAGTTACGGCCGACCCACACTGCCCGCCTGGCCGGGCCATCCTTGAGGGAGGCTGTCTGGAGGAGCTGTGTCTGCATGGAGGCCCGGTCACCCACTTTCTTGCCAGGCCCATCACCTATGTTTGCTGCCTGTGGAGCCCACATGCTTTCCAGAGCCATACTACTCTCAGAACGCTCCTCAATCCCGCTGGCTGCAAGGCCTGAAAGGCCTAACTCAGAGCAGAGCCTGAGAATTTTCCCAATAATGACATCACTGATTATGATGTAATCCAGTGACCTGAGTCTTTCTAAACACTGAGAATCTTTGTCCCATGTCAGGGTTGAACATTGTTTTCCAAACAGCTCCCTTTTTCTAAAGTTTACAATAACTTTGATTTACTCAGTCAGTATTTATTGAGCCTGCTATGAGTGAGACAGCTGGGAATACAGCAGGAAGGGAGAAAAAACCAAAGATCTTTGCTGGTACAGCTTATTTTTGTATTAGTCAGAAGGGGTTGGGAGAAACAGGCAATAACCAAAAGAAATAGCTATTAGAAAGTGTTGAGAGTGAAGGACAAAAACTAGGCAGGGTTCTGTGAGATGGTACTGCTTGCAGGAAGACCCGAAGAAAGGTATAATCTATTCAGGTGTGTGTGCAGGGGTCCAGCAGGTGCATAAGACTGGAGGCAGACGTGAGACTTGGGGGTTAGAGCAGGGGGTGTCAGATGGCAGCCAAATGCAGTCGGCAGCCCAGGATGGTCTGGGAACTTTAGTTGGAACACAGCCACGCTCATGCATTCGCCCACTGTCCACGGCTGCTGTGGCAGCACGACAGCAGGGCTGAGTCTTTGCAACAGAGATTGTGCTGAAGAAAACTAAGTATTCACCATCTGGCTCTTTACAGAGAAGAGTTTCCAACCTCAAGTTAGAGGATGGGTGGGAAAGACCAGGGAAGCCAGCGGAGAAGGAGCAAGGAAGGAAGGGAGAAGTGGTTGTGGGAGTGGGGGTGGCTGAGTAGCTCGTGTCAGTCCTTATAGGACATTGCAAGGCATTTGGCCTTGGCCCTGGGTGAGCTTTGATAGTGCCAGAGGATTTTGAGCACAAGAGTGACACCACTTGACTTAGATTTTAGAAGGCTGATTGGCTACTGGGGTGACTGTGCCATGCTCTTCTATCTCACTTAGGACACTAAACACCCTTTAG
This sequence comes from Oryctolagus cuniculus, assembly GCF_051225735.1. Classification (NCBI taxonomy): domain Eukaryota; kingdom Metazoa; phylum Chordata; class Mammalia; order Lagomorpha; family Leporidae; genus Oryctolagus; species Oryctolagus cuniculus. The sequence goes on along the minus strand of NC_142867.1, from coordinate 212,759,969 downwards.
GACCACCTTAGGAGGAATTGTTTTTAGGGCATCCTTTGTGTGCTTGCTCCTCCTTCATCTGGGTCAGAGGGTGGGCAGTTAGAACCTGCTGAGTCCGGCTGATGAGAATATTGAAGCTTGTGGATGCGTAGCTCACTCAATGCTGTCCAGCCAGCAATGGCCAAGTTTCCTCGCTCTGGCTTCCTCCCGATGTATGCTGTGGACGCACCTTGAGACCTAACTTGCATCTCTGAGGCTGCTCGGCCACTTTCTTGTACGCCACTTTGAAGCTGGCTGCATTGGTGCTGCTGGCCTGCCACACTAAGGACACCCAGAGCCCTGCCTCATGTCAAGCAGCACCTTGGACATTACCCCTGCTCCCTGCTCTTCTACGTCACGCCAGTAATGGCCTTTCTCTCTCTCTTTTTTTTCTTTCAAAAATTGTATTTATTTGAAAGGCAGACATACAGAGAGAGGAGGAGAAGGGTTTTTCACCTGTTTGTTCACTCCCCAAATGGCTGGAACAGCGAGGGCTGGGCCAGGCTGAACCAGGAGCCAGGAACTTCTTCCGAGTCTCCCATGTGGGTGCAGGGGCCCAAGCCCTTGGGCCATCCTCTGCTGCTTTCCCAGGCACATTAGCAGGGAGCTGGATGGGAAGCAGAGCAGCCAGGACTCAATCCTGTGCTCATACAGGATGCCAACACTGTACCGCAGCACCGGTCCCAGGGCTTTCTCTCTTAAGGAGGTTCCTGGGGATGCTCTTGGCTCCTTGTAGGGATAAGGAAAGAAAAGGATGAAGTTCCGGCTCCTGAGCTTTGAGATTACCTGGTGGGGGCAGTTAAGCATCCCCTCCAGGACAAAAGTCTCAGCTTCTTGCTTCAGTGGTAGTGGATGAAATAATAGCATTGCATTTTGAAGGAAGACTAGGAAAGTACTTTCAAAAATATTTATTTGAGAGAAAGATCTTCCATCCACTGATACACTCTTCAAGTGCATGCATCAGTCAGGGCTGAGCCAGGTCAAAACCAGGAGCCTAGGGATCCAGCTCTTCCATAGGCTGAAGTGTGGGAACCCCTGGGTGAGGAGTTCCCAGCAAAGAGGATTCCTTGCCAAGCGGGCATTTTGAGCATCTTTCTGAAAGCTCAGTCCTATGTGCTGTAACCCAAGTACCAAGACTGTATCCAATTTCTTTGAGGTAGAAAGGAAAGTTCTTGGGGCTGGCTCAATAAGCTATGCCTCCACCTGCAGTGCTGGCATCCCATATGGGTGCCGGTTTGAGTCCCAGCTGTTCCACGTCTAATCCAGCTCTCTGCTATACGGCCTGGGAAAGCAGTGGAAGATGGCCCAAGTGCTTGGGCCACTGCATCAATGTGGGAGACCCAGAGGAAGCTCCTGGCTCCTGGCTTTGGATTGGCCCAGCTCTGGCTGTTGTGGCCATTTGGGGAGTGAACCAGTGGATGGAAGACCTTTCTCTCTTTCACTCTGTGTCTGTAACTCTACCTCTCAAATAAATAAAACATTTGAAAAAAAAAAAAAAAGTTCTTTTCAGAAAGTAGAGATACTCTTGAGACTTAATTCTGGATCCAGAGACTTTATCGTGAGCTGTGGACCAACAGCTAGATGCCCTTTGGCATCTCCAGATGGAACTCATTTTCTTCCCCCACATAGCTGTTCTCCCCACTGCATTCTCTCTCTCTCTCTCTCTCTCTCTGTGTGTGTGTGTGTGTGTGTGTGTGTGTGGTGCCACCATCCACCTAGTTAGTTGTTCATGATAATCCTGGAGGTGGTAGGCAGGGATCAGGGATCAGGCTGATGAGAGAAGAAAGCACTATAGGAATCAGATTCTACTGACAATTGAGTAGTTTGCCCAGATCTTTCAAATAATAATAAAGCTAGATTTGACTCAGGTCTTCTGAGTCCAATTCCATACTCTCTTCTATACTGTTTCCATTAGGAATGGAAGAAAGTAGGCTCAGGCTGTCTACTAACACTGCCTATAAATAGCCTAAGGAATGGGGCTGGCATTGGAGCACAATGGGTTAAGCCACTGCTCTCAGTGCCCACATCTCTCATACTGGTGTGCCAGTTTGATTCCTGGTTACTCCACTTCCAGTCCAGCTGCCTGCTAATGTTCCTGGGAAAACAGAAGATGGTCCAAGTATGTGGGTCCCTGCCAGCCAGCTGTTGTGGCCATCTGTGGAGTGAGCCAGTGGGTGAAAGATGGATCTCTCCTCCTTTCAAATAATTTTTTTCAAAATTTTTTCAAAAATTTTATTTTTAAGATTATTTGAAAGGCAGGTTTACAGAGACAGAGGGAGATCCTCCATCTGCTGGTTCACTTGCCCAGTAGCTGCAATGGCTGGGGCTGGGCAAGGCCAGAGCCAGGAGCCTGGAACTCCCTCTGGGTCTCCCACATGGGTGGCAGGGGCCCAAGTATTGGACCACCTTCTGCTTTCCTAGGATATTAGCCGGGAGCTGGATCAGAAGTGGAACAGCCAGGACTCAAATGAGTGCTCCCTTAAGATGTGGGCATTGCAAGTGGCAGCTTAACCCACTGCATCACAACACTGGCCCCATAAATAAATATTTAAAAAGATAGCCTAAGGGTTGTCACAGAAGCACAACTTCCCCTCACCTCCCAGCCAGTTAGTAGCCTCTTGGGAAAAAGGGGGTCATCAGTTCAGTGTGGGAAAAAGTTACTGCTCACAGCCGGTCAGAATGGGGTCAACTGACAATGCCAGATGACTGGGTGTGATGTTCCAGAGGGGACTCAAGGGACCAGTCCCCAGGTTCTGTGATTTTGTGGCATCACCCATGGTGCTTCTAGGCCACGATGCTCATCATTGCAATCTTTATAAAGTTGTTACCCACACAGTCCAGCTCAATAGTGCCAGTGGACAGCTCAGCAAACCAAATTCCCACAGGTTCTCCACTGGCATTCTTGCCTGTTCCACACGGTATTTCTTAATGGTGTCTTACAAACCCTGTCCTCTCCCTATCCATGTGACCTAATTCCTCGGCTACTTTTGCTCTTCTTAATTCTTCCAGAGAGTTTCCTCAGCCCCAGTTGCCCCTCTTCTCCCCTCTTTCTGTGGACTCTTCCCCACCAAAGCCCTAATCTGCTGTGTGCTTTGATAGGTCTAAGGTGCAGGACCTCTTGCCCGGCACAGGGAAAGGACCCGCCCTGCCCTCCCCTCACTCCCCCCTTGGAATCATTTAATCTAAGTGCAATGTTTGAGGCGAAAGAGGTCATAGATGTCAACGGGGGGGGGGAGGGAGGGGGTCTTCATTGCCAGAGTAGGAGCTTGGATTGAATTGAGGACGGCTGGGAGCCAACAGATAAGATTTGATTCTACCTTCCAAATGTCTCTGGAGCCTATCTCAGCCCCAGCTCCAGCACGAGGATTTTCCCAGCAGCCCCTTCTCAGGCCTCAGTTTCTCGTCTTGCCCCTCCCCTCCATTCTCTACATCACAGCCGAGTGCAGATCTTTCTAAAATTCTTCTAAGAGGCAAATCTGACCACTTCCCTACTTAAGGGCTCCATTGGTTCCCCAGCTGTTTTTAGTTTAGTACAAGCTGCTCTAGGATTTGAGACCCACCCCAGCTGGTTGCACACTGTCTGTAACTTCATCTATTTTTCTAGACACTTTCAGAGAAGTTCCCCTTCTGAGCTTTGCCTGCAGCTGTTCTGTCTGCTTGCACTGTCCTTGCTTTCTCATTGCTACTTACGAACACCCACATTTCCCAGAATTTGACATTAGCATCACCTCCTCTCTAGAAAGCCTCTCTTGTCCTCAGTGGGCACTCACTCCTGTATGCACGAGTAGACCTTGGTCTCCCGAGTGCCTCCATTCTAACTTCCACCCCCCTAGAGTGGGCGCTGCTCGTGCCAGGGTGTCCATCATCGGTCACCCGCAGGCGGCAGTGGCTGGTCCTGCCTGGAACCCCAGGAAACGAATGTTGAGTGAATGGAGGAAGGTACTCTTGGGGTCTTCAGGCTCTTTAGGGAGGCCTGGTGTGTTGGGGTTGCATGAACTTGGAGTAAGTGCAAACACTCCAAAGAGCGGCTTGCACTGGGCTAAGTCATCTGAGTTCTGATCCTCTTATTTCCTGACTCCCAGGAGTCTGTGAAGAAAGGAACTGCTAGTGCCTGATTTACTGTAAGGGCTCCGAGGAAAAGGTGTCGGCGAACAGGGGGCAAGGCCCAGAGAGGGAGAGAGGAGAAACCTCAAGACACCAGCCTGCTGGGGTTTCTAAGGCCACCCGGGGAGCAAATTCCAATTAAGGGTATGGGCGGGGCGGGGTAGGTGACGAGACCAAGCTCCGCCTCCAGCAGCCTGAATGGACCAGCCCCCAGTGACATCACAATCCCGAGCGGTTGCCAAGGCTGCACGGGGGCGAGGGGCGGACTCATTTCTCCCCTGGGAGCTCTAGCATGAAGCTGTGAGAAGGCGAGCAAGGGCGGCAGATGGCGACAAAGAGCAGCCCTAGCCCCATGCCCATGGGCACGGCTCAGGGTGACCCTGGAGAGGCGGGGGCCGTGCCCGGCCCCGACGCTGGCCTCCGGGACACAAGCTCGGCCAGTCAGCTGAAGATGAAGCCCAGGAAGGTGCGCAAGATCAAGGCGCTGATCATCGACCTGGGCTCCCAGTACTGCAAGTGCGGCTACGCGGGCGAGCCGAGGCCCACCTACTTCATCTCCTCCACGGTGGGCAAGCGCTGCCCCGAGGCGGCCAACGACGCGGGCGACACCCGCAAGGACACCTACGTGGGCCACGAGCTGCTCAACACCGAGGCGCCGCTCAAGCTGGTGAACCCGCTGAAGCACGGCGTGGTGGCCGACTGGGACTGCGTGCAGAGCATCTGGGAGTACATCTTCCACACGGCCATGAGGATCGTGCCCGAGGAGCACGCCGTGCTGGTGTCCGACCCGCCGCTCAGCCCCAGCAGCAACCGCGAGAAGTACGCCGAGCTCCTGTTCGAGACCTTCCGCATCCCGGCCATGCACGTGACGTCGCAGGCGCTGCTGTCCATCTACTCGTACGGCAAGACGTCGGGGCTGGTGGTGGAGAGCGGCCACGGCGTGTCGCACGTGGTGCCCATCTCCGAGGGCGACCTGCTGCCGGGCCTGAGCAGCCGCGCCGACTACGCGGGCAGCGCGCTCACCAGCTACCTGATGCAGCTGCTCAACGAGGCGGGCCACCACTTCACCGACGACCACCTGCACATCGTGGAGCACATCAAAAAGAAGTGCTGCTACGCCGCGCTGCTGCCCGACCAGGAGCTGGGCCTGGGTCTCGACGACCTGCGCGTGGACTACGAGCTGCCCGACGGCAAGCTCATCACCATCGGCCAGGAGCGCTTCCGCTGCTCCGAGCTGCTCTTCAAGCCCTCGCTGGTGGGCTGCGAGCAGCCAGGCCTCGCCGCGCTCACGGCCGCCTGCCTGGACCGCTGCCAGGAGGTGGGCTTCAAGGAGGAGATGGCTGCCAACGTGCTGCTGTGCGGCGGCAGCACCATGCTCGACGGCTTCCCCGAGCGCTTCCAGCGGGAGCTCAGCCTCCTGTGCCCGGGCGACAACCTCGCCGTGGCCGCAGCCCCCGAGAGGAAGACCTCGGTGTGGACCGGAGGCTCCATCCTGGCCTCGCTGCAGGCGTTCCAGCAGCTGTGGGTCAGCAAGGAGGAGTTCGAGGAGCGGGGCAGTGCTGCCATCTACAGCAAGTGCTGAGGGGCGGGCCCCGGACGCTGTAGACACATTGATTGCATTTCACATAAAACTGCTGGTGGGCAGTGCCTCCTTGTCTCGTTCCAATTTCTTCCCGCTCGGTCCGAGGAGCTGGGGGGGGGGGGGGGGGGGAGGGTGGGCTACTAGCGCCGTTTGCTTTGCAGGGGAAAGGGGGAGGGTAGGAATGGGGGACTCCCGTCCCCCCATCTCACCAGAGTGACGTCAGAGTCCAGAGCGTGGCTTCCTGTTCCATGCGCTGCTCCCGTGGGTTTCAAACCCTGATTCAGCAAACACCATGCTCACCCATCAAGCAATGGGGCAGTGGCCCAGGCTAAGGGACTGGCGTGGGATACAGAGTTCAGCGGTGATTCCAAGGAGATTCTCAGCCAGGCGTCTGCGGCCTCCGTGCCCCGGGTGTGCTCCTGACGGTGGCTGCTTCCAGCGCTGTCCCTGCCGGCTCTCCCCAGCTCCCTCACCAGCCACCGCTGAACTGCCTGCCCCTCCTAAGTGACAGCCCACAGGTGTGTGTGTATGTCTCCTGGTGTGAGAGGCCATTTCTGCCCCATTTTTAAAAAAAAATTGTTTTTATTTGAAAGGCAGTTACAGAGAGAGAGAAGGAGAGAGACATCTTCCATCCCATTTTGATCCAAGCCAGAATTGCAGATTCTTCCAGAGTCTCAAAGCAGAGTCGCCTCACCCAGAGGATGGCGGAGGGATCAGAAGATCCTTTTGGCGTCGTGTGGCCCTCCCCCGCTAGAGATGGGGAAAGGGCAGGCCAGAGAGGGGGAGGGGAGAGCAGCTGCAGGCCAGCGCTGCAGCCCAGGTCTGTTGTCTGAGTCACGATTATTTCCAGAAATGGCAAACATGGTTCTTACCGGGCAGTGGCCCAGAGCCCTTTCCAAGCAGCTACTATGGGCCAAGCCCAGTGCTGAGAACCAGAACACAGTCCCTTCCCTGGGGACAGCCTCTGGGTGGGAGGTGCCGTGGGAGCCATGTGAGGGCGGTGGAGAGTTTGAGGGCTGCACACTCACTGGTGTTGGGGCTGAGGACAGAGCTCCTGAGGCTTGGCGGGTTTCATCTGGTGAATGACCGTCTACCTAAAAGACCTGGTTCCTGCGGCTTTCCCCACCCCCACCATCTGACGGAGCCCATGACCCTGTGCCCATCCCTCTATGGGATCAGACGTGAGCTGGGTAATCTGGCGTGGGCTGAGTCTCCCATGTCCCTGAGCCGTCTCTTGTCTTGGCAGAGATTTGGGGCAGTCCTTGAGGCTGCCTCAGCAGAGGTGCTTTGTTGGCTATCACGCTGTAGAAATATTTCCCTGGAATGTTTTAGTTCCAGTGGGGCCGTGTTCTCCCGATTGCCAGAGTCTCCGCCACAGCCCTGACATTTTCGTGCCCACCTGCTACTTCAACAACACAATTTTGTTGTAATTGGCATTAGTTTGTTACTGGCAACCCAACAAGCTTTGACTACTACTGGACCATAAAGGCCTGAGGAGATACAGAGAGGGAAACTGAGGCTTCCACAGGGGAGAGTGATGTGTCCCGAATCACGCAGAAGTCAGCATGCAGGCCTCCAAGATGGGAATCCATGTGTGTCCACCTTCCCCACATCGTCTCTCTCCCTCTCCACAGCTTCAGCAACTCGTCTCCTCACATCTACAACCTCGGGGCCCTCACCACTGCTCATCCCCTCTGAAAGCATCCCAGAGCCTACAAAATCACTAAAGAAATCGCTTAGTCCTCCACAGGAACTTATTTAAGCCAATCACGGGCTCAGCAGGACAATTGATTTTGGTGGAGAAACACAGGCAGTGGCTTCCGCTTAAAAGGACTGCTGACCCTGGGTGTGCAGGGCTCCTCTCCTTTGTGTCCTTTGAAGTCATCCATAGAAATGCAAGTGCATTTGGGTTGTGGGGGTGGGGCCCGCAGGGACCTAGAGAGCACCACCTGATTCCTGATGAGTGGCTGTGGAAGAGAGGCAAGACTGGAAGGCTTCCGGCAGAATTGTACAGGGTGCCTCTGGCAGAGCAGGGCGACCTCCTGGGCTGCAGAGTGGGCAGGGGTTTGGGGCTTGGCGATGCCGATAGGGAGGACAATGGGAGTCAAACAAATGCATGTGCAAATGGGCTGGGGAAGGAGTCGTGGCTAACAGGCTCTTTCTGGAAGCATAGCCCCTCCTGCACCTCAAGTGTAGAGGGGTGAGCGTGTGGCCAGCCTCTGCGTGTGCATTTCTCAGAGGAAAGTTGAAGAACTCACTCTGAAGGTGGTTCTAGCTCAGGGGAGTGGGGGAAGGCAGTGTGTAAGGAGCAGATCATGAACCCTGCCTGGGAGAAAATATTCACAGACACCTACCCGATAAAGGATTGGTATCCAAATTGTACAGAGAACTTTAAAAAAAAAATTTTTTTTTTATTTATTAGAAAGGCAGAGTGAAAAGAGAGAGGAGAGGCAGAGAGAGAGAGAGAGAGAGAGAGAGGAGAGATTTTCCATCCACTGATACCCTCCTCAGATGGCTACAACAGTTGGGGCTTTGCCAGATTGAAGCCAGGAGCCTGGAACTCCATTCGGGTCTCCCGTGTGGCTCAAGTACTTGGGCCATCTTCTGCTGTTTTCCCAGGCACATTAGCAGGGAGCTGGATGGGAAGCGGAGCAGCCAGGACTTGAACCAGCACTCCAATATGGGACGCTGGCGTCCCACACAGAGGCTTAACCCACTGAACCACAGTGCGAGCCCCTGTACCTAGAACTCCAAAACTCAACAATAAGAAAGCAACTCAATTAAAAAATGGGCAAAAGATCTGAACAGAAATTTCACCAAATAAGATCTAAAGATGCCAGATAACACATATGCAAAACTATTGAACATTATTTATTAAATATGTAAAATGATACAGCTGGCTAGAAAGACAGTCTGGCAGCTTCTTACCAGGCTAAACATATTCTTACCTTATGGTTCCAAGATTCTACTCCTGCGCATTTTCCCAACTGAGCTGAAAACTTACACAGAAACCTGCACACAGACGTCTGCAGCAGCTGTAGTCACTATCACCAAAACCTGGAAGCAGCCAGATGCCCTTCAGTGGGTGAACGGCAAAGCTGCGGTGCGTCCGTATGTGGAATAGCGTTCAGCAACTACAAGAAATGAGCTGTCAGGTCACAAAAAGCATCAGTGCACACGAAGAAGGAAAGGGAAGGCCACATAGATCCCAGCTATGCGGTATCCTGGAAATGGAGAACTGTGTGACAGTTAAATAATCCCTGGTGGCCAGGGACTGGGGAGGAGGGTGGAGGCAGCAGGGGGAACCTGTAGGGCCGTGAGCGTGTTCTGTGTGATGCGGCGGGGGTGGCTCCACGATGTGATGTATTGGTCAGCACTCACAGAACTGGGCAGCACAGAGTGGACTTCAGAGTGGACTATGGGCCTCGGTAAGGATGGGTTAGTACTGGACCCACACGGATGCAAGGGTCAGCGATGGCAGCAACAGTATGTGGGTAGAGAGTGGTGTGGGGGGTGGGGTGCATGGGACTCTTTCTACTGTCTGCCTGTGTTTTCTGTAAATCTAAAACTGGTCTAAGAAAGTCTATTAATTGTTTTAAAATGAAGCTAAAAAGAACGATACTCTAAGGACTAGGAGAAAACATTTGTCAATCCTATATATATCCCTCAAAAAATTTGTATCTAGAAATTGAAAAGACTGTTCTAAACTGAACAGTTAACTGCAGGCATTTGACATGGCAGTTTAGTGCAGCTTAGGGCGCCTGCATCCCATTTCTGAGTGCCTGGGTTCAAGTCCTGGCTCTGCTCCTGTTTCCAGTTTCCTGCTACCTCACACCCTGGGAGGCAGCAGGTGATGGCTGTTGTGACCTTGCTGACCACGTGAGAGAGCCAGGTAGAGTTCCTGACTCCCTGCTTCAGCTTAGCCCAGCCATGCCTGGGCAGCTGGGGAGTAAACCAGCAGATGGGAGATCTCTGTCTCCCTCTGCCTTTCAGAGAAATAAAATAAAAATCTAAAAACCCTGAACAGTTAAAAAAATCCAATTAAAATATGGGCAGATATTTCACTATAAAGGATAAACATACAGCTGGCAGAGCAGCATATGAAAAAAAAATTTCCAATATTACTAGCTGCTGCAAGGGCAATGTAAATTAAAGCCAAAATGAGCTATTACTACACATCCATCAGAATGGGGGACAAAAGGTGGCAACCCGAAATTCGTTCAAGGTGAGGACACACTGGGTCACTCAGCATTGCTGGTGGGAATGGGAAACCCAGTCGCTGCAAGAAATGCTGCTGCATGCATGCAGCTACCACCCCACCAGCCGCGGCACGTGGGCTTGTATCCCAGAGAAAGGACAGCTGTCTTCACACTGCAGCCTATTCACAAACGTCCATGACCAACAGCGAGAAAGCAGACTGGTGAAGCTGTAGAATACGCACACCATGGAACACCGGTCAGCAATAAGAAGGAGCGAGCTAAGGGGTGCGGCACATTGAAAATTTACCCGGCAGGTTTTCCACATCTAAGGGGAAGACCCTGGTGGAGGGCGCAGGGGTGGGGAGAAGGGGCAACAGTTTGGATGAATCTCCAGATAATGATGCTGTTAAAAAAAAAATCCTCAAAGATCACATACTGTGTGATTCCATTTAGCATTGTGAAATAACAAAACTATGGGAATGGAGATGACATTAGCAGTTACCAGTGTTAGGGCTGGGTAGGCAGGAGGAAGCAGGTGTGGCTAGAAAAGGAAAACTGAAGGGGCATCTGGAGTGGTGAAACTGCTGTGTATCTTGACTGTGCAAATGTTAATATCATGGTTGTGGCGTTATACTACACTGCACTATATTATACTACTATACTATACTATACTATACTACACTACACTATACTATACCATATAATATAACATACTATGTATACCATAGTTTGGCAAGATGTTACTACTGGGGGAAACTGGTATATTAATTCTTATAACTTCATGTCAATCCACAATTGCCTCACTTAATTTTAAAAAATAAATGAAGAGATTGGGAAATACAAATATACTAACAATAAATATCTATTGCTGAAACTTGCTTAGACCAGGTACATGAAACTCTCTTGGGGTGGGGAGACTGGGTGTTAGCATTTCTTTTTTTTTTCTTCTTTTAAGATTTTATTTTTATTTATTTGAAAGAGAGTCACAGAGAGAGGCAGAGACAGAGAGAGAGGTCTTCCAACTGCTGGTTCACTCCCCAAATGGCTGCAACGGCCAGAGCTGTGCTGATCCGAAGCCAGGAGCCAGAAGTTTCTTTAGGGTCTCCCAGGTGGGTGCAGGGGCCCAAGGACTTGCGTCATCTTCTACTGCTTTCCCAGGCCATAGCAAAGAGCAGGATTGAAAGAGGAGCAGCCGGGACTAGAACTGGCACCCATATGGGATGCCAGCACTTCAGGCCGGGGCTTTAACCTGCTGCGCCACAGCACCGGGCCCAACGTTAGTATTTCTTTTCAAGTTTACCCAGATGATTTCAATGTGTGCCCAAGTTTGAGAAACGACTGTGTGGAGGGTGGGAGTCAGTGTAGGCGGCTGTGGAGAACTTTGGGGTTCCACAGATGGTCTCTGACACCAGCTGTGTGGTCCTGGGCAGGACTTCAAACCTCACATGGCTTCAGCCTCTCCTTTGTAAATTTCAAGTTGGTGTCCTTTCTTCCCAACTCGGTTTTGAAGATCAAAGAGAAAACATAAGTGAATGTTTCGTAAGTTATAAAGTGCTATATGAATGTTCCAATCCACATGTGGTGCTTACTGTCTTCTGTGCAGGTGTGTGTGTTTCCAAACACGTGCAGCATACCCATGACATGCAAGAGTTTACATGCTTCTTTTAAAAGATTTATTTATTTATTTTGAAAGGCAGAGTCACAGAGAATAAGGAAGAGACAAAGAAAAAGAGATCTTCCATCCTCTGGTTCACTCTCCGAATGGCTGCAAGAGCTGGGGTGGGGCCAGGCCTAAGCCAGGAACCTGAGGCTCCATCTGTATCTCCCACATAGGTGGCAGGGGTCCAAGTATTTGAGCCATCTTCCACCGCTTTTCCCAGACCCTTAGCAGGGAGCTGGATCAGAAGTGGAGCAGCTGGGACTTGAACTGGCACCCATATGAGTGGTTTTACCTGCTATGCCACAGCGCTGTCCCTGCCCCCACATCCAACTTACTTCTTATAGCATTTGATGTCATCAGCAACCCAGAACTGCAGGATTATGCTCCTAATTTTACAGGAAAGGAGGAACCCGAGGCTCATTGAGGTGCATGACACCTCTGGCGTTAGGAGCACAAATAGATTCTGCTAATCTCCACCTGCCATTAGTTCACTCCACTCAAGTGGCTATAAGTAGGCCCCTTGTTGTCTCTGGAAAACCTCTTGGTATATGTCCATTCCCATGTTCCTGGCCCCAACACTACATGACCCTGACACCCTGCAATTAATTTGGGGTTCTGTTTCCTTTGCCATGTGATACAATGTTGTCTTCTCCCATGGTGAAGCACAGAACAAGGGGTCTGGATGTGGTCCTGGGACAGGAATGGTGGGTGTTCTGAGGAATAACCCATTTGAAAGTTGCTCTGAGGCCAGTGCTTTAGTGTAGCAGATAAAGCCACCACCTGCAGTGCCGGCAACCCATATAGGCATAGGTTCGAGTCCTGGCTGCTCCACTTCCAATCCAGCTCTCTGCTATGGCCTGGGAAAGCAAGGGAAGATGGCCCAAGTCCTTGGGCCCCTGCACCCGTGTGGGAGACCTGAAAGAAGCTCCTGGCTCCTGGCTTCGGATCGGTTCAGCTCTGTCCGTTGTGGCCAGTTGAGGAGTGACCCAGTGGATGGAAGACCTCTCTCTCTGCTTCTGCTTCTCTCTGTGTAACTCTGATTTTCAAATAAATAACTAAATATTAAAAAAAGAAAGTTGCTCTGTATTCTTTGAAAGAAGGACTGCCTGTTCTCCTGAATGATTTTATCCCTTTAATTGGTAACTTTCAGAATGATTTAATTAGTGAATATTCAATTCAACAGACTCCTAGTGGCTGGCTCTGCAGCTCCAAGCAGGCTCCCGCCTTGCTGAAACATTACAGCTGAGGTTTGCGGGTACTGAGCTGCTCCAGCTGCAGCAGCCGACCACTCTGCTGGCCCGTGCAGAAACCGGGGTCAGCTGGTGCAGTAGCCAGGGCAGGCCCTCACACAGCAAGTTCCACAATGTTGCAAACTTAAAACCAGCACCAGATGGAAATTTCCAACATGGTTGCAGTGCAGGCTGTGTCCCCACGGTGACTTTTAGATCATTAAAATGTCATTATAATAAAATTACCATGGCCTGCACTCCCGTTCCCTAATACACGTGATGTTGTGACACTTCTGAGACTTCCCAAAAAGGGCGTGGAAGTGGGTAAGTGGGTGGTACTTAAGCCCTGCCCCAAACTCTACCCTCTGAATATTCAATTGGGTCCTACCCCAGGCAGTACCCGTATGCCTCCAGATACTAAAAAAGGGTGTCCCAAACCGTATTGGGGGGGGGGTGAGGGCCATTCTCCCAAGCTTGCATGAACCTGTATCTTGAGTATGTACTTTTCCTTTGCTTTAAATAAATCTTCCTTTTCTGCTCAGTTTACATTTCCTTCCTCAATTCCTTCTTGTGACAGAGAAAAGAACCTGAACCAAGCCTGGCCAGGGGCCTACCCCCAACGATCCCATTAGTGAATATTAAATCTCTCTTCAGTCCTGTGTTTGATTACAATGGTAGTTAAAAGTGCACTAAGTATAGAAAGAGTTGGTTTTGGCATTAGACTTTCACAAAATGAAAAGAATGCTAATGCAAAGGAGAAGGAAGCTGTCACTTTTGCACCTTTTTATGTGCTCCTGTTATAAATTACATTACTCCAACATGTGTAAAAATGAGAGATGGGTTCAAAACATATCAAAGGACTGAGGCAACTGAATGTTAAGAAGTTAATTTATGTGACTGGAAATAACTAAATCACTTAATATGCTTTTTGGGTTATTAAGATAATTGCTTGGTTGGTCAGCTGTGTGTGTATAGAGACCAAATAATTTAAGCTCTTCCACCTCCCACATGGATTTGGAACAAGGGATCAGCCTCGATGTTGGCTGCCTGACAAAGTTTTTCCAATGGTCTTCCAAGAATTTGGAGTTTTTCCCCTATCTTTGGCGGGTGTTTTCCCATATACTCTAATCTCTGGTTGTATGTGCTGGTTCCCAGGGATATTAAATCCTGAAAGTTCTGGCTCACAGAGTTGGAGGCAGCTCCCCAAATGAATCCTCAGAGATTGGAACAGGTACAGTTAATGACAGCAAGATGTTTTGGTAGCTTGATCCCTTTTCCCTGTTGAAATCAAGAAGAAACCTTTCTGTTGGCCCAGGTCTTGGGGAAGAATGGCTGGATTCAGCCCTAAACTGAGAATGTCTAAACCTTGAAGAAGTTGGACATGGCTTTTTCTCATCGTTTTTGGCTTATTTTTCTTTTTTTTTTTTTTTTTTTTTTTTTTTTCTTTTTGACAGGCAGAGTGGACAGTGAGAGAGAGAGACAGAGAGAAAGGTCTTCCTTTTGCCGTTGGTTCACCCTCCAATGGCCGCCGCTGCAGCCGGCGCACCGCGCTGATCCGATGGCAGGAGCCAGGATCCAGGTGCTTTTCCTGGTCTCCCATGGGGTGCAGGGCCCAAGCACCTGGGCCATCCTCCACTGCACTCCCTGGCCATAGCAGAGAGCTGGCCTGGAAGAGGGGCAACCGGGACAGAATCCGGCGCCCCGACCGGGACTAGAACCCGGTGTGCCGGCGCCGCAAGGTGGAGGATTAGCCTATTGAGCCACGGCGCCGGCCTTATTTTTCTAAGCTGGTGAAATGATACTGAGGAAAATGTTACGGGAAAATCCCTGTGCAACTTTGAGTCAACTTCCTGGCACTGTCCTGATCCCTTGTGGATGGAGGTTTCTGCAGGGGTACCTGCCGATGCAGCCCCTAGACAGGATCTGCTCCTGTAGCGATGAACACCCCCTAAGCTCCTCTCTGTTCCCTCTTCCTGGCTATTTGGAACACGTGGCTCTTCTCAGCTTCTCAATTCCTTCTTCCTCTTTGTCTGAACTTCCATTTCACCCTGGATCTTTAATGGATTGGCAAGTGCTATTCTGTTTCTTAGAAAACAATTAGTGGCTTTCAGTATTAAAAATTATTTTGAAGCAGAATTACAGACAGGTTGTGTGTTTCCCTTCCCCACCTGCCGATTATCTTAATAGCCCAGTTGCTTTTCACATCTGTGTAGCTCTATTCATGTCATGGTGCCTCCTTGGTGACACTTGATCATCACCAATGGCCTAGAAGAAAGGAGTTGGGAGAGGGATGCTAAGCAGTATTCATTTTTCACAGATAAGAAAATCAAGGCTTGGATCCAAGGTGTTGAATCTCGTTCTTGTGCCAGGCGCTGTGCCTGGTGCATGGCAGGACACGAGGGTGGCAAACACAGGCACGGCTGTGAGAGGACCCTTCTCAGGGCACCTGACCACGAGCTGCATTAGCATGCACTTGGTCCAGGCTCTGGGCCAGGCAGTGGGGCTGGACATGAAAATGCCCAGGTCCTATGATCGAGTTGCTGTGGTTGTGTAGGGGTAGGGTTGTGAGATGTAGCAAATAAAGAATGCCCAGTTAAATTGGAATTTCAATAAACAATCATTTTTGTCAATACACACACATGCCATGAAACTTTATCTGGCAATGTTTTCCTTGACAAACACCCATGGAGGAGGATAGAGTAAAAGTCTAGAAGTGTCACAGCAGGGCGGGTTTTGTGCTGGCACCAGTTAAATCACTGCTTGGGAAGTCGGCATCCCATATTGCAGCATTGGTTTGAGCTCTGGCTGCTCCACTTCCAATCCAGCTTCCTGCTAACGTGCCTGGGAATCAGAAGATGATGCTCCAAGTACTTGAGTTTCTGCCACCGATGTGGGAGACCTGGTTGGAGTTCCTGGCTCCTTGCTGCAGCCTGGCTCTCATCTGGCTGTTGTGGTCATTTGAGCAGTGAATCAGTGGATAGAAGATCCTCTCCCTCTCTCTCTCTCTTTCTCTCTCTCTGCTTTCAAATCAATAAATAAATTGTTCAAAGAATAAAAATTAAAAGTAGCACGGTGCCAGCAGAAATTCTGTGACGATTTCCTGGAGGAAGCAACAGCTGGGTTGGATTTTGAAGCTGCAGAGGCTGTGAAACGATGGGGCCCAGGAGGCACAGTACAGTCCCGTGAACTTGGGGGAGGGGGGCTAATTAGCTCCGTCTCAGTTTCCTCCTCTGTAAAATGAGGGTAACAAATAGTACGCACCTGGTAGGGTTGATGTGAGGGAAAAGGAATGTGGATGTGTGAAGCACCGTGGAGAGGGCCTGGAACAGAGTAACTGAGAGGAGACGCTACGTTACAGCCATGGGAAAAATGTGAGCATGAATGAGCAAGGGACAGCAGAGAGGTCTGGACTTGATGGGCAGACCAGAGCCATGGGGTAGAAGGTGGAGAAAAAGGGGTGACGTTCCTGCCGGGGCTGAGTCGGGAAAGCACGAGGCTGGGAAGAGGTGAAGAGGAGGAGAACTGTGCAGCTGCATCTGTGCAAGTGCAGCCCAGGGCAGGGGCGAGGCTGGGGTTCAAGCAGAGTCTCCGGAGAGAGGGTGGGGCGAAAGGCAGCAGCTCAGGGGACTTCCGGCTGCAAGTGAGGTAAGCAAGCCAAGGGCATAGGTGAAGTTGCCAGAAGACACCACCCCACCGATGCACTAGATATTCAGCTTAACATACACTCACTAGGGCAATACCCAAGACCCAGGGCACCCATGAAATTGCCCCGAGTTACAGGCCTGCACACCTGCTGAGATGGGCGTGGTTTGCTCCTGACTAGCAGGTCTGGGGAGAACTGAGACAGCAGGAAACAGGGATGGGAGAAAATCTCAATTTCTACTGTGTACCTTTTACTTACTTTTTAAAAAATATTTATTTATTTGTTCATTTGAGAGGTAGAGTTACAGATAGAGGGAAGAGAGAGAGAGAGAGAGAGAGAGAGAGGTCTTCCATCTACTGGTTCACTTCCCAGATGGCCACAAGGCTAGTGTTGGGCCAATCTGAAGCCAGGAGCCAGGAGCTTTTTCTGGGTCTCCTACATGGGTGCAGGGGCCCAAGGACTTGGGGTATTCTCCGCTGCTTTCCCAGCCCATAAGCAGAGAGCTAGAGCAGAAGAGGAGCAGCTGGGACATGAACTGGTGCCCATATGGGATGCCAGTGCCGCAGGCAGAGGCTTAGCCTACCATGCTATAAGCGCCGGCCCCTACTTTCGTTTTTCACCCCAGTGTGAACTAGCTATTTGGATGAAAATCTAAAGACAGTTTGAAAGCTAGAAAAGTGGCTATAAGAGCCTGCAGACTGTAGGTTCCATTTGGGCTCCATTCTTATTTTATTCATCCCGGAGTGAGTTTTGTGGGCAGTTATGGCTCTGGTCATTTTCAGCCCTGGAAACAAGACCCTAGGCCTCAGGGTGCTTGTATTGCTTCGCATGTGTCCCTGGTCTCAGCTTAAGCGGGAGATATTTCTTCAAAGATCACACACGCTTCTCATTGCTCTCAGTGTCTGGCTGCCTCAATCTATGCAGCCAGAGCTGCTACAGTCCCTGTGACGTGCGTCTGAGACCAGCCTGTAGGCCCGCCCTGGGGCCTGGTCCCCACAAGGTACACGGGGCTGGGTCACTTTTGGCCCCAGGAGAAACAAAAGGCCAAGGGAGGAACTGCCTTTCCCGGATAGTTGTTTCTGAAGGGTTCCAAACAAGAAACAGACGAGAAATCATGGAAATGAACTCCTTTTACTCACCATACTTCTGACACCAATCATGTCTGGTTTTTTCTCACACCAACCTATTCTCCAACTCTGTGGGCACCAATTCAATTGAGATCCCACCTGGACTTAGTGCGGGTCTCATGGGTTCATGCTGCAGTCTCAGAAACCTGGAGAGAGAGGGAGAGAAGGAGGGGGAAAAAAGGGGGGAGGGAGAGAAAGCAAGGGAGGGAGGGAGGGAGGGAGAGTGCTTCTATTTTCTGGTTCAACAGCTGGGCCTGGGCCAGGCTGATGCCAGGGACTTAATGTGGATTTTCCACATGAGTGGCAGGACCTTAACTACTTGAGCCATCACTTGTTGCCTCCCAGGGTATACTTTAGCAGGAAGCCGGAATCTGGAGCAGAGTTGAGACTCAAGCCTAGGCCCCCCCCAGTATGGGATGTGGAAGTCCCAAGCAACATCTTGACCACTAGGTCAAACACCTTCCCCAAGGCCAAAAAATTTAGCTAGGAAAACAGAAGTGCAGAGTTTGGATGTGCCCTGCCCAGGGACATTGCACAGCTGGCAAATAGGGAGGGGAGAGGACTGAGACCATTGTAAGATTTTCCAGTTTCTGGTCTCACATTCTCTCCACACCCTCAGAGCCTCTAGTTCAGCTATGTGCCACTCAGCACACCCAAAGGCTTTGTGTAGTGTTCTCTTTACTCCTTTAAGACTCACTTAGAGAGAGACAGATGTGTCTGCTGTTGCCAGTGGCCTGGCAGGAGCACACTCGTGGTAGGCACAGTATGAGTGTGCTCCCTCTACAAGGAGCAGATATGAGTCACCTCCAGTAACAGCCGAGACAGGGTTCTCACGACACTGTGGGATGGGGGGTGGGTGCCATGCATCAAAATTCTCTCTTCAGAGCTGGCGCTGTGGCACAGTGGGTTAAGCTGCCACCTACACTGCTGGAATCCTGTATGAGCACTGGTTTGGGTCCTGGCTTTTCCACTTCCAATGAAGTTCCCTACTAATGTGCCTGGGAAAGCAGTGGAAGATGGCCCAAGTGCTTGGGCCCTGCACCCACACAGGAAACCTGGATGGAGTGCCTGGCTCCTGCCTTCGGCTTGTCCCAGCCCCAGTGTGAGGCCACTGGGGAGTGAGCTAACAGATGAAAGTTCTCTCTTGCTCTCTGTACCTCTGCCTTTCAAATAAAATGAATAAATCTTTTTAAACATTATTTTTATTTGAGAAGGAGAGAGAGAGAGAGAGAGAGGAAGAGAGGTGTGTGGGGGGGGAGATAGAGAAAGAGAGATCTTTCATCTGTTAGTTCACTTCCCAAATGCAAGGGCCAGGGCTGGACCATAATGAAGCCAGGAGCTGGGAACTCAGTCTGGGTGTCCCATTAGGGTAGAGGGACACAAGTAGTTGAGCCATCACCTGCTGCTTCCCAGGGAGTTAATTAGTTGGCAGCTGGAACTGGAAGTGGAACTGGAACTTGAACCCAGGAAATCTGAGAAGTGATGCAGGCATCCTAAGTGGCATTAAACAGAAAGGATATGTATTTTGAAGGCAGACAGAGAGAGAGGGGAGACTGAGCCTGACTTTGACCCTGCAGGTCATGCCCCTGCCCCCAGTCCTTCTGCCTGCTTGGCATCCTCTGAGGAATCTTCCTCTCTTTCTAAACTTTTCTCTCAGTCCCCTTCTTTTCCCCTGTCCCGCCTTCTCTCCCACTACCCGTTCATGCTCCCCCAAAGTGCTCCCAGCTGCTCATCCCTACTCCCTTTCTTCCTTCCCTTCCTTTCTTTGCCACCACTTTTGAAAAAACACTGGCAAGGGGCTGGTGCTGTGGTGTAGTAGGTTAAGTATCTGCCTATGGCACTGGCATCCCATACAGGCACCAGTTCGAGTCCTGGCTGCTCCACTTCGGGATCCAGCTCCCTGCTGATGGCCTGGGAAAGCAGTGGAAGATCGTCCAAGAGTTTGGGCCTCTGCACCAACATGGAAGACCCAGAAGAAGCTCCTGGCTCCTGGATTCGGATTGGCCTAGCTCCAGCTGTTATGGCCATTTAGGGAGTGAACCAGCGAATGGAAGACCTTTGTCTCTGTCTCTGCCTCTGTCTGTAACTTTGCCTCTCAAGTAAATAAATTATTAAAAAAAAAAAAAAGCACTGGCAAGAACTGGTCTTAAGATGCTTTCTCTTAAACTGCTGTTTTTACCACCAACCTCACCCCCTGCAGCGCCATGCTCCCCCCCCACACTCCCTCTAGACTTGCAAGAGTGGGCCTGACAGTCTCTCTGACCCAAAGGGTTCCCATTTTCTTGCTCACTCAATTACAAAACTTCCTGTGCCCACCTATTTAAGATCCTCTGTTTTAGGTTGGGGCCAATATAAGCCTTGTTAAATTCAGAGAGCTCTCTCTTTGCCACTGCCTGAGGTCTAAAAAGATACAACAGCTGTGACGCTGTACTGTCTAAAATGCTGTAAATCACCAAGTTGTTACCATGGTCATCTGTTTTAAGTCTTTTTGTCATCCAGTTGTGATTCTCTGACAGCATTTGCAATACATTTATGAAGCTATGTGCTTTAACAAAATGTATTGTCTTCTAGGTATAAAGATTTTCCTGAGATTTCTAGGGTTTGCACCATTTTTGGTAGAGTGTAATTGTGTAAAATCATTTCATCTGTTTCTCACTTATTTCCTTCAAAATTCAACAAGTGTTTTAAAGAAACTATGGCTTCAGGGGCCGGCGCTGTGGCGCAGTAGGTTAATCCTCCACCTGCGGCACCGGCATCCCATATGGGCACCGGTTCAAGTCCCGACTCCTCCTCTTCCAGTCCAGCTCTCTGCTATGGCCTGGGAAAGCAGTAGAAGATGGCCCAAGTCCTTGGGCCCCTGCACCCATGTGGGAGACCTGGAAGAAGCTCCTGGCTTTGGATCGGTGCAGTTGTGGCCAATTGGGGAGTGAATCATCAGATGGATAGACCTCTCTCTCTCTCTCCCTCTCACTGTCTGTAGCTCTACCCTCAAATAAATAAAATCTTTTAAAAAAATCCTATGGCTTCAGATTCTGTATGTTCTTTTTTTTAAAATTTATTTATTTGAGAGGCAGAGTTACAGAGAGAAAGTGTAGAGAGGGTGAGAGATCTTCCATCCACTGGTTCACTCCCCAAGCTGGGCAGTTGTGAAGCCAGGAGCCAGGAGCTTCTTTGGGCCTCCCATGTGGGAGCAGGGGCCCAAGTACTTGGGCAATCTTCTGCTGCTTTCCCAGGCACGTTAGTAGGGAACTGGATTGGAAGTAGAGCACCCATATAGGATGCTAGCACCACGGGCAGAGGCTGTACTTGCTACACCGCAGCGCCAGCCACTATATATTCTTTTTTTTTAAAAAAAATTATTTATTTATTTGAAAGCCAGAGTTACACAGAGAGAGAAGGAGAGGCAGAGAGAGAGAGAGAGAGGTGTCTTCTATCTGCTGGTTCACCCCCCCCCCCCCAATTGAATACAATGGCCAGAGCTGTGCCAATCCGAAGCCAGGAGCTTCTTCCAGGTCTCCCATGTGAGCGCAAGGACCCAAGCACTTGGGTCATTTCCACTGCTTTCCCAGGCCATAGCAGAGGGCTAGATGGAAAGTGGAGCAGCTGTGCCCATGTGGGATGCTGGCACTGCAGGCTGAGGCTTTACCAACTATGCCACAGCTCTGGCCCCTGTATATTCTTTTAAAAGATGTTTTTCTCTTAATTTAGAGGCTTTAGGGAATTATTTCAGAATGTACATTTAAGGAACTGTGGGTCTTGGTGATGAAGGTGAAGAAAGACTTATTTGAGAGGGCTGGTGCTGTGATGTAGTGGTTAAGCCGCCGCTTGCAGTGCCGGTATCCTATATGGGTAACTGGTTCTAGTCCCGGCTGCTCCACTTCGGATCCAGCTCTCTGCTATGGCCTGGGAAAGCAGTAGAAGATGGCCCAAGTCCTTGCACCCCTGCACCTATGTAGGAGACCCGGAAGAATCTCCTGGCTCCTGGCTTCGGATTGGCCCAGCTCTGGCTGTTGTTGCCATTTGGGGAGTGAACCAGCAGATGGAAGACCTCTCTTTCTCCCTCTGCCTCTTCCTCTCTGTAACTCTTTCAAATAAATAAATAAATAAATAATTTTTTTAAAAAAGAATCATTTGATAGAGGAACTAAAGGATAGCAGGTTTGAGGAAGTTGAATGCTGTGTGCGATTAGGACAGATATTTAAAGGAAATTATAGTTAACTCTTGGATCTTAGAAGTCCAGATCACCTGGTTTTCTACCTCTTTGTTCCACGATACATTTAACTGTCTTAAGTAGTAGGGTCATATGTTGATGCACACGCTAATCCTCTCAGTCAAGTTTTCTCCGTGTTTTTGTAACTAACCCAGGCAGCACTGCGTCTTGGGGAGAGTTTGCAGCAGTGTTCTGCTGGCGTTATTAAATCTTGATTACTGGAGGGGCCTGCGGCACCGGCACCAGGCTGTTTGCTGTGGGGCCCAATGGGGAGGCCGTGGCCGCCGGCTGCTGCTGCCCTAGAAGCGGCTCTTCTGCCTCTCTGGGGCAAGGACTGGGCTTTCGTCCACACCGACGTCTTTGCAGAGACCAAGGTAGACCTCAGCGCCCTGGTGCAGAGGTTGCAGCTGGACGTGAGGAGGGTCACATCGGTCAGAGGGGGCGCTGCTCTGCCGGCGGGAGGAGCAGCAGAAGCTTAAAGCCGTCGAGCTGGCCGAGCAGAAGCGCTGTGAGGAACCGAGACGCAGGCCCCTGCGGTGTGGGGGACCTGCCCTTGCCGCGGGAGCTGGAGGCCCCCCAGCCAGCCACGCGCGGGAGACAGGCAGCCGGACTCAGCCGGAGGAGCGCAGCCCCCAGACGGCAGCTCTCTCGGCAAGAAAGTGAGAGGAAAGGCCACTACAAAATGCACCAAACACGGGAGTACGGGAAAAGGTTTATTGTCGGGCAGGGGAAACCCCACAGGCTGCCTCCCTGTGCACAGAGAGAACAGCAATCTGCACTGGGAAAACAGGTCTTATATAGCTTCGCAGAGGTAAGGAAGTGGGAGTGGCCAATCCTGTTAGGGTGGGGGTGGAGCTGATGCTTGTGATTGGGCTATTTGGTCACCTGACTTCTAGTGAGCCAGACTGGGTCGGGCAGACGGACACTCGCGCACACGCGCATGCACACACAGGCAGAGCTGAGAGAGTGACAGGAAGCCTATGAAGGGACTACAGTGCCTGTGGCCTCCTGCCTGTGGGGCCCAGGCCATCCTATGGGCTCACTTGCATGTGTACCCTAGGATAGCTGCCCGCCTCCCCCAGGCAGGCTCCCCAAGCTCGCGTGCAGAGTTTAGGGCGTGTCCATGTCGCGTGTCTGTGGGGCTTCCCGTATTAGGAACCTGCGGCGTGTGAAGGCCCTGAACCTCTAGCTGAGCGGGCGCCCAGGGTGCCCAGGGCCCTTGTGGGTGCACACGGTGTCCCAGTTGTGATTAGTAAAGGAACCTGGCACAGATGGAGAGAAGGGCCCCCGAGGGTGGTGCCTGCTTCTCTGGACTCTTCCATAAACTGCTTCTTCACCTTCAACTCCGCCCTCTCCAGGTACCTAGCCTGTCCTGGGCTCTAGGGGTTAGAACACCTGGGGCAAGGAATGCTGTCCATCCTCCTAGGGGATCCTGCATGCTACATCCATGGGGAGCCCTTGCCTCTTGACAGGGCACCCATTATTGGAGATGGGGAGGGAGTCAGCAGCCATACAAAAACAACCACATGTGTTTATTTTCTCCAACAGCAGCTGGCTGAAAAAGTAAAAATAATAATAAAAAAAAAGGGTAAGCAAGTGATTTTGCCCTACCCAAGAGAGTAGGCTCAACAAGCAGGCCAAATTCTATCTTTTCTTTCCTTTTTTCTTTTCTTTAATGTTTTATTTGAGAGGCAGAGTTACAAGGAGGAGAGACACACCGAGAGAGCTTTCATCTGTTGGTTCACTCCCCAAATGGCTGCAACAACTGGGCCTGGGCCAGGCTGAAGCCAGGAGCCAGAAGCTTCCTCCACATCTCCCAAGTGGGTGCAGGGGCCCAAGCACTTGGACCATCTTCCACTGCTTTCCCAGGTACATTAGCAGGCAGGACAGATTCTTTAAACAGGGACTGACAAAGGCTCAGGCAAACTAAATTGTCAAGCAAACTAATTGTTAGGACAAAACATGGATCAAAAAGGGAGTTCTAGACAAAAAATAAAAAAAGGAGCTAATTTTTCTTCACAACACCCACCTGGTCACAATATAAATTAGTTTTCCAGGAAGCCTGGACAGAAAATGGGATTAAATTATAGTATCATTTTACAGCTAGATCTGTTCTGCTGTAGGTGTAGGTAAATGGACAGAGGTCCTTCATGTACAGGCCTTTACAGCACTAAGAAAAAGTCATGAATTCTGTAAAAATTACAAGCTGGACTCAGCTATGTTAGCTTGACTTAATCCACCACCAATAGCCAACTGAAAAGCAAAGCCAAAACACCTGCCATGAGAGTAGTTACCCTGTAGATACACAAAAGTCCTGTGCCCTCTGTGTCCTGACAAGGGAGCTGCTTTGGAAAACCCACCCTCAGCCTGGAGTGTAGAAGCCATTGCAAAGCACCCCCTACAGGAGACAGCCGCAAGAAGAGCCTCATCAGGATACCAGTTCTCTTTACAATGCAGAATTAAAAGAGATTAAAAGGGAGATGGAAAGTTTTACTAATGACCTCAAAACTTTGTGGGGGCTGGAGCTGTGGCGTAGCGGGTAAAGCTGCTGCCTGCAGTGCCGACATCCCATATGGGCACCGGTTCAAGCCCTGGCTGCTCCACTTCCAATCCAGCTCTCTGCTATGGCCTGGGAAAGCAGTAAAAGATGGTCCAAGGCTTTGGGCCCCTGCACCCACATGGGAGACCCAGAAGAAGCTCCTGGCTCTTGGCTTTGGGTCAGCGCAGCTCCAGCCGTTGTGGCCAATTGGAGAGTGAACCAGCGGATGGAAGACCTCTTTCTCTCTCTCTCTGCCTCTCCTCCTCTGTCTGTGTAACTCTACTTTCATAACTCTAACTTTATGGAAGAGCCCAGAGAAGTGGGCATAACTCTAACTTTAATAAGTCTTTAAAAAAAACTCTAGATTCTAAAAAAAAATTGTAGATAGGTTACATGAGGTGATCACCACTTTTGATCTTTTCTGGAAGGACACAGTTCTCAGAGACACTGTCTTAACTCCTAGGGAAAGACACACAGTGTCAGTCTGCCGTGACTATAGATTTCTAGTTCAGGCCACCCCTGATATTAAAAGAAGCTTCAATAATTAGGAATGGCACTGAGCATCCCGCCCCACCTCAGCTAACATCCAAACGGGCTGCCTTTGTGGTCTATTTTAACAGAGACCAGGAGGAAGAGGAGCAAGCTAGGCAGAAGGAGCAATGTAAGGATAGGTGGAAGGTCAATTTATAGTCACTTTACATGGTTCTCTGATGTCAAGGAGACCAAAAAAAGGTCAGTCCACCCTAAAATAGCACCTGTCTTCAATGCAGGAAGCCAGGGCACTGGACAGCAGCTGTCGGGACAGAAGTTAGTCTCTGAAGGAGCCCTGTCAGCTGAGTCAATTGAAATGGATCTGCCCTGAGGGTCAAAGGACTCCCAGGTTAGCACTGCAGACCCTGTTGGCCCTAAGTTGAAGAAGCCCTTTATTCCACCTGCTTCCAAGCCAACCACCACTAATGAGGGTATGGAGGGTAGGGTCATTTTGACATAGCTGCTGGGACTGTGTCTGTTCTTTTAGACATGGTAACTGCCTACTCTGCTAGCCTCCTTTTCAAGCCAGCTCTTTCCCCAGTCTGGCCAGGTAATGGGAGTCAATGGGCAGTCTTAGGAGATTCAGACTTCCCTGGTGATGTGTCTTCCAGTACCCCATGTGGAGAGAGATAGCTACAGGTCAACCCACAGGTCTAGCAGACCTTGCCACCCTCCTGAGGCCTCACACCTACCTGGCCAGACCTTAAAGCCCACCTGATTATATTATAGGCCTAACACCCCCACTCTCCTGTCAGGTGTTTTGCCTTTAAGTGGGTTAGCAAACAGGGCATCCAAAACGCAACAGTGGATCTCTGACCCTTTGAGTAGCTGGTTTGAAAAATCCTCCTGGCTACCTTGGCTTATGCTCTTTCTTACTACCCTCATAACAAGGTTTTTTGTTTTGTTTTTTGTTTTTGTTTTTGATCTCTAGGGCCATGCCTCCATCAGTTACTGAAGTGATTCATTCACTCAGTGGTCCAAGACCTCACTCAAACCCATGTTGACGACATCCTCCTGATGAGGGACGTCCACTACCAGCCAATGACTCTATGACTTCAGACCCAGAATCTGGAGGGCGAGGAACTGATATTGGACTGCTTATTTAATAATTTTCATTTTAATAAGCCTGTGGGCTCTTGCCACGTATTCAGAGAAGAATTCGGAATACTGGCTCAAATAGACCAGACAATATGGTAAGTTTTTAAGGATTTTATTCAGTGGGAGAAATGTGGAGGAAAGTAAAGACTTTGTTTAGGAAGAAAGAGACATCTAGAAGCTAAGTTGCGTCCATACCAAACAGAAAGCTGGCCAGGAGTGAGCCACGTGGAGCAAGCATATGGTTATGAGCAGCCACAGGTACCTTAGTGCAAGTAACGACGTGAAGGCAGAGAGCAGGCCAATAGGCCACGTGCCCGGAAGGCACGGAACAACAAGGGGAGGGCCCACCATGTTCCAGGCCTTTTATCCACTTCCAACGGGGAGTGGTTATGTAGTCTGATTGGCAGGTGGGCATACAGGTGGGGTCAGGTGGGGCATAACATCACATAGGGGGCATGGTCTTCCAGCTCACAAACCTAATTGATTTTACGCTATCTGCCTGCCTACATCAGAACCACTTCCCTGACTGTGCCCTGTCTCAGCAGGAGGCAGCCATTGACACCATCTTCCTTGTTCCACAGCTCCACCTCTGTCGCTCCCCGTCTTCGTGGGGGAACGACACTAAGCCCTGCCTAGGCTTCATATCCGAGTCACGGCACCATTATGTCGCTCCCCCTCTTCGTGGAGGAACGACACAGGACCCTGCGCTGTTCTCTTCGTCTGCTCGGCCCTCCCCGGGTTTGCTGCTGGTTCTTCCCGGGTTGGCTACTATCCCTTCCACCTCCGTGGAAGGGCAGTTCCCCCTGGCCACATTCCCCACTTCCGCAGGGGAGCGGCACACCGCCGGCCGGCTCATCTCGGGGGCTGCACAGGTGTTCCTTCAGCTACATGTTCCCCTTAGATGTTACCGGTGCATGCCGTCTCTCTCCTCCTTTATAGTCCTCCTCCGCCAATCCTAACTCGGCTGCCCACACGCTGAGTACGCTGCTCTCCAATCAGGAGCAAGTCCTACAGTTTATTGATTGAACTGGAGGCAGCTGTGCAGAAGCTGTTTACTTCTCTCCCAGCGCCATATTGTGGGAGAGCAGATGCATAGAATAAGTCTTAATTCCAGTGACTTAGTCCAGTCCGGATTGCTCCCCACACACCTCCTCTAGGACGCTTTCTACATAACATCAAAAGTTTTCTCTCTGTATGTATGTATTCAGATGCTGCCTTTGTCAGTATCTGTCAGGTCACTGGGCACAAATAGCTAACCCCCAGATCTGATGGGATTTTACTGCCCCAGCAATAAACTTTATAAGCATCCTACTTGGATATTCCATACCACCAGAACACACTACCAATCAGCAGTTGCATGTCCATTATCATGGTCAAAAGTTACTGATACAGGTTTCCAAATTCTTTGTACAGTTACATACAACCCCCTCTCCTGGCCAGTAGCTTGAAAGGGCCCCTACTTCACATCCCCCTATGATGTCCTAAAATAAAATTCTTTTCTGCGTTTACTGGTCATCTCTGTGCCTTCTTTGGGCCTTAAAGCTGACAATTACCCACAGGGAATTGTGATAAAGTAGCTGGGAGTAATGACTTCAGAACCAAGATGTGGTGGTAGGGATTATCCTCGAGTATAAACAGACTTGAAGCCAGAGGCTGCCACGTACTACTGACAACACAAGTACATTATAAAACGTATGATTCCCAAGGGGAAGTCTCATTTGTTTGAACTTGGCTTCGCTCCAGTCCAGAACTTTTTTCTGAACTCCATATCCAAAAACTATCTGTTGGTTTGTTTCATCTGGATGCCCAACAAGCACCTTAAATGTAACACATTTATTCACTCACCCACACATACACATAAGCATACATCCACCCATCCATCCAGACGTCCACACACATTAAACTAGGTACCGAGCTAGGAACTTGAGGTGTAGTATTGAACAAAACAGGTACTTCCTTTTCAAAGCTTACAGTTTAATAGGAAAGACTGAGAGGTAGCCAGCACTGGGTCGTTGGGAGTACAAGGTGCAATGGGAATACACCAGGGGACAATCAGGCCTGTACCCCGGGGGCCCAGCTGTGTCAAAAGTAGCTTCCCAGAGGATCAGAGGGTAAGATCTTGCCAAGATAGAGAGGGAGGAACAAAAGCAGAAACATGGTTTTATTGCTAGCTCTGGGAAAGCCTCATCAAAGCGTTGGGTACCCTGGCCTGAGGCTGTTTCAGGTTAGAAAATAACACCATGTATAATTCAGTAGATAGGGATTTGAAAGTTGTTTGCCAGGGGGTGCTCTCTCCCTGGCCCTGTTTATCACTCTTACAGTATCTTTTGTAAAGAAGACATCATTCTCTAATGATTGTATGTGAAAATGCACTCTGGGTATGAAAGTAGGGTTGTATCCTTTGTCTGGGTTGTTGCAAAGTGAGGAGCTAGAGTTAAAAACACAGGAATCTTGAGAATGCAAATCCCTGGTATTTAGCATAAATTCCTGGGAGAACTCCATACTTTCAGAGGCTATAGTATATGAGTGGTAAGGTCAAGACTGAGATGACCCAGGGGGTAAAGAACTACCCAGCCAATAACTAGGTTGTAGGTAAAATAAAGAGAAAACAGCAGTGCCATCTACTTGTGATTTGATGAAAGTGTAAAGTTGGAAAATGGTAAGACCCAGGAAGGATAGTAGGGTCTAGAAGGCCCAGGAGGGTGGCAGGATTGCTAGGCTGGATGGAGGGAGCAGGGATATTGTATGAACTCCATTCAGATGCATCTCAATGAGTCTCGGGACATAGTTCCATCTATTCTATATTTCCTACATAGTGTGGGGGCTCTTTTTGTTGTTCCTCTTATTTACAGAGGAATCAAAATATAGTCAATACCCAGGAAAAACAGACACATCTGGTAAGGGAACCCTTCTTCCTGCTTTTCTAAAATCAATTGTGTTGCCATAAGGACCACCTTGGGATCAAAAGTCTCAAGAAAGATTAGAGTATCATGAATGGGGAATGGGAAATGGATGGGTATGGGAGCTGGGGTTGATATTCCAAGGCTCATAGACCTTTCTAGATGTGGTATACAACTCTGGGATAAAAACCCTCATCACAGTGATTCAATGGCCATGGATTGGATGAACAGAGTTCAGGGTACCTGTAGAAGAACAGAGTCCCTCACCTCTTCCCAGTCATGGTTCCATCTTGGGTGTCTCTGGGCCAAGGCTTTCCACTGTGTTAGGGCTGACAGGGAGAACATTGCTCTGAGCCTTTGAAAGCCTCAAAGCAGGTGCTGGAGCCCAAGCTCTGCCAT
Organism: Oryctolagus cuniculus; assembly: GCF_051225735.1. NCBI lineage: Eukaryota > Metazoa > Chordata > Mammalia > Lagomorpha > Leporidae > Oryctolagus > Oryctolagus cuniculus. The sequence continues at coordinate 212,730,730 of NC_142867.1, read as the reverse complement.
TGGGACAGAGTTCCCTGTGACACAGTACACAGTTCCTGCACTTCTGGGCATCTGTGCCCTTCATCAGAAGTGGGCAGGAACTGAAAAAACTCAACTGAGTATGACAGATAGAAAACCTTTTTTGAAAATTTCAAAGAAGGAAAAATAGAAAATATTTTATCCACTTTAAAGTATAAAACAGGGCTGGATCACAAAGCTCTATTCATTCAATATACAAAATCAGATTCAGCATGAATAACGTCTTCAGCTTGTCTAGAGAGGAGAGTGAGACTTGAGCTCCAGCTACTCTGTGTCTCAAGATCAGGGCAGAGTGAAAAGAGGATGTAGATCTCGCCTTTCCACAAGGGCCCAGGTCTACAATCGGAGGAAATCAGATGCTAGATGTGATCTCCTTCAGAAACAGAACTTCCAGAGGGATGCCTAGGCCTACAGAACACCTCTATTCAGTCTATGCATCTGTGTGAAGAATGGTGGGGTTGGCCCAGGAGGCTTGCCTTCTGAAGATGCGCCATGTGGGCGGTATCGGAACCACTATTCGGTTTGGAGGTAGAGCTTCCAGGTCCTGATTTTGGACAAGGGCCCGATTCCTCAAGGTGCAGGTTCCTCCTGCGAAGTAGTATGTGTCTTCCATACCTCACAGGGTTGTTGTGAGGATTACCTGAGACAATGTCTGTGAAAAGCCTTTACTATGACCATCAGGGCCACTTCAACTTGCACAGTGCTGCATTTATAGAGTCTAGACTCTCCTAAAGATCATTCTAGTCAGTCTCTTAACATTATCGCTTTGTTTTTCAGCACAAAGAAGCACAGGCCTTTGGTTTCTCACACTGGAAAGGTTGACTGGAAGACCCTGAGGTAGCAGGGGACAATCCTTCCTAACGAACAGGTCATTAATAACCTTTTCCCTCTCTCCTGTATCCCCATTTCCCAGGATGACTAAGCAGGCTCAGGGCCCAGTGCAGCCTGGGGTGGATGCTTGGAGGGGGTGTCCCCAGGGAAAGGAATGGGGAAGCCAGCCTTGTGTTGGAGATAGAGAAGCAACGTGAGGTCTGGGAAGCTGAAGGATGCAGTGTGGTTCCCGTTCCGACAAGCCCTCTCCCCGTCCCAGCTCTGCGGATTTCAGCTGCTTCCTCCTGACTTTTGAAGCCACTGGACAAGCTCCCTGTTACAGGTAGCTGGGGGACGTCTGTCAAGAGCTATGTTTGTGATCTGTGTAACACTGTGGCCCTGGAAGTTGGCATTCTGTTGTCTGGGCAGCTGTGGATTAGGCTGCCTTGCAGTCCCACAGATCCCAAAAAGCCTCTGAGTGGGTCACCTCAGTCTCTGCCTTCAACCTCTCGCCAGACTCTCGGAAGAGCCTAGCTGGCCCCCCTCTCCGAGCCTTTTACCTCTGGTTCCTACCTTGCCGCTGTGTTCTACAGGGGCCCACTTCCAGGCCATCCACTGACTTCCGTCTCCGTGGACTCCCCAGAAGCTTAGTGAGCTTTTTTGCCTCTTTGTGGGAGCCCCCTGTGGAGGTCCATCTTTCATCACTGGATTGTTACTGTCCCTGTGCTCCGAGTGGGTCTAATTTTCTCAAAGCACCTCATCATCACACCTTTCACCCTCATCACTGCCTTGCCTTTTGTGAACATTTGGTTGGAAAAGCCCAATTTCACAAAAGGTTTCAGAAGATTGCTTTGTTTGAAACCTTCCTGTCTATGTATGATTTGATAGGGGACTTTAGAATTCTGGCTATTGAGTGACGGGCGATGGTGTGAACCCAACTGGAGAGGCGGTTGGGGCCGGCCGGGCGGGACTGGCCAGGTGAACAACAATTGAATGCTGGCACCCAGGATACTGAGTAAGCCCTCTGCTTGTCGACAGCAGGACACGAAGGCTCAGTATCTGCAGCAGCAGTTTCCCCATGTCTAATTCGGGCTGGGGGACAGCATGTCTTCACCTGAGGATGTCAGAAGAGAACCTGGAAAACATGATGGCAGACACGCGGGTGCAGAGGACCTGAATTTGCCTTCTTCCAGTCAGAAAAGGACTCACAGTGATTTCTCAGTCACTTGACGGCTGACAGTCACCAAAGTAGAAGATTGAAAGTCTCAGAAGTTTGAAGAAAGCTTCTTTCAAGGCTGCTCTGAAATTTTACTTTTTTTTTATGTCTGTTTTGTTTTGTGTAACTAATTCAGATAGAAAATACATTTCACATGAACTCTGAAGCACCTTTAAAAAAACAAAAAGAATTCTGGCTATTTGGCCTACTTCAGTATGTGTTATACCAAAATCATCTCTTGGATAAGTCCTTGCTTAATTCCAAGAAACTGGTAGCTAAGAAAGTTGGGTGGCACCAAAGAAAAGTAAGAACCAACTAGACAGACAGTATAATAATTGCACACCTTGGCCACATCTTAAGCACACTGCAGCATGGGGTTGGACTTAGACCCAGGAGTGACTAGGACCACAAAAAAGAGTATTAAGACCTTGAAGCGTCATAGTTAATGGAGAAGTGTCAGCAATTTAAATCTTAACGCGGCAAAGGGGAAAGCATAAAGGCAAAGAGCAAAAGCCCATGCAGGTTAAAGCAGGATACTCTGTGGCTCTGGTGGCTTTGTCCGGTGGTTCCTGGGGATTGTGCACTTCCAGAAGTCACCAGCCCACCTCTGAGGTCTCGGGTGGAAGGGGTCTCTGCCCACAGTCATCAGCTTTGCTGCGTGGTGACTCCTCCGGGGGAGATCTCCTTCAAGCAGGGCTTCTGTCTTCACACTTGGGAGGCAGGGATTTACTGTTGTGTTAATTGTTAACAGTAGCTGATAAAGTCCTTGTCATGGAAGTTCAATGACATCTTTGTCTGATGCCTGATCCAGTACCTGAGAAAATAATAAACTGTATTAAAATTATTCAAGATAATACCAGAAGGATGGAGAATTAAAGAATATTTTGGTAATTTGACAGAAAAAAGTCATCCAGGCACAAAATAATTTGGTTATTTATAGAAAGAAAATCCCAATTTCACTTTTTGAATAGCATCCATATTAGAATCTGCAGAAAAACATTAGCATTTTTCTGTGAATTATTCAATTTCCATGGAATAGCACATTAAACTTGTCTTTTATCATTTACATAAGTTTTAAAAATTAAAATACACTTATATAACTATATACAGACATATAGAAATACATATTAAAATTTTAGTCCTAAAATAGAATTTATCTTAGCATATTAAAACAAAAGCACATAATATTTGAATTGGCATTTTAATAATAACCTTTTTAGATGGGCCATATTTGTAGCTTGTACCTATATTTATACTTTTCAGAAGTTATTATAATACATAGTCTTAATGATTTTTATTAATTACCACAAATAGTCTAAATAATCAATTTTTTCTCCAGATATGGGTTTTAGTTTTTTACTGAAAGAAACAAAAACTGTCTAACACAGTTTTTGTGAGCACATATATTACCTTTCATATTTCCAGGAGGCAGAATAAATACATCATCCAAACCCATTTATGTGTTCTATTAATCAACAAGCCTTTATATGGTATGGAGAATAAGGATAAATTAAAAGCATATATACAAGGGTACTTAAAAAAGTTCATGGAACATGGAATTAAAAGAAATGTATTTTGGTGTGAAGGTTTTGAAATCACATATATGAGGGGTCTTCAAAACATTTATGGAAAATGTGTATTATGAGAAAACTATGTGTGAATTTCAAAAATTTTTGCAACAAGAGAAATTATCATTTGTTTTCCACACATTTTTAAAATACCCCTTGTATGATTTATATTTTTTAGCTTAGAAATTATTCATATATCCAAATATTATTCAAAAAGTAACTCATATTTTCCAAGATTTTATAATATAAACTATTTGAAAATTACAATTTTCACTAAGCATTAAGTCTTTATGATTTGTAGTATTGTAAAAATTTTACAAGATCATAATCCTTCTATGGGGCCAGCATAGTGGCACTGTGGCATAGTGGGCAAAGCCACCACCTGCAATGCTGATGTCCCATATGGATGCCAGTTCAAGTTGTGGCTGCTCCACTGTTGATCCAGGTCCCTGCTAATGTGCCTGAGAAAGTAGTGGAAAATGGTTCAAGTGCTTGGGTTCCTGTGCCCACGTGGGAGACCTGGAAAAAGCTCCTGGCTCCTGGATTTGGCCTGGCCCAGCCCTGGCCATGCAGCCATTTGGTGTGTGAACCAGCAGATGGAAGATCTCCCCCGCCCCTGTCTCTCCCTCCCTCTCTGTGTAACTGCCTTTCAAATAAATTAACTTTTATAAAACACTTCTAAAGACATCTGTCCTATAACGTCACTTATATGCAATTTTACATTTTGTAATCTTAAAAAAAAAATCTGTCCCAACAATGATCCTTTTCTTGTCATGTAAAACTAATATGGTGGGGCCGGAGCTGTGGTGTAGTGGGTAAAGCAGCTGCCTTCAGTGCCGGCATCCCACATGGGTACCTGATTCAAGTCCCGGCTGCTCCACTTTCAATCCAGCTCTCTGCTATGGCCTGGGAAAGCAATAGAAGATGGCCCAAGTCCTTGGCCCCTGCACCCAGAAGAAGCTCCTGGCTCCTGGCTTCGGATCGGCGCAGTGGCCATTGTGGCCAATTGGGAGGTGAACCAGCGGATGGAAGACCTCTCTCTCTGCCTTTCTTTCTCTCTGTGTAACTCTGACTTTCAAATACATAAATAAATAAATCTTTAAACAAAACAGTAAAACCCTAATATGGCGACTGGCATTGTGGTGCAGGAGTTAAGTTGCTGCTTTGTGATGCCCACATCTCATATGGGAGAGCCAGTTGAAGTCCTGGCTGCTCTACTTCCCATTCAGTTCCCTGCTAATGTACCTGGGAAAGCAGTAGGAGGTGGCCCAAGTGCTTGGGCCCCTGCCATCCACATGGGAGTTCTAAGTTCTAGGTTCCTGGTTTTGGCCTGGCCCAGACCTGGCTGTTGTGGTTATTTGGTGAGCGAACCAGCAGATGGGAGATCTTTGTTTCTCCCTCTGCCTTTCAAATAAATAAATCTCAAAACAAAAATAAAAGCAAAAAAAAAAAAAAAAAAAAAAGCCAGGCAATTTAGAAAGTTTAAATCTTGAGAAGTTTTAACCTTAGTCTTTATATTATACAAACTAGAATATTATCTTAACATTTAAGTTTTATATAATAAAACCAGGCCAATATACATAAAGTTGTCTTTAATAAAAATGATAAACTCATTGTTATTTGTCCAACATTTATATACTTATCAGAAATATTATAGGGTACTTAAATATATTTTATAAATTTTGGATTCATGAGAGAAAATCATATTTAAAAGCTCTTATATTAAAACTAAGATTGGGGCTGGTGCTGTGCTATAGTGGATAAAGCCACTGCCTATATTGCCAGCATCCCATGTGGGAGCTGGTTCAAGACCTGGCTGCTCCACTTCTGATCCAACTCTCTGCTATGGCCTGGGAAAGCAGTGGAAGATGGCCCACGTCCTTGGGTCCCTGCACCCGCATAGGAGACCCGCATAGGAGGAGGCTCCTGGCTCCCAGCTTCAGATCAGCGCAGCTCTGGCCATTGCAGCCATTTGGGGAGTGAAACAGTGGATGGAAGACTTCTCTCTCTGCCTCTGCCTCTTTGTAACTCTGCCTTTCAAATAAATTTTTTTTTTAAATCTAAGATCTTTCTCTAAGAACTGTAGTAATGAAGATTATTATTAAAATATTTGTCTACTTTTAAAAAATTTATTATTTGTTTTGAGGGGCAGAGTTACAGAGAGAGAGAGGAAGAGACAGAGAGAAAGGTCTTCCATCCTTTGGTTGACTCCTCAAATGCCCAAAATGGCTAGAGCTGGGCCCGTCCAAAGCTAGGAGCCAAGAGCTTCTTTCTGGGTCTCCCCCACCGGGGCAGGGATCCAAGTACTTGGGCCATCTTCCACTGCTTTCCCAGGCCATCAGCAGAGAGCTGGATCAGAAGTGGAGCAGCCAGGACTAGAACCGGTGCCTATATGGGATGCTGGCGCTGCAGGGAGAGGTTTAACCTACTATGCCACAGTGCTGGCCCTTTGTCTACATTTTTTTTTTTTAAGATTTTATTTATTTGAGAGGTAGAGTTACAGACAGTGAGAGGGAGACACAGAGAGAAAGATCTTCCTTCCATTGGTTCACTCCCCAAGTGGCTGCAACGGCCAGAGCTGTGCCAATCCGAAGTCAAGAGCCAAGTGCATTTTTCTGGTCTCCCATGTGGGTGCAGAGATGCAGGCACCCGGGGGCCACAGCAGAGAGCTGGATTGGAAGAGCAGCACCTGGGACTAGAACTGGTACCCACCCATGTGTGATGCCTGTACCACAAGCGGAGGATTAACCTACTGTGCCATGGCACTGGCCCCATGTCTACATTTTTAATGCCAAAGAAACTGCCTATTAAATGTTTTTCTTAGACACTTTGGACTACTTAGTGTGCAGAATGATAAATTCCCCTCACTCTGGGCAATTAATCTTTAAAATTTCCCAAGTGAGAGGAATGGAGAAGGATAGAACAACAAAGAGAGGTGGCTTTTGACACATATGAAATTATCACTGTACTGATTTCCTTTGCTTTGTAAGGAGAAGGGGGTGTTGACATGGGAAATGCTTTTTTTTCCATATATACAACAGAGACACAGAAGACAGTCATTACATCTAGTTCCAACAATAAGTCAAGACCTTGACAATTCATGCAATTAAAAGCCAGTGCCTTATTAATCCCCATAGAATGGAAATGGAGGAGAAACTGCTACACTAATCACGGTGCTCTCTCTCTTTTAGGCAGACCAGATATACAACCTCATCTTGAGGCTTTCTTTCCCCTTTTTGCCTCAGGCACTTCTCAAATGAACATCCTTGTTCATGTCAAAGTTCCTCAAGTGGCCACTCTAATTCTAATTTGTCCTCAGGGAAGTTATACCAGAAGGTAGCACAAGCTTATTAACAGACAATCCTGTGAGAAATTGCTTGACTGTTGATCAAAGGTAAACTATTACTTGTATTTTCCGCTGTCAACTCCAAGGTGAAGCTGCCTCTACCTGCTGACCTGAGACACCAACAGCCACCCGGTATGGAGAGCTCTTTCTTAAAGCCAATTGCTCATAGCCAGAGATGACTGGAGAAAGTGCTCACAGACAAACAGAAAGGAATGGGCAAACAGAGGACACGATATGGTGTTAAAAACCAGATTTCTCCAGGTGACATCAAAGTCTGATGGGAAACCAAAAATTTCAAATAATAAACCAAACACCGAAAGGCCAGAGGGATAACCAGAGTCTAAGTCTACTGCAAAGGAATAACATATATGCTCATTATTGCTGAATCAAGGTAGACAGACATAGCATCCAGAATCATGAGCAAATCCCAAGACAATCTACAATGTGCTATCTAACCAGCTTCTGTCTACTGGGAGCAAACTTTCAGCCTGACAAACTCAGGCCTATTGGCTCAAAGCAATGAGGGAGGCCACAACAGTGGAACTAGGAGGTGTCACCAAGAAAAGGAAGGGTGACATTTAGGTGACATCAGATCTGGCTGGTAAGGCAGCCACGGAACTTACTTTCCTCAGAAATGACCTATTAAGATGTGGGTTGTTATAGGAAATTAAGAGAGCCTTGCATGTAGAAGTAAATCAGATCTTGCAACTAAGAGTGGGATATTTTCTTCTTACCAAAGTGATTTGGAAAATCAGGTTTCTGATAAACTATAATTTGAGAAAACTAGATTTCTTAGTGCCAAAGCGGTAGCGGTGCTACTAGGTGTCATTAGTATTTTCTTAGAAGAAATATAATTTCCTGCTAACTTTGCAGCTGATTTAACTGCATCTGTTTGCCAGCCTGATGTGCATGGTAGACTTGCATTTTCTCAGACCAAACTGGTTTTCACTTCTTCAACATGCAATCCAGTCTCCTGCTTCATCAGCTTGTGGAACTTCCTAGAAAGAAACTTGGGTGGCATGAGACCTTTTCTGGAAGGAATAACCTTTTCCTTCTTTGCCATTTCCCTCTTCCCAGCAGGGGCTATGCAAATGTTAGTAGCCCGGGGTTGCTCCTGGAGGGGGCCTGTCTAAGGACTGAGAATGAAAGAGTCCTGTGGTGAGAGATGAAAGGAGTACTTTGAAATCCAAGATGTGGGAGAATGAGAAGGGACAGCAGCTTCTGCTGCCCTCACCCACACCAGACGCTCTTGTTCCTGGCTCAAGCTTGCAGCCTCCTGTAGCCACTGGGGCAAACTCCTCGATTAAACTGTGCTTACTGTGTGTCTAGATCTGCGCAGGCAGAGGTGAAAGAGCATGACCATGGCAGTTGACCTTCTGCTTTTGGGAAACTTGTGAAAGATGCTGTTTCCTCTGTCACCTTTGATCCTGTGCCTGAGGCCTCTAATCCTGCCCTCTGCCTTGTACCAGACGCTGTCTGAGCCCTTCCCATCTCCTGCCTATTACTATCACCCTTCCTGCCTGGGACCCTCACATTGCGTCTCCTCCCGCAGGCGGCATTCTACCTCATCTCTGCCTCTACTTCTGCATTTTGTTTGCTTTCTTCTCATTGTACCCTGTCCTTCACAAAGGGTCCCATTCCCTCATCACTCCTTTAACCCCCATAACTGGGGGTTTCTCTCTGCCACCGGTGCCCACATTCCTAACTCCTCTCTTTTCCACACCCACGTTGGCCTCATCTCCTCTGCCTGACCCAGGGGTCTTGTCCTCCTTGCCCATGTCTTTCCTTTCCCTCCTTTTGCGCTGCCACTACCAGCTGTCTCATGTTTTCAACCAAATATGGAAGTTCTGTTCAGTCTCCACCTCACCTCCTGGAGCCCCTTATTTGCTCTCAGCAGCCCTGGGCACCAGATCCCTTTTTGCTTTAGGGGCCCATGGTCTTCAAGAACCATTTTCTCACCTCCCCATCAACCTTTTATCCTCTGCTCCAGAACACACTCAAGAGCCTAGACCCTTCCTCCCCAGCCAGACCCCACCTCTTCATGTGATACTGCTTTGTCAGGACCTCGACCTCTCATCTCTCACCAATAATATCTCCAACTCACCCCACAAATCCTGACTCGCTTGGCTGTCAACCCCTGCCATCACCAGACTTCACTTTTTTTTTTTTTTTTTTGACAGGCAGAGTGGACAGTGAGAGAGAGAGAGACAGAGAGAAAGGTCTTCCTTTTCCATTGGTTTACCCCACAGTGGCCACTGCACTGCGGCCGGCACACCGCGCTGATCCGAAGCCAGGAACCAGGTGCTTCTCCTGGTCTCCCATGTGGGTGTAGGGCCCAAGGACCTGGGCCATCCTCCACTGCCTTCCTGGGCCACAGCAGAGAGCTGGACTAGAAGAGGAGCAACCGGGACAGAATCCGGCGCCCCAACCAGGACTAGAACCTGAGGTGCCGGCGCCGCAAGGCGGGGGATTAGCCTATTCAGCCACAGCACCGGCCCAGACTTCACTTTAACATCTCAGTTTGTCTTGATTACAGTCTAGTGGAACCCTGTCCCAGAGAGCTCACCAGGGGACAAGACCCCATCTGTTTGACCTCTTCTGTTACACAAGTCTCAGGTATTGGCTGCTCATTGTGACCTGCTCCTGGTGGCAGGTGACTCTAAAGACTTGCTTCTCCCTACCTCTTCACGCTCTGCTTTCCAGCGGGAGACTTTCCCTCTCTGCTTATCTGTTTTTCCCTCTTGGAAGTCCTCGCAAGCATATGGCACACAGGTAGAGACGCTCTCCTCAGCCTTTGTGTCTGGAAGCTTCTGGAGAGAAAAATCACAGAGACAGTGGTTTCCAAATTCTGGAGGAGAAAATACAGAAGGGATTGTTGCTAACACACACAGGGAGTACTATCAACTCCACTCTGTAACTGCCTTGGCAACACTTGCTGTAGAGCACTACCCAAGTCCTCCAACCTGTCTGGAGGTCTGGAGGTCAGCCAGAGGAGGACAGTCCTTAGGAGCATCCAAATCCCCAACCTTGGAGGCTTGACCAAAGAAATGAGTCTGGCCTTTTGAGGTTTTCCTTTTCTGCACAGCGAGTTCCTACTGGTTACTCTGCTGTTCTCTGCTAGACGTTCCCCCACCAGTCTCCCTTTCTCTTATTCCATCTCTAAGGCTCTCCTCCCTTAATCCAAATGCAGATAATACCCTACTGTTGTCTTTTTCTTTCTTTTCATGCCTTACCCCTGTTATCAAGCCCTGGCCCCAGTCCTTGCGGGAAAGTTCCAGAGGGAAGCAGCTCACCAAAAAAGCTAAGTATCTTCTTTGAGTTTTTCTTTTAGGAATATGATGATGGAGATAAACTTAAGAATACATTTAGGGATTCCTTCAAAGGTTAACTAGACCAGGGAAATAGTCAAGACCAAGGAATCCCCAGGTCTGGACACCCTAGGTCAGCAGAGAAGCCCAAAGTTCCTAAACTTCAGACCCCAAGGAGAAGCCAGAAAAAAAAAAAGTAATAAAAGGATGAGAGTAAGCACAGGGGACCCAAAGTGCAAAGGCACTAAGGAGAGTAGTAGGGACATGGGATTTAACAAAACCAGGGTCACGCTCCTAGACGAGCGATCTGGTCAGCCCGCTAGCCAACAAGACCCCTAGTTTTAGCTCCAGTTGGGGTCGGCTTCTTGTTTCAGTGGCTTTGTCCCAGGAAACAAGTCAAGGGCAAGGAGGTCTCTTGAAATAACCTGAATCAACCGTGCAGCTTTGCATGTTCAGCTGGAACCAGATCCGTCTTCGGGTGGAGTCCGGGAGGCACTGTTCCAAGTACTTGGAAGACATCAGCAAAGGAACACAAAGGTACCGGCCCTTGCCTCAGTGGCCTCTCGTCCTACTCAGAACTAAATCCCACCTTCTTCACCCCCTCAAAACTTATAACCCCCGTTCTGAGCGGCACCCTGCATCTTCAGAAGGAAACTTTTCATCATGACCCCTCAAAACTCCTGCACCATGCCCGCCCTCCCCCCTTGCCCACTGCTGCGTGAAAGGGGTGCCCTTCTGGGAAGTCTTTGCTCCTCCCAAGAAAGGACTGGCGCTTTCACTTTCCCCATCACAACTCCTGTTTTCAGTATTGTAAGCGCGGGTTATTTAGCTAGCTCCCTCCCTAGCTCCCAACCCGACGGGCGGGCACATCGCCCCGGCTAACGGGCAAAAACCGTTTGGAAAATAACGGGTGGGCGCTCGGTCAGAACCTTTAAGGGAGAGGCTCCGCCCAGCACGCTGTACGTCCGGGGCGTGGCCACATCCGGGGCGGGGCTCGTGGGGCGCTCTCCCCGCTGCAGCTGTTCTGTGGTAATGGTGGGCTGACGCCAGACTGCAGGCCGCCAAGGCTTCGCCTGCGCTTGTGGTGGGTTTGGCTGTGGCCAAGTCCCTTAGCTCAGCCCCACAGGGCGCCTTTCCCCGTCGGGAATGGCAGGATCCAGTTCCACACTGAGGGCCTATAAGCCTGTGGGCAGTGCTGTCAGGGTAGGGCGGCCCAGGAGTTGGCGCCAGAGAACTGGGGAGGTTACTCCTCTGGGCTTGTTTGTAAGAGAAGGTTCAGGAAGGCTCGTCTTGCAGCGTTTTCTCAGTGGGCCCGACCACCCTGGCAAGGGAGGCTGCAACAGCCCAGGCTGAGGCAGGTTTTTCTTTTTTTCAAGTGTTATATAAGGTATACACATCTCATGCATTTCCTTTATACAGATTGAGGGACAGAGTGAAACTGCCCATCCTACCTGCCCCGCCCCCCGCCCCGCCCTGCTCACACCCCTCCTCCTCCCTCCTATTCCCACTCCTAATTTTCACAAAGCTCTAGTTTCAGTTTACTTTTTACTCGTAAGGTTAAGCACTCAGTAGAGTTCAGCCAACGAATAGTGTGAAGAAAAATAACACTCTTCCCCGACAGTGGAAACCAGGGCTGTAAACAATCATGGATTCTCAAAACGTGAACTTCATTCCTATACATTACCTTTTAGGCACTCTGTCACAGGTCAGGGAAATGTATTTGTCTTTTTTGGGACTTATTTAACTAAGTATAATGGTTTCCAGTTGCATCCATTTTGCTGCAAAAGACAGGATTTCATTTTTTTAACCTCTGAGTAGTACTCCATAGTGTATATATACCATAATTTCCTTATCCACTCTTCAGTGGATTGACATCTGGGTTAGCTGTTGTGAATTGAGCTGCAGTAAACATGGTGGCACAGATAACTCTTTCATATGCTAATGTATTTTGGTTTGGGTAAATTCCCAGGAGTGGGATTGGCTGGATCACATGGTAGGTCTCTAATCAGATTTCTGAGGTATCTTCATACTGTTTTCCACAGTGGCTGGACCAGTTTACATTCCCACCGACAGTAGGTTAAGGTGCATTTTCCCCACATCCTAATTAGCATTTTTTGCTTGTTGCTTTCTGTATGGGAGCCATTCTAACTGGGGTGAGGTGGAACCTCATTATGGTTTTAATTTGCATTTCCCTGAGGGCTAGTGATGCTGAACATTTTTTCATGTGTCTGTTAGCCATTTGGATTTCCTCTTTTGAAAAATGTCTCCTTAAGTCCTTTACCCATTTCTTAACTGGATTGTTTGTTTTGTTGTTGTTGAGTTTCTTGAGCTCTTTATAATTCTGGATATTAATCATCATCATCAATTTCATAGTTTGCAAATATTTTCTCTCATTCTGTTGGTTGCCTCTTTGCTGAGTGTTTGTTTTGCAGCACAGAGGCATCTCAGCTTGATGTAATCCCATTTGTCAATTTTGGCTTTGATTGCCTGTGCTTCTGGGGTCTTTTTCCAAGAAGTCCTTGCCTATGCCAATGTCATGCAGAGTTTCCCCAATGTTCTCTAATAATTCGATAGTATCTGGTTGTAGATTTAGGTCCTTGATCCATTTTGAGTGGATTTCTGTGTAAGGTGTAAGGTAGGGGTCTGCATGTGGAGCTTCAGTTTTCCCAGCACCATTAGTTGAAGAGACTGTCCTTGCTCCAGGGATTGATTTTAGCTCCTTTGTCAAAGATTAAGTTGATTGTAGATGCGTAGATTGATTTCTGGAGTTTCTATTCTGTTCCATTGGTCTGTACGTCTATTTTTTTGCCGGTACCAGGCTGTTTGATTATAACTTCCCTAAAGTATATTTTGAAATCTGATATTGTGATGCCTCTGGCTTTGTTTTTGTTGTATAAGATTGCTTTAGTTATTCAGGTCTCTTGTGTTTTTATATGAATTTTAGCATCATTTTTTTTCTATATCTGAGAAGAATGTCCTTGGTATTTTGATTGGGATTGCATTGAATCTGTAAATTGCTTTTGGTAGTATGGACATTCTGATGATACTAGTCCTTCCAATCCATGAATATGGAAGATTTTTCCATTTTTTGGGTGTCTTCTTCTATTTCTATCTATAATGTTTTATAATTTTCATCATAGAGATCTTTGACATCCTTGGCTAAATTTATTCCAAGGTATTTAATTTTTTTGTAACTCTTCTGAATGAGATTGATCTTAGAAGTTCTTTCTTAGCCATGGCATTGTCTGTGTATACAAAGACTATTGATTTTTTGTGTCAATTTTACATCCTGCCACTTTACCAAACTCTTTTATGAATTCCAATAGTCTCTTAGTGGATTCTTTTGCTTTACTTATATATATAGAATCATATCATCTGCAAATATTGTTTGGACTTCATCCTCTCCAATTTGTATCCCTTTGATTTCTTTTTCTTGCCTAATGGTGCTGGCTAAAACTTCCAGGACTTTATTGACTAGCAATGGTGAGAGAGGGCATCCTTGTCTGGTTCCGGATCTTAGTGGGAATGCTGCCACAGCTGCTACCTACTTATATCCAAAATGGCACCCACCCTCTCTCAGCTGGTTTCTGGACTCCATTGTGGGTGGGATGGGGAGAGAGAAACATGCCCCCTCTTTTCACCTGGTTAGTGGGCACTGTTCTCTTCAGGGCTCTGGGCCAGACTCAAAGACGGTGTAGTCCACTCAGCTCTCTATATCACCAGTGGCACGGGCCGCTGCAGTCTGATCTCCCCCTGCTTTCCAAGGCTGGGGCTTTCTCCAGCTCTAGGCAGCTGGGGTTGTGTGTTGTGTCGGTGCTTGTTGCAGCATGTCTGCACCTTCCTTGGCATCTCTCCTCCATCCGCAGAATCTCCAGTGTGGGGAGCAACTCGGACTAGACTGTTACTGGAATTAAGACTTATTCTATGCATCTGCTCTCCCACAATATGGCGCTGGGAGAGGAGGAAACAGCTTCTACACAGCTGCCTCCAGTTCAACCAATAAACTGTAGGACCTGCTCCTGATTGGAGGAGAGCAGCATGCTCGGCTTGTGGGTAGCAGAGTTGGGATTGGGGAAGAGGACTATAAAGGAGGAGAGAGACCGCATGCACCAGGAACACCTGAGGAACATCTGAGCAGCCCCCGAGAGAGCCGGCCGGCGGTGTGCCACTCCCCCGCGGAAGTGGGGAAAGTGGCAGGGGGAACCGCCCTTCCACGGAGGTGGAAGGGACAGTAGCCAACCCGGGAAGAACCAGCAGCAAACCAGGGGAGGGCCGAGCAGACAAAAGAACAGCGCAGGGTTCTGTGTCGTTCCTCCGCGAAGAGGGAGTTTTTCCTCTGGCTCTCCCCTGAGAGTGCACTTTCTGCACTTTTTTTTTTTTTTTTTTTTTTTTTTTTTTTACTATTTTCCTCTAGCTTAGAGCAGTCTGCCCTTTCCTTATTCTGTCATCTGGGAATCAACTCCTATTGTATGCTTCTTTTATTCAGCAGTGTATTTTATCAGTCTACCCATATTAGTACCTACAAATTGGTCTCACTCTTTTGAGCTTCTGCATAGTATTCCCGTAAGTGAATTTCCCAGTTTTTTGTTTTTGTTTTTTAAAGTTATAGATACTCATTTCTTATTTTTCATTATGATAAATAAAGCCTCAGTGTATCCTAAGTAAGGCAGATTTCTGGATGCCTTATTATGGACATTTACAAGTGCTTCCTTAGAGTTTATGTCTAAAAGTGGAATCACATTTCTCATAGAACCCTCTAGCAAAAAATAAGGGGAGAGGAGAGATGAAATTACACTTAGAAGGTTCTATGGTTGCAGTTACATTGTGGGGTGGTAGCGGGTGGTTGGTATGGTGGAGATGTGAGGGGATGTAAAACCTTTCAAAGGCTTTGGAAAACCTTGTGTAGCAATGACATCCTCTTTGGGTCCCAGGGCCCTGGGAGGGAGCATGGTTGGTTATTATTTTCATGCACTGAGAATAAAGAAGTGACTTTTTTATTATTCCACTGGAGATGGAAAAGAGAAGGGTATGAGTCATTTTGATGGTCTGTTATCAGGGTGGTTAAATAACTTGCCCTAGGTCATATGGCTAATAAAGGGCTTGCTTTCTTGTCACCTCCTAGTAGTGTGAATGACAGCCAGGGGGGCTAATGAAAGCAGTTGAATTTAGAGATTGTCTGGTTTAACAACTTCAGTGATCCCATGGGAAGCAAGGCCTAGAGAGGGACAGAAACCTGTAGCAGACGCTGTACTGTGTTGATGATGAAGCGGGACCTCTTGCCTTAATGCTGGTGGAGGCAGAAAAGCAGAAAGAGGAAAGAGATTGCTTAATCCTGCCAGGGAAGAGGTGAGGGTTGTGGGGACAGGGGGCAGAGGAACAGTGTTGCCACCTCCTTGTCCTTTGCAGCCCCCTCTCTTCCTTTCTCCAGACTCCCAGACTGCTTTCTGCAGCAGCATCAAAGAAGTCCAAAAAGGAAAAACAAACAGTCCAAATTACAGGATGGAGAAACTGACCCATTTCCATGTAAATGCTACCATTCTGCCGCAGAACAAACAGAGCAGGGATAATGAGGCTTTGGTTTGGAGCTGCGAAGTGGAAGATGGGCGACACTTATAAATAGTACCCAGCCGACCCTAGAGCCAAGGCGTTTCACTTCTGGGGCTGGGGGCTGGACACAGTACCCAAATAGAGCTACTCAATACACAAAAGGCAAAAGCAACAAAAGGTAGGGCTGAGTCATTAAAACAAAAAAAGCTGGGTACTCAAAAGACTTTTTAGAACTGCAGAGTTAGTGAAGTAGGATTTGAACCTGGGCTGTTTCAAGCTTTTCTGTTGTACAGCAGGGGTCCTCAAACCAGACTGACCACAAGCAGAATGAAGGTGTCCTTCTTCTGAGTACAGTGTCTGGGGACATTGTCTTCTGAGGACTTGGGAATGGAATATTCTTCAGCCCAGTAATGCCCCAGGAGGCTCCGTCTGGAGTGCTGTTTCAATCTCCCTACATTGGGAGACCTGGGATGCCAAGTAGTTTTCATTATTTAGATTTTGATTGATTTGTTTGAGAGGCAGAGAGAGAGAGAACGCTCCTATCCATTGGTTCACTCACTAAATGCCTGCAATGACCAGTGCTGGGCTGGGGCCAGAGACAGGAGTTAAGCATACAAACCTGGTCTCACAATGGATGGCCGAAACTCAGTTACTTGAGCCATCACCATGCTTCCCAGAATCTGCATTGGTTGGAAGTTGGAGTTAGGTGGTGGAGCCAGGAATCAAATCCAGGTACTCAATGTGGGGAGCTAGCATCATAGCTGTTTAGGCTAAACGCCCACTCCCTCTGGGATGGCATTTAAAATAGCAAATTCCTGGGCCCACTTGTGATGCAGCCCATATTTGGAGTGCTGGTTAGAGTCCCAGCTATCCCGTTTCCAATGCAGCTCCTGATAATGCACTTGGGAAAGCAACAGAAGATGGCCCAAGTATTTGCACTCCTGCTACCCATGTAGGAGACCAGGATGGGGTTCCTGCCTCCTGGTTTCAGCCTGACCCAGACCTTGCTATTGTTGCCATCTGGGGAATGAACCAGTAGATGGAAGATCTGTCTCTCTCCTCCAACCCTGCCCCATTGCTCTGCTTTTCAAATAAATAAGTAAATAAATCTTTTAAAATGTGCAATAAAAAGGAAAAGCAAATTTCTACACTAGCCCCGCTCGGCTCTAGTACTGAATCGGCCCAGTTTTGGGGATGGGCCTGAGAATCTGCATATTCAGTCATCACCCAGGTGATTCTTGTGTTTGCTGCACACATCTGGCCCAGGGTGGGCTTGTCCAATCACTCTGCAGTTATAAAGAAACTGTCTTACTGAAGGCCCCCATAAATTATATTGAATCCCAATAAATTTACTATTCTTGTGGGTTTTTTGTAAGTCAAAGTAGTCAAATATAGATAATTCCACATGGATCAAACTATTTCTTTTCTTGAAGTTTCAGCTGAACTCTGGAAAATGAGTTTTCTTGTCTTTGATTGAACCCAGGATGAAGAGATTTTTCCAAGGTGTGAACAATAACTGACAAGTGGTCAAGGGCAGAGGTTTCCATACTGGTAAGTTTAGATGCCTCGGAGTTTTGTCTCTGGAGAGGTGAAGTACAGAGGTATATTTAATGAGGTAGCAAGTGTTCTGGTTTTAGAGGTTGTTACATTGTTATTTACATTTTCTGACCCAACCCTTTTCTCAGGATTCCCACCAACACTGTGGAAGGGGACTCCCCCGGACTGCAGAAAAGGATTTTTAAGGCAGCCATGTTAAACTTCTTGAATAAGACAAGGGCATTTTCTTAGACTATTTTCTGTTGCCTTAACAGACTACCTGAGAATTGGTACCTTATTAATGAAATAAGTTTATTGAGCTCACAGTTTGGGAGCTGGGAAGTCCAAGAGCATGGTGCTGGTGGCGAGGACCGTGGGTTGCCTCATAATGTGGCAGAGATTGGAAGGGCAAGCAGGTGCATTGCAGAAGAGAGGAGCAGGAGTGGCTGAGCACGCTTTTTAGCAATCTGCCCTGCTGGCCACTAATCCAGGCTCAGGAGAGAACTGTGGCAGTTCCTCTTTACAACCAGATTCCTTCCTAAAGGCCCTGCCTCCCCAGAATGCCTCACTGGGGCTCAGTTTTTGCACACATGAATTCCAAGTGTGTGTATTGGAAGGGACAACCAAACTACAGCAGGCATCAACCCATCAATCAGAACAAATCTGCCAGCAGTGAACTGACAGAGCCAGAATCACAGATATGGCAGACTGGAGAATTAGGCTTTGAACTTGAGTCTTTGGAATAAACCATCTGCTATAAAAAGAGTATGAATGGAATTGAAATTTGGTCCTAAATGAGGGTTGCCATTCGCGAGTTAGTTGTGTGATCCTGGTCAAATCAAGGAACATCCTGCAGCTGTTTGCATCTCTGAATCCCAAAGAATGATGTCTGGCCACGGAAGAGTGAGGGCACAGTCATTGGGAAAGGTGTGTGAGACCCTCAGGGCCTCAGTGCCCCCAGGAAGTGCTCAGCTGAGTGTTTAGTATCGTTGAGTTCTGGGAGGTTTCGCATGGATGCACATCATTCTCTGAGACAAGAAGTCTCTGTAGTTGTTTGAGATGTCCCCTCACCCTCCCATCTCTGTCACGTGCAGCTGCCCTGCCGGGGAGAGTTCCTGGGAGGAGGGGAAGCAGACACAGCTACTGTGGGCACCAGCAGATGCCAGCACAGGCTAAGCTTTCAGAAGGGCTGCCCGATGTGATTTTATCATTCTCTGGCTCTCAGTGTGACTCATGCAATCCCAGACTTCCTCCCCTTTCATCCAGAATAATTTTAGGCTCTCCCAGCCTTCCTTACTTGCCACTCTGAGCCTGGGGAGAAAATGCTCTCAAATATCAATGAAGAAGAAAGACCTCTGCTTTGGGGAATGTCATGTCCAAACTAATACACAGCAGTGGCTACATTTGGGTAGCACATTATAGTTTGCAAAGTACATTCCTATCCGTGGGCTTATTTAATATTTGCAAAGCCCTGGCAAGACAGAGCGATGGTGAAGGGCTGGGCTCTGGAGTCTACAGAGTACCTTTGAGTTCCCATCTTTACCCTTTTCCAGCTGAATCACTTTGAGCAAGTATTTGCCATCTCTGAACTCCATAAACTCCAGTAGAAAGAACTTGGGCGGGGTAATAAGAGCTGAATAATTGCTAGCTCTTATTTCTTTCATACTCATTTTACCAAGTGACTCTAAGCGTTTCCATAATATCTGACCTTAACCTAATACGCTGAGCCTCAGTTTCTCTCTCACCCTTTCCTCAGTCTCCTTGCTACACACCTTCCTCAAACTTCCTCCCCTATATATACAAAACCTGCAGTGGACTTGCCCTTTTCTGTTGCTTGGAGGCTGTCTCAGGCCCTTTGCACATGCTGTCTTCTCTGTCCTGAAACATCCACTCATGTACTGAATCCTGGTAAATCCGTATCAATCCTTTAGGTCACCTGCTTCCCTCTTATTCCCATGTGCATGGTTGCTTTCTGCACACCTTTGGTACAATGCTTAGCTGGTCTGAGATGGTATTTTTCCTCCAGTGTCTTCATTACCATACATCCTGAGCGTGATGGCCATATCTTTTTACTTGTGTAATGCTTGTGAGATACCAAATAAATGTTGGTTTGAATGAACAAACACGGAATTCATAAATGCAGCTAAAATCATTGTTAGGTTAGCAGTCAAGTCACTGGACACAGAGGCTGTGGAGCCAGTGCCAGAAGCCAGGCTCCTGTCCCCTGTCGCTGTGTTCTTGGGTACCCCCAGGCTCCCTCTGAGGAAGACCACGTGATATCACTGCATGATGTTTCTGACAAAAGTGAATAAGGAAAGACACAAGCGGATGCCGGGAAAGCCACAGGCCCGCTAGGGGTTTCCAGTGACACCAAGCAGCCAGTGTGCAAAGGCCTGCTTTAATGTATCAGAGGAGCACAATTACAGTGTGACTGCCTTTGATGTCCCATCTGTTTCGTCTTTCTCAATAGAAGGAACACTGGCTCCAGGCTGATTTTCAATTGCAAAAAGAGACTAAATTCCAACCCTTAAATTATCAAAAGTGCCACATACTTGACAAGCAGTTAAGCAGACAGCAGAAAGTCCCAAGTTAGTAATTAAACAGAGCTCCCGTCAAATGAACAGAGACAGGCATTCTCGTCTGGCGGGCAGAATAGAGGCCCGGGGAGCCCCGGATGTGGGCCCGGTGTCTGCGTGTCTCAGAGCCAAGTCCTGATGTGCAGCCACAGTTGCCAAAGGCGACCCCCCTGGGTGCCCTCCATGCCCATCTGTCCTGCAAAGCCTCCCAGCATAGGAGGGGGTGTTCCTGTAGAAAGATGGTGTGGGGGGAGGGCAGGCTACAAAGGAGTCATGAGGAGACTGAGGGGCTCAGCAACTACCCACGTAAGAATTTGTTTCCGGATATCATAAGGGGCCATGGAAGTGTTTTAGCAGTTTTATTTATTTGAGGGGCGAAAAAGAGAAAGAGAGAGAACTTTCCCATCCCTGCTGCTACACTTTCAGGCCAGTTCAAAGCCAAGAGCCAGGAACTGGATCCAAGTCTCCCATGTGAGTGGCAAGGACTCAACTACTTGAGCCATCACCTGCTGCCTCCCAGGGTGCATATTAGCAGGAAGCTGGGATTGGGAGCAGATCCAGGACTTAAACTCAAGCACTCTGATCCAAATGTGGGCCTCCCAAGTGGCATGTTAACAGCAATGCCAAAAACCTGCCCCAAACAGAAAAGAATTTTTAAAAAAATATAAAATGATTAGAGCTTAGGAGCCTTTATAAGTATCTTAATGTAAATATAAATTATCTTAACATATATTAATATACATGATAAAATATCTTAATATAATTATCATTCATTTACTCAAAATATTGCTTGCCTATACAGTGGACAAAGCAACAATTCTAGTTTGGAGAGCTGACATACTGGCTGGCAGGGAAGGCAGACAAACATAAGTCATCATAAGCATTTCTGGTGCCTCTAAGTGACCTGGACGTAGCTATCATGAAGGGAGGAAGGTGGCAAGCACAGGAGGGAGTGGGGAGAAGGGGGAGCAGGATTGTCATCTATGTCAGGCAGCTGGGGAGGCTTCCTAATGAGATGATATTTGAGTAGACACCTGAAAGGCAAAGCAAATTCCAGGCAGGAGGAACAGCAGCTGCGAAGGTTCTGAATTAGCAGAGTGCTTAGCACCTTTGAGGGAAGCCAGGAGCCCAGGTGGTCACATCGGGGCAAGCAGGAAGTGGTGGAAGATGGAAGTTAGAAAAAAGAAGGGTGGTGGGTTCCTACCCTACAGGCATTCAAAGGACATTGGCTTTTACTCTAAAAGTGAAGGTGCTGGAGGACTCTGAGCAGATCTGAACCGATTGACAAGGGTCGTGCAGGCTGGTTGCTGTGTCGAGAGTAGACTGCAGAGACCAGGGTCAAAGAGGGGAAGGCCTGTTAGGGGAGCAGTGCAGTAATCCAGGGGAAACCCAGTTGTAGCTTGAACCAGATGGTGGTGGAAACTGGTTGGATTCAGAGAAACTTGTCAGGTTGGCTGGTGGTTGGGGTCTAGGATCTAAAAGAAGCAAAGGATGCAAGGAAGACCTTGCAGATTCTGGCCTGAACAAGTACAATGATGCAGTTCCTGTTTAAGGAGATGGGGAAGAGATGGGCAGGACAGGTCTTGGGGATAGACACTGAGTGTGTCTTTGGATATGATAATTCTTAGATGCATATGATACCACCATAATGAGTGTTGTACAGAGGCACAGCTCGGGTGTGCAAGCACTGCAATTTTGTTTTTGTCTCCTGATGTCCCTTTAGCTCCGAGTTGGTGGAAGAACAGTTTTCCTTGCCCTGGGTGAAATCTTTGTCAGGCATGTGGTTCCTCTGGTCAGTCCTTTTTCCAGAATTTCATGGCTCTCGTTAGGAAATCGTCATCCTTATTCAGAAGTAAGTGTCAGTTTACTATTCCATACTTACGTCCTCACTAAAAGGTCATGGTTCTGCTCCCAACTCCTGCCACCTTAAACATGCCAAGCTGTGCCTGTAGCAGGTAAGTCACCCACACTGGGGAAGAAGTGATGGTCAGATTTCTTCTCTTCTTGTGCACTTTCTCCTCATTATCTATGGTTTCAATCCCTCCAGAGTTGTAGATTTCAGAGGGTGGAGGAGGAAGACTTCAGAAAGTTCATGGTTGGTGATGTCCTAAGTCATTTTTACTTTCTCTGGGGCAGATCAATATTTAACATGGAATCTGCCTTGCTTCTTTGGTGGCTCCTCTGTCTGCAGCACCACCTGTGTGGGTGACACATCCTATTCTTCCTGCTGCCGTGGGGCCACCTTCAGCTCCCTCCACATAAACCTTCTCCCTGACAGTCCTGTCTGAGGCTGGGTCATTTGTAACAGATGGGCATTTATTTTGCTCATTGGTCTCTGGGGCTGGGAAGTTGATAGAATAAGCCCCGATGAGGGCTTTTTTTGCTGTCTCATACACAGTGGAAGGCATTACATGGGCGTGAGAGAATAAGAACTGGAATGGGCAGCCTCAAGCCCTCGGAAAACCAGCATTGCTTCCTTGTGAAGCTGGAGCCCACCACCGCCCAGCATGGTTGCAGGGGTTGGGCTTCCAACACCCGCTTTGAGAGGGACACCTTCAAATCTTAGCCATTCCCATTGCCCTGACCAGATTGCTTGAGCAAGAACAAGGCTCCTGGCAGAGTCTGTCTCCAGGGCCAGATGAGAGCCCCCCTGCCCCATCCACAGGAAACACCCTGTGTCTTGGCTGGTCCCCAGGGAGCCCTCTCTTTGCTATTACTCCTATTGCCTTAGCTGCTGCTCAGCCTTAGGTTCCCCAGTGGGAGTCAGATTCTGGTTGATCAGGTATAGCCTCTCCTTGTCCCCTTCTCCAAACTGCAGGAGCACACAGCAGCTCTCCAAGCCCTTCTCAGATCCCTATATCAGAAATATGCATTTGCAGTAGTCTTGCACTATGGTATTTGATGTCTATTGTGTTGGAGTCATGCCCAACTTCTTGTTTAAACATCTTGTTATCCCCAAGTGTCTGCAACAGCCAGGGCTGGGCCAGGCCAAAGCCAGGAGACCAGAACTCCATCCAGGTCTGCCATGTGGGTAGCAGGGACCCAAGTGCTTGAGCCATCACCTGCTGTCTCCCAGGATGTGCATTAGCAGGAAACTGGATTGGAAGCAGAGGAGCCAGGACGCAAGCTATGCACTCCCATATAGGTTGCAGCTATACCCAAGTGCTAGCTTAACCACTATTCCAAGTGCTCACCCTCCATTCTGTGCATCTCTCTCTCTCTCTCTAAATTTTATTTATTTATTTTAAAGAGTTATAGAGAGAGAAGGAGAGATAGAGATCTTCCATCTACTGGTTTACTTCTCAGATGGCTGCAATGGACAGGGCTGGGCCAGGCTGAAGACAGGAGCCAGGAGCTTCCTCTAGGATTCCCATGGGCCATCTACTGCTTTTCCCTGGCCATTAGCAGGGAGCTGGATGGGAAGTGGAATAGCTGGGACTGGAACTGGTGCCCATATGGGATTCTAGCATCACAGGCAGCGGCTTTACCTGCTCTGACACAACACCGGCTCCCATTCTCTTTTTAACCATCATACCACTGTGAGGAAACTTCATTACAGATGGGGAGATTGAGGACCAGAGAAGTTCAAGATGCTTTCCCAAGGATCTAGAATTAAGACATACAGGGCATATTTAAATTTAGGTCTTTGGGCTCCAAGTCCTGAGCTTTTATTTATTTATTTATTTTATTATTTTTAAATATCTGTCTCAGTGACAGTCATGACAATCATAGATTTATGTCTTTAGTTTTTTTTTTTTTTTTTTTTTTTAACAGGCAGAGTGGACAGTGAGAGAGAGTCAGAGAGAAAGGTCTTCCTTTGCTGTTGGTTCACCCTCCAATGGCCGCTGTGGCCGGCGCGCTGCGGCCGGCGCACCGCGCTGATCCGATGGCAGGAGCCAGGTGCTTCTCCTGGTCTCCCATGGGGTGCAGGACCCAAGCACTTGGGCCATCCTCCACTGCACTCCTGGGCCACAGCAGAGAGCTGGCCTGGAAGAGGGGCAACCGGGATAGAATCCAAAGCCCCGACTGGGACTAGAACCCGGTATGCCAGCGCTGCAAGGCAGAGGATTAGCCTAGTGAGCCGCGGCGCCGGCCTAGGTTTTTTTTTTTTTTTTTTTAAGTTTTTATTTTATTTATTTGAAAGACAGAGTTACAGAGAGAGGGAGGGAGGGAGAGAGGGAGAGAGGTCTTCCATCTGGTGGTTTACTTCCCAAATGGCTGCAACGTCTAGAACTGAGCTAATCTGAAGCCAGGAGCCAGGAGCTTCCTTTGGGTCTCCAATGTGGGTGCAGGGGGCCCAAGGACTTGGGCCATCCTTTGCTGCTTTCCCAGGCTCATTATCAGGAAGCTGAATTGGAAGTAGAGCAGCTGGGATTTGAACGAGCACCCATATGGGTTGCTGGCTCTGCAGACCAGGGCTTTAATCTGCTATGCCACATGGCTGGTCCCCTTATTGTAGGTTTTGCTAAGGTACATTACTAAATGGATTGGAAAGATTACCTCTTACACGCCAGCTTCCATACACTAATCTAGGCTACCTAGAGAGCTATGTTGAGAATTCTGAGGTGTAATGAAGTTTGGCAGGAGAGAGTTCCTTGATTGATTGGGGATGACTGCCTGCCATTGTTGTAGCATGTGGTGGTATGTATGCCATGCTTTTAGTATTACTGATTTAATTAGTTCCACTGTGTGTGTGTGTGTGTGTGTGTGTGTGTGTTTCCTGGAACAGTCGTAGTTTCTCAGTGCATATGAAAAGAATGGGCAAAGGAAGAAAGAGCAGCCTAAACCCACATTGGGTTACTGGAGATGACATCATTGTCTACACGCACTCAGCACGCATTTTTTTAAGATGTGGCTGAAGAAAAGCAACAGCCTGAACTCAGAGCAGCCTTGCAAATAAATACAACTAGTCAATGTTCCTCAGCAGTTTTTTCCCTAACATTTAATTTTAAGACATTTCAAACATACAGAAGACTTGAAAGAATAGTACAATGAATACCACAAATCATTTTCCTAGATTCACTGATTGCTAAGATTTTTCTTTCTGCTTTTATAAGTCTTTGACAGTAATTTAAAAATTCAAGACACTTCAGCATTTATCTGTTAAGAAAAAGGACCTTCTTCTGCATAATCACAGTGCCATTATCACACCTGAAGAATTAATGTTGATTATACAGTATTTGATAGGTCTTCAAAAGTTCATGGAAATGAGTATTATGAAAAAACTATGCATGGATTTCCAATTTTTTTTGCACTAAAGTAAACTTACCTTCTTATTTAAACTATTTATTTATTCACAAGGCAACAACAAAGAAAGAGAAAGAGAGAGAGAGGGAGAGAGGGAGAGAGGGAGAGAGAAAGAGAGAGAGAGAGAGAGAGACATCAGCTGGGACTGTACTAGACTGAAGCCATAAGCCAAGAACTTCATCCAGATCGTCTATGTGGGTGGGAGGGACCTAACTACTTGAATGATCATCCGCTGCCTCCCAGCGTGCCTGTTAGCAGAAAGCAGGAGTTGAGAGTGGAACCAGGACTCAAGTGAATCAACCAGACACTCTGGTATGGGATGTGGGCATCTAAATGCTTGACCCAAACATCTGCTCCAATAAACTTCTCTTTCAATTTCATTTTCCACAAACTTTCTGAAGCACACTTGTATAGGTCATATTCCAGTTATCCATGATTAGTCAGCTTTTCAGCACCATAATAACCGGGAGAAGCTGTTTCTGAAGGAAGGAGGTTAATTTCCTCTCATGGTTTTGGCAGGTCATAGTCCAAGATCAGGGGGCCCTGTTGGTCTGGCATCTGATGAGGATGGTGGATAGTGGAGTATGTATAGAGGGAGGATCACATGGTGAGCCAGGAAGCAAAGAGAGGGGCCACTGGGCCTGACTCAGGTTTCACAACCCACGCTCTCGGAAAAACTACCTTCTGAGGAAAACAGTGACCTGAGGGCCTTCCCCTGGGTCTACCTGGGAAACACCATAATGGGGTTAAGTCTGCGCCCTTTCCCAATAGTGCCAGTCTTTAACATGAGGGCCTTTGAGGGACACTGAAACTAAAGTCCAACCTGCAGCAATCCCTGAAATTGAGATCCAATTACATATACTGCTTTTTGATCAGACTTTGGTAAGTGATATACTTGAATACTTTTCACTCTATTGATAAAATGCCATTCAAAAATATGCACACTATTTTTTTAAAAACATGAATGCATGTGTAGAATACTTTGTTATACCAGCCTTTTACTTGGGGCCATTTAGTCTGTTTCCTATTTATTAGTGGTCATGTAAATGTTGCTGCAGTGAACATTTTGAGAACATGGCAAATTGCCCTTATTACATATTTCAGCATCTCTTTGAGGACTTTCACATTTGGAGAGGCTGCATTTTCTGTAGCCTGTCTTGCAGTTGGAGTTCTAGATGTAATTTAGTTCCATCAATCACTCGCACTTACCTAAGATTTGGAAGGCAAAAGTGAAGTGGGGCTCATACTTTTGCTGTTCCTGCAATTTTCCTGGTAAACATGACCATTTATTTGTTTGTTTGTTGTTACTATGTTAGGATAAGCTATGACAAGCCATTGGAGAGTTGAGGGTACAGGCCTGAAGTGATCTAATTTTCAAGATCACGTGGCAGTTACTACGTGGAGAATAGATTGTTGTAGGGGAATAATTGGAATTAGGAGTGAGTTAGGAAGCCCTGGCCGTCTGGGTTGAGATGATGGGGGGTTGGATTAGGATGGT
Organism: Oryctolagus cuniculus; assembly: GCF_051225735.1. Lineage (NCBI taxonomy): Eukaryota > Metazoa > Chordata > Mammalia > Lagomorpha > Leporidae > Oryctolagus > Oryctolagus cuniculus. The sequence goes on along the minus strand of NC_142867.1, from coordinate 212,704,060 downwards.
AGGATAGTATCTATTGACAGAGGGGGTAAGAGGTTGTTGGATTAACAAAGTATTTTGAAGATAGAATCATCAGAATTTCCTGTCAGTTTATGTTATGAGGTATGAGAAAAATAATTCCTGACCACTTTGTAGCTGGAGTTCTGGATGCCATTCAAGTTCAACTTATCAGAGGCACTCACATGAGATTTGGAAGGCAAAACTGAGGCAAAGAACATGCCTTTGCTATTTTTGACTCCAGGGCTTTGGGTTTGAGCAACTGGGTAAATAATGGTGTCATTCATCAGTTAGGGAGTCTACATTTTCGTGGAGTTGGAGGTAGAATTCAGTACTGTTTTCCTGTTTTTTTTTTTTTTTTTTTTCCACAAACCTTTTATTTAATGAGTACAAATTTCATAAGTACAACTTTAGGAATATAGTGATTCTTCCCACCATACCTGCTCTCCCACCCCATCTCCTCCTCCCTCTCCTATTCCCAGTCCCATTCTTCCTTAAGATTCATTTTTAAAATTTGTATTAAGATTTATTTATTTATTTGAAAGGCAGAGTTAGAGAGGGGCAGAGGCAGAGAGAGAGAGAGAGAGAGAGAGAGAGAGACAGGTCTTCCATCTGCTGGTTCACTCCAAAGCCAGGAGACAGGAGATTCTTTCGGGTCTCCCAGGCTGGTGTAGGGGCCCAAGCACTTGGGCCATCCTCTACAGCTTTCCCAGGCCATTGCAGAAAGCTGGATAGGAAGTGAAGCCAGGACTCGAACTGGTGCCTGTATGGGATGCCAGCACCGTAGGTGGCAGCTCTACCCGCTACACCACAGCACTGGCCCTAAGATTCATTTTTAATTAACGTTATACACAGAAGACCAACTCTATACTAGGTAAAGATTTCAACAGTTTGCACACACATACACACATACACACACATGCACACACACAAAACCTGATAACAAGTTTTACAGTTAATTCTTATAATACAACTTACTGAGGACAGAGGTCCTGCATGGGGAGTTAGTGCACAGTGACTCCTGTTAATTTAACAATTACCACTCTATGTATGATGTCAGTGATTACCCGAGCCTCTTGACATGAGCTGCAAAGGCTCTAGAAGCCTTTTGAAACCACAATCTCCATTAGTACTTAGACAAGACCATAAACAAAGTGGAAATTCTCTCCTTCCTTCAGAGAAATGTACATCCTTCTTTGATGGCCACTTCTTTCCACTGGGGTCTGTCTCACAGAGATCTTTCATATAGGATTTTTTTTTTTCCACAGTGTCTTGGCTTTCCATTCCTGAAATGCTTTCATGAGCTTTTCAGCCAGACCAGATTACTTTAAGGGCTGATTCTGAGGTCCGAGTGCTACTTAAAGCAATTGTCATGAGTCTGCTGTGTGGACTGCTTCCTATGTTGGAATATTCTCTCCTTTTTAATTCTATCAATTATTATTCCAAGACACTTGATCTTATGATCCCTTTAACACTTAATCCTATCTATATGATCACTTTAACACTTAATGTGGTCATTTTAACTTTTTTTTTTGACAGGCAGAGTTAGACACACACACACACACACACACACACACACAGAGAGACAGAGAGAAAGGTCTTCCTTTTTCTGCTGGTTCAGCCCTCAAGTGGCTGCTAAGGCTGGTGCGCTGTACCCATCTGAAGCCAGGAGCCGGGTGCTTCTCCTGGTCTCCCATGCAGGTGCAGGGCCCAAGCTCTTTGGCCATCCACTGCCTTCCCGGGCCCACAGCAGAGAGCTGGACTGGAAGAGGAGCAACTGGGACAGAATACAGCACCCCAAACGGGACTAGAACCGGGGTGCTGGCGTCGCAGGCGGAGGATTAGCCAAGTGAGCCGCAGCGCTGGCCTCACTTTAACACTTAAGATGGCATTTTTACCACCCAGCTTAATGGGATTTGGGGTCTCATGACAAGTTTTTAAGCTGTACCCTTAGAAGTCCATAGGAATGTATGCAGAACTATACAACTTTACAATTGTAAACGTCCTCCTCCCTCTCTTATTCCTACTCTTATTTTTACTGAGATCTATTTTCAATTGACTTTATACACATATGATTAACCCTATGTTAAGTAAAGAGTTCAATAAATAGTATGAAGGAAAAGAAAAAAAACTGTTCCTTGACAGTCAGGACAAGGGATGTTCAAGTCATTGCTTCTCAAAGTGCCAATTTCACTTCTACAGATTTCCTTTTAGGTGCTCTATTAGTTATCACAGATCAGGGAGAACATAGGATATTTGTCCCTTTGGGACTGGCTTTTTTCACTAAGTATGATGTTTTCCATATTCATCCATTTTGTTGCAAATGACCAGATTTCATTTTTTTCACTCCTGTGTATTATTCCATAGAGTACGTATCTCATAATTTCTTTATTTCCTTGATGGCTAGTGATCTTGAACATCTTTTCATGTGTCTGTTGGCCATTTGGATTTACTCTTTTGAAAAATGTCTGTTTAAGTCCTATGCTCAATTCTTAACTGGATTGTTTGTTTTGTTGTTGTGGAGTTTCTTGAACTCTATGTATTCTGGTATTAATCCTTTATCAGTTGCATTGTTTGCAAATAATCTTTCCCATTCTGCCAGTTGCCTCTTCACTTTCCTGACTATTTCTTTTGCAGTAAAGAAAGTTTTCAATTTTATGTAATCCCATTTGTTAATTTTGGCTTTGATTGCCTGTGTCTGTGGGATCTTTTCCAAGAACTCTTTGCCTTTGCCAATATCTTTCAGGGTTTCCCCCAGTGTTCTCTAATAATTTGATGGTGTCAGGTAATAGATTTAGTTTTTTTTTTAATTAAAGTGCTCCATAAAGCACATTTACATTCCACTAATTTTCAAATTAATTTCTTAGAACTTTTTTCAAAATTTTGTTTTTATCTTATTTTCCAATCTATTTTGCTTTATCTGTCTTTATATAAGGGAAAAGACTTTCTGCAAATCTTTTAAATCAATTTTTCATATGCTTGTATATATTCTCAAGGTCATAGTATTAAAGAATACAAATAAAGTGAAACCTGATATCTTCTAGAGACTCTCTACCATACTCTTTCTTTCTCTTTTTTTTCCCCAAAGAAACCATTTATTTAATGAGTACAGATTTCATAAATACAACTTCAGGAAAATACTGATTTTTCCCATCATACCTGCTTTCCCACCTTCACTCTCACCCCACCTCCACCTCCCTCTCCCATTTCCAGTCTCATTCTCCTTTAAGAAAACAAATAAACAAACAAAAAAAACAACTGTTCCTTGAAAGTCAAGACAAGGGCTGTTCAAGTCACTGTTTCTCAAAGTGCCAATTTCACTTCTACAGATTTCCTTTTAGGTGTTCTATTAGTTATCACAGATCAGGGAGGATATATGGTGTTTTCCCCTTTGGGACTGGCTTATTTCACTAAATATGATGTTTTCCAGATTCATCCATTTTGTTTCAAATGACTGGATTTCATTGTTTTTTACCACTGTATAGTATTCTATAGAGTACATATCCCATAAATTCTTTATCCAGTCTTCAGTTGATGGGCATTTAGGTTGATTTCATGTCTTAGCTATTGTAAATTGAGCTGTAATAAACATGAGGGTGCAGATAACTCTTTTATTTGCTGGTTTCATTTCTCTTGGATAAACTTCCTGGAGTGGGATGGCTGGGTCATATGGTAGGTCTGTATTCAGATTTCTGAGGTATCTCCAAACAGTCTTCCATTGTGGTTTTACCAGTTTACATTCTCACCAACAATGGACTAGGGTACCTTTTCCCCCACATCCTCACCAGCATTTGTTGCTTGTTGACTTCTGCGTGAAAGCCATTCTAACCTGGGGGAGGTGAAAGCTCATTGTGATTTTGATTTTTATTTCCCTGATGGCTAGTGATCCTGAGCATTTTTTATGTGTTTGTTGGCCATTTGGATTTCCTCTTTTGAAAAATGTGTGTTTAAGTCCTTTGTCAACTTTTCACTGGGTTGTAAGTTTTTTTTTTTTTTTTTTTTGACAGGCAGAGTGGACAGTGAGAGAGAGAGACAGAGAGAAAGGTCTTCCTTTGCCGTTGGTTCACCCTCCAATGGCCGCCGCGGCCGGCGCGCTGTGGCTGGCGCACCGCGCTGATCCGATGGCAGGAGCCAGGAGCCAGGTGCTTCTCCTGGTCTCCCATGGGGTGCAGGGCCCAAGCACCTGGGCCATCCTCCACTGCACTCCCTGGCCATAGCAGAGAGCTGGCCTGGAAGAGGGGCAACCGGGACAGAATCCGGCGCCCCGACCGGGACTAGAACCCTGGTGTGCCGGCGCCGCTAGGCAGAGGATTAGCCTAGTGAGCCGCGGCGCCGGCCTGGGTTGTAAGTTTTGTTGTTGTGGAGTTTCTTGATCTCTTTATACATTCTGTTTATTAATCCTTTATCAGTTTGCATTATTTTATAGGGGTAAAATTTTTTTTTATCATTTGCATTGTTTGCAAATATTTTCTCCCATTCTGTTGGTTGCCTTTTCACTTTGCTAAGTGTTTCTTTTGCAGTACAGAAGCGTCTAAATTTGATGTAATCCCATCTGTTGATTTTGGCTTTTATTGCCTGTGCCTCTTGGGTCTTTTCCAAGAACTCTTTGCCTGTGCAAATGTCTTGCAGGGTTTCCCTGATATTCTGTACTAATTTGATGGTAGCAGGTAATAGATTTAGGTCTTTAATCCATTTTGAATGGTTTTTCATGTAAGGTATAAGGGGGTCCTGCTTCATACTCTTTCTTGTGGAAATTCAGTTTTTCCAGCACCATTTGTTGAAGAGAGTGTCCTTGCTCCAGGGATTGGCTTTAGCTCCTTGGTCAAATATAAGTTGGTTTTAGATACCTGGATTGATTTCTGGTGTTTCTATTCTTTTCCATTGGTCTATCCATCTGTTTCTGTACCAGTACCAGGCTGCTTTGATTATAACTGCCTTGTAGTATATCTTAAAATCTGGTATTGTGATGCCTCCGGCTTTGTTTTTGTTGTATAGATTGCTTTAGCTATTTGCAGTCTCCTGTGCCTCCATATGAATTTCAGCATCATTTTTTCCAGATCTGAGAAGAATGTCTTTGGTATTTTGATTGGTATCACAGTGAATCTAAAGATTGCTTTTGGAAGAATGGACATTTTGATGATATTGATTCTTTCAATCCATGAACATGGAAAATTTTTCCATTTTAAAAAAATATCTTCTTCTATTTCTTTCTTTAATGTTTTCTAATTCTCACTTATTTTATGCCTTTCCAATTTCTTGATGTAGGCACCTATTGCTATAAACTTTCCTCTTAACACTGCTTTTGCTGTATCCCATAAGTTTTGATATGTTGTATTGTTGTCTTCATTGGTTTCCAGAAAGTTTTTGATTTCTCTTTTGATTTCTTCCATAACCCACTGTTCATTTAGGAGCATGTAGTTCATTCTCCATGTGTTTGCATACGGTCTAGAGATTCCTGAGTTGCTGATTTCCAGCTTCGGCATTGTGTCCTGAGAAGATGTGTGATATGACTTCGATTTTTTTTTTTTTAATTTGCTGAGAGCCACCTGAAGCTGGAAGAGACAAGGAAGGACCCTTCTCTGAGGGCCTTGCAGGCAGCATCATCCTGCCGCTATTTTGGTTTCAGGCACGTAGAAGGCAGCAATTTGTTGTTAATTGAACAATTCTCCACTTTCACAGAAAATTTACCCATAAAGCATCACCTTCAACTTCAAGATAAGTCAATGCAGCGAACTAAAGCAAAGAGATTCTCATATTTTTATTTTTAAGTCTCAGGTTTCCAACAACAGTTGTCTTTGAAAGCATTGCTAGTTTAGAGATGTTTTCTGATTCTGACCTATCCCCAAATGCGTGTGTCCTTCCAGAAAGTGATTGAGTCTTCTCAGGGGTCTGACAATGTTTCTGGAAGAGACAAAGAGTCCCCTATATTTGAAAGCACTTGAGACATCTCTGGCATTTTTTCTGATAGTCCTGAGAAATAATTTGGTAAATCAGCCTTTAAAGCTTGGTGTGAAAAAACAGGTTGTTCCTCTCATGGTCAATATTTCTTTTGAGAGCAGTTTTTCCATCATTTTTGCTATAATGAATTTAACTTCTTGATTCAAATTTCTTTTTTCATGTAATCTCTAAGTATCCTCAGACTGGAGCTGAGTGTTTAGATTTTATGTGTGACATCTTTGGTACTAGCCATGGAAAACTTGTCTGATTTGGAGTAAAGAGATACGGTTTTGAATCCCTCTTCTGTTGTCTCCTGGCTACATGACTTTGGGTTATTTAGTTAAATTCCAGAGACTGAGTTTCCTTATTGAAAAACAAGTTTGATACCCACCATGTATATTTATAATAATAGTGAGAACTATATCTCTAAGTTGGGAAATACTTGATTTGTATTTAGATACTAAAAATTATAGCCAAAAGAATGGATTCATATATCCAGTTATATCTATATAACTTTCAATCATTTTTCTCATGTGTCATCTTAAAAACAATGTGATCCTCAAAACAATCCCATAGAGGCCGGCGCTGTGGCATAGTGGGTTAATGCCCTGGCCTGCAGTGCCGATATCCCATATAGGCGCCAGTTCTAGTCTTGGCTGCTCCTCTTCCCATCCAGCTCTCTGCTATGGCTTGGGATAGCAATAGAAGATGGCCCAAGTCTTTGGGCCCCTGCACCAGCATGGGAGACCTGGAATATGCTCCTAGCTCCTGGCTTTGGATTGGTGCAGTCCGGCTGTTGCGGCCATTTGGGGAGTGAACCATCAGATGGAAGACCTCTCTGTCTCTACATCTCTCTGTAACTCTGTCTTTCAAATAAATAAAATAAATCTTTAAAGAAAAACAATCCCATGAGCTTTTGTGGAATTTAATTATCAACCTCTTTCTATATATATGGAAACTGAGGGTGGGCAAGGCTCATATGAAAAGTTTGAATAGGTGATATCAGAGTTGGAATTTAAGCCAAACCTTTTCCCTATAAAAGCGTGTCTTCTGTCCACCATACTTTATTGGGCTGATCTATAATTCTTTATAAATCTGAAAGTGCTAAGCAAAAGCAAAGGATTCTTATTTCTGTTATGTTACCGTCTCCTCCTGAGTGGACATTCGGTAGTCCTATTGTGAAAGTAGCCAGCTACACAGTCTGATTATCTAGAATTGTGCTGTTTGTGATGGGAGCCACAGGCTACGCATGATTTCTGAGTACTCAAAATGTGACTGATATTAATGAGGAAGTGAATGTTTAATGTTTTGTTTAGCAGTAATAAATTTTAGAAATGGATAGTCAATTCAGATATTGGAAAGCTTTTAAGTATCTTTGAGAAAATTTGGGTATGTGAATCCATTATTTTTTTAACTGCATTGTTTATGACCTAAATACAGAGCCAGTGTTTCTCATGAAAATTTAACATTCAGACTGAGTTTTGCTGTTAAGTGCAAAATGCACAGTGGATTTGTGTCTTGACAAAAGCAATGTAAAACAGTTCATTAAACATTTTATGTTGATACATTTTGAAACAATAATGCTTTGGATATACTGGTTTAAGTAAAATATGTTATTAAAATTAATTTTATTTGTTTCAATTGAATTTTAAATTTGGCTATTAGAAAATTTAAAATTACGTTTGTGTCTGGTATTTTCTCTTTGAGAGTGCTGCTCTTGATTTTAGCTATGTTTTCCAAACCAAGGATTTTCAGACCAGACCAGTTCAAATCATGTTTCAAATTTCACATTTTTTTTTTCATAGAAGAAATTTTCAGAACAACCTTTTCTATATGTTAGGTGCTAAGTAATTACTGCTCCTTGAAAACTCTTGGAGGCTTTGTTGTGAATGCTCACTAAGCTTTGTTCAAACCTCTTATGTAGAGATTTCCTAGTTCCCTTCTGAACCCAGCAAGCAGCCCCCGAGGGATAGCTTCTTAATTCTCCTTCCCGCTTTCAAAGTTTCCTGGGCTTGTCGGCTTGGGCCCCACTTTGACTGGAGTTGATTCTACACAGGCTTGGTTTTGGTGCTTCTTGAAGAGTCTCCATCTGGGTTTGTCCTGGCTTGGCTACTTCCTTTAGCTGTCCTACTGTGCAGGACACCATTGGACATAGCTAAGGGAAAAGCTGGATTACATAACATCATATATATTTATATGCGTTCCTGGAAGCTCATGTGAAACTTTCACACACCCAAGAACCAGCCATAGGGTGAGGTAGACCCAGCAGTTGACATATCTTGCAGTCTCAAATACCTTGTTCTTTACTCATACTCTTTGGTGCTATCTTTCTAACCTTTTTATGTATTCTTCATTTTATTCTTGTATCCACAGTTGAAAAACAAAATTAACTACTTAATAAACTAAGAGGGCCAAGGATTTGCCACTTTTTACTCTCCTTATCCGTGTCCTCATTTTCTGTTAACTATTATTTGTAAATCCCATATTTCCTTTTAAAATTAGTTTATTTTATGATTTATTTGTTTAAAAGGTAGAGTGACAGAGAGAGGGAGAGACAGGGAGATCTGCCATCCACTGGTTCACTCCACAAATGGCTGTAACAGCTGGAGCTGAGCCAAGGTGAAGCCAGGAGTTAGGAACTCCATCGAGGTCTCCCACATGGGCAGTAGGGGCCCAATTACTTGGGCCATCTTCTGATGCTTTCCCAGACTTATTAGCAGGGAACTGGTTCTGAAATGGAGCAACTGGGACTCTGACATGGGATGCTGCTGTGGTAGCAGAGGCTTAACCCATTGTGACACATTGCTGGCTCCTATACTTTTATTCAATGGTATCAATATTTTCATTTCCACTGTGTTTTAAAAAATATTGAGTAAATAAAACAGTTCTTTTCAAAATATTTACTTTTGGATTGTTAGGTTTTTAAAAAAGCACAACATTTTGTGTGAGTGCCGTAAGACAGATCACTACAGAACACAGTGGTTGGAGCAGGGTACATATGTGTGTATGAGTGGGGACTCCAAGGGAAGCAGATAGAGTTCTGCCAACTTACAGTTTGGAAAAAAAACACTAAATCACAGAAATAAGAGAGCTGGACAAATAACAAATCCTTCTTTGGGGTAAGGAAGGCAAAGCTGCTGAAGCTGTTGTTGGCTGCCAGGTGTTGTCACTGTGATGTTGTTGAGCTGATGTACAAGGGCCTGAAATTAGCAATTGAAAGTTGGAATAGGGCTGTCCCTGTGAGGTGGACAAAAGCAGGACTTGTTCACTTGAAGTCTGATTGGCCCCTTGTTGGATTCTGGACTCCCATACTGAGTAGTCCTGGAGGAAGTCCTGTGTGTTTTTCCTATGAGAACATGCCTCTAATCTGGGGCCGGAGGGGAGAGCTACAGATAAAGAGGCTTTGCTCTAAGCACAAAAGCTAGTTTTGTTCCTTCACCACTCACTGCCCTGAAGAGTATGGATGATTTCCTGGTCAAGATGTTGAAGTGTATAGGGGGTGCCAGCGCTGTGGTGTAGCAGGTAAAGCTATGGCCTTGCAGTGCCAATATGCCATATGGGTGCCGGTTCAAGTCCTAGTTGCCCCACTTCCTACCCAGCTCCCTGCTAATGTGTCTGGGAAAACAGTGGAAGATGGCCCAAGTCCTTGGGCCCCTTCACCCATGTTGGGGACCTGCAAGAAGCTCCAGGTACCTGGTTTCGGATCGGCCCAGCTCTGGCTGTTGTGGTCATTTGGAGGGTGAACTAGCGGATGGAAGACCTCTCTCTGCCTCTGTCTCTCTATAACTCTATATCACTCTGCCTTTCAAATAAATAAATAAATCTTTAAAAAATATAGCTAATGGGACACTTGCAAAACATGTAAAAACAGACTCTAAAGCTCTTGAGTGTCTTCCTTCCCTGGTCCCCACTTAGCACGTTTGGGATGGTGATGGAGGGGGGAGAACACCTGTATTTCAGGTGGATGTGATTGACATCACATTAACACGTGAAGATCCTAGTGTTGGTAAAGGAAATTTCCACTTTTCCCAGCGAGGTCTGGTTTCAGTAGATGCAGAAACTGAGATCCCTGTGCTGGTGACTGGTTTCTCAATTGACCTCTGAATGAGAGCAGGTGAAAACAATTTATCAGTCCTTGCTTCTCAGCATCCAACCTCCTTGTCCCTGCGTATTAGCCTTTAGTTCTTGAAGAATATTTTAGGAGGGGATGCCAGGTTTAGATGCTTTACCCTGTGATTGACACGTTGCTCAATGCTTTAATAATAGACACTGTTGAATTCCCTCGATCATTATGTGAAGTGGGATTTATTTTTCCTTCAAAGTCTCCAATGCAAACAAACAAACAAACAAAAAACCATGCTCAGAGAGGTAGAGTGATGGGCTGAAAGGCTCACAACTGGTAACTAGGCATTGCTCCAAAATCCATTTGCTTATTTAATATTAATAAAACACCTTGGATATAAGAATTAGTAATTCCATCTAGTATCCCTGTAGTCTGTGTACAGAGCAGAATATATGACCTTGTGACTTGTGTTGTGCACCCATCTGTCTCCCTCAGTAGGTGTGAGCACTCCTGTGCTAGGGACTGGAGCAGGTCCTTTTGGCTCTCTTGCCATCTGCTACTCTTGTCCTCTTTCTTGCTAACAACAATTTTTGCTTAGAATGTAGTCACATGAACACACACAGCTGCAAATATGTCTGGAAAATGTAGTCTTTTAAGTGGGCCATTTCCATCCTTAATAAAACTTGGGTTCTATTGTGAAGGAAGTGAGAGAGTTTAGGTATTGGGTAGGAAACTAGCAGTTTATGCATAAGGTATGTTTAGAAATGTGTATTTTTCCTTTCTTTTTTTTTAACAGAAAGAGAGGGAGAGACAGAGTTCTTCCATCCACTGGTTCACTCCCCAAATGGCTGCATCAGCCAGTGTTGGGCCAGGCTGAAGCTGGGAGCCAGGAACTTTATCTGAGTCTCCCACATGGGTACCGGAGCCCAGGGACTTGGGTCATCTTCCACTGATTTCCCCAGCATATTAGCTGGCAGCTAGATGAGAAGTGGAGCAGCTGGGACTTCAACTGGTGCCTGTATGGGATGCCAACATTGTAGGAGATGGCTTAACCCACTATATTACAGTGCTGGCCCCAGAAATGTGTATTTTAAAATCCCTTTAGGAAGGGCACATTTTCTGGCTCCCTTCTACTCCTTTTTCCTTCTAAGATGGCACAAGCTGAACATTTGTGTTCCTTCTAGATGTTGAACTTGGAAGCTGGCAGAACCTCTGTGGAGGACCCTTTCTTTGTTCTTCTCTGGGGCGATCAGGAGTGGGTTCTCCTCTGCACTTGGGGGGGATTCCTGATCATTGCCCAAGATCTAGAATAACTTCTACCTCCTGGGCAGTGGTCCCCTCCACTCAGCGCTTGCAACATAGTTCTCCAGCCTTCCCAAATTCCCCTCCCTTGTTCCAGTCACAATCCAAAGTGATTTGCACCTATTGGCAGGAAAATGTCCATTGAGAAGGGTTGGAATGGACGTACTTGTAGCTATTGCATTTTCCTGCAAGCTGAAAATGATGCAATATTTTTGCCCCTTAAGCAAATATGTGCAACTTATGGTGCTCATACTCTTACCTGGATACAGGTGCTGAAGCCAACTGAGGGGAGCTGGCTTTGCCTCCACTCTCCTCTGAAGAACTCAGGTCTTTGTTTTAAGTGCTCTGGTTGCTGGGTTTATGATATAATTGTCCCACTTGGAGAAGAGACACATGGGATCAGAGCAAGTGATTAGAATGAAGTGATTTCCTGCTAAACTTTTTAAAATAATTATTACTTTTACTATCAAGGTTTTTAAAAAATTTATTCTAGAAAGGCTTTGAGGGAACTGGTAAAATTTGGGTGATTTCCAAAGACTTCTCCAGTTGTTTTCCACAGGAAATATAAAAGCACACGTGTAATGTTAGTTCATTTGGAAATATTTGAGGAAACAGATCTAATGTGGAGAGAGGTAAGAATGTATAAATAAGTAAACAAAGAACACTTCTGTAAAAATCAGGAAGTGAGCAATTTCATTGAAATCCAGTTATACTACTTATGCCTCCCTTTATTTGAAGTTCAACAGTTTTTGGAAGGCAGAGTTGCTTTTTCGGTGTCGCTGTGGGGCTGCGCTGTGGCATTGGATTTGTTTTAGTCCTTCTTGTGACCAGCACAGAGAAAAGGATAGTCTGGGGCTCAGCATACATGAGGAGTCTTCAAACAGTTCATGGAAAATGTGTAGGTGTATTAAGAAAAAACTATGCATGGATTTCCACTTTTTGCATACAAATAGCTTATAATCTTTTAATTCAGTTTTTTCCATGAACTAAAAATAACTTCTCTCTTGCTCTCTCCCTCTGATATACACACTCACATACACACACGTACACAGAACTCCCATCTGTTCCTTCCCTAAATGCCTACCATGGTTGGGCTGGCCCAGGGCAGAAGCCAGGAGCTAGGAGCCAGGAACTTAGTTAGGGTCTCCCCATTATGAGTGGCAGGAATCCAATTACTTGAGCCATTACTACTGCCTCCCAGGGTGTGCCAGGAGCCAGATGCTTCTTCCTGGTCTCCTATGCGGGTGCAGGGCCCAAGCACTTGGGCCATCCTTCACTGCCTTCCCCGGGCCACAGCAGAGAGCTGGATTGAAAGAGGAGCAACTGGAACTAGAACCAGCACCCATATGGGATGCCGGTGCCGCAAGTGGAGGATTAACCTACTGTGCAATGGCGCCAGCCCCTGTGCTGCATTCTAATTGTGAGCTTTAAGCAGATGGTTTTGCTCTGAATGAGAGAATCAATGCTCATAAATGAGAATGTTTGTCTTTTCCGCACTCTGTGTGTCTCTATCATGTCTACCACGGCAGGATCCAAGGTCAAAGAGTTATTTTGACACAGGAAATTGTATTCAGGAAGCTTTTACCTAAGTCAGGACATGAGTGTTTTCCACAGTGGCAATATCAATAGAATTCTGAATTTGTTAATTGACAGAACGGGCTATTTCCATCGTATTAATCTTATACCACACAGGGCGAGTTTGTGACTGTCTAGTTTAAAATTATCAACAATTAGAGACATCTCATTTATTTTATATTAGCAGCTTATGGAGATACAGCTGGAATTGCCACATATTAATATTCTAAAAGTAAAATATACATGCAGAAAAACATAAAAATTAAAGTATAAGGCCTGAATTTTCACAAATGAACACTGCCCCATGTAATTAGCATTTGTATTAAGAAACAAGGGGCCAGCATTGTGGCAAACAGTTAAGCTGCCACCTATGATGCCGGCATTCCCCTTCTGATACAGCTTCTGCTCCACTTCTGCTCCAGCTCCCTGCTAATGGCCTGGGAAAAGCAGCAAATGATGGTGCAAAAGCTTGGGCCCCTGCCACCCACATGGAAGACCTAGATGAAGCTCCTGACTCCTGGCTTTGGCTTGACCCACCCTGACCATTGTGGCCATTTGGGGAGTGAAGCAGTACAGGGAGACATCTCTCTCTCTCGTTCTCGCTCCAGACATACATGTGCATCTTGTTCTGAGTCACAGCAGGAAGGAGGAAATCCTTCTTTGTTGCTGTCTATCCTTAATACCATCCAAAAGTAAGTGAGTTTCACCAAAGGCAAAGCCATTCCTTTAATTACTCTTAAGAACAACAACAACAACAAAACTATTTAAAAGCGTTATATTCCAATTAACATTACTTTAAAAATAGTTTTATATTAATTTCTTATTTAATTTTTATGACCACCCCTAAGGTAGGGATTCTTTTCTCTACTTGTATGTGAAGGGTGGATTTATGGGGCGGTCACACAGCCATGACTGAGGGAGTATGGGATACAGTGTTTGCTACAGCACCGGAATAGGTGAGCTATATGATCTTTCACAGACCCGGGTTTATGGTGGGCTCAGAAACCTTGGGAATCCATTGTTGATGTGACCCACCAAAGGGAACCATCTTCACCCTTTATTCAGTGACATTTGAAGCTTGCAGATAATTTACAATGGGACTGGAGGAGGTTGCATGGATTTATTCCTTCTCTTGGTTAACGACTCTTTGCCAGGTACTGTTACAGGCACTAGGTTTGCAGCATGCAACAAGATAGGCATTGTCTTTTTCTCACTTGATTTTCTAGAGCAGGAGACAAGAAATAAACAGGGAAGCACTTATATAGACTAGTTAGTGTAAGAGTTTCATAATGCCACGGAGAAAATAAATACAGCTAACAGGAAGAATGAGAGGGTGGGGGCCTTGAGGCCATCAGGGAAGACTTCTCTGGGAAGGTGACTTATTTTACAAAACGTTTTTATCCAGGCCGGCGCCGTGATTCACTAGGCTAATTCTCTGCCTGCGGTGCCGGCACCCCAGGTTCTAGTCCCAGTTGGGGTGCTAGATTCTGTTCCAGTTGCTCCTCTTCCAGTCCAGCTCTCTGCTGTGGCCTGGGAGGGCAGTGGAGGATGGCCCAGGTCCCTGGGCCCTGCACCCGCATGGGAGACCAGGAGGAAGCACCTGGCTCCTGGCTTGGGATCAGTGTAGCGCACCCGCCGTAGTGGCCATTTAGGGGGTGAACCAACGGAAGGAAGACTTTTCTCTCTGTCTCTCTCTCTCTCTCTCTCACTGTCTAACTCTGCCTGTCAAAAAAAAAAAAAAAGTTTTCATCCAAGTATAACTTGGGAACAAAGAAGTGCATGAGTCACAAGTGTACAGCTTAATGAATTTTTCCATAGTCAACCCACCCATAACCACCCCCTCAGGAAGAATCAGAATATGCCTAGTTCACCAGAGATACCTCTGTGCCCTGCAGAGGTGACATTTGAGACCTGAATGCTGAGTAAGGAACTGTGTAAAGAAAGGGGTTCAGAGTGTTCCACTAGTGTGGACAACGACAGAGAGGGAAGGAGGAAGAACCTGGCATGTCTGAGGAAAAGTGAGTAGGCCAAGTTGTACCAATTTAGCAGAGCAGTATTTGAGCTTCGTGCTTGTGACAGCTGGAATGAAAGCTGCACTTTGATTTTATCTGCTATTCCATATGCATCCATCAGTAAATCAGGCCCTTGGGATCCCGAAGTAACATGGAGCAGAATCTTAGCAAGAGAATCTTAGATTTTATTGCTTGCCTGTTGTTTGTTACATTTAGGGGAGGGACTTTCCCAGGGCATGCCCAACTAAGACATGGGGACTTTCACGAAGACTTTCTAGTGTTTTGTATTACAGTAACTCCTAAGATTCTATTCAATTCATGGACCTCCCATCACCATGCAACCCATTAACAAAAGAGTTCCTCTTGGGATCCTTTCCAATTGCCTTGTCTTGACACTCGATATTCTAAGATTAATCATGACCATGTATTTGAAAATCCCAAGTTATGAAATGTTTGTATACAGGCTGGGTTTCGTTCCTAAGAAGGGATACAGGGAAATAACAAAGGTATTGGGACATATTTACATAACTGGGAATAATAGGAACATTAGGAATATCATGACACAAATGTCTGCCCCTCAGAACCATTAAAAAAAATCTAAAAAGTTATTTTATGTGAGAGGCACACACACACACACACACACACACACACTCACACTCACTCTCTGAGAGAGAGCTTTCATCCACTGGTTTACTACTCAGATGCCAGGTCTCCCATGCGGGTGACAGAAATTCAATTAAGCCTTAAGTGCTGACTCCCAAACTTTGAATTAGTGGGAGCCAGAAGCCAGAGTGGGGTGTTGAACCCAGGCAACTACAACATGGGTTGCTAGTACATTATCTTGCATCTTAACCAGTAGTGCAAAGGGCAGCCCTCCCCCCCTCCCCAAACTATTACACTCAGTGGAGATAATGTTAAATTATGGCAGAGGGCGCGGTCTTAAAAATTTCCTGTCTGCCCTAGTTAAATTTCAGATTCTCTTTTTCACATTAGGCTGTCTCAAGATTGTTATTCCTCGTATGAACAATACTCAGAATTTGACAAATGAAAACTGGTAAGGTCCTCCTGCCTTTGTACCAAGCAGATGTGTCATGTTAACCTACCTTGGCCCTGGTGCCCTGGCAGAGCCTCCCCTGGGGTCCCAGCTACTCTTTAAAGCTTATTTCTCATGAGCTCATGTCTGAGCCACTGAGGACTGTAGGAGGTGGCCATCCCTGTGCAGGGCATTGCTGCTGAGGGTAGGTGTCATGGTCTGATTGTGTGGGATCCCCCAGAAAGCCAAGGTTGAAATCCCAGTCCCTCAGGTGGCCTTTGGCAGGTGATTAGTCCTGAGAATCCCTCCTGAATGGGATTGATGCCCTTATGAAAGAGGTCCCAGGGAGCTCTTCCCCGATTCTACCACAGGAGTATGCAGTGAGGAGGCACCATGTGGGAGAGAGCAGATGGGCCCCTGACAGACGTTGAATCTGCAGGCACCTTGAACTTGAATTTCCAGCCTCCAAAACAGAAGTGTTTGTTTATAAGTTTATGGGAAGAGCCTTGTTGTTATAGCAGCCCACATGGATGAAGACAGTAGGCATGACCAGGATGCTGTGCCAGACTGGAAATGGCTGTGAACCCTGTAGTCCTTCAGTGGTTGCCGTGGTGAGAGCTCTCAGGGGGTAGAGGTGCCTGGAGGAAGCCTGTCTCCTCCGCCTGTGTTGTGTTCTGTTAGGGGAGCCCCATGGTAGGGATGTGTAAGCTCCAGGGCTTTTACTTACAGCTTCTTGCCCAGCAGGACAGGGAATGCCAGTACATCCGATGGAGAGACAAACCAGGCAGTCTATCCTTGAACTCAGAGATTTGCCATCCTTAGGAAGTCTTACAGCCCAATCAGCTCTTTCTTCTCCTGGGACATGTTTCCTCCCAGGAGGCTCTGAGCCACCCTCCTTACAGATATGTGTCAAGCCTCTGATAGGCCCACTCCCCAACCTTCATTAGCACCAGGTCTTTTTCAAGGTGGCTCTGCACATTCCAGAAGGCTTGAATCTTGCTGCCTCGAGCTGAGAGCCCCCACTCCACTTACACTGTGCTCAACACCTTTTTCCTTTTTTTTTTTTTTTTTTTAGCAGCCAAAACCATACTCCAACAACAGAAGGCAGTGCTTGCTGTCAAACCACCTTATCCTGTTAATCTCCAGGGCAGCTGGATCATTGTTGTGGCTCATTCTTGAGAGCTTGTGAGCGGGAGGCTAAGAGAGAGTGGTAGCCCCCTTGCTGGGCCCTCTGATCAGAATCTCAGCCCTGTGATGCATGTGCTTGTCCAGGGCCACTGCAGTAACCCTTCTAACACATAAGGAGTCACAGCCTTGCTTTCAAAACTGCCAGTGTTTGCTGATTGCTTGAAGGCCAAGTTCTTTATCATAACGGACAAGGCCCTTGCTGATTTCAAGCTTGCCCCCTGGCCCCATACCCCAGCATGTTGCACTCCCTAGTCATACAGATTCCTCCAAGTTCCCTCCAAACAAGGCTGCACTGTTCCTCATGCTGTTCCTCATGTCTGGAATACTATTCCTCAACCCACTTCACTGTTTAACAAGCTAGGTCCAGCCTAAAAGCTCCCTTCTGGAAGAAGCCCTCCCTTCTTTTATCCTAGGTGGTCTCCGTACTCCAGAGGCAGTGCTCTAGGCAGAAGCACAGGGCTTGGTTCAGAGCATTGAAGTCAGCTTTGACTCTGCAGCTGGCTGTTCCTGAGGCCTGGCACCTCTCTACAGGGCGTGGAGCTTTCTTCCCAGTGTGCATTTGTGAGGTGCGGCCTCTTTCCTTATTTGGCCCCCAGTGCATCATAGGAGTTGCCTGTTGGGGTGCGATCATCAGCCCCTTAATCCTCCTTTGTAATTGGATTAGGTCAGACTTCACTCAGCGCCCAGATGCTTCCAATGGTCAAATTGCAAAATGACAGAGAAACGTCATGCCACCTCCCACCCTCACAGCAACATACTTGTTTTAGAAATAGTTTAGTCAGATTACATTCAAGGAAGAAACCAGAGCAAGAGGGGAAAAAAAAAAAAAAAAAAAAAAGGACAGAAGCCACCATCTAACAATCCTCCCAAACTCGTGAGATAGTTGATGTGCTAAGGGTGTCTGAGGGTTCCCAGGTCCCTCAGGAGGTCTGCAGGGGAGCAAAAAAGTGGCAGGAAGGGAGGCTTGTAATCCATTGGACTGATGACACCATATTGGGCAGCCATTGGGGTGGGTCCATTATCAACAGGGTACTGTCATCCATGCCCAAGCTGATGCTAATTTATCAGATCTTACAGCAGTGAGAGGCAGATGCTGAGGGTGGCAGTGGGGTTCCATTGGGTGCTATCGGTGAAGGGTGGGAGGACTGAATTCTTGGGAAGTCAGAGTTAGGCTCTAAGAATGAGCCCCATTCTCTGGGCTTGTGGTCTTTGTGTCCCTTCTGGAATCAAAAGCTTTGGGTGCTTCCTTCTTATAGCCACAGCCTTCTCCCTCGCCCTGAACCCTTGGCAGCAACTGATCAGCTTCCTGACTCCATATTTTTGCCATTTCAAGAATGTCATGTAAGTGGAATCACACAGCCTGTCACTGCTTGAGGCTGGCTTTTTTCCCTCAGCATAATGTCTTTTGAGCTCCATTGGAGTGACTGTGGAATCAACAGTCTGTCCCCTTTCACTACTGAATGGTGTTCCATGGTGCAGATGCACACTGTTGAGTAATGCTTCTTTTTTTTTTTTTTTTATTTGACAGAGTTACAGACATTGAAGAGAAGAGACAGAGAGAAAGGTCTTCCTTCCGTTGGTTCACTCCCCAAATGGCCACTATGGCCAGCACTGCGCCGATCCGGAGCCAGGAGCCAGGTGCTTCTTCCTGGTCTCCCATGTGTGTGCAGGAGCCCAAGCACTTGGGCCATCCTCCACTGCCCTCCCAGGCCACAGCAGAGAGCTGGACTGGAAGAGGAGCAACTGGGACTAGAACCCGGCTCCCATATGGGATGCTGGTGCTACAGGCGGAGGATTAACCAAGTGAGCCACGGTGCTGGCCCCTGTTGAGTAATTCTATAAAAGGGTTGCACAAGGGATCCTTGCCATGGGGCTCTTCTGCATCTTGACAGTGGTTTTGGTCACATGAATCTACACATAGGATAAAATTGCAACAAACTGAACACCTGCACATACACAAATGATAGTATGTGAAATGTGAAACTGGAATAAGGGGGTTGGGTTGAATTGATGTCTGCCTTCACGTTGTGATACTGTTGTTCCCAACATTGTGGGAAGCTGGATGAAGGCTTTTTTACAACTGTGTATGAACCTGCAGTTTTAAAAAATGCCTTTGGGGGAGCTGGACACTGTGGCACAGTGGGTTAAACCACTGATTGGGATGCCTGCATACCATATCAGAGTTCTGGTTTGAGTCCCAGGTACTCCTCTTCCTATCCATCTTCCTGTTAATGCATCCTTGGAGGCAGTAGGTAATGGTTCAGGTGCTTCATGTGGGAGACCAGATGGAGTTCTGGGCTCATGGCTTCCACCTGACCCAGTCCTGGCTTTTGCAGGCATTTGGGGAGTGGAACAGTGCATGGAAGATCTGACTCTTCCTTCTCTTTCTCTCTTCCTCTCTCTCTCTTTCTCTCTCTCTCTCTGCCTTTCAAATCAATGAACCATTTTTTAAAAGGCTGTGGTGGCATTCCTCTGCCTGTGGGACAAAGGCTAAATCCCTCAGTCTGAGAGTCAAGAGGCCCTTCTATATTCTGGCTCCATCTCCTCCAACCTTTGGCCTTCTTTCTTCCTAATCTTACTTGTCTGACTTGTTTAGCATTTTCCATCATGCCATGTGCTTTTTTTTAAACTAAACTTTCTTTTTAGTGGATATATAACATTCAAATAGAAAAGGGCTCCAATCATAAAGGTACATCGTGATGGATTTTCACAATGTGAACCAGATAAAAAAGTGGAACATAGCCAGGACCTCAGCGCTCCCCCCCTCCCCATCACCTCTCCTGTTACCACCATCCATAGGATACCTGCTGTCTGATTTCTATCATCATATATTAGTCTTGTCTGTTTTTAAACTTCATATAAATGAGTTCATGGATTCTTTCTGATTCGTTGTTTTGCTCAACATGTAGGCTGGCTTTATTCATGTTGCAGATGGCAGTAGTTTGTTCATGATCACCGTTGTATGGTAGTCATTCCATTGTGTGAAGAAACTACAGTTATATAATTTAAACATAATACTGTCGAATATTGGGCTGTTTATAGTTTTGGCCCATTTCAAATAATTCTTCCATGATGCTCTTTTACATGCGTTTTGGTGCACATCCAAGAATGTACTCATTCCTCTTGGACATATACCTAGAAGTGGAATGGCTAGGTCATGGGATATGCACATGTTTGGCTTTTGTGGGGCTTGCCAAATAGTTTCCTAAAGTGGTTGCATCACATCGGGAGCATGTGAAAGTTCCCGTTGTTCTACATCCTTGCCAGTTCTTGGCATCTTTGTTCTTATTAGTTTTAGCCATTCCAAAGGGGTGTGCAGTGGTGTCTCATTATCTAAGGCCAGCTGGGGGAGAGTTTTCTGCTCTTCCTCCCAACAGGACACGGCTGTGGCTGGTTACTCAGGGTAAGGCTCATCGTGAAGGCAGACTGCTTTTCTACTTCCCCAGAGGTGGGGGGCCTGGCTGCTACCCCTTCTCTAGGCAGTGGCTCTTTGCCTGGGCTTTGAAGGTGGGAGGCATGCTACCTCTACATCAGTGGCCTAAGGCTTTGGCTTCTTGTAAGGGAGAGTTCTGGAAAACGGGCAGGGTTTTGTGTTTGTGAACCAGCAGGGCTGTCTCAACCCTCCTGACTGTCCCAACCTTTCTTTTGAGCACCTGGTAGAGATGTGGAAAAGAACTTGGGAGGATGAACACCTGTTGTGTTTGGGGCTGCCAGGAGTCCCAAGTATTGTGGTCATGCCAGCCCACACTTGGGTTTGGAGAATTTGTTACAAGTTAGCTCTTCATATCCTCTTTGACAACAGCATGGTTTCCCCAAAAGAGGCTCAGGCAAATGCAAAGGGAGAGTTTGTGTGTCCTGGCTCTGCTAAGGGGCTCGCTCCTCTTTGGAATTCAGTTCTGGGTGCCTTGGAACTTCTGCTCTGTGATGGCTGCAAAGGAAATTGTCATTCTGTTCTTTCTCTGCCTTTTTCTCTTTGTTAGGGTGGGAGTGGTGTTCTCTCGTGGCTTATTAAGTCGCACTGTGGTTTCTAATGCGAATTTCTCCCCTGATTAATGGGCTCAAGCACCTTTACCTCTCACTGCCATGTCTGGCCTTTTTGTGCTCCCTAGGCCTCTTCCCCGTTATTCTCTGCCTCTTCCTTTCCAGGTGAGTTTAAGGGCCTCTTGGCCCATGTGGCTGTCTCTGATCACCTCCATTTTCCTTGGCTGCCCCCATCACACCTTGCTCGCCCCTACTCCCTCCCCAGGATTTCATGCTGTTTGGGTTAGGCAATGAGAATTGGAGAAGGATAACGACGTGTTTCTGGTGTCCATCAGCTTTTCATGATCTGGTCGGCTGGGAGAAGTGGAGCAGGCGGGTGAGGGGCAGTGTGCGTGTCCAGAGTGGATTTTCTGTGGAGGAACAGGGTGCAGAGACCATCTCTTCAAGAGCATTCAGGCTGGATCTTATTTCTCCAAAGGCAGAGGCCATACTGCTGGGGTTTGCAGTCCAGGAATTCCTGGGAGAGTCCCATCGCCAACATCCCCAGGGCCTGCTGTTGGCTTTGGTTGTGTCTTTGTTCCTTACCAGGCACGTTTCCTGCCTAATTGAGCCCAAATTGCTGAAAACAACCTTTCTCAGGGTTATTCTCATCCTGCTGGGGATCAGCTTTCCCTAAAACCACGGTTGCTGCTGCGTCTAGACCTGCACGGTTATTGTTCTAAGAGCAGCTTTGAATCCACAGCAGTGCAGCCGAGGGGCGGCTCTGCAGTAGTTGCCTCCCCCTTGGCTTCTGCTCGTCTGCCTCACAGCTGTAAGCCCTTTGTGCAGTGTCTGCCCCTGGTGCCTTCTGAGCAGACTTCAGCTGCTTTGTGGCCCGGAGACAGAAATGGCATTTTCAAAGTGAGAGGAGAGGGAAATGGGAGAAGTGGGCATAGCCAAGCAAACTGGAGGAGGAATGTCCCCCCCCCCCCCCCCCCCTTGATTAGGCTCTGTCTGCAGCCTGGGAGCCTGTAGTCTTTCTCTCCCTCTGACCCTATGGGCTGCATTTCCCCCTCTCATTCTGCTTTCTGAACATTTATGTCTCCCATGTGGCTGTTAGGGACTCAAGTACTTAAGCTATCACCTGCTGCCTCCGAGGGACATTAGCAGAGACCTGGATCAGAAATGGAATAACTGGGACTGTAGAGAGGCACTCAGGTATGGGATGTGGGCATTTCTAGTGGCAAGTTAATCTGCTGCATCACAGCACGTGCTCCACCTAAAGAGTTCTTTAGTTCAATCTATCTCACATTATATGCAAGGAAACTGAGGCCCAAAGAGGAGAACAATTTTTCTCCGTGTTACTTGGCAGATTGGTTGCAACCAGGTTCCTTAGCCTGCAGTTCTGCAATCTTTGCTTATGAGGTGCTGTCAGTTCTCCTCTTATTGCTGTCACCTCTTTGTAGTGTGATTGCTTCCATATGAGTTGGCCAGGTTGGTGTCACATGCATGAGAGCTTCATGATAGTCCCCCAGCCCTGCCCAGCCATGGGGCTGCACGTGTAAGGGCTCTGGCCACTGACCTAACTGGAACCCAGTTTGGTTTACTGTTTTTTCATCCTTTTGTTTCCTTTGAGGGTGAATATTCTTTTTCTGTCCCTAGGACCATTGCCCTGGGTGTCTTATTTCCTAATTTTTTCCTAATGATTCTGGCATCTTTGATGGGTCAGCCATTCTCTTTCTTTTTAAGATTTACTTATTTATCTGAAAGTCAAGAGTTACACAGAGAGAGAAGGAGAGGCAGAGAGAGAGAGAGAGAGAGAGAGAGAGGTCTTCCATCCATTGGTTCACTCCCTAATTGACCACAATGGCCAGAGCTGCGCCAATCTGAAGCCAGGAGTCAGGAGTTTCTTCTGGGTCTCCCACGTGGGTGCAGGGGCCCAAGGACTTGGGCCATCTACTACTGCTTTCCCAGGCCACAGCAGAGAGTTGGATGGGAAGTGGAGCAGCCAGGACTCAAACCGGAGCCCATATGGGATGCAGGTACTGCAGCTGGTTGCTTTACCTGCTACACCATTGTGCCTGCCCTGGGACAGGCATTCTTGTATTAACCTCTATCCTCCTCCACTTTGGCATTTGCACTGAGCACTGAGCACTCTTGTGGCTGAATCTGTTCTTCTCAGGGTTGGGGCAGCAGTGGGGACAGGAACAGAGGAGGCTGCCTGGGAAAGCCAGGAATATGTTTTAGTGTCAGGATCTGGGGGAGGAAAGGGGCTGGGTGGCATCCCCTGTGGGTGGCTGATGAGTAGCTGGATCCACACCAGAGAGAGAGGTGGCGGAGGAAGGAAGAAAGGAACAGGGACAAGCCCTGAGTTCTGCAGCTTCCCTGTCCCACAGGCCTGGCTGCACTTCCATGCTCTGGGGTTGCTGTGGATGCGGGAGGAATCTTACAGTCAGCTCTCACATAACCTGAGGTCCTTTACCTGCATTCCTGATCCTGTGACCGAAGAGCCTGCTTCAAACACTAGACACCTGAAAACGCTCATAGACGGAGCAGCTGAGGCCCTGCGAGTTCCCTTTGCTTCCTAGTCCCTGCCTTTTGGAAGCTTTAGTCCTGGTCTGTCTTCAATATCTTGATTGCTTTCTGCCATCTTCTCTTCCTCTATCCCCAGTAAGGCTGAACGCCAAACTGTTGCTGTCACACAGTCATTGCAGTCCAACCCAAAGGGCAGTTATAAATATTGGCCTGAGTTTGATGTTTCCTAGGCCATAAAAAATTTCTTAAAGAGGGAGCTTGTGTTGTGGCACAGTGAGTTAAGCCACCCCTTGCGATGCTGGTATCCCATAGTGGAGTGCTGATTCGAATCCTGGTTGCTTAGCTGCTGCTTCTTCTATTTTATTTAAAGATGTATTTTTTATTTATTTGAAAGAGTTACAGAGAGAGTTAGAGTTAGAGAGAGAGAGAGAGAGAGAATCTTCTATCCACTGGATCACTTCCCAAAGGGCCGCAACAGCTAGAGCTGAGCTGATCTGAAGCCAGGAGCCAGGAGCTTCCTCTGGGTCTCCCATGTGGGTGCAGGGTCCCAAGGACTTCAAACCGGTCCCCATATGAGATGCTGGTGCTGCATGCTGGGGCCTTAACCCACTGTGCCACAGCACTGGCCTCTGTTCTGCTTCTGATCCAGCTCTCTGCTAATATGCCTGGGAAGGCAGCAGAGATGGCTCAAGTACTTAGGACCGTTCCACCCCCATGGGAGGTCTAGGTGGAGTCCCTGTCTCTAGACTTTGGCCTGGCCCAGTCCCAGCTTTTGTGGCCATTTGGGGAGTGAACCGGTGGATAGAAGATCTCTCTCTCTCTCTCCCTCTCTCTCTGTATCTCACTTTCCCTTTCAAGTGAATAAATTAATCTTCAATAAAATTAAAAAAATTGTTATGTTTATTTCTGTAAAACAAAATGAAAGTTATTTGAATTGGTAGATAGGTAATTTGGGGAAATGCACGCATGAGGCATTGAAAAAGCAACAAGGATTTTTTTTTTTTGACAGGCAGAGTGGACAGTGAGAGAGAGAGACAGAGAGAAAGGTCTTCCTTTGCTGTTGGTTCACCCTCCAATGGCCACCGCGGCCGGTGCGCTGCAGCCGGCGCACCGCGCTGATCCGATGGCAGGAGCCAGGTGCTTCTCCTGGTCTCCCATGGGGTGCAGGGCCCAAGGACTTGGGCCATCCTCCACTGCACTCCCGGGCCACAGCAGAGAGCTGGCCTGGAAGAAGGGCAACCGGGACAGAATCTGGCGCCCCGACCGGGACTAGAACCCGGTGTGCTGGTGCCGCAAGGCGGAGGATTAGCCTATTGAGTCACGGCGCCGGCCGCAACAAGGATCTTAAAAACTAATTTATTGTTAAGATACCCTAATGGTATTAAAAACACTTGTAAAGAAAAAATTTATCTGGAAATCTATTTCCATGTAAATAGTGCTTTCATTTTGTCTGATGTCCTGTGAAAATTTCCATAGGTATATTTTTAAACAGCTGTTTCCATAATATGCAGTCACACTTTTCATTCATGAAAAGTTTCTATGTTGCTAGTATCTGCAAAATTTTAATTTCTAATTGCTGAATAATTTTGTTTCCTTTTTCCTCTGTAATTGATATTTCAATTGCTTCCAATTTTTGGAATCAACAATGTAGTGAACACTTTTTGGTTTTGCTTTTAAATTTAAAAAGTAAAGCTTCTCAATACAAATTCTCAGGAGTTGGCTAACTGGGTGACCCGGAGGGCTGACACCATGGAAGAAGCATTGGATTTAGAGTCAGATGACTTGAGATGGAACTGTGATTACTATCTATGTGATCTTGGGCAAGTTACACCACTGGGCTGTAGTGTTCTCCCTGTATCATTTTTCACCTGTATCATAGCTCTCAGGGCTTTAATGAGGGCTAGTGAGAGATCAAAAATCTTAGCACAGTGCATATTCAAATTGCTCTAGGTAAGGAGACTGTCAGGGTCAGAGTAACAGCCAGAAGAAATATGTCACCACACCCACTACCAGGGTTGCCTCCTCCCATGTCTGGTAACACAAAAGCACCAAATTATAACAGCTGCAGCCAGAACCGGCACCCGCTGCAAATATCCAACATGGCTGCTGACTAATATCATTATGACATCATTGTAGCAAAATTACATGGCTGACATTCCTCCTCCCATCATGCATCTGATACCATGACACTACCGAGGCTTCCTAAGAAGGCCAGAAAATGGGCAGACACCAAATCCCTGCCCTTTCTTGGAAATCTCTACTCAAAGCACCACCCCTATGCCTCCAGATCACATAAAGGGAGGACTCCAAATCTGGTAGGTAGCTGCTCACTCTAGAGCATGCTCTTATTCCTTCTGAGTGTGTGTTTTCGCTTCACTACTAGATCTTTTTCCTCTACTAACATCTGTTTATGTCTCATCCTTGAATTTATGCTTTGGAGACAAGAACCCATAGCCACTGGAAAGTTATTTTCATTTTTGTTCTTCTTGAGTCACATCATCACGTTCCTTTTCAGAGAGTAGAATCATTGTCAATGTAGGGAGTAGGTGCAGGCCTCAGTCAAACCCACCAGCGTTGCATTTTACGAATTTAGAAGTCAGCATCATAGGCACGATAGGTTATAACGAAGGTAGTTAGGGAAGTGTTGAAATGGGCAAAAGAAATGCTTAGTTACTAAGAAGTTAAA
This sequence comes from Oryctolagus cuniculus, assembly GCF_051225735.1. Taxonomy (NCBI): domain Eukaryota; kingdom Metazoa; phylum Chordata; class Mammalia; order Lagomorpha; family Leporidae; genus Oryctolagus; species Oryctolagus cuniculus. Next base: position 212,677,775 of record NC_142867.1, on the reverse strand, counting down.
AAACGAAGTAGGCAAAGTACAAAGCACAGCATGTTTTGGAGTGACTGAAATAAGAGAAAGAATCAAAGAGGCTCTGCGGGAGAAGGGTGTGGCCCAGGAAGGGAGTCAGTTCCTGTCTGGGTTATCTCCCACCCTGGTTGGGTTGGGGTAGGGTGGGCCATCGCAGGGGCATGTACTGCTTTGCCTTCCTCTGGGTGGGCAGCTCGCAGATTTCTTTCTGGGCCTTGGCACATGCTCCCTGCCTAAGTTCTTTGTCTGCCCTCCACCCTTAGGGGAGCAGATAGAACAAGGGGAGGAGGGGACAATGCCACACAGTAAGCTCAGCTTACACAGAAACCCCTGCTCCCCTCCCCACCACAGGGGCATTCCATGCTGCCAGGGCCTGCAGCACCCTCCTCTGTCCACATGGGCCTGGCTCTACCAGATCCCAGGAGGCACACACTGCCTGCTTCTTTCTTTCTCCTGGCTCCTGGCTGGACAGCCCACCTCCCTTTACTGGGCTCCCTCTGCCCGTCTCTGTCTTGGGAAGGTGGGTCTTCTTCCCAGCGGGGTCCTTGGCACTAGAGGGACTGACAGGCATTCGTGTTCCAGGGAGCCTGGTTGAAGTGACCCAAGCCTAGCCTTTTTTTTCCCCCTCATGAGCATTCAGGGGTCTTGATCATGGAATGAAAGGGCAGCATCCAAACAACTCTTGGGTGAGCTCCAAGCACCACTACTGCTCTTCCGGAAACTTCTGTGGCCTTAGTAAGCCATAGCTTATACTAAGCACCCACACTGTGGGCTGAAGTAAACAACTGTCAGCATTAGGCAGTTGACTTAAGATCTTGTACAAATGCCTCCTGGGGTGGGAAGACGATTTTTGTATTCTACCAAGGCCACTGTCATCCACTCCCTTGGAGGGAGGCTGTCTGCAAATGGGGAAACTGAAGTCCAGGGAGAGAGAGAGTAATTACTAAGTGTTGATAAGTGGAAGCTGGAGCTTTGGAATTCAGACCATGGACCTCCTGGGAAAAATGTGTTCTTTGCAACCTACCTCAATGAACTGAATAAAAAGCATGAGGGAGAAGGCAGGAACCCCCCCCAAGGTGATGGAGAGGTCCTGGGGGGATGAGCCTGGGAACTCTGCAGTCAGTGGAGCTACCTTGGGAAGGGCTGATGGGGTGGAAGTGATTCAAGACTCTCAGATTTCCTCTCAGTGCAGTTGGCACCAGAGCTCCTTTTCGGTTTCCTTTGGTAGAACCTCCTCCTAGGATTCCTTGTCTTCCAGCTCTTCAGGACTAAGAGGGCTGCTCTGAGCTGTGCATGCTCAGAGGCCCTTGGAGTGTGAGCTTCTGTGAGAGGCTGCAGACAGATCTCGGGTCACCTCCGCTGGAGACTGGCAGTGTGCGTTTCTCCATTCCAGGCCCTCCCTGGCTCTGCATTGCTGTGCTCATTTACAGACATAAAGATCCCTGCTCAATCATTTTCCATGGCTCCCCAGTCCCTGGGGAAAAGCACAGTTCCTGTAAGATCATGGACAAGATCCGAGGCCTTCCTGGACCTGTGTTGGGCCCTAGCCCCTCCCCAACTCCCCCTGCTCCCCACTGCCTTCTCCTGGATTCCCACTTGAGCTCCACCACCGTAGAGAACTTTGTCAGGTGTGCTGTGCCCATGTCTGGAATGCCAGGCACAGAGCTTCTATTCCTTCTCTAAGACTCAGCTCAAACCAGCCTTCCTTTCTCAGTGGCGTGTCCTTTGAATTCCACTCTGGCCTCTCTGCCAGATGTGCTCAGTTAGAGGGTGACTTCCCCTCTGTAGATTCAGAGCTCTTGGAGGATACAGAGCAGGCCTGACTTGTTCTGGTGTCCTTGTTGAGTACGAATCAAGAAGGGCTTTCCTCGTGGCTTCTGGCACAGCCTTCTTTCCCCTGGGCTCCAATCCCTTTCCACACTGAAGCTTGAGAGTTCCTTTGAAAACATAAATGGTGCCATGGTGCTCATCTGCTTAGATCCATCAGTGGCCTCATTCTGCACGCAGAATTCAAGTCTTTATGGTGGTAGCTGTTGTGGTTTGGGTATTAGTTTGCCTGTTGAATGTCTCTCAGAGGCTCATGTGTTGAACAGTTGGCCTCCCAAGTCTACCTTAATGGTTTAAGAGGATAGGAACTTAATCCAGTTATGGTGTCTAGGAGGTGGGTCCAGTGGGAGGTTCTTAGGTCACTGGGGGCATGTCCTCAGAAGGTAATTCTCACATTCTTGCAATGGGCTTGGTTATAAAGCTGAGTTTGGTCCAGCTACTCTCTGCTTCCTGGCTCACCATGTGATCCTTCCACTAAAGTGCTCCAATGTTGCCATCTGCTGCCCTTACCTAGGTACCTAACTGATAGATCCACCTGACCGTGGACTTGAACTTCCTTAACTATGAGGTTAGCTTCCCTCAGGTATTTTGTTGTTATAATGAAAAGCTGGTGAATACAGCATCTCTTGATTCCCTCTGACCTCACTGCTACTGACACTGGAGCCCCACACTGGGTCATTCCAGTTCCTCAGGGTTCTGGGCTATCAGATGACCTGCAATGCTTTACCCTCTACTTAGAGTGCGGTTCTCTCATTTCTGATGTGAAAGAGTCAACCTGGCTCTTTCTTAGCCTTCCTGGCCTGTGAATGGCAAAACTCTGTGACCTGGGAATGAATCCTTGGAGCCACATGATTGCTTTGTACTAAGGCTTGCCAAATATGCCCATGACCTGCATTGGTTATTTCCCTTATAAAAGATGAATAGAAGAGAAACAAAGTATGAGGATGAGCAGGAGAGCAAAAAAGACACAAAGGAGAGGAGACTCCCATCAGCTGGACACGCATGCAAACTCTGCCCCCACACTTATTTTTTGGCCCTATGGGCAAATTATTTAATCTCTAACCTCAGTTTCCTTATCTGTCACACAAGATTAGTAGTAGTTTTTGCCTTATGGTGTTATCATGTCTGTTTTACAGTCTGCCACATGTTAGACACCCAGTTTTACTTATTAATGCATTATGAGATAATGTATATCAAGCATGTAATTTACTATAAGATACAGTGCATGTAAATGAACATTTACTTAAAAAAGTCTACGTCTGAATCTTTTCTTCTGCCTTTTCCTCCTCCTTCTCTTCTTCTCTCCCTTTTATCTTCCTCCTTTGTTCCTATCTTTCCAGCATTTAACACCCTTCATTGGGTGCTTACTCTGTGTGAGACCATATCCTAGAGGCTGGGAAGTATTTCTGAAGAGAAGAATGTGTGTATTGTTGCCTTTTTTCGCTTGTGTCCCCAAGTGAACTTTGAATTTGTCTGTGTGACTTTGCCTCAAATGACAGGCCCTGCAGAGCCCGGAGGTGGGGGCGGTGGGAAGGGAGAGGCTTTCAGCTTGGCTCTACCCACTGGCCAGCAGGAAGTCTCCACTTGTGATATGAAAATGCCCTTTGCCCAGCACCAGCCTGGAAGCTCAGATGTCGGCAACAGTTGATTCATTTTAAGGAACCGGGGTCTGTTTTGCCAAGTTGTGATCCCACTGGACCCCCAAGGAGTGTGTACTTGGAATAAAATCTGAACTGTGGAGTCTAAAACTTTTGAAACTGTTAAAAAAGAAAACAAAAATGATTTCCAGATTCAAGGAAAAAGCTTCATTAGGCTCTTGGAGGAAGGCGTTCATGCAAAATATAATCATCTTGAAATCATATTCCAAAGGTTTCCTTTAGAAAAATCAGAGACCTAGGTGGGTCTCTTTTCCAGAACATTAAATGAAAAGTTGTTTTGTGATGCCAAGTGCTCAGAGAAAATGAAAAGCTTTTCTTTTTTGATTAGGAAAGCTCTTTTATGGCTCATGGATAGCAAGTTTGAACCCCCAGTTACATCGCTTTAAATGTGGATTTCACAGTGATTCTCTCTCAAGTAGAGAGGCCTTAAAATGAGGCACACCCAAGACAATTAGCACAGTTCACAGAAGACCTAGTGGATCACAAAGGTAGTTATGCTGATAGAACATTTCCTTCCTGTCTTCCAGGGTGCAAGTCAGACTTTAGCTTCTCTGTAAACCCTTCCTTATTTCTCTACCTTCCAATCAGTGTCCCCCTACTGCCCCTGGCCTGCACTCTTTTCATGCCAGCCCGTGGCTTCCTGCCCCAGGTTTGTGGCCTCCTCCCCCACCCCCACTCCCCGCCCCCAACTTGCTGCCTTCAGGACTCACTCCTAGTGTTCTGGCACCCCTAGGCTCCTCTCAATGCCTGAAATCCTCAGGAAGAGTATTGGGCGAGGAGTTGTAGCTTGTCTAAGGCGATGGGAGTTGCCCTCTTGGACACAACCCTGATCAGAGGAGTTCCTTAGTCCATCTGTCTGAGTGTGGGAAGGAATGAAGATACAGAGAAGAGATGAGATATGGTCCCTACAGAGGTCCTTGGGAAGGGTGGCTAGCTGGTATAACCAGTCTGAAGGCTCTAGAAGGAAGAACTGCATGTTATAGAGCCTTTCTTGGAGTATCAGGTGTGACTCAGCCGACCCCATAGGTCATCTAATGAAGAGGGGAGAGAGACAGATCCTGCAGGAGATAGCTCCACTGGCTTGAATCTACCTGAACCGTGGGGATAATGAGGCCTGGGGCCTTTGGAAGGCCTGCTTGGGTGCAAGGGCTGTTCAGTGAGATGAGGACCATGAGGTTGAGTCTCAGGTTCAGTTCTGACTACCCAAGGAGTTGGGTCCATCACATCTAACTTCATGGCATTGTAAGAAGTTTCTGGAAAGGTAGGAACTAATATCCTGGGGACTTCGTGGGGGAGGTAATGGTGGTGGGCTTAGCTTGGGGTAAGAGTGAGAAGCTTGTACCACTGAGGCAGGACCCTTTGTGCTTTGAGGCTTTGGGTTTAGGAACCACAGTAGTCCAAGACAGGAAGCCTACAGATAGGCCTGGCTGGGAAGGAGAGGAACACAACACCTTCTGGGCTAGGGAATATGAGTCAAGGAAAGGATCCCAAAGATAGGGTTGATGGTAGGGCCCAAATTTGGTGGTTTTAAGACAGGTCCGCAACTTCTTTGACATTCCATCTATGAAAAGATGGAGTCTAATTCTCTCCCTGCATGGGGCCTGGCCTTTGGTGACTCTCTTCTAACTGATGGAATGTGGATGCTGCCTGAGGTGGAAGGGTAGGTTTGCTAATGCAATGCTGCTTCTGCCTGGCTTGTTTCTTAAGTCGCTCAGCCTTGGAACCCAGGCCACCATGTCGTTAGGAAGCTCAGGCCACAGGAGAAGCCACGTGCAGTGCAGGTGCTCTAGCCGACAGTGCCAGCTGGGATCTCAGCTGACAGCCTTCTGTTGAGTCTAGCCCCCAGTCTCCACTCAACCCAGCAGATGCCAAATGGACCAGAGATGTGCCAGCGTCCTCCCTCCTCCAGCCGAGGCTGCCCATGTATGCAGAGTCATGAATGCAGTAAGTGCTACATAGCTTCAAATCACAAAGTTTTGGGATCATTTGTTATACTGCAGATAGAAACTAGAACCAAACCCTATATTTCCCTGGCTCCTTTCATTTCTTTAACACATGGGTTTGTTTTCTTCTGTCCCCTAGCAGGAGGATGGTTTACTAAATCATGGAACATCTAAAATGCAGACCAAAATGCCGTTTTTGAAAAATTTCTAATGCCGTGAGACATTTTATATGTATTTTTAACACTGAATTAAAAATTGCTTATATTGGGGCCAGCGCTGTGGTGTAGTGGGCTAAGCTTTGTCTGTGGCTCCAGCATCTCATATGGGCACCGGTTTGTGTCTCAGCTGATCCTCCTCTGATCTAGCTCTCTGCTATGGCCTGGGAAAGCAGAGGAAGATAGTCCAAGTACTTGGACCCCTGCACCCATGTGGGAGACCTGGAAGAAGCTCCTGACCCCTGGCTTTGGATCGGTTCAGCTCCAGCCATTTTGGTCATTTGGAGAGTGAACTAGTGGATGGAAGACTTCTGTCTCTCCCTCTGTCTGTCTGTAACTCTACCTCTCAAATACATAAATAAAAATCTTTGGGGCCAGCGCAGTAGTGTAACAGGTAAAGCTGCCACCTGCAGTGTTGGCATTCCATATGGGTGGCGGTTCAAGTCCTGGCTGCTCCACTTCTGATCCAGCTCTCTGCTATGGCCTGGGAAAGCAGTAGAAGATGGCCCAAGTCCATGGGCCCCTGCACCTGTGTGAGAGACCTGGAAGAAGATGATGGCTCCTGGCTTTGGTTCAGCACAACTCCGGCCATTGCAGCCAATTGGGGAGTGAACCAGTGGATGGAAGACCTCTCTCTGCCTCTCCTCTCTCTGTGTAACTCTGACTTTCAAATAAATAAATAAATAAATCTTTAAAAATTGCATATACTATAGAATTCCAATTTTGTGATAAAACACATTCATAGGAAAGAACTAGAAGAAAACATACCTACACAATGAAGTAATAAGATTATACATGATTTTTAATAATTTTTGCCCATTCCAAATTTTATTTAATGAGCATTTCATGTTTTTACAATCAGAAAAATTTCTTATGTTTTGAAAAAGATGATGTTTTCCTTTCCTTTTTCTCACAATAAACATGATATTATTTTCTTACTCTTACTTTCTAGTTTCCAGCTATACCTGAGTACAGATTTTATATTCACTCCAGGAAACAGTCCCAAATAGCCAATAGTAATAAAAAACTGGTTTTATCAGTGCTAATATTGAATGCATGATCTTCTAGTTGGGATTTTATTTTTTTTTTTAGTTTTTATTTAATGAATGCATTTTTTCATAGATACAACTTCAGGAATATAGTGGTTCTTTCCTCCATAGTTCCCCCAAGTTCGCACCCCACCTCCTTCTCCTTCTCCTACCTCCTTCTTCATTATGGTTCATTATTCATATGACTTTATATACAGAGGACCAACTCCATGCTAAGCATAGACTTCAACAATTTGTACCCCCCCCCACACACACACACAACATATTCAGTACAGTTTGGGGAGAAAATTTGTGGTTGATTCTTATATTATAATTAATTAGGGACAGAGGTCCTACATGGGGAGTAAGTGCACAGTGACTACTGTTGTTCCTTTTCTAGTTGGGTTTTTCAAAAATTAGTCCCCTTAGGGGTGGATGTTTGGTGCAGTGGTTAGGACACCACTCACTCAGGATGCCTGCATCTCATATTGGAGTGCCTCGGTTCAAATCCCAGCTCTTCTTCCAATTCCCACTTCCTGCTAATGTGCACTCAGGGAGGCAGCAGGTGGTGGTTCAAGTAGTTGGGTCCCTGCCACTCATGTGGAAGACCTGGATTGAATTCTGGGCTGCTGACTTTGGCCTGGTTCAGCCCTGACTGTTGCAGCCATTTGGGGGTAGAAGATCTTCCAGCAGATGGAAGATCTCTGATTCTGTCTCTCTACCTTACAAACAAAAGAAAAAGTTAAACCTTTCTGTGGGGAGCAACTGGGAGCAACTCGGACTAGACTAAGTTACTGGAATTAAGACTTATTCTATGCATCTGCTCTCCCACAATATGGCGCTGAGAAGGGAGAAACAGCTTCTACACAGCTGCCTCCAGTTCAACCAATAAACTGTAGGACCTGCTCCTGATTGGAGGAGAGCAGCGTACTCGGCGTGTGGGTAGCAGAGTTGGGATTGGTGGAAGAGGACTATAAAGGAGGAGAGAGACAACATGCACGAGGAACATCTAAGGGGAACATCTATCTGAAGGAACACCTGTGCAGCCCCCGAGAGAGCCGGCCGGCGGTGTGCCGCTCCCCCGCGGAAGTGGGTAAAGTGGCCAGGGGGAACCGCCCTTCCACGGAGGTGGAAGGGACAGTAGCCAACCCGGGAAGAACCAGCAGCAAACCCGGGAAGGGCCGAGCAGACGAAAGAACAGCGCAGGGTCCTGTGTCGTTCCTCCACGAAGACGGGGAGCGACACTTTCAGTCTTCCCTTCTCTCTCTTTTTATACACAGAAACTTGGTTCTGAACCATTTTTCATCTCACTGAGAGTCAAAGGCTTCTTGAAATGTCAGACTTTCTGGAAAGCTTCCTGGGTTGCCTCCCTGTTTTGCTCTGATTTCCATTCCCAAACTTATGATTTCTGGAAATGTGTTTTGAAAAGGCACACATACAATAGTGAAGCTGCCTCTAAATGATAGCTCGCTTGCGCGCGCGCTCTCTCTCTCTCTCTCTCTCCAGCCCAACTTGACTTTGTAATCCAGGAGAGAGTAAATGGAGGCCAACCATGTTAGATTTGGAAGAAACTTAGTGGATGATTTGATTTCACCCATTCCTTCAAAAACAAGGAAATCAAGGTCCAAGAGTTTAGGAGGCATTCCCAAGATCACACTGCACAAATGATAAGAAATCAGCAACAGGGCCAACTTTTCCCATCTGTTTTGAGGCAGCAGAGCCTGGTGGGAAGGGTGGGTGTGTGAGTAGCAGGCGTTCCAGGTTCACGTTTTGTTCTGCCAATTAATGACTATGAGGTTGGGCAAAGTTAACTGCTCCTGGCCTCAGTTTCCCCATCTGTAAAATGAGAAGAGTGTGTACCTTGTAGAATTGCTGTGATGTTACAAACACTTATCTTGTCTTCCTGTTCAATGATGGGAGAACAAGTTGTTACTTCTGGGTTTTATTTGAGCTCATAATGGTTTCTTCAGAGGAATGGATTTAAGTGTCATTGATGCAGACAATTGTGTTTCCAAGAAATAAATGCTATACAGGCATTTCTTATATATTTATTTCTTATATATTTATTTCTTATATATATATTTACTTATTTGAGAGGCAGAGTTACAGAGAGGCAGAAGCAGAGGCAGAGAGAGAGAGAGAGAGAGTCTTCCATCCATGTGTTCATTCCCCAGATGGCTGCAACCACTGGAGCTGAGCCGATCTGAAGCCAGGAGCCAGGAGCTTCTTTCGGGTCTCCCACGAAGGTGCAGGGGTCTAAGGACCTGCTTTCCCTGGCCACAGCAGGGAGCTGGATCAGAAGTAGAGCAGCCGGGATTTGAACTGGCACCCATATGGGATGCCCACACTGCAGGTGGCAGCTTTACCTGCTACGACCCAGCACCAGCCCCTATACAGGCATTTCATTCATTCATTCTTTTTTTAAAAAAAGATTTTATTTATTTATTTGAGAGGTAGAGTTACAGACAGTGAGAGGGAGAGACAGAGAGAAAGGTCTTCCTGGGGCCGGCACTGTGGCGGAGTGGGTTAACACCTTGGCCTGAAGCACTAGCATCCTATATGGGCGCTGGTTCGAGACCTGGCTGCTCCATCTTCGATCCAGCTTTTTGCTATGGCCTGGGAAAGCAGTGGAAGATGGCCCAAGTCTTTGGGCCCCTGCACTCCATGTGGGAGACCCGGAAGGGGCTCCTGGCTTTGGGTCGGCACAGCTTTGGCTGTTGCAGCCAACTGGGGAGTGAACCAGCGGATGGAAGACCTCTTTTTCTCTCTGTGCCTCTCCTCTCTCTGTGTAACTCTGACTTTCAAATAAATAAATAAATCTTAAAAAAAAAGAGAGAAAGGTCTTCCCTCTGTTGGTTCACTTCTCAGATGGCCGCAACGGCTGGAGCTGCACTGATTTGAAGACAGGAGCCAGGTGCTTCTTCCAGGTCTCCCACGTGGGTACAGGGGCCCAAGCATTTGGGCCATCTTCTACTGCTTTCCCAAGCCCTAGCAGAGAGCTGGACCAGAAGAGGGGGAGCTGAGACTAGCACCGGCACCCATATGGGATGCCGGTGCCACAGGCGGAGGATTAACCTACTGTGCCATGGCACTGCCCTCCCCCCCCCCTCCCCCCCGCCCCAATACAGGCATTTCTAAGGTCCATGATTTCCAACACTTGAGTTGATGAATATCTGTCCCAGGTCAACATCACGCTCTCCTTCAGTCTCAGTCTTCCTGCTCTACCCCTACTGGTAGCTCGTCACTGTCACTGTTCCTTTGCCTGGCTCAACACCCTGTTTACTGCCTGTGGTTTCCTTCACTTCTGAACTTATCTTTAAAATAATTCCTTCCCTTCTTGTGTATCTCTGACACATGTGCATTACCTCAGGAAATCTCTCTCTTTTTTTTTCCATAAATTAAAAAATCCCCCAAGTCCTGGAAGGATGTATATATTGATACTTATGGTCACAATTTACTTGTGTGCAAGAAAATGAAGTCCATATGTGTTTTACTGTTATAAGGTTATCATAAAACAGCATAGTTGAAAATGAAATAGCATTTTTTTATCCATTAGATTGGCAAGGATGAAAAAGACTTATAATATAACTTATAATATTCCTTTTTGATAAAGGTGAAGGGGAACTTACATCATTATACAATTGGGCAAAAGTGATCATTAGCACTGACTTTTTGGAGATCATTTGTCTGTATCTGTTAAACTTAAAAAACATTTGTTCTTGGGGCCGGTGCTGTGGTGTAGCGGGTAAAGCTGATGCCTGCAGTACTGGCATCCCATTGGGCACTGGTTCAAGTCCTGGCTGCTCCACTTCTGATCCAGCTCTCTGCTATGGCCTGGAAAAGCAGTAGAAGATGGCCCAAGTCCTTGAGCCCCTGCACCTGCATGAGAGACTAGGAAGAAGCTCCTGGCTCCTGGCTTTGGATCAGTGCATCTCCAGCCGTTGTGGCTATTTGGGGAGTGAACCAGTGGATGGAAGACCTCTGTTTCTCTCTCTGCCTCTCCTTTTCACTCTGTGTAACTCTGACTTTCAAATAAATAAATAAATAAATAAATCTTTAAAAAAATTTGTTCTTTGTATACATAAAGAGACATGTCAAAGACTATCCACTAAAGCACTACTTAGAATAGAAGAAATTACAAGCCACGTAGTTAAATGTTTCTTGGTAGGGAAATTAGTAAATGAATTATGGCTCCTTTATTTTTATGGGATACTCTGAAGCAGTTAAAAATAATGCAATAGATTTGTTTTTGCCAACATGGTCAGCCTTTAAGACATATTATTATATGAAAGAAAAAATTGATTAACAATAGGTATGGTATGATACTGTTACACAGTATGTAATTATAGGAATGGTATAGTTGGGCATGCTTCAAGGTAAATGATGTTTATTTTAGGAGAGGAAAGTGGGATTTTTTTCTGTGAAAAAAATTTTAATAATGTATATTTCACTTGTAAAATAAAAATCATTTAATTAAGTTATGACTAAAACACATACATTTCTCTATGTGATTTTTTTTAAAGATTTTATTTATTTATTTGAGAGGTAGAGTTACAGACAGTGAGAGGGAGATACAGAGGGACAGGTCTTCCTTCGGTTGGTTCACTCCTCAAATGGCTGCAACGGCTGGAACTGTGCTGATCTGAAGCCAGGAGCCAGGTGCTTCTTCCTGGTCTCCCATGTGGGTGCAGGGGTCCAAGGATTTGGGCTATCTTCTGTTGCTTTCCCAGGCCACAGCAGAGAGCTGGACTGGAAGAGGAGCAGCTGGGACTAGAACCGGCATCCATATGAGATGCTAGCACCGCAGGTGGAGGATTAACCTATTGCGCCATGGCACTTGCCCCCCTTTTTTTCTTTTAAGATTTTATTTTTATTTATTTGAAAGAGAGTCACAGAGAGAGGCAGGGACAGAGAGAGGTCTTTCATCTGCTGGTTCACTCCCTAAATGGTCGCAGCGTCCGGAGCTGCACTGATCTGAAGCCAGGAGCCAGGAGCTTCTTCCAGGTCTCCCACGTGGGTGCAGGGGCCCAAGGACCTGGACCATCTTCTACTGATTTCCCAAGCCATAGCAGAGAGCTGGACCAGAAGAGGGGCAGCCGAGACTAGCACTGGCACCCATATGGGATGCAGGCTCCGCAGGAGGAGGATTAACCTACTGAGCCTACTGAGCCAGGGCACTGGCCCCATCTCTATGTGATTTTAATGTCCGTGCATGTCCAGAGACCATAACTTGCAATTTATTGCTGTGTAACAAATTACCTTAACATTTAGTAGCTTAAAACAACACACATTTGCTATGTTCAACTTTCTGTGGGTCAGGAATCCAGGCATGGCCTACCTAGATCCCCTGCTTTCAACCGTATTTCTTTCTTCTCCCTCTCCCTCTCCCCCCTCTCCCCCCCTCTTCTTCTTCTTCTTCTTTTCTTCTTCTTCTTCTTCTTCTTTTTTTTTTTTTTTGACAGGCGGAGTTAGACAGTGAAAGAGAGAGAGAGAGAGACAGAGAGAAAGGTCTTCCTCCCATTGGTTCATCCTCCAAATGGCTGCTATGGCCGGCGTGCTGAAACTGATCCAAAGTCAGGAGCAAGGTGCTTCCTCCTGGTCTCCCATGTGGGTGCAGGGCCCAAGCACTTGGGCCATCCTCCGTTGCCTTCCTGGGCCACAGCAGAGAGCTGGACTGGAAGAGGAGCAACCGGGATGGAACGATCCAATCCCGTGCTTTCAAAAGGCTGCCACCAAGGAGTTGGCTGGGGCTGTGGTCTCATCTAAGTGCCCCACTGGGGAAGGAACTGGTGCTAAGCCCACTCACACAGCTATTGGTGGGGGTCAATACCTGATAGGTTGTTGGACTGAGGACCTCAGTTTCTTAATGGCTATTGGTCAGAGTTCACCCTCAGTTCCTGGCCATGTGAGTCTTCACAGCGTGGTGGCTTGCTTCATCAAATCACGCAAGCTGAGAAGGAACAGAGAGAACACCAGCAAGGTGGAAGCTGCAGTATTTTGTAACATAGTAATGGAAGTGACATCCCATCACTTTGCCACGTTCTGTTCACTAGAAGTGGCCCACACCCAAGGGGAGGGGATTACACAGTGGCAGGAATGCAGTGGGTGGGATTTTCAGGAATAGTAGCAGATGCTACTTACTGCAGAGACCCTGGCTTAGGTAGTTGAGAAAAAAAATACAAATACAAAAAATCTTTTTTTTTTTACAAGCACCACCATTCAGATTTTAATTTTGCTGGTTCAAGTACTCTCAACTTTATAATAACTTAAATACTTTATATATTAATGCATATTGAACAATATCTCTTATATTGATAAGTGGATTTTGGTGGACCAAAGAAAGAACCTAATCATCATTATGTCAGAATTTCTCTCTTTCTCCTGCTTGCTTGCTTGCTTGCTTGCTTCCTTCCTCCCTCCCTCCCTCCCTCCCTCTCTTTCTTCCTTTCTTTCTCCTTCCTTCCTCCCTCCCTCCCTCGCTTCCTCCCCTCCCCTCCCCTCCCCTCCCTCCCTCCCTCCCTCCCTTCCCTCCCTTCCCTCCCTCCCTTCTTTTTCTTTCTTTTAAAAAAGATTTACTTATTTATTTGTGACTTGTTTATGAGTGACAGAGAGAGGAGGAGGAGAGAGAGATCTTCAATCTGTTTGTTCACTTCCCAAAAGGTTACAGCAGCCTGGGCTGGGCCAGGATGAAGCCAGGAGCCTCCAACTCTATCCAGGTCTCCCACATGGGTGGCAGGGGCCCAAGTACTTGGACCACCTTCCACTGCTTTCCCCAGTGCATTCATAGGGAGCTGAATTGGAAGTGGAGCAACTGGGACTTAGATCAGCACTCTGATATGGGATGCTGGCTTCACAAAGGGAGGTTTAACCTTCTGTGCCTTAATGCTGGCCCGACGGCCAGAGTTTCTATGGGAAATGCATTTTGGATTCTGATGGGACTTTCAGAGATTGTTGGAACATCACCCACCATTAAAATGGAGCTGCAGAAGCACTCCATACAGAGATTAAACATATGACCAAATATACTTTGAAATCTCTCCCTTGCTTCAGAATTGGCTTGCAATGGGTATCTGTTTCAGTTAGCTTTGCTGCATCAATCCAGTACAAAACTCAGTGTCTTAAGCCACTGACCAATTTATTATTACTCATGAGCCAGTTGACTGGCAGTTCTGTAGTTAGCTGCCTGGTCAGTGGGGGCTGGATGGTATAGGATGACCTCACTCACCTGCCTGCAGGTGGGACAGCTCCTCTGAACTCCATGTGGTCTCTCATTCCCCGGTAAGCTCCCCTGGGTGTCTGTGCAGGGGGGGTATGAGGGCAAGACGTGAGGGACATCTCATCAGACAAGACATGACCAACCTGGAGTCAGGAGAGGAGGGGATTACCTAAGGTTTACCTGATTCACCAGGGGCTGTTACTGTACCCTACGCCACAGTGTCAGCAAGTTTTCAAGATCTTTTGTCACTTCATGTTCTCTACTATTCGGTTCATAGCCACCAAAGGGTATGAATCTTTTTAACCCGTGAAAGAGTCGCTACACTTTTGGGCCTTAGCAGGGAGTACAGCTTATTGAGAGGCAATTCAGTCCTTGTCTAACGCAAGCCTGGGACCATTGCTGCTTGACGAAATGAACCTGAGTGCTATGTCATCCATTCTTGTCTGCACTGTAGGTTGCATCCTCACAGCAATGGAGACCACCTAGCCTAATGTGCATCCTGGGCTGCATTAGCTCAGCCACCTGCAAGACACCATGAACAGTGAGTGTCACACCCCTGACACTGGTCAGGAAGGTCGTACATATTCATGGTCAGTGTGAGGAGTGACCCTGGAAACTATCTGTGCACTTCAGTAAAATCAATGCAGCTGATGTTATTGGGAATGATTTTCAATGTTTCCCACATAAAGTGCCAAGTGATAAATTCCTTCCAGAAATGAGTATCAGGAAAATTCTTGTCTCACTTGACAAGAGGTAATCAATCTGTTTACAATGCAATGAAAAATCTGTAACTCCTCCCCCACTCCCTCGGGGGTGGAGAACTTTGGTTACCAGAAATAGCAAAGTAAAATTTAATGTTTTGTTACAATAACTCTTATCTGTTAGCTCTAGCATTTTGATAAATTTCTCTCCTTCTGTCTGTACCAGACATATTTCTATTGTGATAATTTTTAAAGAAAAATTTTTATTTTAATTTTTTTGAAGAGAGAGAAAGAGCGAGCGAGAGAGATATTGATTTTCCATCTTCTGCTTTATTTCCTAAATGCCCACAACTACTGAAGCCAGCAGCCTGTATTCCGTCTGGGTTTCCCATGTGAGTGGCAGGGACCAGAGTACTTGAGCTGTCATCTGCTGCCTCCCTGGATATGCGTTAGCAGGGAGCTGGCCTGGAAGTGGAGTAGCTGGCCCTGGAGCCAGTCACTCTGGTACGGGGTGTAGGTATCCCAAGCAGCGGCACTGCTGTGCTGGATGCCTGCCCCAGTGATCTTGAGTTTTGGAAATTGTTAGGAGGTTAAAATAAAAAACACATGAACAAACAATTCAGCATATTGAATACTCTCAGTTCTGCTGCTAGCAAGTTGTGTAATCATTTAAAAATATTTTTTCACGTGTCTAAGATGTTGAGAAATTTGGGCTAATGATCTTTGAGATCTCTTTGCCCTTAACAACTCCAGAACTGATTGTCCCCAGACTCTTCCACTTGAACATCCTATGGTTTACAGTTAATCCAACTGGCAAATGTCTTCAAGAGCTCAGTAAAGGAAGAAGTAAATTCAGATCTGTTTCTGCATGGTTGAAGATTTTTTCAAACATTATGTTTTTGGCAAAAAATCCTGTATATTGGCAAGAATTTGTTCCTTGTTTCTAAATCTCAGGTATGCTGCACGTGTACGGACCAGGGAGAAAGGTCTTCCATCTGCTGGTTCAACTCCCCAAATGGCCACAATGGCCAGAGCTGAGCTGATCCAAAGCTAGGATCTAGGAGTTTCTTCTGGGTCTCCCATATGGATACGGGAGCTCAAGCACTTGGGCCATTTTCTACTGTTTTCCCAGGCCATAAGCAGAGAGCTGGATTGAAAGAAGAGCAGGCAGGACACAAACCAGCACCCATACAGGATACTGGCACCATAGGGGGAAGGCTTAGCCTACTATACCACAGCCCTGTTCCCAATCTTCTTCTTTTATTTTTAAGATTTATTTTATTTATTTGAAAGAGTTACAGAGAGGGAGGCAGGGAGGGAGGGAGGCGGGGGTGGGGGAGGGAGAGACATCTTCTATCCGATGATTGACTTCCCAAATAGCTGCAACAGCCAGAGCTGGGCCAGGCCAAAACCAGGAGTCAGGAGCCAGAAGCCAAGAACTTCATCCAGGTCTCCCACATGGGTGCAGGGGCCCCAGTACTTGGGCTATCTTCCACTGCTTTCCCAGTTAAGTACATGATTGGAAGTAGAGCAGCTGGGACATGAACTGGCACCCATATGGGATGCTGGCATTGTAATTGTTGGCTTAACTTGCTATACCACAAAGCCAAACTCTGGATTTATTTTTTTACAAAGTGATCATGTCAATTTTCCTGCCAATATAGCTGCAGTGTAGGGACAGGGCTCCCCATTCAATCAGCAACATGGTAGCCTTTTCATGAATGAGCACTCACAGCCCTGATAGCAAAACTTGCCTGGGAGTGTGCTCCCTGATGGCCCTGTGTGAGGTTCTCAGCCGGGAGGTATTTGGAATAAGGTTGGAGTTGGTCTCATTGTCACAAGGACAGGGGATGGTGACATCTACCAGCAGGCAGGAGACAGGGGTTCTAACTGTCCTGTGGTGCCTAAGACAGTCTGCAAAGTGGAGAACTATCTTGCACCTAGATGAGACAGATGAGAAAGGGACCTCTGGTTTGTAGTTATAAGGTTTAACCAAGGTGTGTGTGGGATATCATCCCCCAAAAACCAAGGCTGCTTGCTCACTTGTTTGTTGTTCCAGGACATCTTCATGGGTCCTGCCTTCTCCCTGATCTTGGGACTGGTATGGGTACTAAGTCTTAGCCCAAAGTGCTGGACACAAATCGCTAGTTGTTCTATCAAGATGGCCTCCTTACTCTTGCTTACATATGCCACGGGGCCTTTGCATCAGCTGCAGCCTCTGCTTAGAACTCTTAGCCTGGACAGCTCTACCCCACCTTCTTAATGTCCTTTCTTGGGGCTGGCACTGTGGTGCAGTGGGGTAAGGCCCTG
Organism: Oryctolagus cuniculus; assembly: GCF_051225735.1. Classification (NCBI taxonomy): domain Eukaryota; kingdom Metazoa; phylum Chordata; class Mammalia; order Lagomorpha; family Leporidae; genus Oryctolagus; species Oryctolagus cuniculus. The sequence continues at coordinate 212,660,868 of NC_142867.1, read as the reverse complement.
GCCTGAAGCGCCGGCATTCCATATGAGTGCCGGTTCTAGTCCTGGCTGCTCCTTTTCTGATCCAGCTCTCTGCCGTGGCCTGGGATAGCAGTAGAAGATGGCCCAAGTCCTTAGTTCCCTGCACCCACGTGGGAGACCCGGAAGAAACTCCTGGCTCCTGGCTTTGGATTGGCGCCAGCTGTTGTGGCCATCTGGGGAGTGAACCAGTGGATGGAAGACCTCTCTTTATGTCTCTGTCTTTCTCTGTAACTCTGTCTTAAAAAAAAAAATGTCCTTTCTCAAAGACATCTCTATAAGGAAAACCCAACTTAAAATTGCAACCCTCTCTCAACACTTCTGATTCTTATTAGCCAGCCTTCCTCCCACACAGTACTTAACGTCTTGTGAGGTATTGTGTTATCTATGTATTGACTATTTTATTTTTGTCTTTTACCCACTAGAATGTAAGTGCCACAAGGCAGATGTGTGTGTGTGTGTGTGTGTGTGTGTGTAATTCATGGCTGTGGTCCAGTAGCCTGGCACCTAGTAGGTTCTCTCTCTCCCCCAACTTTTATATTTGTTGAGTGAGTAAATAAATGAAGGAATACCATCAAAAAGAACTAGAAAATATAATAGTGAACAGAGAGTCCTAATTGCTAGTCCTAACAAGCAATGGAAAGATATTTTAGAAAGGAATAAATGAGAAGTATGCAAGGCATGTGTGATGAATGCTATAGCATGTTACATTGGGACATAAAAAAATCAGAGAAAAATGCAGATACCTGGGGATTCCTCAGTGGGAGAATTTTGTATTAGAAAGAACCTATCACTTTTTTTTATTTTTTTTTATTTTTTGACAGGCAGAGTGGACAGTGAGAGAGAGAGAGAGAGAAAGGTCTTCCTTTGCCGTTGGTTCACCCTCCAATGGCCGCCGCGGCCGGTGTGCTGCGGCTGGCGCACCGCGCTGATCCGATGGCAGGAGCCAGGTACTTCTCCTGGTCTCCCATGGGGTGCAGGGCCCAAGGACTTGGGCCATCCTCCACTGCATACCCGGGCCACAGCAGAGAGCTGGCCAGGAAGAGGGGCAACCGGGACAGAATCCGGCACCCCGACTGGGACTAGAACCTGGTGTGCCAGCGCCGCTAGGTGGAGGATCAGCCCATTGAGCCGCAGCGCCAGCCAAGAAACTATCACTTTAGAAGAATTCCTAGGAGTGCAGTGGAGGATGGCCCAGGTCCTTGGGCCCTGCACCTGCATGGGAGACCAGGAGGAAGCACCTGGCTCCTGGTTTCGGATTGACGCAGCATGTCGGCTATAGCAGCCATTTGGGGGTGAACCAATGGAAGGAAGACCTTTCTCTTTGTCTCTCTCTCTCAGTGTCTAATTCTGCCTGTCAAAAAAAAATTCCTACAAAAATTCTCATGAGATTTTTTTTGAATGTGACAAAAATGCTTCTGAAATTGGGAGAATAAATGAGAGAAAAGCTAAGAACTACATGAAAAGAAGAGTGAGGTGGAAAAACACAGTCCAGCTTTCTGGAAACTCATTCCAAAACTACAACAAAACAAGAGCCACAGCCAAGTGGCAAGAGCCATAAGTCATAACAGGAGCCCGAGGGAAAGATCTGGAGAGGCTTAAGGTAGTTGTTTCATTAGGGAAGAAATGCAAATAGCGAACACTGATTGGATTGTATCTACTTAACTGGCTTGTGGGAAGGGCTTTTCAAACATTGTTTTATTTACCTCTTATAGTAGCCCTAGGAAGCATGGACTCTTATTATTCATTAAAATTTATTTATCAGATAAGGAGAGAGGGAGAGAGAGAGAGAGAGAGAGAGAGAGAGGTATTCCCATCTGATACTCAATCTCCAAATGCTTGTAACAGCCTGGTATGGCTGATCTGGGTTGAAACTGGGAGCTGGGAACTCAATCCAGGTTTCTCATGGGTGGCAAGAGACCCAACTACTTGGGGCCTCAGCACCGTCCCCCAGGATCTGCATTAGCAGGAAGCTGGAGTCAAGCGCTGGAGGTGGGTATGGAACCTTGGCACTCTGAGGTGGGATGCAGGCATCTTACCCACTAGGCTAAACACCTGCCTCTCTCGTTGTTCATTTACTGTGAACAAGGGCATGAAGCTTAGGGGCAGCATTGCCCAGCCCAGAGTCACCCAGTCAGGGCACTGCAGAATCAGAATTCACACCCAGCCCTAACGCCAGAGTTCATATCTTTGACTGCTACATCATACCAATGAAAGATGTGGAGCTTTGGGTAAATAGTAGGAAAAATACGTCGCATGTAGATTTAAATATAAAAAATAAAAAGGTAGCCAATACTTGGCATTAGGGGATTTTTACACAAAATTTTTTATAATAAAGGTTTGAAGCCACCTACATTTCATTTTCTCTTTTCAAATAGCTACAGAATTTTGCAGTCTATAAATTGGAATTTCAGGCAATTATCAAAAAAATAAGAAGAATATTTAAGTAATATGAATAATTGTATACAGTATTTCTGGCAAAAACCAGGCAGTTTGCAAAATAGAATGTTACAGTATGATGTTATTTCTATAAAAACAAGTATAGGCATCACCAAAAGAAAAAAGCTTCCCAACACGGAAGTTACATGTATGTAAAAGGCGGCTAGCGTGTGATGACACCTGAAATTGTTTTGCTCTTGTGGAATGGTTTGCTACAAGTGCCAAACAGAAAATGGTATCTGGTACCTTGCAAAGACAGACACCTGGGTCTTCCTTGGCTACAATCACTTCTGAACCTGTCACTCCCACCCATGAGGCAGAATAACAGCCTGCCTCTGTGTGCCGAGTTCCCCCAGGATCCCGTCTCTTCCTGGAGCTGTCGTGTCAAACCCTGTCAAAGACAAATTGGAAGCCTTGTTAACTCTGCCTTGACTTGGAGTGTTTGAAGGCTGAGGCTGGTTAATGATGTCTGTTTTTACACCACTCGGTTCTTACCTAGGTGATAGGCGGGAGGGAGGCGCTTCTTCAAGCTGTGCTCACTAATGATACTGTGTGGTCCGTGCACCTGCTCTTCCGGGGCCTGGGTACTGGTCAGGGGTGCCAGGGCTAGGGAGGGGATGGGGCCCTAGCACACTAACTGCACTGAGTTTCCACCCTGTGCCAATGGTACTGGAGACTGTGTTCTGACTGTGAGTGTGGGTCTGCCTGCCTAGTTAAGTTAGTGAATACAGCAAGGTCAGACAGCCCCCCAGGGCCTGGATCTTATTCATCTCTCTATACTGGTGTAATGTGGGGTTGGAGTCCAGGACTGGGAATTCCTCATATCTTGGTTGAAATTCTTCCCAGCTTGGTAACTCTGGATAAATGACTTCAGTTTTTTGAGCTTTTCTTTTGTTGTCTATAAAATGTGTCTAATGAGAGTCCCATAACATGAGCGTCAATGAGACTACGTGATGGCACGTGGCCCATGGCTTGGTGCATGGAAAGCTTTCAGCCCTTGGTAGACTGACAATGTGTGTCACACCTTAGGCAGGGCTGGCGGCTCCCAGCAGGGAAAGAGGAATCCTCCCCGGCAGTAATCAGGCATTGCCACTAGGAGGCGCGCGAGCTCTATGATTGCCTTTTTTTTTCCTTTCCATATTCAAAGTCAGCCTTTGCACAATTGTTTCTTCAACTTTATGTTTAACTTATTATTGAAGAGTGAATGAATGGTCTGCTCCTGGATTCTTTTTATAGTCAAGTCATTGTCATCATAATTAAGACAGTGTAGCTGGCTAGTAAAAAGTTAACACCTTCATTTTTGTTTTTTGCTGATCTCCGTGTGGGGACCCTGCCCTGTTGGGTACCTAGAAGTTAGCCTTTAATTTGTCCTGTGAGCTCTTAACACCCTTGGGTCACAGCATGTGTGTTGGCCTGAAGGTTTTATTATTTGTGAGAAAGGACGTGAAACCCACCTCAATCCAGTATCTTTTATGCAACCATGGAGGGCCACATGTGCTGCGTCTCTGTCTTTTCCTGTGTTAGAAGAATCCTCTGTGTCTCCTCCTTTGTTTATGATTTCTAGCATGTTCCCTGGGCCCTCCCAGTGCACTTCTGGTCAAAGATGTGGACTTGAGCCTCTATGGGGCCTCTTAGCCTTCATCGCAGGTGAGATCAGGAAGACCTGGAGGGGGATTGCCTTTAAGCTGTTCTCAGATGAGGAGGCTGAGGCTCAGAGTGGGAGAGGGCCCTGGCTTCAGTTTCTTCATGGATGAAACAAGAGGACTGTGCTGAGCACTCTCTAACACCCGCCCAGCATGGATACCTTCCCACTTTCCAATCCGGATGGCCTGGTGCCCTCACTCACCTGATTTGGATGAATTCCGTTTACGCAGAGCAGACCGAGATGTCATAAGGCTGAGTGTCATTTCTGGGTGTCGTGGGGACCTATCCCTGGGAGCCACGTTGGGGTCTTCTCAGAGTAGACTTCACACCTTGGAGCAAGCTGCCCTGACACACACCACAAGCCCTCTTCAAAGACTCCAGCTCTCCCGCTTGGCTTTGAGACCGATAATGCTCCCTTTTATAGTCCTATGTTAGCGTTTCCTTCTGTTTGCTAAGAGTGGGAAATGTGTCCTTGAGAAGGCAATGGCAGAGTATGCTTGAGGCTGTTGGTGGTCAAGCTTGGAGAACCCAGGGATCCGATGGTTGTTGGGTCTTTGGTGTTGACTGCAGCAAGAACACAGAGGAAAGAGTCCATGATGTGGAGTGGAGCCTGCCAGGGCTGTGTGACTTCAGGCAGGTGACATAACCTCTCTGAGGCTCAGCTCCTGTCCTCTAAAATGGGATGATTTTACCACCACTGCTCAAGATTGTTTCTGAGGGTTGAGAAGAATGTATTACAGTAAGGGGCTCATGAAACAGCAAATCAGTTTTCTTTTCTTTTTAAAAATTTATTTATTTATTTGAAAGGGAAGGAGGGAGGGAAGAGAGAGAGAGAGAGAGAGAGAGAGATACACTCCCTTCTGCTGGTTCACTCCCCCAAATACCTGCAATAGCTGGGGCTAGGCCAGGCCAAAGACAGGATCCTGGAACCTGGTCTGGGCCCAAGCACTGGAGCCATCAGATGCTACTTCCCAGGGTGCACCTTAGCAGGCAGGTGGAATCGGAGTTGGAGCCAGGACTCAACCTCAAGCACTTCGACTTGGAGTATGGTCATCCCAAGCAGGGGGTTAACAGCTCCACCACATGCCTGCTCCTGTTTTTCTTTCTTTCATTTTGAGGCATAAGAGCAATGAAAGATGCCATATCATTCTGAAACGGAGGCTCAGGTAGGGGTAAAAATGAAGCAAAATAATGTGAAGACATGAGGCGCCTCAGTGGACAGAAGCCGAGTCTGAGTTAAAGGTGTCTGAAAACGAAAGGAGAGTGACTGGGACCGAATGGGAGACACACATGGGGCCTGCTGGTGTTGCTGAGCCTCTGAAGAGGGAACCCTGGCATCTTGAAGCCATGGAGGACTCTGAGGGCCAGCTTGCCAAGGATCGCACTACACAGGTGACTACGATCCGTCCTGTTTTCCATCTGCAAGAAGATTTATCCTTCTGCCTCACAAGGCCACACAAACATCTGTTGAGCGCCTATCCTGAGCCAGGCCTGTGTCACTGCTGGGGACACAAGGTGGCTGAGGACAGGTCCTGGCTCATGCTCTGATAGGGAAGACCCAGGTGAGAGGGCAAGTTCACCATCCCGACAGCCAGGGCCTGTGCCACGAGGAGAGAGATGCTGGGCAGCATCCAGGCCCATCTTCCAGACAGGCTTCTGACAGATCAGAGCAAGGAAGGAGAGTCTGGGCTGGGAGTGGAGGCTGTCCAGGGGACAGGGCAGGCTGTGTCAGTGCCAATGATGGAGAGGAGACCGGCCCAGGAAAGCGAGCTGCCTCCCAGAGTTGGGAGAGGGACCTGGTAGCCATGGTTGGAGGAAGCTGTTTTCACTCCTTCCTTTTCACAGCCAAGATGAGGGCCCAGATCATTCCACAGAGAAAATTTAACCCCCATGGGAAAAGCCTGCTCCTGACTTTAGCTCTAAGAAGAATGTGAGAATATACCAGTGTCCTATTTTATCTCTTAATTTTGAGTTTTTTTCTTTTTAAACTTTCAATTAATTAATTTTATTTGAGAGGGAAAATTGAGGGAGGGAGGGAGAGAGAGATGTTCTGTCCACTGGTTCTGTTTTCAAATGCCTGCAATACCTGGAGCTGGGCCAGGCCACAGTCAAGAGCCAGAAACTCAATCCATGTGGGAGGAAGGGATCCAATTACTTGAGTCATTACCTGCTGGAATCTGACTTGAACCCTTGCACCCATATGAGATGTGCTTATTCCAGTGGCATTTTAAAAAAAGATTTACTTATTCATTTGAAAGTCACAGTTACAGAGAGAGAGGGAAATGGAGAGCGAGGTCTTCCGCTTGCTGGTTCATCTCCCCAGATGGCTGGCAATGGCTGGGGCTGGGCCAGGGCCAGGCTGAAGGTCAGGATCCAGGAGCTTCAGCTGGATCTCCCACCTGGGTGGCAGGGGCCCAAACACTTGGGCTACTTCCACTGCTTTTCTCAGGCCATTGGCAGGGAGCTGGATCAGAAGTGGAGCAGCCAGGACATTAATCGGTGCCCATATGGCATGTTGACATCACAGGCAGAGGTCTTCCCCCCAGATGGCATCTTGACTGCCATGCCAAATGCTGCTCCCTGACTTTCATCTTCACACGGAGTCTCTTCATCAGTTTGGGGAGCCGTAACAACAACAAACATTGACTGAGCAGCTTAATTGCAAGTATTCATTTCTTGAGTTCCGGTGCCTGGGGAATTTAAGGCACTTTCTGATCTACAGATGGCCTCGTGGCAGCTGCAGAAAGTGGAAAGCAGAGGGAAGAAATGCACTCTTTTGTGTGTGATTTTTTTAAAAAATATGAGCCCTAATCGCATTCATGAGTGCTCACCCTTATGACCTAATCACCTCTCAAAGGCTCCTCTTCCTAATGGCACCACATCGAGGGGCAGGATTTCAACCTAGGAATTCTAGGGGACACAACCATTCTTAGCGTAACACTGTCATCGTAGCAAGGAAGGGAATGTCTGAAGGAAGAATAAGAAAGCCAGGAAGCATGCATAGCTTGTCTGCAGCAACTATTGTGAACTAACTCAATTGGCAAGTGCTTGAAAAATATGTTAATACTCCATGTTGATGAGAGTCTATTGAAAATGACACATTTGCTTGTCTCTGCTAGCGGTGAAAATTTATACAGTGCCTTGGGAGAACAATGTTGTCATGTTATGGTAGCAACAGTCATGAAGCTGTGTGTATCCTCAGCCTGCTCTTGGCCTTTCCATCCAATTACTGACCCTCTAAAGAAATGAAACGGTACTGCCCTGACTCCCCAGTGTGAGCCACACAGGCTGTGCCCCCCAAGCTGTGGGGGTGCCATTCATGAGGACAAGGACATGACTGGCAGGCCAGGGAGTGGTACTGTGCTGTGGTCTCCAGGGCAGGGGCTTTGTCTTGCTTGCTGCAGTACTTCCTGACCTGCTGTGGCCTGATTAAGCAGCGTGCCACGTCCTGAGTCTGTCATCAGAGATGTAGGACGGTCATGAGGATCCTGCATCAGCTCTCTTAGGCCAAACTTGTGACCAGGCAAGAAAGCATGACTTTAGCACCACTTCTACCATGTAATTACCATCATGCAAAATTGCATACAAATATGAAAACGAGGCCTGGAAGGGAATGGGCAAAATGAGAATTATCATGCAAGTGTGCAGAGGTCATGGGTCATTGCTTTGCAATGTGAAAGCATTTCAAAATGAAATATGAAGTCAGATCATTTCTGACCACTCATTTAAGGTTGATTTGAGAAAAACAAGGCAGGATATTATTAGTAGTCGAATTGGCCTTAAATAACAACTTCATTTCACAACTTCTTTTCCCCTTGGAGTTAATAAATGTGCAAGCATCTGTAGTGCATGCTCCATAGCATCAGTCCCAAGGCAATCAATAAACTCAAAAGCAAAAACACTGCCAAGATAGAAACCAAGAAGAGTGCTTTTGAGAATGCATGCAAATGAGCAATAAAGAAGCGTAAAGAGAAAGCCAGCCCTGGCTGGGTTAGGGTTTACATCCACTAACAGGACAAGGACAGGAGACTCCTAGTGAACTGAGGGGGAGCAAAACAGGGTCCACATTTCCCTAAGGCAGGACCGGGTTGCCCATTGGAAATTCCAACTTTCCTAATACTGTGTGTCTCTTCCTTCTCACTGCAAGGGATGGATGAATTCCTAATTGCAGGAACCGAACCTGAAGTGCAGCTTCCTGGGTTCAATTCCCCACTCTCCAAAAGGAACTCTGTGTCCTTAGAGGACGAAGCATTTCTTTTCCAAGTCTAATTTTCCCAATCTGTGGCTGGCCAATAATGGTTCTTGCCACCAATGGCACAGAGATGCTGGGCACAGCAGAGGTTCTCCAAGTTGAGTGGGCATCAGAATCGCTGGATGGATTTGCCAATGCCCAGCACCCTCCTCCTCACATGCTGCTCCAGTGGCTCTGTGTGGGGCCTCAGAGTGTGAATTCTAACCAGTGACTAGGGGGCGCTGCGGCAGCTGTTTGAGGGACCACACTTTGCGGAGCACTGGTGCACGGTTATCCCGGGTGGGACCAGCTGGTGCTCCACACGTACACCTGGGTAAGGATTCAGCTCGCCCACGACCAGGTCAGTGACTCCTTTGTGTGAAGAGAAATTTGTTCATTTCTTGAGAGGCAGAAGCATGAAGGAAAATATGTAGCACAGTGCCTGCCTCATAGTAGGTAATGGCTCTTAATAGAATTTCTTTTGAGGTTCTGCAGATACTAAGATACTATTCAGTTAATTCTTTAAGTATCTCTAATGAGTTTCACAAAAGTACATTTATAGGGGAGGTGGATGGAACTAATGTTTAGGAAGGGAAATAGAAAGGAGAAAAAACTTTTCTGTTAGTCCAATTCTGTGCTGTGTGAGGGAAAATGCTTTCTATTCTGTTCAATCCTGCTTTACTGAATTCTGCCCTACCCTACTCAGTGCTGCTTTATCCTATCCTTTTATTATTATTATTATTATTTTTATTTTTGACAGGCAGAGTGGACAGTGAGAGAGACAGACAGAGAGAAAGGTCTTCCTTTGCCGTTGGTTCACCCTCCAATGGCCGCCGTGGCCGGCGCGCTGCGGCCGGCATACCACGCTGATCCGATGGCAGGAGCCAAGTGCTTCTCCTGGTCTCCCATGGTGTGCAGGGCCCAAGGACTTGGGCCATCCTCCACTGCACTCCCTGGCAGCAGAGAACTGGCCTGGAAGAGGGGCAACCGGGACAGAATCCGGCGCCCTGACCGGGACTAGAACCCGGTGTGCCAGTGCTGCAAGGCAGAGGATTAGCCTAGTGAGCCGCAGCGCCTGCCTATCCTATCCTTTTCTATCCTATCATCCTACCCTACCCTATCCACTAAAACGTGAAGTCTATAAAATGCCATGTTTTATACCAAGTGTTTTCTATCTTTAAGAAGGATAAGTCTGACAAAATGCCAAGAGATGCACAATTGAAATCATGCTTGTCTGGTTTTGAATCTGGATTCTGCCATCTTTCATTTCAGGGTCACCAGCCCGATCATTTTAGTTCTCTGAGCCTTTAGGTAATTTTTGGAGAATGGAGAGCATAAAAATGGGACTGTCTGCAGATATGTGATGAATACTGTGCAGGACAGATGGAGACTGCGATGGACAGACAGAGATGGTGATGGACAAATGGAGGTAGTGATCGATGGACAGAAACTGACAGATACATGGAGATGGTGATGGACAGGTGGAGACTGTAATGGACACACAGAAACTGTGACGGATGCCCGCAGTTGGTGATGGATTGACAGAGACTGTGATGGATGGACAGAGATGGTTATGGGTGCATGGAGACAGTGATGGATGGATGGATATAGTGATGGACGCCTGGAGACAATGATGGATGTACAGAGATGGTTGTGGATGCATGGAGACAGTGATGGATGGATTGAGGCTGTGGTGGATGGCTAGAGATAGTGCGGGACTGAGAAAGATGGATGGGGATTGAGAGAGGTGGCTGGAGACCGTGTTGGACACAGTGGAGACGCTGGTAGACAGATTGGAGCCTGTGTTGCACTAACAGAGTCCGGAGCCTGCTGAAACAGGGACCCCTCCTTAAAAGCTTCAGTGTTGCTGTATTCACTTTGCACAGAACTGTGGCCTCCTCTACTAGAGATCTTGGTTCCAGAGGGAGCAAGGATGGGCGGGAGTCCTTCCCTATGGGGCAGAAGTGGGTCTTTGATACTTCACTAGCGTGACAGAGAGAGCTAGGTAAACTGTGGTCTGTGGAATCATTCAGACCCATGCTCTGGACCAGGTCTCATTTTTATCATGGTGGGTCCTTGGGTAAGGAAATCATTTATCTTCTACCTTGAAACACAAGAGACTGAGAGGATAATGAAACTAAACACTTAATATTGCACAGAAATAGAGCAGAGTTTAAAAATGTCACCTTTCCTTTATCTTTCATTGTAAAAAAGTAATTTAAATTTTTTCATTTGAAAACAATATGTATTTATTAATTTATGAGAGAGAGAGAGACAGAGGTTGATTCCATGCAGTGGTTCACTCCTCAAATGACTACAGCAGCCAGTTCTGGCCAGGCCAAAGTCAGGAGTTAGGAACTCCATCTTGCTCTTCTACATGGGTGGCAGGCAGGTCTTGTACGTGGGTGGCTCTGGTATTTGCACCATCCTCCAGTGCCTTGTCAGGTGTATTAGAGGGAACTGGATTGGAAATAGAGTAGCTGGGACTCAAATCTGTGATGCCAATGTTGCAAGGGGTGGCTTAGCCCACTGCACCACAATGCCACAATGCCAGGCCCTAAACTTTAAAAAAATTTTATTTTTAACTGAAAAATAAAACAAATTAACATATATGGGAATACCAAGTTATGTTTCTATACATGTATACTCTGCACAATGTCCAATTAGGGTATGATGAAAACATTCAAAATCTTGCAAATTTTTCTAGTTTTTTTTTTTTTTTTTTTTTAAAGGGGCATCTGGGACAGAATCCAGCACCCCGACTGGGACTAGAACCCGGTGTGCCGGCACCACAAGGTGGAGGATTAGCCTACTGAGCCGCAGCGCTGGCCTCTAGTTTTTTTTTTTTTTTTTTTTAAGAAATATATTCAACTATCACTATCTCACTATCTGTAGTCATACTACTGTGCAATAGAACACCAAAACTTCTTGTACCTACCCTCTGTTCATTTTAAAAAAAATTATTTATTTGCAAGTTAGAGTATCAGAGAGAGAAGGAGAGACAGAAAGGGAAGAGAGAGAGAGACAGACAGATAGACACACACACACACACACACACACACACACAGAGAAAGACACACACACACACACACACACTCACTTTCTCCATCTGCTGGTTCCCTCCCCAAATGGCCAATCCTGTTTTGTAGCCATTAAAACAGGGCAATTAGGGATGGACATTTGTCCTAGCAGTTGAGATACCCAGATCCCACATTGGAGAGCCTGAGTTCAATTCTTAGCTCCAGCTCCTGACTAATGCAGACCCAGTGAGGCAGGGAGAAATGGCTCAAAAAATTAAGTTCTGCCATCCACATTCCTGACTTCAGCCCAAGCTTCAGTCCAAGCCCAGACCTGATTCAATCATGATCACTGCGGACATTTGGGGAGTGAACCAGTAAATGGGAGCTCTGTCTCTCTGTTTTCTGCCTCTCCAAAATAAAAAAAAGTAACAAAACAAAGCAGAAGGGTGGGAGGGTGGTAATGAGTTTTATCTCACAGGAATGTTGTGACAATGAAATTAAACAGCACCAATGCAAATGCTTTGTTATAGATCACACAGTGCTGTGCACATGTGAGACAAAGAGAAAATAGTTCCCTTTTCAGTGTGGGACTTTGGAGAATGTCCAAATCTGTACCCCTTGACCTTGGACATTCTGAATTTTTCTCTCAATCTGATACATTTCTTGGCAATGGGACAAACCATTCTTGCTACCTTAGTCATGCAATCTGTCACTGCTAATGTAATTTTCAAGTGGCCATTTCTGAAATGATAACAGAAATTCTCTCCATTCTTTATGGAGGCAGCTGACACCCTGTCTTAGCTACAAGATTCTTGTTTGATTAGACAGTTGTTGTAGGGGGATGAGCCCCCCACTCCCCAATCTCAAAATTTAGAGAACCAAGGTTCAATTTCAACTCTGCTAAATGATTGACTTTGGGCAAGTCTTTTTCCTTCAGTTCAAAGACAACATCAGGATTGGAAACTCAAACTACTGGCTCGTGGGCTGAATCTGGCCCACCATCTGTTCTGTAAATAAAGTTTTATTGGGACACAGCCATGATCATTCATTTACATATCGCCTGTGGGTACAGTTTTGCTACAGTGGCAGAGTTGCCATAACAATCACATGGACTGAAAATATTTACTAGCTCACCTTTGGGGAAAAAATTTGCCGACTCTTGGCGCTTGTCCAATGACCCTTCTTCCACTCTAAGAATTAAAAAAAAATATACATTTATTTATCTGAGAGGCAGAGGGACAGAGAGGTTAAAAGACAGAAAGACAGAGCTCCTAACAGCTGCATCATTCACTCAGATGCCTGTGATAGCCAGGGATGTACCAGGCGGAAGCCAGGCTCCAGGAACTCAATCTGGGTTTCCGATGTGGGGTGGCAGGGACTCAATTACTTGAACCATCACCTGCTGCCTCCAGTGTACTCATTATCAGGAAGCTGGAATGAAGAGTAGAGCCAGGACTTGAATCTAACACTCTGACATTGGATGCAGAAATCCTTACCAGAGTTTCACCACTAAGCCAAATGCCCACCCCCCCTTCTGCCTATTTTTAAATGTAGGAAATTAATTCCAGAAAGAGAAAAGAATGTCCTCAATGTCACATGAAGCATTTATAAAAGCTGAAAGGTTTAAAACTTGAGAAAAGAAAAATACTAAGCCTAGTGGATATTCTTCCATAATTCAGAGACTAGACATACCAAGTATTCTAAGATAATTTAGAGAGACATTCAAGAGGCTTTTCCTGCTGTCACTTGTTATCTGTTCAAATAGGCCATATTATCATACTTAAGTGGTTCCAAGGAAAGGAGTTCCTTGCAGAATTCTATAGTAGAGGAATCTTGCAATGTGAATCCAAGCTCATTCTAGTGGATATACAGTTAAAACATCCGTCGGCATTTTATTTTTTAAATAATCTCTTGGATGTCATGATTCTTTTTAGCTGTAGTAATTTGAAGTTGTGTTAATTTGACAACATTGACTTTACCTTTTCATACTATCTGACAAAACGAATATTCAACAAATTGGTGATGTAAACAAGATTTTAGGAATTTGGAGTTTAGATTACTCAAAATGATGAACAATTTTTAAGACACTGCCAAATCATTTAGAAATGTTTGAAAGTAAATCATGACCATGCAAATCACAGATCTTTTCTATCTGCTTATTAATGTGGATCCAAGGTCCTTCTCACTGGGAAATGTTCTAACAACATTTCTACTTGGGTATTGAAAGCTATTGTCCTCAGAATAGTCCATAATTCAGATTTCCCACTAATTATGACCATCCTTGGCCTATAGTAGGGCCCAAATATGTTTGTGTGCATGAGAAGAACTTAGAAGTTATAGATCATTTCCTAAGCAATAGGAGTATTGAGATAACTTGGGTGATAAAGATTGGATGGTAACATTGAGCCTAAGCATGAGAAGACATTATTTATTGAGTCCTCTTTCATTTTTTAAGAATTATTTTATCTATTTTGAAAAACAGAGTTACAGTGAGAGGTAGAGGCAGAGAGAGAGAGAGAGGTCTTCCATTCCACTGGTTCATTCCCCAAATGACTGCAACAGCCAGAGCTGAGCTGATCCGAAGCCAGGAGCCAGGAGCTTCTTCCAGGTCTCTCATGTGGGTGCAGGGGCCCAAGGACCTGCCATTTTCTACTGCTTTCCCAGGCCATAGCAGAAAGCTGGATCAAAAGAGGAGCAGCTGGGACTCAGACTGGTGCCCCTATGGGATGCCGGTTCTGCAGACTGGGGCTTTAACCCACTGCGCCATAGCACCAGCCCCCTGTTTCAATTCTTAAAATTAGTCAAAGGGAAAGTCTTGGGCGGGTACTGGACTGTCTTCTCCCCCTTCCTCCCCTTCATTAATCTCTCTGCTGCAAAAAGTGAGAGCAGATCCCAGGCAGCCAGTCCTCAGCAGGCAGCATACTGTAGAAGTCACGAAAAGCATTGTTCCATTTCCATTATATTTATTTTTATTTCCATTGTCTTTGTGACTGCCTCCTGTTCTGGCAAGTGACAGTGGTTTCTGTTTAGGGTGATTCCATCAAGTGTCCTTTTAAAGTCATTTTCAAGGAACAAAAAAGTGAGGTGAGGCAACTTTCACCAAAAATAGGATGTGCAGATGACCTGTAAATAGGAACAAAAAAATTACAATAGGTGTATGTCAGCATAGGAAAGAGAGTGAAGGTAGGGCTCCCAGGCTGACATTTGGGAGAAAGGGATCTTGTTCAATTGCTTTATTTTGTGGAAGATGAAGCTGATGACCAGAGAGGGTTAGAGATAGGCTAAGGCCATGTGTCAGAGTCAAGATTATGAAAGGGCTCCAACTTTCTCCTCACGCTCTTTCTGCCAAGCGACACTACCTTGTCTTCACTTTGTTGTTCCTGCCTAGGTACAAACTTGTTCTGTGAACAGGAAAATTTTTTTTTTACCAACCCACCCTGCATCAAAGTGTTTGCTTTTAGGGAGCCTGCCCTGGGGCGCAGGGGAGAAGTTGCTTGGAAGGACAGGCAATGGAACAGAGGGCCTGGCCCTTACCCTATTGCAGTTCGAATTCCCTGTGTCTTTCCTCACACAGCATCAGGAAGCCATAAAACTTCAGGTCTTTGGAAAGACATAGATTCTCCCTTAGCCTGTGGTCCACTCCTCCCCAACATCCCAGGGAGCATTTGTATTCCCACTCGCAGTGGGAAACTCACTACTTAACAGTATGGCCTATTCCATTGGTGCCAACGAACACAATCTTGAGAATCAAAGGCTCTGCTCTGGAGGCATTTATCTCATGTCCACCTGGAGTTGGGTATGACTCGAAGACTGGGAGGTGGCCCCATGAATGGCAGGAGCTGGGACCAGGTCAATGACAAAGCACTGCCCACCATGCCATGTAAGCACATTGGGTCCCCTGACCCCAGCACTGAAAGCCCCTTCTACAAAGTCAGCGGGTGTCTAAGCTAGTATAAGTTTGCAGTGCTTAGTTCAGCATCTACCATTTTTGTTTTTATTTTATTTCAAAAACTATACTTGCTGGGATGGAAGTCCCTTCTTGTCTGTCTAAGGTCTTCCCATCTTTTCCTGTCACTCAAATTTAACTCTTGGGTTCCTAAATCATAAGTTCAAGGGCAAGTCTCTCTTTTTAAATTTTTTTTATGCTGCCGAAGCTTTTACTCTTCAAAATGTCATCTTCTTTCCAAGTGAACATTTAGAGCTTCACATGGCTCTGAACTGTTTTTCAATGAGGAATAATGTAGACTCCTTAGTCTCTGCGGATACTAAATTTGCAAATGCTCTAGTTACTTATGGAAAAATTGTGTAGAATTTTCGTGTAATCGACACACATCCTTCTGGGTAATTTACACCAGCTCTAGATTACTTATAATGCTCAGCACAGCGTAAAAGCTGTTTAAACAGTTGTTATGCATTATTGCTTGAAGGGGCTAGTGATAAGGAAAATGTCTATCCATCCTTAGTCAAGACACAGTTTTTAAAAAAATATTTTTGGTTCATGGTCAGTTGAATCTGTCAGTGCAGAGCCCATGGATGTGGAGGGCCTGCTGTATGCACTGAAGGGCAGAAAGAGCACTCGCTTTCAGTGTTTAGCTGGATGAACTTTTACTTAGATGCACACTTGGCAGCTTTCACCATCACCATGTCAAGATATAGACAGCTGGGGGCAGGTGTCTGGCATCGAGGTTAAGACATCACTTGGGATGCCCACATCCCAGGTCCGAGTGCCTGGGTTTGTGTCCCAGCTCTGCTTCTGCTTCTAGCTTCCTGCTAATGCACACTCAAGAACCTGAGTCTCTACCACCCGTGTGGGAGACTTAGATGAAGTTCCTGACTCCTGGCTTTGACCTGGCCCAAAAGACTCTGGCTGTTGTGGGCATTTGGGGAGTGAGCCAGTAGCTGGGATCTCTCTCTCTGTCTTTCAAATAATATGAAAATCAATAAGAAATTAAAATTTCAAGAAAAAAAGACCCAGACAATGGCAGCTTCCTAGAAGGGTTGTCCTGTTTTGCCACAGGATAGCAGGCCCTTTGCAAGTTGGCTCCTGTGAGTCTCAGTGGCAGACCTCATGAGGCTGCTGCTGTTGTTGAGGTAAGATACATGGAAGTGTAGTTGCTGGATGAAATGTGAGAAACCTTTGCAACAGGACCCTAGCCTTCAGGAACTGGTGCATGGCCCTGTGATTTCACATGCCAACTTCCTTAGAATAGAACTGATGGAGATGAGGAGGCCTCTGAACTTCACAGCTGGCTGGAGTAGAGGCTGCAGTAATGGCCTCCTGGGTCTCTGGGTCCTTGCAACAGGTCTGGAGGAGGCCTTGCAGGGCAACTGGGCAGGTGGTTGCCCTTTTCCTGCAAGTGCCTGGCTTCTGAGTGCAGCTGAAACCTTGGCCTTTCCACACAGGGCCCCACCCTTTGACGTGTCTCTCTGGCATCCTAGACATGTGGAACATGACAGATGTCACCTCTTTGCTTTGATAATAAAGTGGCAGAAGGAAGAACACCTCCCTTCTCAGAGTCAGGGTACATATTTCCTATGCATTTCTCAGATGCCACCTGGCCTGCCCAAGCTGATCATAGTCCCTGAACCACATGCCAGTTCTCATAGCATGTGATGAAATCTGTTTTTAGCAGTCACCCTTCAAGTGACACAGGTGACTGGCAAATCAGGAGATGAGAGGTCGTGGTTGGGAATCCCTGCAGTAAGACTGAGATCATGGTGATGCAATCAGTTCCATTTACTGACCATCAACTCTGAACCAGGCACTGCTCTAAATGCCCTATTTCTCTTGTCCTGTTTGATTCTCTCAAACACTTGTAAACATAGATATTACAGCCCTTTATTTTTAGGTGAGAAAAGGAGGTTCAGAGAGATCCAAGTCTTGGCCTATGGCAGACGGCCAGCAAGAGGCAGACGGCCAGCAAGAGGCAGAATTGGGTTTTGATTCCAGGTCTTTCAGCTGCTGAAACTCATGATCCTCAAATGGCACCAGGTTTTACAAAAACACTGAATTATCAGTATGCTCTGGTCTTGCCCAGATGACACGATTCATCAGTGATACCCTGGAATAGAAGATATTAAATAAGAAATGTCATTATAAATTATGAAGACTGATGGTAAAAGGAAAAGATTATGACTGGAGTTTTTGGGAGAAATTTGTGTAAATTTTTTTAAAAAAAGTTTTATTTTTTTAAAAGGGGGAGAGAGAGAGAAGCCAAGAGATAGAAATTCCATCTGGGTCTCTCATGTGGGTGGTAGGAACCCTAGTCCTTGACCTAGTCGTCTGCTGCTTCCTTAGTTCAGTGGAAGGAAGCTGGATCAGAAGAGGAATTGGGACTCAGTCCAGGCACTCAGATATAGGATGCAAATGTTCTAAAGAGTAGCTTACCCACTGCACCACAATGCCCATCTTACTGGCTTGGGTTTAATCCCCAAGGCAGCTGTCCCCTGGCCTCCTGTCCACCAGACTGTGTGGGTGCTGCAAAGGCACAGACCAGAGGGCAGAGAACAGGATACAGCTTGACTCTTAGGGAGCTCCCAGGTGAACTGGATTTAGAATAATTTCTACTCCTGACACCCGCAGTGAATACTCAGGGCAAAGACAGAAAGTCGTCAGGACCAGATTACATGAAAGCTTGAAAAACATTTTTAGTGAATGGTTCACATTTTACTTTCTTATTTTTTCCCCTCTCCTTTTATGCTCCTTTCCTTTCTCATCTGCGTCTAATGACATCATCTGGGCAATAGTACCATCTCACATTCTCACATCCAGCTTTCTTGCCTCTGGTCTCTTTCTCTTCCAGCCCAATTCCAAGGTCTGCTAGGAGAAGGGGCACGTTTTCCAAGTGTGATCATGAGTACATGTCTCCTCTTAAAACCCTTTGTGAAACTGGGAGCATTTTAGATTTTTATTATCTCTCAGGGCATGCTCCTGCACCTGACATGAAGAAGGGGCTTAGTAGTTTTTCTTTCCTTTTTTTTTTTTTTTAAACTAGAGACATTCCCTCTTATTGAAAAGTCTTTCCGTATTTTTTTTTCTTAATTAAAGAACATTCTCATTCATTGCAGAGATCGTCTTGGGTGGGATTCCTAGCAATAGAGTCTGAGATGGGAGAATTATGCCTGGGGCTGATGGAGGGAGTTCTCTCAGAAGAAAAACCTACCCAGGCGAGAGGGGAAGGGGATTGGGTGGGAGGATGCAGCGCATCAAGGAACAGCTTCTGCTGAGCTTCAGTCTCGGTCTGATCTGTTAGGGAGACTGCAGGGTGAGGAGCATGCTGGAAGCCAGGGGCCAGATTTCCCACCCTGAATTACTCAGGCACTGCTGGGGGTTGCTGGGAGGAAGGAGGGAGGCACAATCTCTCAGGCACAGCCAGGCCAGGTGGTTTCGGTCTGCTGCAGGCCATTCTCTGGAGGACGATGCAGCCAGGAGCCATTGGCAGCCAACCCAGCAGCCCGGAAGAGCACCAGCCAGGTAAAGTGTTATTGGGCCAGGGGTGCCCACAGTGTCTGTTACGAAGATCATGCTCAAATATCATATCCTCTATGGTTCACGGGTGCAGGGCTTAGAAAGGTATTGCTTTGTACTGTTACAAACATGTAAATTTGCAGGCTTGTTGAACACCTGAGTTATTTGCTAGTAGTAAACTGTTTTGGAGCCAGCCACATGTGAGGTTCAAAACTAGCTCGCATTTTCTTTTTTTGTTTTGTTTTGTTTTTGTTTTTGACAGGCAGAGTGGACAGTGAGAGAGAGAGACAGAGAGAAAGGTCTTCCTTTGCCGTTGGTTCACCCTCCAATGGCCACCGCGGCCCGGCGCGCTGCGGCCGGCGCACCGCGCTGATCCGATGGCAGGAGCCAGGAGCCAGGAGCCAGGTACTTTTCCTGGTCTCGCATGGGGTGCAGGGCCCAAGCACCTGGGCCATCCTCCACTGCACTCCCTGGCCACATCAGAGAGCTGGCCTGGAAGAGGGGCAACCGGGACAGAATCCGGCTCCCCAACCGGGACTAGAACCTGGTGTGCCGGCGCCGCTAGGCGGAGGATTAGCCTAGTGAGCCACGGCGCCGGCCTAGCTCGCGTTTTCTTACCTGTGCACCTGGGACGCTGCTTCACCTCCCTGAGCTCAGTTTCTACCTCACAGTATTGTTGCTGCTCCACGAGAGCTGTGGACCCATGGCTTCCAGCCTACAAGAGTCTCCAGAGGGAACCCCATGAGTTAACGGGAGAGCGAACTTGCAATGGACTGCGTGATTTTCTTTCTTTCTTTCCTTCCTTCTTTCTTCCTCCTTCCCTTCCTTTCCCCCTTCCCCCTTCCCCCTTCCCTCTTTCTTCTTATTTATTTGAAAGGCAGAGTTACACAAAGAGAGAAGGAGAGGCAGAGAGAGGTCTTCTATCCGCTGGTTCACTCCCTAATTGACCGCAACAGCTGGAGCTGCGCCGATCTGGAGCCAGGAGCCAGGAGCTTCTTCTGGGCCTCTTTCATGGGTGCAGGAGCCCAAGGACTTGGGCCATCTTCTACTGCTTTCCCAGGCCATAGCAGAGAGTTGGATCAGAAGTGGAGCACCTGGGACTCGAACCAGCACCCATATGGGTTGCCGGCACCGCAGGCAGTGGCTTTACCCACCATGCCACAGCACCGCCCCCCCCCCCCCCCCGTGTGATTTTCTGAACTGTCAGTACCCACCCCAGTTACTATCCCCACTACGTGGATGAGGAATTGAGTCGAGGGGTCTGGTCACTTGCAGAATGTAGCTGTTAATGAATGGTAGAGTTGGAGCTTATGCTGGGGGACCCCATTAAGGGGAAGCCCAAGTGGAATTTGCTGTATTTTTATATATGGCTGTTATTTTTTCAGCTCCAAGGAACCACTGTTGGCAATTAGATGGGAACTATATTTGTTTTTTTGGCTGAGAAGACAGGTTGAAAAAAAAATTTAAAAATTAAAACTATGGAGTCATTGAAAAGACCATGGTTGCCAGGGGTTGGGGTGGGAGAGGTGTAAGCCAGCAGAGCAGGGAGGACTTTGAGAGCAGTAAAATGTCCTGTAGGAGACCAAGTTGCTGGGTAGATGTCGTTTTTCACTTGTTCACCCAAGGAATGTACCCAGTAGCTCAGTATGTCTTCTTTGTCAGGAATTTGCATCCAGACACACACTCAGAGAGGGACAAATAGAAAAGAGCAGGTGGAAGCCATAAGCCAGGGAGAAGGATTAGCCACAGGTGCAGGTAGAGCCACACAGATACCAAGGTCCTGGGATATTTTAAGGACAAAACATCACTTGTAGACCGCTTATTGAATTGTTTACCTCCCAAGGGCCTGACTGACCTTGGAGCTGGGTTTCTGCATTTCATTCATATCTGTTACGACCAACCTTCCGCCTTGGGTAACAGAGCTTAATCTTGTATTTTATGATTGCCTAACCTGAGCAACAAGCTCATGCACATGCAGACACACACCACATGTTTCTACAGCATTCTGGCTAAAACATAAACGGATAGTGCCAATCTCTAGATTTTTTTTTTTTTTCAATGTAGAACTCTGAAAAAAAAAAGTAGATTTGTGAGTAGATGTCCTTACACGTTTGTCTAAACCCAAGTCATGCACCACACCAAGAGTGAGCCCTAGTGCAAACTATGGATTTGGGGTGGTGATGATGTGTTAGTGCAGGTTCTTTGGCTGTAATAAATGTAGCAATTTAGAAGGGACCCACGGAAGGCTATGCATATGTGGGGCAGGAGGTATACAGAAAATGATCTTCTGCTAAATGTTACTGTGAACCTAAAACTACTCTAAACCATACAGGCTACTAAGACAAATTGAGCTAATATTTATTGGGTGCTTACTGTGTGTCAGCAGTGAGGGAAGCATTTGTGTACCCAAATTCTCTCTCTCTCTCTTTTTTTTTTTTTAAAAAAAAGAGAGGCAGAGATGGAGAGGTCTTCCATCTGTTGGTTTACTCCTCAATTGGCTGCAATGGCCAGAGCTGTGCCGATCTGAAGGCAGGACCCAGGAGCTTCTTCTGGGTCTCCCATGCAGGTGCAGGGGCCCAAGGACTTGGGCCATCTTCTACTGCTTTCCCAGGCAATAACAGAGAACTAGATTGGAAGTGGAGCAGTTGGGACTAGAACCAGCACCCATATGGGATGCTGGCACTGGAGGTGGTGGCTTTACCTGCTATGCCACAGCTCTGACCCCCCAAATTCTTTTTAAAACTTATTGTTGGAGGGGCTGGCATTATGGCACAGAGGGCTGGGGCCCTGGCCTGAAGCACTGGCATCCCTATGGGTGCCGGTTCTAGTCCTTGCTGCTCCTCTTCCAATCCAGCTCTCTGCTGTGGCCTGGGAGGGCAGTAGAGGATGGCCCAAGTCCTTGGGCCCCTGCACCTGCGTGGGAGACCCAGAGGAAGCTCCTGGCTCTTGGCTTCAGATCGGCGCAGCTCTGGTCATTGCAGCCATCTGGGGAGTGAACCAGCAGATGGAAGGCTTCTCTCCCTCTCTCTCTCTCTCTCTGCCTCTCTCTGTGACTCTGTCTTTCAAATAAATAAAAATAAATAAAAAAATAAAAAACTTATTGTTGGAGAGAGGGACTAAAAGTGAGAAAGAGAGAGTGAGAGTGTCTCCACACAATGAGTTCACATCTGCTGGGTCACTCCCCAAATGCCCACAATGCCCCTTGCTGGGGCAGGAGCTGGGAGCTTGAATCTCAGTCTAGGCAGGAACCCAGTAAACTTGAGCCACTATTGCTGCCTGCCAAGGTGGCATTAGCAGGGAGCTAGAGTCAGGAGCCAGAGCTGGGCACCAAACTCGGGTACTCTGATGTGGAATGTGGGTATCTTTTATTTTTTTTTTTTGGAATTTTTGATTTTTTTCTTTATTGATTTCCTTCTTAAAAAACATTTACTTTCATTTTTAAACTTTTATTTAATGAATATAAATTTCCAAAGTACAGAATATGAATTACAATGGCTTCCCCCCCCCATAACTTCCCTCCCACCTGCAACCTTCCCCTTTCCCTCTCCTTCCCCACTTCCATTCACATCAGGATTCATTTTCAATTCTCTTTATATACAGAAGATCAGTTTAGCATATATTAAGTAAAGATTTCAACAGTTTGCACCCACATAGAAATACAAAGTGAAAAATACTGTTTGAGTACTAGTTATAGCATTAAATCACTATGTACAGCACATTAAGGACAGAGATCCTACATGAGGAGTAAGTGCACAGTGACTCCTGTTGTTAACTTAACAAATTGACACTCTTGTTTATGGCATCAGTAATCACTCTAGGCTCTTGTCATGAGTCGCCAAGGCTATGGAAGCCTTTTGAGTTCACCAACTCTGATCATATTTAGACAAGGTCATAGTCAAAGTGGAAGTTCTCTCCTCCCTTCAGAGAAATGTACCTCCTTTGATGACCCGTTCTTTCCACTGGGATCTCACTCGCGGAGATCTTTCATGTAGGGTTTTTTTTTTTTTTTTTGCCAGAGTGTTTTGGGGGTATCTTTTATTTTAACAGGCAGAGAGTTAGTGAGAGAAAGAGAGACAGAGAGAAAGGTCTTCCTTCCGTTGGTTCATCCCCCAGATGGCTACTACGGCTGGCGCTGCACTGATCCGAAGCCAGGAACCAGGTGCTTTTTCCTGGTCTCCCATGCGGGTGCAGGACCCAAGCACTTGGGCCATCCTCCACTCCCGGGCCACAGCAGAGAGCTGGACTGGAAGAGGAGCAACTGGGACAGAACCGGCATCCCACTAGGACTAGAACCCGGAGTACCGGCGCCACAGGCAAAGGATTAGCCTAGTGAGCCGCAGCACCGGGTGAATGTGGGTGTCTGAACCACTAGACAAAATGCCCACCTCTGGGTAGAAACCTTAAATGCTCATGGCCAGATGGGGATTTCACCTCTGATTAATAGATGGGGACGGTGAGCGAGTTACTCAAGTCTTACATTCAGTACAGGGAGCACCAGCATCTTCCTCCAGAACAGGGCTGCCTTCCTTGAGGCAGAGGTGCTGGCTCTGACAGCAGTCCTCTGCTGCAGTTTGACCCCACGGTGGCATCTTAGTCCATTCTCGTCGTGTGCTGCTGGCTCCCTTGGTATGTCTCTGGCCCTGCCCAGTGTGGCTACAGATGGTATTTTTATTGCTGTGGACATAACTAGACTTTGCCCTGGTCGGTGCCATCTGTCTGCCTGATGGACACTGGAAGCTCTTTACAGCATGTACCAGGCAGAGGCCACACTCCATGCTCTGCTCAAAGGCAGCATTGTGTGCACTTACCCTGGCCCCAGGGCCAGACTGTCAGACTGCCTCCCAGGAGAGAGATAGGCAAGGTTGCCCCCTGTTGCCCGCAAACATCCCTGTGCAGTGCTCCGCTGCTTGGAGCCTTGCTGCTCCCTCAGTGTGCACTGAAAGTGGAGGCCAGTCTCCTTCATTCATTCACGCATACACTCACTCATACATTCCACCCTACTCAACTGTGTGTCTGTTTTCTGTCACTGAACCTTATCCGAGGAAGCTCAGAATCTCCTTGGAAACACACAACTGGTAAAAGGTGATTAAAACATAGTTTGTGGAGAGACTAACTATTGCCTGGTTGCTGAAGCTTTCCAAGGCAAGTGGGTTGATCCAATCTGGAAGAACTTTTTGTTATTTTTTATTTTTTTTTAAATATATTTATTTGAGAGAGTCACAGAAAGAGGAACGGAGAGGCAGAGGTCTTCCATCTGCTGGTTCACTCCCCAAATGGCCGCAACAGCCTGAGCTGGCCAGTCCGATTCCAGGAGCTTCTTCCAGGTATCCCACATGGGTGCAGGGGCCCAAACACTTTGGCCACCTGGAAAGACTTTTAGGTTCAAGTCTTTCCTGGCTTGTGGATTCTTCCTGGATTGGTTCAGGCAATGTTAGCTCCTCGCTGTTTTGTGCACAGCTCCCTCTAGTCACATCCACAGTGGCAGATGTCACTTCTGTTGTACCTGTCCACCTGTTTATCACTATCTGCCATCAGACTGAACTCCTTGAGGTTGAACCCTGTTTGAGCTTTTTGGTCTTTAGAATCAGAAAAACCAAGATTTGAATCCCACAGTATCTGGCTAGTAACTCAGGGCCAACATCAGGGTGAGAGAGGCACTCACCTTGGGTCCAAATTTAAGGGGGGGTGCCAAGCTTAGGGGAGCTATCAATTGTTGGTAATCAAGATAAATAATATTTTATACATTAGACAACATAGATGCAAAAAATCCATTATGAACAAAATGTCAACATTTTAGAGAAAGAATCCAACCTAGAACTTGCATGCCTTCCTTACCTCACTTGTCTCTGCAGACTGGCTCTGTTGTCTTTCTTTTCTTTTTTAAAAAAGATTTATTTATTTTACTTGAAAGGCAGAGTTCCAGAGAGGGAGAGGCAGAGGGGGAGGAGAGAGGACTTAATGTCTCTCCATTTGGTTCACTCCCCAAATGGCTGTGATTGCTGAAGCTGGGCCTGTCTGAAGCCAGGTGCCAGGAGCTTCTTCCAGGTCTCCCACATGGATACAGGGGGCCAAGGACTTGGGCCATTTCCACTGCTTTCCCAGGCACATTAACAGGGAGCTGGATTGGAAGTGGAGCAGCCAGGACTCGAATCAGCATCCATATGGGATGTCAATGCTGTAGGCAGCAGCTTAACCCACTATGCCACAGCACTGGCACCTCTGTCAGTTTTCTTTCATCAATTTGGATGAATTTCTGCAGTAATTTTGACTTGAAAAATATTGTCCTCAAGGAGCTAGCATCCCAGTCTGGGAGGGAGGCAGATATTTTCACAAAAACCCATAACAGATACCATGAATGTCGCTCCCCCACTCGCGGAGGAATGACACTGGACCGGACGCTGTTTTCTTTCCCCGTGTCCTTCCCGGATTTGCTGCCACTCCCCCGCCTCTGCGGAGGAGCGGCACCCCCCGCACCCCCGCCGCTCCCCCGCTTTCACGGAGGAGCTCTCCGACTGACTCTCTCAGGAGAGCCCCGCATGTTGTCTCTCTCCCCCTTTTATAGTCCTCTCCCACCAATCCGCGCTCTGCTGCCCACGTGCTGAGCACACTGCTTTCTTCCAAACAGGGGTTGGGTCAGGAATCAGCTAATTAACGAAGCAGCTATGTAAGATTTGTTTACTCTCTCTCAGCGCCATATGGTGGGAGATCAGACGCATATAGTTTCAGTCCGCAGTCTCAGTACTTATTTGTCTCCCGGGCGCCCCGACATGTTGCGGGAGACGGACCCTGCTCCCCACACATGAAGGGAAGGCCAACCAACGATGGGAGCAGAGTGGAAGGCACACCCAGCACTGAGCTGGCTGCTGCTGGAGGTGGGGGATGTTGGGAAGAAGTGACGTCTGGTCTGGGTCTTGAAGGATCAGGAAGCGTCTAACAGCTGGTTGAGAGGTGAACAGAGGAAGGGAGTGGGAGAATTACCCAAGCAGCAGCACAAAAGCATGGGAGTGCTGATGCGTTTGAGGCTGTCAAACAGGTTGGATATTCATTTGGGTGAGAGAGATCTGATTGGTAAGGGATGTAAGGATTCCCATTCTTGATGTGCTGTGTTTCAAAGAACATATCAGTGAAGTGTCCCTGAGGCAGGCAGAGATCCAAGTCTGGAAGTGAGAACTGCAGGGAGATTTGGAGTCAGAGGTGGTGAGAAGTAGGAGGTGAAGGCAGGAAAGACTGTTTCTCAAGGGAATGGTGCTGGGTACCTTGCCCTTGACATAGTTTGCCAACCCCTGGTCTGTTGCTTAGCAGGTCTGCATTTACAGTGTCTCGAACAATTATAGCATTCAATCCTCATAACAACCCTGCATGATAGATTTTTATTAGCTTATTATCTCTCATTTTAGAGATGAAGAATTTACCTGTGAGGTGAAGTAACTTGTCCAAGATTACAGAGTAGGAGAGTCACTGGAAAATAGGAAAGAGTTGAAGTCATGGGAAGTTGCTAAGGGCGACAGTATAAAGAGTAGAGAATTAGTTCTATATCTCTTTGAAAAGAACACAGGCTTCTTTGAAAATCTGATAAAAACTAGGACTGCCTCCTAGCTTTTATGTTATGAAAATATTGCTATGAACCATATTGTACAAATATTTTTGTAGATGCATGCTTTCATTTATTTTATTTAAATACCTAGGAGTAGAATGACTGTGTTATTTGGGTAGGTGTTTAACTTTATAAAAAAACCTGGAAAGTAGTTCTCCAGAATCATCGTACCTTTCTATACTCCTGCCCACAATGAATAAGAATTATTTTCCAGCATTTGTTATTATCAACATTTCATTTTAAGCCATCTAGTTGGTACAAAATGGAATTTTACTTTAGTTATAATTTATACTTCTCTGACGGCTAATAATGTTGGGCTGCTTTTTCTGTTTTTACTTGCTGTTTATATATTTACTTTTATGAGATGTTTGTTCAGTTCTTTTGCCTGTTTTAATAAGGTTGTATGTTTCTTATTGTAAACTTACAATGGTTCTTTATATATCTGTTTTTTTTTTTTTTCTACGTGGATAACCAGTTGTGTCAGCAGCATTTGTTGGCAACACATTGTCTTCACACTGATTTGACTTGGGATGTTAGCAAAAAACCATTTGATACTATGAAAGGGAACATCAAAAGTTCATGGAAAGATGAAATTAAAAGATATATTTATTTTGGTATAATAACTTTTAGAAATCTGTACATCAGTTTTCGTCATATACTTTTGCATGAACTTTTTAAAGACTCCATGTACATGTGGGTTTATTTTCAAACTCTTTTATTCCATTCATCTATTTATATATTGGTAAAGATAGACAACATCATCACACTGTTTTGATTACTGTAGCTTGTAATGAGCCTTGGAATCAGATGGTATAAATATTTCAATTTTGCTTTTCCTTTTCAAGAGAGATTGGTTTGATCATTTTTGAACTTTCACTTTCCTTAAACATTTTAGACTCAACCTGTCAGCCAGGATTTTGGTTGGATTATCTTTTTATCTATAAATTGATTTGTGGGAATGAGTACCTAGCACTACTGCTGTTTTGAATTCATGAACCTGATATGTATGTAGAACTGCCTTTTAGTTCTTAATGTAGAGGTCTCACATTTTTTTCATTGGATTTATTTCTAGGTGTGTGTTTCTACAAATTATTGTGAATGGCATTGAGTTTTGAATTACTTTTTTTTAATTTTAATTTTTTTTTAACAGGCAGAGTGGACAGTGAGAGAGAGAGACAGAGAGAAAGGTCTTCCTTTTGCTGTTGGTTCACCCTCCAATGGCCGCCGCGGCCGGCGTGCTGCGGCCAGCGCACCTCACTGATTTGATGGCAGGAGCCAGGTACTTATCCTGGTCTCCCATGGGGTGCAGGGCCCAAGCACTTGGGCCATCCTCCACTGCACTCCCTGGCCACAGCAGAGAGCTGGCCTGGAAGAGGGGCAACCGGGACAGAATCCGGCGCCCCGACCGGGACTAGAACCCGGTGTGCCGGCACCGCAAGGCGGAGGATTAGCCTAGTGAGCCGTGGCGCTGGCCTTGAATTACTTTTAATTATTTGTCGCCAATACAGAGAAATATAACTGATATTTTTGTGTTGACTTGGTGTTCTGAAAACTTGCTGAATTTATTTTACTTAGCATTTAAAAAAAATAAAATCCGTAGAGCTTTTAGCCACATAGTGATTTATTCTGTGTTAGACAACAGTTTTACAATTCTATTTCTTTTTCAACGTGTATGCCTTTTATTTCTTTTTCTTGTCTTATTGCACTTGTTAGGCTCTCCAATAAAATGTTAAGTCAAACAGACATCTTTGCCTTGTTCCCAGTATTGTGAGAAAAACACTCAAAGTTTCATTGTTAAATGTTGTGTCAGCACTAAGTTTTTAAAAATAGATTCTTTTGATGTGGTTAAAGAAGTTTCATTTTTCTTCTGTTTCTCCTCCACAATGAATAAATGTTATTTTTTGTCAACTACATATTCTCATCTGTTGAGCTGACTGCAGGGTTTTTCACCTTTTTTTTTTTTTTTTTTGACAGGCAGAGTTAGACAGTGAGAGAGACAGAGAGAAAGGTCTTCCTTTTCCGTTGGTTCACCTCCCAAATGGCTGCTACGGCCAGCGTGCTGCACTGATCCGAAGACAGGAGCCGGGTGCTTCCTCCTGGTCTCCCATGCGGGTGCAGGGCCCAAGCACTTGGGCATCCTCCACTGCCTTCCCAGGCCACAGCAGAGAGCTGGCCTGGAAGAGGGGCAACCGGGACTAGAACCCAGTGCCCATATGGGATGCCGGTGCCACAGGCGGAGGATTAATCAAGTGAGCCACGGCACTGGCCCCTCAACTTCCCTCTTTTTAATATAGATATATAAATCCATCATTTTTCCTGTAAGTACTGCTTTAGTTGTAATCTATACATTTGATATGCCATGTTTTCTTTACCATTTTAGTTTAAAATATTTTATAATTTTTATATGATGTACTTTTCTAACTTCTGAAATATTTAGAACCACCCTGCTTAATTTCCAAATACTGGGAGAGGGGATTGTCTAGATATTTAATAATATTTATTATTTAAATGGCGTGGCCAGAGAATAGGCTCTATGTGATTTCAATCCTTTATAATTTATTGAAATTTATTTTATGGCCCATTATGTGGTCAATCCTGGCAAATATTTAATGTGCACTTAAGAACATATGAGTCTGTTCTATAATTGTGGAGTGTACCAATAGACAATTCAATTGATTGTTTAAATCTTCCATATACTTATTCTTTTTAAATTTACATACTCTATAACTTTGAGGAGAATGTTGAAATCTCCAATAGTGATTATAGACTTGTCTAATTCTCCTTTTATTTATTTATTTATTTTTATTTTTTATTTTTATTTTTTCTGAACACCAGGAGGGAAACCTGTTGGAGTGAGGTGGACACTATGAGAAATGGTGGCTTGATCAGCATAGCCCTGACTGTTAATGAACAACTTAATACATTATCCCTCTTAGTAGTTTTTTTGTCTGTTCTACTTAATATGACTGGTTTAGTTCTGTAATTGATGCACAGTTATTCTTAAGTGTTGAAAATTAACTGAAATGTGATCCCTGTTGAACATGGGAGTGGGAATGGGAGAGGGAAGAGATGTATAATTTGGGAGATGCTCAGGCTGACTTGCCCCAAGTGGTGGAGTTGGAAGCATACCAGGGGATTCCAATTCAATCCCATAGAGGTGGCATGTACCAATGCCATCTCACTGTTCCAGGTGATCAATTTCAGTTCACAGTTGGTCATGGTGGAGGGACTAGGAGTCAAAGGGAGCACATAGACAAGTCTAGTACCTGCTAACGCTAACCGATGGAGTAAATAAAGGGGAGAGTGATCCAACATGGGAAGTGAGATACTCAGCAGACTCATAGAATGGCAGATGTCCTAAATAGCACTCTGGCCTCAGAATCAGCCCTAAAGGCATTCGGAGCTGGCTGAAAAGCTCATGAGAGTATTTCAGGCATGGAAAGCCAAGACACTCTGGCAAAAGATCTCTGTGAGTGAGATCCCAGTGGAAAGAACAGGTCATCAAAGAAGGAGGTACCTTTCTCTGAAGGGAGGAGAGAACCTCCACTTTGACTATGACCTTGTCTAAACAAGATAAGAGTCGGAAAACTCAGAGGGCTTCCATAGCCTTGGAAACTCATGACTGGAGCATAGGGAGATTACTGATGCCATAGACAGGAGTGTCAATTGGTAAAGTCAACAACAGGAGTCACTGTGCACTTACTCCTCATGTAGGATCTCTATCCTTAATGTGCTGTACATTGAGATTTAATGCTATAACGAGTACTCAAACAATATATTTCACTTTGTGTTTCTATGGGGGTGCAAACTGTTGAAATCCTTACTTAATGCATACTAAACTGATCCTCTGTAAAAAAAAAAAAAAAAGAAATTATCAATTCCCAACTTGACTCTCACTGAGATTAAACATGACAATAGGTCTGCTCTGATTTCATCATCATTAAAAAAAAATCATCTATTATTTTTCACTTTATGTTTCTGTGTGGGAGCAAACTGTTGAAATCCATACTTAATGTATACTAAGCTGATCTTTTGTATATTAAGATAATCGAAAATGAATCTTGATGTGAATGGAAGGAGAGAGGGAGTGGGAAAGGGGAGGGTTGTGGGTGGGAAGGACGGTATGGGGGGGAAGCCATTGTAATCCATAAGTCGTACTTTGGAAATTTATATTCATTAAATAAAAGTTAAAAAAAAATAAAATAATATGCTTTGTTTACTAATTTATTCCTAGTGCATATAAAAGCGTTTGACATACAGACAATACATAATAAAACTTTTAAAAATAAAAAAAAAATAATTCTCCTTTTAGTTCTGTTAACTTTTCTTTCATTTAATTTGAAGCCATGCTGTTAGGTGCGTACAAATTTGGAATTGTGTCTTAATGAATTGACTCTTTGATTATTATTTTGTATCTGATAAAATTCCTTGTGTTTACATTTCTGTTGTTCCTATAGTCACAATAGCTTTCTTATATCTAAGAGTGGTATCCTTTTTTTTTTAATCTTTCACTTTCAACCCCTCTATGTCATTATATTTGAAGCATATTTCTCAAAAACAGTATGTTGTTTTAGCTTTCTTATCCAGTCTGATTATCTTTGTCTCTTAATCATACATTTCATCCATTTACATCTAAAGTAACCATTGATACGATTAGTTTAGATATGCACTTTTTCTAGTTATTTTGTTTTTCCTATTCTTTCTTACTTTCTTTGGATAAACTGTGTACTTTTTAAAGCATTTTTAAAAGCATTTCCTTTCATTGCTTCTGTCATCTCCCCCCACCCCACCCACCCCATATCTCATTGTTATTTTTAGTTGTGGCTCTAGAGGAGAGATTTTCTTTTTCTTTCTTAAAATTTATTTATATGTTTTTTGAATGATGAAATGACAGAGATGAAGAGATATTTCATTCCCAGGGTCACTCTCCAAATTGCTGTCATAGCTGGGGGCTGGGCCAGGCTGAAGCCAGGAGCCAGGAACTCCATCCAAGTCTCCCATGTGGGTAGCGGGAGCCCAAGCACTTGGGCCATCTTTTGCTGCTTTCACAGGTGGTATGGGAAGTGGAACAGCTGGGACTTCAACTGGTACTCTCATATAGGACGCTAGTATTTCAAACTATAGCTTAACCTATAGAGCAGAGATTTTTGATCTTGTGACAATTGCATATATGTGTTGGTTGTGGGGGCTTCCTGTGCATCCTGGGATATTTTGCATTGTCCTTGGTCTGTACTTGAGAGATGCCAGTGGTACCCCCTTGCCCTTGGTTGTGACTGTCAAAAATATCTCCAGACTTCACCAAATGTCTCCTGGGGCAGGGGAAAAACTGCCTTTATTGAAAACTACTACTGTAGAAATTAGAATATTAACTTCCCTTGTAACAGTTGGTTTTTGAATCATATTTCTTCACAAACAGTTAAGAACGTCTCAGTGTAATGCAACCTACCCCTTCTCAACCTCTATGCTTTTGTTATCAAATAATTTTAATTATGATATACATCCCATAATGCATTATTATTATTTTTGTCTTAGTTAATGGTCTCTTAAAAATATTGCACATATATGCAATATTTTTTTCTTGGCTGCCTTTGATAGTTATTCTTTCTCCTCTCCGGCTGCTGTCACTGCCCCCAGAGAGATCCACTTCTACCCTGCTTGTTATGCCCCCAGTTTTCAAATGTCCATTGCAGTGCACTTGGGAGAGGCCTGAAGGACCTGGTAGGGAATTCTTTCAGCTCGTTTGCTTGCCCTCACTTCTGGGGAAGTCATGCTGAGCACTCTGGGTAGGCCTGGGGTGCCTCAAACGGACCTTTTTTCTGTCTCCCAGTTCTTCCCTCAGCCATCAGTGCCCCCGCCTTGTACTACAGAAAGTCTCCACGAACCGCAGGGAAATCTCCTGGCATTCCTGCCCACCCCCATACACTTGGTGAAGGTCTGTGGGACAGGGTTGGTTGGTTGCTCTGGAGTTCTGACTCATATCTGTGCCCTGCACCAAGGGGTTAACAGTTCACAGAAGTTCATCTGCTTTCTCTTTTCCCTTTCTGGGGACTATCTTCTTCTCTCCTAGGAAATGTTTGCCACTTTCTGGAATCTAGTTCAATTGGGTTTCTTTATGTCATCACTTCTTGATTTTTTTTTTAAACTATGATTTTGTAGCTTACCTGACTTTGTCTTGTTGTTACCATGGGAACTGTTACTCTTCTGACTTTCCACATCGTAACTGGAACTGCATCCAATTTTTTAGCAAGCATGCAGAACTGGGACTTTTAGTATTTGGGTTGAGTTCTTGCAGCAATGCCCAGCTAAACTTTCAACTTCCCTGAGTTCTCCTTTCCCATCCTCTGCACCCCCCTCCCCACCTCATCAGTCACTCGATTGCTGAGTCTTCAATGCTCATGGAACGTGCTAGACACAGCTTTTGTGTTGGGTTCAAAGAGTTCCCTCTTCAGGAAAAATAAGTTGATTATTAAAGAAAACAGGCCAGAGGAGCGGATGCTGACGTTATGGGGTGGACCAGGTGGCCTCTAATTTGTGGGCTTTGTGTTTTGAGCAAGAATGAGAACTTCTAGCCTGTGACACACCTTGCCCTGGTTGCAGCAGCTCGTGTTCATCAGCTGGGAGATTTTTCTTGTTCTGTTTCCGACTGCCGGCATTCTGGCTCCTAGCAGGCAGATGGGTCCCAGCAGAAGGGAGGGTGGAAGACAGGAGTAATGAAACCTTTCCTGCAGGGCCAGTAATGAGCAAATGAGGTAATGTCTATGACATGGGTGACATGTCATGGGGGCTTCATAAACACAACCTCTTATTACCTGCAGTTTGAAGAAAGGGGCCCTCAGACCTGAGGTTGGGGTTCTTGTTTTCACGTGCAGACTGTACAGGGCTGTTCAGAACTTGTGTAGCAAGTCACCCAGTTTAAACCTGGCTCTACTGGACTCAAACCTGGCTGAGACCTGGTGG